>NC_092567.1:15369875-16058625 GCF_037975245.1 Apostichopus japonicus
GGTATGAAACGATTCTCTAGGTTAAAATTTCAATTCTCTGAAAATGTTACATCGACAAAGCAACTAAGTTATGACTTTGATTGATTTCCTAATGAGATATAAATAACAACATGTTGAAGAATCTCTTTTGGTCCCTCGCAGCTATTTGGACCAACTTTACCAGAAAAGTGCTCTTGGAATGGCGAGACACCAATTTACACTGGATCAAGTATGGCCATAGAGTCCTGATATCATACACAGAGGATCTTAGTAAGAATGCCGTACGGGAGCTAGCCAGAATGATAATCTTTGGCGGAGAGATGGTACCGTTAGATTTCTTGCAGTGTACACTATTTACATTCCCATGGATATCAAGAAAACATTTAGATTTTGAGCCGCCGTTCCCGGAAGATCTAATGAAACGATACATAGATGAGGTGAACAACACATTATTGAGCAAAGGCGCGAGGCCGCTGCCTACATATCCGCCCACGTATTTGTGAGAAACAAACGTTTATCGCTTCAACCAATGGAAATCCAGCTCTTCACTTACGTCACAGGATGCCTTACACGCGGTTGCACAATCTGTTGAATTATTTCTAACTAGGATACAACTTGTATGAATTCTGCTTAAGACGTTAATGTATAGCGGTTCACAAGATAATACAAGGGCGTAGGAACCGGGGGGGGGGGCTGGGGGGCGCCAGTCCTCCCCCAGTGAAAAATATGGGGGGGGCGGAAGTATCATTCCGCCCCCCGCTTCGCAAGTCAGAAAACCCTTTTTCATTTCCAAATGAGAAAAAAATCTCATTTGGAGCACCAAATTGCATCTTAGTCCAGGTGAAAATGCAAAATTATTTACAAAATGGAGTGGGTGTTGAGTGTGCTATATTGCACCAAATTGCATCTGAGGCCACCTAGAAATGCAAAAAATTTCCAAAGGGGAGGGGGACACCCCCTCCCCTTAGACACCTCCCCCAGGCCGGCCATCAGTCTTCATCCCCCCACTCAAAAGTACCTTCCTACGCCACTGAGATAATATGATACTACCGTCAAATCATATAGCTAGTATAGCTGTGACTAAGCACGATCTGCAGGTGTATCGTCCAATCACAATCCAATACTTTACGGTCATCACAGATAATGCTATACAGAATGAGACCAAGAGCAGAAAATGTGACACAATTATTAACGTGTCCTACGTCGACATTTTCAATACATAAAGCAGTAGGAATTCGTGACGTCATGTTTTCTTCACATAATGAATCGCATTACATATACTTATAGTGCGATTAAAACAAATCATAAAGTACCTCAAATAATGTCTCAATTGACTTAGAACAAACGTGGTCTCCACTGGAACTCATTGTAAACACGTGACTCCTTTTCTGGTTAGCTGGTACAACCGAGGACATTGTCTTGTCATTAGAACTCAGTGTGACTTTAGTTAAGGGATGACTTAGGCAGAAGTTAGTCTTTATATGTCTCAGTCCAGAAAACAAAAATGAGCTCTTTATCGCTATTCTGATTTTTGAGATATTCAGCATTCAAATATGCTAAATATTTGGAATGCTCTTTTAAGGCCAAATTTATGATGACGTCGGCTCCTCGGTTCATACCTTAATTACTTATTAAACCATTGTTTCATCAATTCTATTTACTCTACTAAAACAGTCTCTTTTAGATTCATATGAACAACAGAATAACTCTTGGATAACATTAAACACCATTTGTTCTTGCTAAATTTGTAAAAGGATTGTAAACCGGGTTATACTTGAGGCTATAAACCTCTAATGTATTCCTATGGATATTCTCTGTTATATATTTAAGGAACTGACACAAATGGGCTCAGTGTCGTAGACTAAGAAATCCAGCCACTTTAATTGTTAAGCATGCATGAGATGCTTAAAGGTTAATTTCTCATAGAATCATAAAGGGTGCACGGGTTAAGAAACAAAAACTGTTCATGTATTATATAGTCCTACGTTTTGATGCTTTTCTTTGTAATATAAGTAGATTTCAATAAATTTGTTTAATGGAAGTCGGTGCATTGTTTACAACTTGTAAACTGTCTTGCGTAATGATATTTACTCACAGTGATAAGAATTAGCAACTCCCTGGGTATGAGATACACATGCATTAAAGCATTACAACAAATATGATTGCCAAAATATATTGTATTCTTGAGACGTGATGATATCATACTTCACTGATCAGATTAAAAGCGCCCTCATATGAGCGACTGAATAATGTTTTTTGCTCACAAATATGCAAAATATGCAAATATGAGTGCTCTGAAGCGGGACATGACACTACAGTATGGAAAAAAATTGTCCCAACTGGGTGTCGCTTAAGTGCGTCCTCTGTTTGTTGGTATTATCATTTCGGTGAGACCAGACTTCAAACGGTAATTTAATGCCTTCTGATTACCTGTTTTAGGGCACAATTAAACTAAATTGACCACGGCTTACCTGGACACTTTTGAATAAATCACGCATCACACATTCCATACAATGCCATGTAAGTACACTTAGTTGGATGTAAACAAAAAGTAATGAAAGGACTAAATTAATTAATTAAAAAACAATTAATAGTTACTCGACTGTGGAAACAGCAGCAAACTTTTTTCTGTCGATCTCAATAGTACCTCTTGTTTAAGACATTCTATACACAAGGTGCCCCCTGATCCCCATGATTTTATCATGGGAGGCGGGGGAGGGGGGATAAATCCCCCAGAAATACATGTTTGCGCCCCTCTAAGTGGGTGTGATGTTTTATTGGATCGGGGTGGACAGGTCTGAGACGTGCGGCAAAGAGAAGGGGGGGGGGAGGAGGGTGGATGTTCATGTCATGTTCATGTCTGTGGGATACGTTTAAAATACGTTCGTCCTAGTTTTAACATGCATTTTCCATTGAACGTATGCGTACTTATCGTGTAGTCCTATAGCCTACTGTTGGTGCCATTGGCGCATATTACTGATGAATATTACCTCTATTATGGGTTGAATTCTGTTTGTTCAACCAGCCATGTATTTAACTGAATAACCCTATACACAAAATAAGTAAACCCAATTATATATATATCTCTCTCTATAAGTATTTGCTTTATGATTTCAGTTTCGTGAAACAGTTGAATGAGTTTGCGAATCCTTTCAAAGCTCGATTTATTAATTAAAATGCGGTATTTGCACGACTCACACGGACACACTGAATAACACAGTGACGGTACCCTTTTGGCTTTACAAGCACCAACAAGAAACGGCTTATTGAGGACAACGGTTAATTTCAATCTGTACTGTAAGTGTTGCAATGTTATCATTATTTACTTTTTACTGCACTTACGTTACACTTTATAAAAGCATTTTAGACTCGCTCCAAACCGCGTGCCGCACTCTGAAAAAGCTAACTTTCCGTTGCTTGCAGAAGAAATTTTCTGCTTGTCGCTACAAAATGCAGACAGTAATGAAACGTGGTAGGCCTACCTTGTTATCTTTAGCTGGACCTGAGATGTCAATCGCTGTATCGTTTATACACTGTGCTGTGGGTATTGACCGCAGCTGTATGAACTGACTGTACACTAGTGTCTAATTACAGAAGGTAGCAAGCTGTGTGCGTATTTCTGGATCGATGGTGGTGTCTAACACTTCTGTTACACCTCATTCGAAACTAAGTCTGATTACCGGCATTAGACGTTTCATTTTTTGCGCGAGTCTTCACACCCTTTAACGCAGCAGTGAAACATGCCAACAAATTGCTGCCGGGTTACTGGGCCAGGTATAGACCGTCATCGGCCACCAATGACATCCTATGTCTGAAATAATATTAAAAAAAAACAGGGGAGAGTGGGAGGGCACATTTTTCTCGATGATCTCTGTCGAACAAAAAGCTGTATTGAGACTATACGCGATTATTTTTTCCGTAGGCCTGTACTCACTTTCTTAAAACAAATAGATGGTTTCATCAGAAAGTCGTGGCACCGGTATGAAGTAGGATTGGCATGAAAGTACACTAAGATTGAAACATACGAAGATTACTGTGAATCTGTGTAGCTCGTGTTTCTCCGATCCAAATGAATTTTACGGGACTGCCCAGTGTCATGAATCAACCAATCAGCATATTCATGTCTCGATATAGAGAGGAACATACATATTGTATAGAGTATGAAATGATTAATGATTGGTGCTAAAAAGGTATGATTCTATGTATGCTTCCATGTACACAAAACTTCACAATGTCTCCGTATATATTTATATATATATATATATATATAAATGAAAATCGTAATGAGTTGGAAAATCAAGGTATATATATATATATATATATATATATATATATATATATATATATATATATACACATATATATGTATGCATACCAAAAGCCATCTATGTAATATGCACCTATGTATGGCATCTGTGCTTCCATGTATTACTATACTCATAGATAGATATAGGCTCTGTATATCACATTGGTATAAATCACTTACATAATCGAATCAGAAATTTCAAATGAAGATATTATGTTTGTCTATTCTTCATTTTTTAACATGATTGTTGACTAGTTTGATTTGCCTTGTCATTTTCTTTTAATGACCAACTGTATCCCAAAATTATGTTGTTTCTGGTAACGATAGATGCTAAACCTTATACACACAGATATTTTTTTTCGTTTTTTCTTACGTGCAATATAATCCATTTTTCTTACCTCGTTATTGTTTGTTGATACGTATTTTTTGGCAGGTGGGAGCTGGAATACATCGGCACACACAATGACGAAAGTTACAGTTATGGTTGTAGCTATAGTAGTGTCAACGATGTTCTTAATTTATGCATATATAAATAGGATTTGTCCAATTGAGAGAGAATATCTCCAAAACCCAGGCGGAAGCAACAAAAGATGGAGGGCAGATCAAAACATACAGATGGACCAATCACCGACCACTTTTAAAGAGCTAAACCTACTAGCGGAAGGTATGCAAATATTTTATTTACATTAAACAAAAAATATCAACAGATAAATTTCTCATTTGGTAAATTCAACAAGCTTCAAAATTTTGCTGATAATATATTTCGCACTTGTCAAGCCTGTTAAATGAGTCGGATGGTTCCTAGCTGAAATGCATATAATCTATGAATATTCATTTTTAAACTACGGTTAATGAACACTTTTTGCGATTTGTTCTAGTGTATCGACAATTTCCACCCTCTTTAAGTACCTCAACTCAAATTAAATTTATAACATAATATAAAAGATAACCTCATATATTTGTTTCATTAAAACGGATGGTCATTCATATACGTGTTAGCAATTCTCGAATCTGATTGGCCCGTTGTCGTCAGCTGACCGTGCATTAACCTATGGATAATGCACGGTAATCTCACCGGCGGATTAATATAAAAAACACAAGTGTCTCGGCAAGCTTAATCCCATAGCTAGCTGCCTAAGCACAGCTAAATTCAAAGCAAGCGAATTATAGAACTTCTGTGCAACGAATCAGATCAACTATGGTATATTAGCAAGCCCCCTCGGTGTAAACACCCCTTCCTGCTTATAGGCACATAATTGTCTGTTCTGTATCGATTTTGTTACATAATCATCGGATGAGCCTACATATAATATTCTGTTTTGCCAGGTTTAAAGAACAAATCTGATTATAAGTCTAACCAATATGAAGTTTACTAATTGTCTCATTTCAGCCGTTGTTACTTATCACGGAAATATTGTGGATGTGAATGTTGATAAGTATATAGAAAACTACAAACACACGACATTCGGTAAGTAACACAATACGTTACTATTCTAATATAGAGCTCACTACAATAGTACCACTGAATGCTACTAAATAAAACCCACAGGAATAGGCTGGAACTATTTTATTACATTAAATATAGACCTACATGATATTAGTATAAAGATATATGACAGACTTATTGATTCAGTGTATGTAATACGTTACTATATATGCTACTAAATCAACCCACAGGAATTAGTTGGAACTATTTTATTCACACAAAATATAGACCTACAGGATATTATAATAAAGAATTGACTTATTGATTCAGTATATGTTATACCTTGTAACATAGGCTACTAAATCAACCTACAGGAATTGGTTGGAACTATTTTATTCACACAATATATATATACCTACAGGATATTATAATAAAGAATAGACTTATTGATTCAGTATATGTTTTATCTTATTACATTGGCTACAAAATCAACCTATACAGGAATTGGTTGAAACTATTTTATTTCACAATATATATTCCTACAGGATATTATGATAAAGGACAGATCTATTGATTCAAATATTTTGGCGACCCTCCATTCCAATGAAAAAGAAAAGGGTCACGACCCCCAATTTAAATACCAGGGGATCGTTTATCAAGCTTTGATCATGTGCAGTATTTATAGTGTAGATTCTATACCCTTCTGAATGGAATATAGTGATTGCCATGCCGACCGTTCACTTGACCTTTGACCGTCATAATCACTAGATTAAAATCTCAATGTATAGAACTGGGTTTGAGAGCGGTTCATTGGTTTCTGTGCCCGGGCTCTATCTCGGGTGACCTTCGTTAAACAAAAAAATAGTTATAATATTATAATTTTTATATTTAATATATTTATCAACAGATATACTAGCTTGCTTTGATGACAAAAACAGAGAGCCTGTCACGATACCCGCATCACTTCCGATAATCCCGATTATCGCTTCTGCTCGGTCGGGTAACCGATTTATCAGAACATGTCTTAAGGATATAGCCGAAGAAAACATACTGGCCTTTAACAGAGGTAATTGTATGAAGTCTTTATTAAGCCCTAAATCAGCTTCAACAAATTCTTGAAGGTAAAAACGGAGGAAAACAAATATTCAGGTTTGGATGTGTACGTGTGCGTTTGTTTTGTATTTTGACCGAGGACTTGAACAAAAGAATATCAGGTCCTCGGTTGTGATTTCTAAAGAATCACCACGTCCTCGGAAGAATTCTATTGTATGGGGTATTGTTAAGGTTAGGGTACGTGGATTTGAACAATGGAAAATACAATGGGGTCCTCGGTCTGAATGTAATACAATCATGTTTGTGTATGTATGTATGTCTGTATGTATGTATGTATGGATGGATGGATAAATGGATAGATGGATGGATGGATCGATTCGTGGATGGGTGGATGGATGGGTGGATGGATGGGTGGATGGATGGGTGGATGGATGGGTGGATGGATGGGTGGATGGATGGGTGAATAGATGTGTGGATGGGTGGACGGATGGATTGATGGATGGATGGATGGATGGATGGATCGATCATTACATACAACCGTCGAATCACAGATAATCGTACGTAGCATAAACAAAAATCGTACTATCTCTTTCCCAATTTTTATGTTTTGCTTTATTCATGATATTCTCTAGCACATGGAACGTCTTTGGGTAAGCATGGACCAACCATTAGATTACAGGTTCACGACGATGATACGATTTCACAGCATAAAGAGGGCGCTATACTCTTGATCCGTAATCCACGTGACGTCATCATTTCCGATTTCTTTCATCATCACTGCGTCTTATCGAACCAAGAAGTGGTGATTGTCACAGAATGGATACGAAACAAAACTGGTAAATAATTTAGCTGTTTTTTTTTTCTTTTATGAAATCTGGGCAAGTTTTTTGAAAGAGGGTTTCCCAGCATGCATTGGCTCTAGTCATGAGGTAAATGGAAGTTATGAACTTAACCAAAACCGCGTCGCTTTTTAATGAAGTCCGTTATGCATACATCATTTACTCCCCGCAATGACTCCTTGCCAATACCAATTCATCGGTGCTATGTTCCGATTAATATATTTGCGCACTCGTTTTCCGGCTTATTTGATATTACCTTACCATTCCTATAGCCTATCACAAATTGCCTTCAGCTCTGATACCGGTACATTTTCAGTCGCGCAGTTCTATTGTAGTTTATCATTATATTATTATACAGTTAGTGTACAATTCACTTTGTCAATTTGTCCATATTATTCGCCAAAAGATTGACGTTTCCCAAATGTTTCTAATATTAAGCAGCCATGTTTAATACATATACGAGACTCTTTTTTTAAAAGATAATTTCGATTAATTCTGATTAATATCCTGTCTTATAACAACAGCTACTTGGACGGATTGGATTGACAAAAGCATCGACCAATGGAAAACAATTTATTTAGACTGGCTGGAGAAATCGGAAAGGATATTGATAGTCTATTCGGAGGATGTAGCCAAATCGCCTATCAGAGAATTTGCCAGAATGTTAGTTTTCCTAAACCAAACAGTTTCACTCGAGCAGATACAATGTGGTTATGCTCAAAACCAATGGGATCCATATCGGTATTTAGACTTTGAACCGCACTTGCCGCAAGAGCTCCTTCAACCCGCTATCGATATCTTAAATAAGGCTCTCACTGATAAAGGAGCAAGCCCGCTGCCGACCTATGCCAACACATATCTCTAGGAACCCAAGGCTAGGGATGGTTACATCTCTATGTTCCGACGTCTCTATGTACCGAGGTCTCTATGTTCCGACAAAAAGAAATAATTCGGGACAATTTTTGTTTATCAAAAAAATCGTTTGTACCAAGAAAACAAGTTTTCAAACATTTTTCATGGACTCAATTTTGTTGTTGATTGTGGCCGACACATTTTTTGACCAATTTTTTTGGGGACCAAAATCCCCCTCCCCCCAAAGAGACTTGTGATCCAAAATTTGTTGTGACCCACACAGTGCTTTTTTGTTTGGTCCGAAAAAATGTTGGTCCCAAGAAATTGGGGTTACAAAACTACTTTTCTTGGTACAAACAAATTTTTTGGATAAAAAAATTGCTCCGATTTGTTTCTTTTTGTCCGAACCTAGAGACGTCGGAACTTAGGGATGTCACCCTAGGGATGAAAGGTGGAAGTTATTCGTAGGGGAGGGGTTGGAGGCTTCTTCATAATTAGTCCGGCAGAAGTTTTCTTCTTAGAAAGTGAAAGTCTCAGAGGGGATGAACATCACTGATGATTTTATTCTTGTAAATAGTCAAACTAAAACTCTCGCCAAATCAACCGTCACCTCTATTTCTCAATTTAAGAATTCTCTCTGTCTGTGCCCTTTATCGTGATCAAGTTTTGTATTTTTCTTGTCTTGTATTGTTTCATGTTTAACCGGATATATGGCTCCATTCCAAATCCTTTTAATCATTTTTGCTTTGCTTTTCGACGTGTGTACTCTCATTCCCATGCACAGCACTTTTTCTATCATCTCTTATAGGCCTACCTCTTCTCTAGCACAACATTCGCTATACTTGACCGAGCCTCTTGAACTCCATTACTACTCACATTCAGTACCGTAATTCTTTTTTTCCCCTATACGAGCAAACCTTTAAACATTACTTCATTAACAACTATGTATAATTGGCAGGCTCCATTCTTTCTTCTTTCGTCTCTCTTCTATAACTACTTT
The DNA here is from genome assembly GCF_037975245.1 of Apostichopus japonicus. NCBI lineage: Eukaryota > Metazoa > Echinodermata > Holothuroidea > Aspidochirotida > Stichopodidae > Apostichopus > Apostichopus japonicus. The sequence continues at coordinate 15,379,331 of NC_092567.1, forward strand.
GCTTCGGTTACCAGTGGCGGAGCGTCCATACAATCTGTGGGGGGGGGGGGCGGCCCCCCCCCTGACGGACTCAAATGGACTGCTGGCGACCTTTTCAGCTTTTTACCACTTTTTACTTATTCGCGATTATTGACTTTTTTATTGCGCTCTGATCTACCTATTGACATTTTCACAATTTGCTGGTGTAATTTTCTGACAAAATGCTCTAACGGCCGTCTTTAATTTATCGGCACTTCCGTTGTACGAAACTATTTCCAAGAACTGTACGTTTATCTGCAAATAAGAAAGGCCCGGAAAGGGTCATTTCCGGCGATCTAGGGAGTATCTTTACTCAAAAAATGTCTGTACGCTCCGCGCCAACCTGTGGTAGCGCTCCGTTTAGATAGTGTCGAAAGCGCCCCTACAGACCATTATCGCCCCCTGACCAATACCCATAGCTCCGCCACTGTCGGTTACTACTATTATTATTTGTTTATTGATATTGTCTCCTTTGTTTGTCTCCTATAAATATGTAAAAGAGAGTTCATGCCTATAAGCTCACCTAAGCCTCGTTAGAGTGTCTTCTAAGTCTATTTGATATATTATACTACTTGAATGTTATTTTGTTTTTAAATGACCGATTTTGACTTAATTTCAATAAACGTGTTATAAAATTAACAGAAACTCAAATACCTTTTAGTCTGAAGTTATCATTCGATTGTGTTCTGTATTGCTTTGAGGAGCTTACTTAAACAGGGACGTTCCATTGACTGAAATTTAATACAATGGTACAACCCTTAATCAGACGGAATCAGAAGTTGGAGAAAAATAGAGGGCGTCTGACATTAATTGCTTGGCTGGATTCATTGTGTAGCCCCTTTAACAAACTTGCTGGGAATTCTCTTTACCTTAGAACCATATCCTCATAGCATTTTGAAAGGCGAAGAGGCGAATCTTTCAAATTTGGTCAAAAGATCGAGTAATAATACTAATAACAGCTAAGTAAACATTCCAAAATGTATCACTTTCCAAGAATAAATCAATAAGAATATATAATACAAGAATATCAGCCATGATAACGTGACGTCATAGACACGCTGCTCTGATCAACTTGCTGAAGAAAGGGAGAGTTTAGAGAAAAACATAATGCGACGAAATTTTTAACTATACAACGTACACTATTGTTCTCTTTAAGACAATTCTTCCATTGACTGCCTCACGGGTATCCATATTAGATGGTCTGTTTGCTTAAAAAAAGGCAGCCCAGCCACTTGAATTGATCAACATTGAGTTGAAGTTAAGGGTCGTTTCTTATATATATATATATATATATATATATATATATATATATATATATATATATATATATATATATATATATATACTGGAGTAGAGCCTATACATACAAATGGAGTTGAAAGTCATGTTTTTGATGAGTTATTACAACATAATGGACAATGAAAATAACTTTAATATTTAGACCTGCACCGAGTACCTTACGTCATCAATAATTGAGATTTGGGGTTTATAATTTGAATATCTTGAAAATTAATAAATGTTAAATAGGGTTTGATCCTAGCAAAAATATCTTGAATTACTTACTTAAGCAAAAACTGACAAAAGAAACATTGAAAAGAGAATGGTTCACGTATTAGTTATCTATAGGGAGAGGTACATGTTTTGGTAAGAAAACGTCTAAAATGTAATACGAACTATATTCCGATGCGTAAGTCAAAAGGGTGTAGACATTATGGGATGGAGTGTGTGTGTGTGGGTGTGTGTGTGTGTGTGTGTGTGTGGGGGGGGGGGAGGTGATACGGATTATGCTATAGCATATCAAGTAGAAATTTATCAACTCTGAATAATAAAGAACACGCAACACTGATTTCAATGTAAGAAAACAAAACAAAACAAAACAAAAAGAACACCAATCTTCTTGAGCTCATGAGTTCTTGAAACAATTAATCTTGTCTAAGTGAAATAACACAAGCTCTCCCCATCCCTCGCCTGCCCTGCCCTGCCCTGCCCTGCCCTGCCTTGCCCTGCCCTGCCCTGCCCTGCCCTGCCCTGCCCTGCCCTGCCCTGCCCTGCCCTGCCCTGCCCTGCCCTGCCCTGCCCTGCCCTGCCCTGCTCTGCCCTGCCCTGCCATGCCCTGCCCTGCCCTGCCCTCCCTCCCCTATGAATAAATCGATCAGTGAATAAATGCGCCATTTCCTTCTAGCTCGACTCCTAGAGATATGTGTTGGCATAGGTCGGCAGCGGGCTTGCTCCTTTATCAGTGAGAGCTTTATTTAAGACATCGATAGCGGGTTGAATAAGTTCTTGTGGCAAGTTCGGTTCGAATTCTAAGTATTTTCTCTTCCCCCATGGGCTTTTATATATCTTACAATGTATCTCTTCGTATGACACTGTTTGGTTTAGGAACACTAACATTCGGGCAAATTCTCTGATCGGCGAATTGGCCACATCTTCCGTAAACACTATTAACAGCCTCTCTGCTTTGTTCAGCCAGTCCAAATAAGTTAATTTCCATATTTCTATGTTCTTTTCAATCCAATTAGTCCAGAGTTCTGTGAATAAAACAGAAAAAATAAATACAAAAAAAGAAAAGAAAAAAAAGTAAAAGTTACGGTATGCAATGGTAATCTTTAATACGTGTTAAATGCATTGAGTGCAGTTCAACAACATGTAGCGTGTACATTTGTAGATGGTAACGATTCAACAATGCCAATGTTACCTTTACACCGACATAATTGACGTCACAATTTAAATATATCTCTAACATGACATAAATTTGAAAAAATCAAAGTAACTGTCTAATACTTGCAACAGTTTCTGTTTTATTTCTACTTCCTTAAACACTTGACCCGGTTAAAAAAAGACACGATGTTTTATCAATTATTCGGTCACCATTCGAAATGGTAAAATTAAAATCTAAGAATCAATTGTATAGAGATATCATTCCATCTGTTGTATACTAGATCATATATGGTCGATGCAGTAGTCCCTCTGTAGTGACCCCGCCCCTCACCCTCCCCCTACCTTCTATCCTCCTGCTCATTGATTGGCCTTCTCTCTGTCTCTCTCTTACTCCTCTCACCCCTAGTTCCTAGACCTAAAAGTCACAAATGGTAACAATTGTATCTTATAATCAGAACTTTCCGCATGAAAGTGTAAATGTTTGCCATTAGTCTACGCCTTAGTATCAATGATCAAAATTTTTCAGATTTTTAGTAAAAAAAAAAGACAAAAAAGAAGAAGAATAAATTTTGATGTGATTTAAACTACCGGTAACTTGCGCGGCTCCCCCCCCCCCCCCCCCACAATGATCGTTTCGCTAGCGAGCATTATTAGCCGTTCATTCCCACCCGCTGTTTATGTCCAGTCAACGTTATGAACACTTGGCTAGTTTGCTATATTCTTTTATCGTATCAAGCAATAATAATACAATGGGTTTGATCATAAATGTGATATAATGCACTTTTGGCGCACCATGGCATTCTAGATTATAATAGGTAACACACCACAATTAGTGTACATCCGTTCAGAGAGTGGAGCTAAAATGACCTAATGTAAAGCTTATTTTAGCATATAATCATTATTGCTTTTTCTGCCTTTATGTGAAAGAGCATAATTAACAGTATAGATAGTGTGAAAGTAAGGAGGATTGAATGTGATATAAACCATTTTAGAAATTCTTTGGTGAAAAGTTGATATTACTCAGGGTTAGGGTTCAGTATGCTAAACTTGCTCCTCTTTTAGCTCAAAGTCTAAACGGTCATGACATGGAAATTAGCAAATGCCATAACATGCCAAGATCTCAACTATCATACGGTGGGTAGGATATGCCAGTTAAACACTTATATCTTTGCTTTGGCGGGTCTTGATCGTGGCGAGTTTAGTGTGTTAGCCTCAATGGAACGATTAACTATGGGTGCGACACCTGTCGTGAAACATGACGTAATTTCACAAACCTCACTTCCTGGTTACAATAAGTGCAGATGTTGTAACCATTAATAGTTTAGCAGCTCGAAACACACTTTACAGAGAGGGATGGATGGCAGTGCCGTTCAATTACAAGGACACATTTCTTAGAGATCGAGAGGCGCAAACAGAAGGAAGCTTTGGTGGGTTGTATTTAAACGTTGGTTTCCCAGTGGATTAATAATGTGCTAGGGCGCCCTCATTTATTGCTAGCGCCCTCGTTCATCGCTTGTTCTCAGTTTTCAAACTTCTACCTCACGATATATTCTTTGTGTTACAACCAAAGACTGAAAAAAATTACCATTACTGGTTTTGATCCATTCCGTCACAACATGGTCGTCTTGGTCCTGCTCGAAGCAGTAATAATAAAAGAAATTCGAAGTGATGACGTCACGGGGATTACGAATCAGGAGTATAGCGCCCTCTTTAAAATTCAAAATTGTTTCGTCATCGTGTCTGTTGATTTTTATGGTGGGTCCTTTTGCCCCCAAAAACGATCCATGTGCTAGAGAAGGTGAAAAAAGCAAACCCAAAGGGATATGTTAATATAAAGTTAAGGAGATTCACCAGTCTTAAAAAATACCGTAATATTTTGAAACCTACAATTATTGTAAACAACCAAACCTATACCATCCGTCGTGGGAGAAATCTTCGTTGTCTGTTTTTATTCGCAAACTACTGCATATATATTATATATATTATACATATATATATATGAATTACGATTTTCATTTATATATATATATATATATATATATATATTTATATATATTATATATATATTATACATATATATATTATACATATATTTTGTGACAGGCACAACATTACATGGCGTCTCCATAAAATGTCATACAATTTTTTTTATTTTGTCTGATGAAAATGTCTTTACTTCCTTATAGTTGACATCGATTTTATACTAATTTTGCTATTTTCAACAGATGAAATACACTACTACTTTTTTTGTTTTCATCAATGTTTCAACGAAGATTCGATCAGAAATTTAAGGCTGTAATAAGCTGCAAAATTTGATATGATTGCATGGTAAAGTCCCCCCCCACCCCAATCAGACTCTGATCCAGTGATGACCCACAAATAATAAAAATAGTTATAATTATAATAACAATATTGTGGTTAGAACTAAACTTAATTCACAGCCTAAATATACCTCAGAGAGCATCATTTTAAATCAGATTATTCTTGCGGGAGTTTCCTCGAATCCCCTTCATGTGATTCGAGTTCAACCATACCCCAGGGCCCCACCCCTCCCCTCTTTTTACATCCTAAGATTCTTCCCTGCCGATTGACAACAAATGTTATTATGTATGGGAGAGTTTCGAGAAAGTCGAAAGTTCGGTCATTTACAAATCTGAAAAGCTAGAGCGAGTTTATCAATGACTTTTCTAAGAACATCTCTTAATCAACATGATTATGTCAGTAAAGCATGCTGAAAATAGTTTGTCACCCATATGCATGTGAACCCTGAGACACTTTTAAGTGAATGAAAAGTTTTAGTGACGTCATGGAAGTTACCACTGTTGTAGGCAAGTATGTTCCCACGTGTTATATCCCTAAGGCACGTTCTGGTATATCGGTTACCCGACCGAGGGTAGGAGACAACCGAGATGCTCGGCAATGAGGAGGGTACCGTCACAGTCTCCACACGCTCCTCATCGAAACAGACGTGCACATCTGTTGGTCAATATTTCAACAGTTATTTCAACAGTTTAAAGGCATTGAAGACTCGCCCCAAAACCGCATGCCGCGCTCTGAAAAAGTTAACTTTCCGTTGCGTGCAAGTGAAGTTTTCTGCTTGTCGATACAAAATACAGACAGTAATGAAACGTGATACCTTGTTATCTTTAGCTGGACCTGGGATGTCCATCGCTGTACCGTTCTTACACTGTGGTGTGGGTATTGACCGCAGCTGTATGTATTGACTGTACACTATAGTGTCTAATTATCGAAAGTAGCAAGCTGTGTGCGTATTTTCTGTGATCGATGGTGGTGTCTAACACTTCTGTTACACCTCATTCGAAACTAGGTTTAGATTACCGGCATTAGACGTTTCTTCTTGCGCGAGTCTTCAGACCCTTTAAATACGTTTCTCTCCATTTTAAATGATGTGAAAATAGTTTTATCTCATATTTCTAGTCGAGATTTGCCATATGAAATTCTCGGACGTCTCACGACAGTCGATATAACAAATTAGTTCCAAAATAGATTACCGGCATTAGACGTTTCTTTTTGCGCGAGTCTTCAGACCCTTTAAATACGTTTCTCTCCATTTTAAATGATGTGAAAATAGTTTTATCTCATATTTCTAGTCGAGATTTGCCATATGAAATTCTCGGGCGTCTCACGACAGTCGATATAACAAATTAGTTCCAAAATAGGACATGAAACAAAAAAAAATCCAGTTTTAATATAGCATCATACTGCATAATAATAAGAAAAGACGTTGAGTACTGAAAATATTTCATAAATGTATTCCGATTGTCACAGTAAGAAAATGTGTCTCATGCATGTGTTTGTTATAATCGTTCAACGCATCCAAAAGGTTTTGTTATAGTCGATAACTGATCTGTTCTGTATTGCTTACGTAGTCAAATAGGTATGTTATAGTCAACAGCATGTCAGTTCTGTATTGCTTACGTAATACAATAGGTATATTGTAGTCAATAGCATGTCACTTCTGTATTGCTTACCGTGTTCAATTGGTTTGTAGTGGTCTATGTATTTATCAACATCGACTTCCTCTATATTTCCGTGGTAAGTAACAATGGCTGAAATGAAACAAGTAGCAATTCTTCCATCGGCTAAAGTAAATATGAAAGATATTGTACCAAAGATCATATTTACATTTCAAATTTTTCTGTCAAGGATGTAAATACTGATACATTTGTTTTACAGTTTGATAGTTTTGGAATCTGCCGAGGTATTTAAAGTTTTTATGTAGAAAGTCGACCATGCACACAGGTTATATTGGAAAGTTTGTTCCGTTGCTGGGATATAACATTGTGACATCTTTTCCTTTTCATTTGGATAAGCATTGAGCAATAACGTGTAAAAGTAACATATTTGAGGTATCCAGTCCGCATATAATGAAAACAGCGCAAGCTATATTAATAATATGTTTTGGAGAACAAATTTGAGCCAGCCAATCATACGCGTCTGCGCGGCCTCTCAAATTTCCATAGAAAATGTTTATCGTTTGTGAAGTTATTTTGTTTTGTTCTTGTGAATAAATTTCCCTTCGGATTTTTCCTGAAGAAGACTTAAATGAATACGTAACACTTTTTAATAAGGTATTTAAGTCTTCGAGCAAAAACTCCAGATAAACGGACAGAATTCTCATTATCGTTACCGTCATCGTCATAGTCAAACAACAACGACAACAACAACAACAACATAAGCAAAAATATATAAATATATATATATATACTATGGTTGAATGAACAGAAGAAAAAAGGCTATGATTATTCTTATAAATATGCATATATATACCCAAAAAGAAAAAACACTGGCATACCTTCCTCTAATAAATTCACTTTTTTAACCACCGTCCTTGGTGATTGGTCAAACTGTTTGCGTTGGGCTGTCTGAAATCTTGCAACATCCCTGCTCGTGGGCAGAATCAGTTTTACCTCGACTCGTCCTTTAACGTAGGCGTAGATAAACAAACCCAGTAATAAACATAATGAAGGGGTTATCACGATATGGACTCTAACTACAGCCATTGCACTTCAGATGAGGCTTCTTCTGTTTTCACCTGCAAATATACAACAGAATAAGAGCGAAATGTCACGTATTAATCGCCGTGTCTAAGACGAACATTGTTGGTCTGAGTTGATTATACCAAACCAATCTCTTTGTAATTTCTGCATCCACCGTATACTCCAGTATAATGGTCATCGCAAACTTAAAATCATTGTCGATAGAGGACGGTTATCACGATATGGACTCTAACCACAGCCATTGCACTTCAGATGAGGCTTCTTCTGTTTTCACCTGCAAATATACAACAGAATAAGAGCGAAATGTCACGTATTAATCGCCGTGTCTAAGACGAACATTGTTGGTCTGAGTTGATTATACCAAACCAATCTCGATGTAATTTCTGCATCCACCGTATACTCCAGTATAATGGTCATCGCAAACTTAAAATCATTGTCGATAGAGGACGCTGTTTCATCGTAACACTTGTAGGTATTGTAAAAGAGTTAGAAAAAAGATGAATCAATATCACATGAAAGAGGAGAAGTGGAATGGGGTGGGGAGGGTAAGGGGGGGTGGGGTGGGGGGGGGGAAGTTGGCCATCTTGGAAACAAGTCCTCACCTGGATCTGTATAGTTCAGAGCAAAATTAATGTAAAGCGTTTATATATACATTGATTGGATGAGGATATATGGAACACCGAAATCCCAGGCATATGGGCTCCTCAAAATAGTGAAATGTATTTCAAAAGTCTCAAATTTTCCATTGCAAATTAATATTCGTTATCATTTCTTCACGTGATGAAGTGTTAATCTCAAGTGATAAGCTGATTGTTATACTAACTAAAATCTATACTATATCTATACTATAATAACTAAAATCATCAACAAGTCGTGAATTAAGACGATTCTCGCACTCTCCCTTCCCACACTGGTTGACGTGCAACTAATAATTGTACCATATAGCAGTTTATTAATGATTTGAATAACCATTGAAACACATGGTAAACACCGAACCCGAGGAAGGCTCAGTATATGTCACTCCCCTATAATACATACGTGAGTTAAGTAGCCACTCAGTCGGTGTCGGTATACATTCCTGCAGTGAACCTCAGCTACAGTCTGACAACGATTGACAAGTACGAGAAATACATACCGTAAGGGATTAGGGAATATATGTAAGAGAAATAAATATCATATACTTACAGACACATGCTGCCTACGGTTCAGCCTTCAATACTCAGTTCTTATCAGTTTTTCTGGACTTAAGCACTGCGTCATACAAATATATAGTTCAGTGTAGTTGCACGGTGTTAGGTATTGCGACAAATTAAAGCATAAATATATATTGCACCTTTGTCATAAGTCATTCAGCCGTTACGCATAGTAACAAGAAAATAATTTTATTCATTGGGCTTCATGATCCATGAAATCTTTCAAATTAAAAAAAAAAAAGAGGGAGCAATACAAATTTAAAAAAGGTGAGGATCATCAATTAAAGTGACTGGACTATACAGTCTGATAAACATATCAATAGCTATCTGTCTATCTGTCTATCCGTCTGTCCGTCTATCTGTCTGTCTATCTGTCTGTCTGTCTGTCTATCTATCTGTCTATCTGTCTGTCTATCTGTCTATCTATCTATCTATCTATCTATCTATCTATCTATCTATCTATCTATCTATCTATCTATCTATCTGTCTATCTATCTATCTATCTATCTATCTATCTATCTATCTGTCTATCTATCTATCTATCTATCTATCTGTCTATCTATCTATCTATCTATCTATCTATCTATCTATCTATCTATCTATCTATCTATCTATCTATCTATCTATCTATCTATCTATCTATCTATCTATCTATCTATCTATCTATCTATCTATCTATCTATCTATCTATCTATCTATCTATCTATCTATCTATCTATCTATCTATCTATCTATCTATCTATCTATCTATCTATCTATCTATCTATCTATCTATCTATCTATCTATCTATCTATCTATCTATCTATCTATCTATCTATCTATCTATCTATCTATCTATCTATCTATCTATCTATCTATCTATCTATCTATCTATCTATCTATCTATCTATCTATCTATCTATCTATCTATCTATCTATCTATCTATCTATCTATCTATCTATCTATCTATCTATCTATCTATCTATCTATCTATCTATCTATCTATCTATCTATCTATCTATCTATCTATCTATCTATCTATCTATCTATCTATCTATCTATCTATCTATCTATCTATCTATCTATCTATCTATCTATCTATCTATCTATCTATCTATCTATCTATCTATCTATCTATCTATCTATCTATCTATCTATCTATCTATCTATCTATCTATCTATCTATCTATCTATCTATCTATCTATCTATCTATCTATCTATCTATCTATCTATCTATCTATCTATCTATCTATCTATCTATCTATCTATCTATCTATCTATCTATCTATCTATCTATCTATCTATCTATCTATCTATCTATCTATCTATCTATCTATCTATCTATCTATCTATCTATCTATCTATCTATCTATCTATCTATCTATCTATCTATCTATCTATCTATCTATCTATCTATCTATCTATCTATCTATCTATCTATCTATCTATCTATCTATCTATCTATCTATCTATCTATCTATCTATCTATCTATCTATCTATCTATCTATCTATCTATCTATCTATCTATCTATCTATCTATCTATCTATCTATCTATCTATCTATCTATCTATCTATCTATCTATCTATCTATCTATCTATCTATCTATCTATCTATCTATCTATCTATCTATCTATCTATCTATCTATCTATCTATCTATCTATCTATCTATCTATCTATCTATCTATCTATCTATCTATCTATCTATCTATCTATCTATCTATCTATCTATCTATCTATCTATCTATCTATCTATCTATCTATCTATCTATCTATCTATCTATCTATCTATCTATCTATCTATCTATCTATCTATCTATCTATCTATCTATCTATCTATCTATCTATCTATCTATCTATCTATCTATCTATCTATCTATCTATCTATCTATCTATCTATCTATCTATCTATCTATCTATCTATCTATCTATCTATCTATCTATCTATCTATCTATCTATCTATCTATCTATCTATCTATCTATCTATCTATCTATCTATCTATCTATCTATCTATCTATCTATCTATCTATCTATCTATCTATCTATCTATCTATCTATCTATCTATCTATCTATCTATCTATCTATCTATCTATCTATCTATCTATCTATCTATCTATCTATCTATCTATCTATCTATCTATCTATCTATCTATCTATCTATCTATCTATCTATCTATCTATCTATCTATCTATCTATCTATCTATCTATCTATCTATCTATCTATCTATCTATCTATCTATCTATCTATCTATCTATCTATCTATCTATCTATCTATCTATCTATCTATCTATCTATCTATCTATCTATCTATCTATCTATCTATCTATCTATCTATCTATCTATCTATCTATCTATCTATCTATCTATCTATCTATCTATCTATCTATCTATCTATCTATCTATCTATCTATCTATCTATCTATCTATCTATCTATCTATCTATCTATCTATCTATCTATCTATCTATCTATCTATCTATCTATCTATCTATCTATCTATCTATCTATCTATCTATCTATCTATCTATCTATCTATCTATCTATCTATCTATCTATCTATCTATCTATCTATCTATCTATCTATCTATCTATCTATCTATCTATCTATCTATCTATCTATCTATCTATCTATCTATCTATCTATCTATCTATCTATCTATCTATCTATCTATCTATCTATCTATCTATCTATCTATCTATCTATCTATCTATCTATCTATCTATCTATCTATCTATCTATCTATCTATCTATCTATCTATCTATCTATCTATCTATCTATCTATCTATCTATCTATCTATCTATCTATCTATCTATCTATCTATCTATCTATCTATCTATCTATCTATCTATCTATCTATCTATCTATCTATCTATCTATCTATCTATCTATCTATCTATCTATCTATCTATCTATCTATCTATCTATCTATCTATCTATCTATCTATCTATCTATCTATCTATCTATCTATCTATCTATCTATCTATCTATCTATCTATCTATCTATCTATCTATCTATCTATCTATCTATCTATCTATCTATCTATCTATCTATCTATCTATCTATCTATCTATCTATCTATCTATCTATCTATCTATCTATCTATCTCTATCTATCTATCTATCTATCTATCTATCTATCTATCTATCTATCTATCTATCTATCTATCTATCTATCTATCTATCTATCTATCTATCTATCTATCTATCTATCTATCTATCTATCTATCTATCTATCTATCTATCTATCTATCTATCTATCTATCTATCTATCTATCTATCTATCTATCTATCTATCTATCTATCTATCTATCTATCTATCTATCTATCTATCTATCTATCTATCTATCTATCTATCTATCTATCTATCTATCTATCTGTCTATCTGTCTATCTGTCTATCTGTCTATCTGTCTATCTGTCTATCTGTCTATCTGTCTATCTGTCTATCTGTCTATCTGTCTATCTGTCTATCTGTCTATCTGTCTATCTGTCTATCTGTCTATCTGTCTATCTGTCTATCTGTCTATCTGTCTATCTGTCTATCTGTCTATCTGTCTATCTGTCTATCTGTCTATCTGTCTATCTGTCTATCTGTCTATCTGTCTATCTGTCTATCTGTCTATCTGTCTATCTGTCTATCTGTCTATCTGTCTATCTGTCTATCTGTCTATCTGTCTATCTGTCTATCTGTCTATCTGTCTATCTGTCTATCTGTCTATCTGTCTATCTGTCTATCTGTCTATCTGTCTATCTGTCTATCTGTCTATCTGTCTATCTGTCTATCTGTCTATCTGTCTATCTGTCTATCTGTCTATCTGTCTATCTGTCTATCTGTCTATCTGTCTATCTGTCTATCTGTCTATCTGTCTATCTGTCTATCTGTCTATCTGTCTATCTGTCTATCTGTCTATCTGTCTATCTGTCTATCTGTCTATCTGTCTATCTGTCTATCTGTCTATCTGTCTATCTGTCTATCTGTCTATCTGTCTATCTGTCTATCTGTCTATCTGTCTATCTGTCTATCTGTCTATCTGTCTATCTGTCTATCTGTCTATCTGTCTATCTGTCTATCTGTCTATCTGTCTATCTGTCTATCTGTCTATCTGTCTATCTGTCTATCTGTCTATCTGTCTATCTATCTATCTATCTATCTATCTATCTGTCTATCTATCTGTCTGTCTATCTATCTGTCTGTCTATCTGTCTATCTGTCTATCTGTCTATCTATCTGTCTGTCTATCTGTCTGTCTATCTGTCTGTCTATCTGTCTATCTATCTATCTATCTATCTATCTATCTGTCTGTCTATCTGTCTGTCTATCTATCTATCTATCTCTCTCTCTATCTATCTATCTATCTATCTATCTATCTATCTATCTATCTATCTATCTATCTATCTATCTATCTATCTATCTATCTATCTATCTATCTATCTATCTATCTATCTATCTATCTATCTATCTATCTATCTATCTATCTATCTATCTATCTATCTATCTATCTATCTATCTATCTATCTATCTATCTATCTATCTATCTATCTATCTATCTATCTATCTATCTATCTATCTATCTATCGATCTATCGATCTATCGATCTATCTATCGATCTATCGATCTATCGATCTATCTATCGATCTATCGATCTATCGATCTATCGATCTATCGATCTATCGATCTATCGATCGATCTATCGATCTATCGATCTATCTATCTATCGATCTATCTATCTATCGATCTATCTATCTATCTATCTATCGATCTATCGATCTATCTATCTATCTATCTATCTATCTATCGATCGATCTATCTATCTATCTATCTATCTATCTATCTATCTATCTATCTATCTATCTATCTATCGATCTATCTATCTATCTATCTATCTATCTATCTATCTATCTATCTATCTATCTATCTATCTATCTATCTATCTATCTATCTATCTATCTATCTATCTATCTATCTATCTATCTATCTATCTATCTATCTATCTATCTATCTATCTATCTATCTATCTATCTATCTATCTATCTATCTATCTATCTATCTATCTATCTATCTATCTATCTATCTATCTATCTATCTATCTATCTATCTATCTATCTATCTATCTATCTATCTATCTATCTATCTATCTATCTATCTATCTATCTATCTATCTATCTATCTACAGGACCCCGTCACAATACTCAGTCAATTACTTCATGTACTGTTATACGCATGGTAAATGATTTAAAAGATAATACTTAAAATAACCACTGTCACCAAACAAGGTGTGACATGATATAACACTTCAAAATCATTAATTGTTGGCCAAAACATTTCAGCATGATAAAGTGGTTCAAGTGTTTAAAAGTACACTTTTGTTTTTAAAGACGTTCAATATTATTCTGAACACTGAGCAGTGTTAACTCAGTCGCACTATAGATGAAAATAGTTGCAGATCAGCCGTCAAATAGTTGTACAGTCATCGTCGACTTTTGCCGGCGTGCATGGTGAACAAAGGTCGACTTTCTATATTGCCTAGACCTATATTATTTTAAAATTAGTTTATTTTGAGTTAGTTTAGTTTGAGTATTTCCCAAATGGGTGAAGCCCAGCTGTTGACTTATGGAAATATACATATGCCACTGGTCCAAGTTATTGGCAGAATGAACCTTCGCTGTTCATATAGTTAAATACATATGTTTTATGGGAACACATTGATGGACCCGATTGGCGTATAAACCCATACAGAACAGAAACCATCCAACCAAATTTTACCAGTAACAGCTACACCGTCATAGGGAAAAGAAGTCCGTCTAGCCTCCAGATCCTATCCATCGATTAGAAACAAGAATTAGTAAAGAACCAAAAACAACCGAAGAAGCCAGCCACCACTCACCAGCATCACCACCACTCATCGCCCCCTCCAACCCTTAAAACATGCTACCTTCCTGTCACCGTCCAGCCATGTGTCTCTCCAGCCTGGTCCACAAAGTTCAAATTTAGAAAAATCTCAAATTTCCCGATCTCTCATTTTAGGAGCCTTATATTTACCGGTCAGGGGCTTTCGCCCCTGGCTCGCTGAAGCGCCATCCGGCGGAATCAGCTATTTAACAAGGTATTCAGTCAGTCAGAGGAAAGGGATGAGGATTTCAAATTTCCACCTCAGGGAGACACACAACCCTTTATGTTTGAGCCAGAAACAGATGAATCTGATGACGATGACAACCATGCAGGTCGAAGCAGCAGTCAATGACGTAATGCCAGCCAATCGCTTGGAGAATCTATAGACTGGTATGAAACAAACATAGTGTACATGTGTGTAAAAAAAAAGGTGTTTTTCCGCCCAAGAAATTTTCATTTGATCGTCACGCAGCTACATTGTTATTTGTCGACTGCTGTTAAAGTAGAATGCGACGCTTTCGGACCAATTACTGCTACTTCCTTCCTTCGTATCATGTGATTTGCGCGTTGGATTTTATGATTTATATGCCCTATACAGTGTAGAATACTCGCTTAGTGATAAAGACTTGGCATTTTGCTTGTCGTGGTCCGTATTCACGTGTAGAACAAACATATTGTTTTCACCTCGATGATTCACAATGGCTATAAACGGCAATAACGCTCACTCATTCAAATGATATTGTAACAGAGCTTCGTTTGCCCTGGCTCAATAAAGACAACTGATTTTTTGATAACAAATCTATTGTCCCCCCACCCGCAGGACTGAGGGAAACACTTTTTTACTACAAACTCATTCAAAATGCTCAACAATGCCTAGCTTTAGTTTGGGTGTTACCGAACTTACTTTCCTCCGTCGTAGGCTGTGCTAGTAAATACGTGTCAACACTTAGTCTGCATAATTCAACAGTTTTCTGTTTCAATTTGACAAGTTTGAAGCTGCCATTTTGCTCCGGTGTGCCCCAGCTAACTGTACCTGTCAGTGAGTATCGCCCAAACCAAAATAGTAGCCTTCATTATTTTATATCTTTGAGTTGTTTAACAAATGTTTGGTTTGCCGTAGACACGTTATAAGCCTAATTTCGTTAACATTTTGTAAAGTTGTTGCAACATAGAGTGCCTATTTCAACGTTTGTAGAGCCTGAGTAGTTTGAAATTCGTAGATAATGATGTGTTGGTTAGGGCAATGGAAGAAGTTCCAACATTTGACTGCATAGTGGAGATCAATTAAGGACATAAGAGGGATATGATGCACATGAAATGTTCTTTCTCCCTATATATATATATATATATATATATATATATATATATATACATCATTTCCCCTATTAGTACTGCCACTAGGTCTATTTTCTATATAATCAGAGAGAAGGGACTTGTGTTCAATTACGAAAAATGTGAAATCAAGAAGTTGTATTCTTTGGATCAATTTATGACCCAAAAGGTGTGCACCGGTGCAAGACCCTGACGTGTCAAGGATAACAAAACAAAATATATCAAGCCCCAAGAGCTTCAAAAATTTATAGGTTTAGTCACGTACAAATGTCTCCATGTTTCACCAGGGAGTTGTTAACTCCCTGGTTTCACTGGACAAGCTCCCATAATCAATCCTTTAACCAGATAAAGGAGTTAATTAATTAGAAAGCAGTTAATTTTAGCGTATTCTGATCGCAATAAGGAAAGTGTCATTGAAGTGGATGCATCCGTGAAAGGAATTGGATGTGTGTTACTGCAAGAATTTCAAACCAGTTAACTTTGCACCAAAAGCCCTAACTGAAACCGAACAAAGATATGTCAACATAGAACGTGAAATGCTGGCAGTTGTTTATACTTGCGAGAGGTTTCACACCTATATTTATGGAAAATCTTTTATTACCAAAAGTGACCACAAGCCACTTGGAATGATAAAATTGAAGAACTGTGCCGCGCTGCCTAGATTAGAGAGGTTATTATTAAGGTTACAAGGTTATGACATGAAGATTCAGTATAAACCTGGTAAGGATATGCTTATAGCTGACGCACTGTCTAGGTTGAGTCCACTAGAGGAAGGTACAGTAGAAAGACAACAAGTTACTGTTAAATTGTTCAATTCTCTGATGAGAAAGTTAAGTCACTCCATAGTGAAACTAAGTCAGACCCAGAGTTAAACGTTTTGAAAGACATTATATTAAATGGGTGGCCTGCAAAGCGTCGTGAAGTCCCAAAAACTGATCCAAAAATACTGGTAATTTAGAGATGAACTAACGATTGAGAATGGTCTTATCATGAAAGGTGACAGAATAATTATTCCATCAACTATGCAGTCTGAAATACTCGAAAAACTTCACACTGGGCACCAAGGAATTGTAAAATGTCAGCTTAGAGCCAAAACATGCGTCTACTAGGTTAATATCAATAAGGATATCGAAGAGATGGTTAGAGTGTGTGTTCATTGTCTGTTCATTGATATGAATTCTATTAGTAAGATAAAATTTCTCGGGGTAATTATTGATTGTAATCTCACTTGGCAAGAACATATCCATAGTTTATCCTCACAAATTGCAAGCGGAGTCGGTATTATTGGTAGACTTAAATATGTAGGCCTAGGCTACCAAAGAGCGTTCTTCGCACTTTGTACTTCACTTTGATATATCCGCATTTTACTTATTGCAGTACTGTATGATCGTGTACCAGGCAGTCTTACTTGAAACGTCTGTTTTCTTTTGCAGAAACGAGCTGTTCGACATATTTGTCATTGTGGCCCTAGTGATCACACTGATATTCTATTTAAAACATTAAATTTATTGAAACTTCGAGACATAATCAATCTAGGAACTGCTTCAATCACATATCGTTTCATACACAATCTGCTACCAGACGCTCTCTCTAACTTTTTCACAATCAATTCCCTCATTCATAACTACAATACACGGAATCCTCAGCTTCTTATGCATACTGTAAATCGCACAACCGCTTCCCACTCAAGCTTTCGTTGTCGTGCCACCAATCTTTGAAACTCATTACCCAAGGCAATAAGTGACAGGCCTAGCTTAAAATCTTTTAGGTATAACTTAAGTAATTATTATTTAAACAAATACTAACTCTTGACCAGTGATTGAAGAACTCCAATTTGTTGTATGGACAAACGCAGGTGTTCAGATACACTGGATTGTTTTCTTCCGGGGGGGGGGGGGGTGTTATTGTTTTGTTTTGGTCTTATTGTCCTCTTGTATGAAATTGTGTATTTTGCTTTGTTGTACTTTGATTGGTCTCTTTCTCTGTATTTTAGGGAGCGAAGCACCCCGTCAAGCCCGCAAGGGTTTTTTGTTCCGCTTTCTTCACTTCATGTATATTATTCACTACTACTTCATGTTATTTGTAAACGTTTAAATGCATGTTGTGAAAAACAAATAAATGAAATGAAATGAAAAACACGGTAATTCTCAAGCCTCAGAACCAGTAGACCGTGGCAAGTAATTAGGTCAGACTACCTACTACTTGCTGTCTACGAAATTCTTTATTGTCAAGTCTATACCTAAAGGCTAGTCTACTAGTAATACAGTAATTGATATGTGCAAAAGTCTATTTTCAGAATGAGGTATACCTGAACAGTTATAGTATCTGACAATGGAAGTCAATACTAAAGCCAAAGCTTTAAGGATTTTTCAAAGCAATGGAACGTTAGTCATGTTACCTCGAGGTATCCTCAGTCTAATGGTTTCATAGAGAGACAAGTTCAAATCGTAAAAAAACCACGATGGTCAAGGCAAAGCAGACGAATACAAATGTTTATCTAGCCTTATTATGTCTTAGAACAACGCATGTAGACAGTCAAATACCGTCTCCAGCAGAACTACTGCTCAATCGTCAAGTGAAATCTAATCTTCCTGTCAGAATACAAAATAAGAATGTTGATTGTGATTCAAATTTTTAAGCGTATGCAGGATAGGCAAAACGCACAGAACTTCTATCATGATAACACAGCAAAGCCTTTGAGTCCGTTGGTTCCCGGACAAAGTGTATATGTACAAGACCAAAGTTCAGGCAAATGGACCACAACGTGTATTTTTCACCAGAATGTTTAGATTAGGCCTAAGTGATACCTATGATGGATTATTCGTTTAAGGTTTAATTCCACAAGCCATGTATTTTTCCTGTTTATTTTAGGGTATCAATGGTCTTCAGAATTCATACTAAGATGAAAACCTGGATGCAATATTCGTGTGTTTTTATTCTTCTCGTCGTGGTCTTGCTAACGAAGATGATTCACAGTCCAATCATTAAGATACCGTGGAGAAGTAAAAATCATGAACAGGACCAGTTCCACGACATCTACACACAGAGAAGTCAGGAAAACTACACGTTGTTAACCGAATCTAGTTACGACAAAGCAGGTAAGCGCGCTTAAACGACGAGAGACCGTCGACGCGTAGATGCTGGCTTTACGCGTTGGGACTACTTTCTTTATCATTTTACTGACGTGCATAGTTTATTGAAATATGCAAGAACGGTAAATAATGAGAAATGAAGAAAGGCGGGAAGGAGAAATATTAAAAAAAGAGAAGAAGGAAACGGATAGGGGGAAAACGGTTAGAGAATTAGTTGGGATAGGGAAGATAGCAAAGGAAGAAGAAATAGGTATCTTGGAAAAGTTAGGAGAATACAAATGGTCAGGTGAGATCAGAAGGAACGGAGAAACGTGGGAAGACGTAAACAGGAAAGTGGGGAATAATATATATATATATATATATATATATATATATATATATATATATATATATATATATATATATATATATATGTATATATATTTATGTATATATATACATACATATATATATATACATATATATATAGATATATATATATACATATACTTATAGATATTTATATAAATATTTATATAAATATTTATATATATATATATATATATATATATATATATATATATATATATATATATATATATATATATATAATGAATGTGTAGCAAGTGGTATGACAGATATATAGTAAATAAATAAAGAATAAAGCACCAGAAAACTTCCACTTCACGACCGGTTTCGTCCTTTGGGACTCATCATGCGAAGGTAGGAATCGAACCCCAGGATCTTGTGATTCTACTGAATCACTGTGGTCGAGTGGTGCGGACTTCGGTCTGTGATATATATAATAATAAACTAAATAAATCATAAAATAATTATAACAATAAAAATAATGTATTTTGTTTGATTTCCACAGTACCTAATAACAACATTGTGGATGTAGATGTAGAGTGGTACTTGGCAGATGCAGATAAATTCGGTGATACATTATTATGATCTTCATCATCATCATCATCATCTTTATCCTCAACATCACCACCACCATCATCATCATCATCATCACCACCATCGTCGTCGTAGATTGATCGAATCGACAAAACATGAATATGCATTCTAATATAATTTACTAAGTAACATTAATAAGATGCAAACTGGGAGAAGTCTCACATCCATTGACCGATTGCAGAGACGAGAGAGCTTAGAATCATACGGAACGGGTGGGGCTGGTGTAAAGCAAAACGGATTTACATTGGTCATGTGCATATCATATATGTACTGTGAATGGTTAGTTTCTTCTCCGTTGAGGTTTTGCACACATTGTAGGACTTCATAATTTAGCATGGAGTGGGGAAGGTGAAAAGAGAAATGGATACCGATACATTTATTAAACGGTTTAAATCCACGCTGTGGAAACTGCATTTCGGTTCCTCTGTTGTGTCATGAAATATGGCGGGTTTATGGGAGGGGAGGCGGGGGGGGGGGGGAGAAAGTTACATGCTCCTGCTCGCTACCTCCATTGATATTCAGCGTGGCCATAACTGATTATTTTCTCCCCTTTATCTTTGAAGACCCAGAAAGGGAATGTCCCTTGTCCATTGAGAAGGAGCAGTTGACAATACCAACAGAGCGATTCTTAATAGCACTTGCTAGTTTCCCAAGATCTGGCAACAGGTTTACTCGGCAAAACATCTATAAGGTAACTTTGCAAAACAAACAGGCATATAATGAAGGTAAGAAAAGAGACGTAATTCTCGTAATATCATTGTGAACATTATTGTCGTTGATACCACCCTTTCTGTTATCGAAAAGATTTTCGATTCGCATATAGCCTTGATCTTTAGATAAAGCCGAGGAGGTCAGCCGTATAGAACACTCTGAACAGTGTGGTGCACGACGTCACCATAACCGACATGGACTTCGTTCGATTGACCTGTTGTACACAAAGAGCTCTGTTGCACTGCTGCACGAAGTCTTTTGTTTTGCACAATGCTGTTAACAGACCCCTTGTGCGCTTTCACGCATGACCTGCTGTACTAATACTGTCAAATTTTAAGTTAAAAAATAAAATAAAACTGTTAGCAAACTGCTTATCGACTAGAGAGCCTGTGTAAGAGAATGTGTAAAAGTTTTAAGTTTGCTAGCAGACATGTACACCTCCTGCATGTCGGATGCTATTGCATGCGGCTGAACTTTAATACTCCCGTACAGATCGTGAAAGCAGCACAGCTGCACGCAGACATGCGCTGAGAAGCTCACTGGTCTGATATAGAGTGGTTGCTCTTGAAGTAATTACGTTATATTACAGGAAGATATAAGAACCTATAATAAAATTAATAATCACGATTCCCGGGAGATAAGTGTGCATGAAGGTTGCACAGCTTTACGCAGACCTATTTGGAGATGTTGGTTCTGAACTAGAACAATTGATCCTGGCCTTATTATGTTACAGCAACAAGACAATAGTCTGTCCAATTGATTTATTTCAGCTCATGCTCTATTTCACCTCTATATTCCCGTTTTTGATATTTTGTTTTGGGTTCTTTGTCTCCATATACAGTACATGGTCTTGACATTAATGACACCGAACCAGATCGTATATGCTACAAGACGCATTCGCACGGTTTGAAATACATAAAGTTCTATACAGGTGGCGCCATTTTGTTGTTGAGGAATCCTCGTGACGCGGTTGTGTCATATTTCTTTTTCACTTACTCCGACACGGGGCAGCACGACAAGGAAACCGTTAAACAATGGATTAGAACAAATGACAGTAAGTATCAGGTTTTATATGAACGGCGGGTTTGTGGGGTGGAGCGGTCCGGGATGGGTTGGTGACGGGCGTTGTCTGGGGCGCATACTATGCAGAATGGGGGAAAGAATACTGAAAAATAGTTCATGATAAACGTTACAGAAATGACACCAGCAAAGATTTGGGACTGAACTGACCGATTCGGAACCGAAAAGGACTTAATAAAAGATACACACACAGCAACAACAATTAATCAAGAACAAAAACACACCAACGAATCACACACTAGTATAACAGATAAAGATGAAGAAAAAA
Source organism: Apostichopus japonicus (assembly GCF_037975245.1). NCBI lineage: Eukaryota > Metazoa > Echinodermata > Holothuroidea > Aspidochirotida > Stichopodidae > Apostichopus > Apostichopus japonicus. Next base: position 15,401,528 of record NC_092567.1, read on the forward strand.
AAAAAACACGAGAAACTAGACACGAAGAATAAAACGATTCTCTAGGTTAAAATTTCAATTCTCTGAAAATGTTTCATCGACAAAGCAACTTAGTTTATACTTTGATTGATTTCCTAATGAGATTGATTTCCTAATAAATAACCACATGTTTAAGAATCTCTTTTGGTCCCTCTCCTCACGCAGCTATTTGGACCAACTTTACCGGAAGAGCGCTTTTGAAATGGCGACAAACCAATTTACACTGGATCAACTATGGCCACAGAGTCATGATATCATACACAGAGGATATCAGGAAGAATGCCGTACGGGAGCTAGCCAGAATGATAATCTTTGTCGGACAGATGGTACCGTTAGATTTCTTGCAGTGTACACTATTTACATTCCCATGGATATCAAGAAAACATTTAGATTTTGAGCCGCCGCTCCCGGAAGGACTAATGAAACGATACATAGATGAGGTGAACAATACATTATTGAGCAAAGGCGCGAGGCCGCTGCCTACATACCCGTCCACGTATTTGTGAGAAACAAACGTTTATCGCTTCAACCAATGGAAATCCAGCTCTTCACTTACGTCATAGGATACTTCGGTAATGTGAGCAAACAAATTCAATCATATTAAACATGTTGACCTAACACTCGGTTGCACAATCTGTAAAAAGCAGCATTCCGTCAATGGAGTTAAAGATTAACCCGACGTCCACCGTTGGTGACACTCTGACCAGCTGCTTCTGACGGGTCGAACTATCGATACAACCAACATCGAGACCACGGCAGAGTTTAAAACTAATTGTCGTGTTATTGTTTTCCCTCTATGTTGCTTATAAGTTTCCGTACTTCAACTTTTTATTTTTATTATTAACATGCGTTGTAGTTACTTGAAGAGCTCTTTGCAACCTTGCAGTTTATTTAATATTCTAACGTATAACGTTATCCATTGGAGATGTAGGTATGTTGTTGATTTGTTGCTTGTCAACGTTTCTTTAGCTGTATATTTAATAAGGGAGTGTAAAGTAGAATTAACCAGCATATTATTTGTATCGCGGCTAGGCTACTATGTTGGGGATTGTTTATACGTGGTTCTGATTGGTAAGGCCTGTGAGCTCGTTCTTAGTTATGACCAGATACTGGTCGAAAGATGTATACAGTTGCTATTAACCTACTTTCTACTAGTATACCCTAAGTTGTGTGTATATGCTAAGTTATAAGTTGAACTAGAAGTTACGGGTTCTGGTTGGCTGAATATTTCTTCCTATGTTTTAAGGCCACTGAATGTTTTGTCAAATGTAATGTACGGATGCCCTTTAGTGCCGAAAGTTTTAAACACCTACTTAAAGGTTACATGATACTTCAGTTGGGCTTATTTGTCACCGTTTTAGGGGGAAAAACTGGTAACCATGTTGTCGCAGGATTTTCTAACTATTAAGTATGCTTTATGCTACTAGTTACACTATTTTCTTCCTTTTTTCCTTTCAGAAATCTTACACAGTTGTTGAATAGTTTATCAATAAAAGAAAGACGACATTGCAGCAACGTGTCATAGACATCACTTTTCTAATCGATTTATTAACATCGATTTCACAACACTAGTTATTCCACCAATACGCCTAATTTACATACAATGCTATTCATACAGTTCCCATAACTATGACTGAGTTCTCTTCAACGAATGCTGATACAACAATACATGCTGAAACTACTATGAAAACTACAACACATATTCCCAAAGCGCCAATACACGTCTCACTTTTGAATCGGCAACCAGCATTCCTTCACTGATGGGAATTTGGATCCCAGCTTTCGATTTTTAAGGCTTCCAACTCGCGTTAAATTGTTTTACAAACGAAAATGGAAGACTAGTGAACTAACAGTAGTTACATGCAGTCCTAACTGTAATGCCCATCAAGTTTGCGATGCCTTCAAGTTGAAGTGCATCCAACTTGTCGGTAGCGAAGGTTATCCCTCAACAGGGAGTAAGTGCAAACGAATTCCATCTGCAACTATTCGAGTACCAAGTAACAAGTCATACTCTGAGAGTTTTGTTATCGAAGTGACTGCGAACTCTTCCAATTCTAGTTTGATAACATTTCGGGATGTTACAGATTGCTTACCCATGCGTTTTCGGTCTATTTGGACGAGAAAAACCTATCACCAGAACAGGTGCTTAAACGAACAGAAATGCTGCACAGTTCAAAATGGGTTATACTTCAAATGAATTATAGTTGAGAGCTTTTAAACGTCTAACAACTCTGATTTTCTGAGTCATTGTAAGTCCTATCTAGGTTTTGTACAAATAGTAGTGTAATACAATTCTTCTTTATTTGGAACGGAGCTTACATCAACATACCCATGTGAACCTTCTCGGTTTTACAAATATTAATGGCATCAAATGGGCTCAGATTCAATGACCCTTCAGACGTTTTCTATTTTTCCGACTTAAAAGTTCGCGTTTCATATATGTTTAGCCAGTTCAAATGCTGAACAATTTACGAAAGGGGAATTATCCATCCCAAAATGCAAGCGTTTGTACAAAGAACCGACCCCGGCGCCCTGCCCGACAACTACTCGTGACATATCGGATTTTACGCGAGATGAAAGCAATAACTCCACACTGGTGTTGTCATAATGTTCCCACCTGGAACATGGGGTTGAATATGTACAATTCACACACAAAAAATGGAGATAGACATCAATTATAGCGCAAAGCTACATCTCTAATTTATTGTAAGTCTCTACTTGAAAGGGTATTAAAAATAATCGGACAAGAGTATAAGAAAAGACTACATCTCTGTATCATAAGCTGTAGTCCACCTTCTATCAGAGTAATTCACTAATACACTCTCCCCTTCTTTCGTCTTCCTAACCTCTCGTCCCCAACAGGTCTTGACTTGTTCTTCCCCAGATAAACTAAAATAGAACAATAGTGTCTTTTTTGACCATGTGATGCATCATGCATCTAAACAAGGGCGAGTCATAGATCCAGGTCAATGGTCACTGGATTGTTACTATGGGCAGTTAAAACAATAGTGTCTCTGTGACCATGTGATGCACCATGCATCTAAACAAGGGTGAATAATAGACCCATGTCAAATGTCACTGGATTGTTACTATGGGCAGTTGTTCATCTTCTGCCCACCAAGGAGAAAACCACGGAAGCCCTTTAGGTGATACATCTTTACAGGTGTATAAAGTCAACAATTCAAAGCGATTCTCTTCGGGTACTTATGCCACCCATTCCAATGGAACCATTACCCTGAGTAACATTTCCCAAGGAAAATCCCTGGATATTCTGAGGGGTTGCAAATTTCCCTCAACGTTGGGATGCCATTCTCAATTTGCGCAATTTTGCTTACTCTTCTGGCTACTGCGTCTTTCCTTCGTTAAGGACCAGGATGGCTAACATTATAACAATGGTCCTTTGTGCTGTTCTAGCGAAAGGACAGAAACTGTTCTTACTTGCAGCATCGGCAGCCAGAAATCCAACGTTTTGTTCTTTAATAGCCGGACTTTTTCCTGGTTAACTATCTTTTCGCTAACCTCTGCGTTAGGATTTGAAACACATCAAACGTTCTGTACTAGCAAAGTGAGGTTACATGGGAGAATTCCTTCCCGCAAATCAATCGTACATTATCTATCGCTCTGCTTCGTTGGGCCTGATGTTATCAGTTTGGCTTTGCTGACACTCCATATCTTGTTCGGCGATGCTCTTGAAATCACCTATGGCACAAATAATGCCGCCTGTTCGATCTGTGGCGGAGCAAGGGGTATTGGTCAAGGGGGACGAGAATGGTCTGTAGGGGCGCTTTCAACACTATCTAAGCGGAGCGCCATCACAGGTTGGCGTTGAGCGCACAGATTTTTTTTATGTAAAGATACTTCCTAGATCGCCGGAAATGACCCTTTCCTGGCCTTGCTAATTTGCAGATAAACGAAGAACAAATAGGTGTCATCGCCAACAAAATATGACAAATGTCAATAGGTAGATGAGAGCGCTATAAAAAAGTAATTAATCGCGAATAAGTCAAAAGTGGTAACAAGCTGAAAAGGGCGCCAGCAGTCCATTTGAGTCCGTCGGGGGGGGGGGGGGCATCCCCTGATTCAGAAAAAACTCCCAGCCTCCCGGGATTTGTTCCTTATAAATATTTGTGTAAAATAAGTCGGCCTGACGTTTCGATTCTAGCAGAATCTTCTTCAGAGGCTAAATGACAAGTAACAGTAACAGAAGGGACGAAACACGCACAGAATACAGACAGGTTAATGAGCACGGTGAACACAATGAGATAGATGTGAGGGCATTAGTAGACAAGGGATGGAGAGAAGAAAGCAACAGGGGAAAAGGAGAGGTAGGAGATAATTAGTGGAGGGACAAAGAGAGGATTAAAGGAACGGGGTAGGGAATAAACTGGAGAAGGACAAATACAGAAAGGTGTGGAGAAAAAAGGAGTGGAAGAGAGCTGTGAGAAGAAGAGTGAAGGGGGGGGGGGGGAGGGAACAAGGGGACAGAAGAAAAGTTAGTCATGTCCTTCCTGAATGTTGAGCCCATGAGGTTGAATGTTGCAAAGGCGTTGCATCCACAGCCTCTCTCTGCTGATTCGTACTAGGTCAGGACGGCTACCTAAGGATTCAATCCCCTGTAGGGACATGTCGTTAATGGTATGGTTGGGAAGGTTAAAATGTTCTCCAACTGGGGTTGCAGTCTTCATGGTGTTGACTGTGGATCTGTTACCATAGAATCGCTTCTTGAGGGTGGTTTTGGTTTCGCCAACATACTGGATGCCTCAAACTCTACAAGAGATCAGATAGATTACATTGGTGGTTGTGCAAGTGATGTGACCCTTAGTCTTGTGTGTGAGTTGCATGCTGTGGCTGGTGGTGGAATTGGTTTCAACAATGTGGTGGCTGCAGACGATGCATCTCGAAGTACGATCACATTTGAAAGTACCATGCTGAATTGGTGTAGGGTTAGAAGTTAGAGGTGGAACAGCAGCACGCACAAGAAGGTCTCGTAGGTTGCGTGGTCGTCTGTAGGCGATGGTGGGTTTTTCAGGGACGGCTCGTTGGAGTCTCGCTGAAGTGAGGAGAATGTTGTGGTTGTTAGACGTGATTTTCTGAAGGGGAGGAAGATTTGGGTGGAAAGTAACAACCAGGGGCAGCTTGTTGTCGCAATCTCGTCTCTTTTTGTCCAAAGTAGATGATCTGGAAAGGGAGCGGACTCTCTGAATGGCTTCTCGCACCCTTCTGGCACTATGGCCCCTGGCAGTAAGGTGTTTTTCCAAAGCATCTGTATGGCGAATGAAAGAGGAATTGTTAGAGCAAATGCGACGAAGACGAAGTGCTCGACTGTTGGCAATTCCAGACTTGCAGTGACGGGGATGGCAGCTTGAAGAATGGAGATACTGGTGTATGTCTGTGTGCTTGGTGTATAAGTCTGTAGAGAGAGAGAACCGTGTTCCTTGCGAACATTCACATCGAGAAAGTTAACCTGTTGGTGAAAGTAATCAGAGGTGAATTTGATGGTGCTGTGGAAAGAATTGATGTGACTGATGAAGGTGAGCAGGCTATCCTTATTAAATTTGTATGAAACAGCAAGATTGCAAAGACCAATCCGGATGAACCACCAAATAATGTTTGAGTGTTATCAGATGTTCTTATGTAAGACTAAATCATTTGCCTTGAATTGAAGCCGACAGAAATCCATTGCTCTCGCTTCGTCACACATTCATCAATTCGCATTCTTCCCTTTTTTCTTCAGGTTTTCTTCATTCTTGGATGAACCTGGATCACCTGCATCGTAGCCTCGATCGCAAAGAAACCATGGCTCTGGTATATCTTCGTTATCCTAACATCCCTGCAAGGAGTGTTTATCTTCATAGCATTGATTGTCAAATATAAGATCTGAAAAAAATGTGGAAGAATAAGCTACGGATGATCCCGGATAGCACCACATCGTCACCACCGGTACCACGACAGACGGCGATCTTAAATCGTGGCAATGGTGGAGAAAGTTCTCAAGAAGCCGTCACTTCTAGTACAGTAGTATGACTAGAATAAAAAAGTATTGACGAAAATCTCAATCATATATACCCTCCGTGAATATTGTTGGAACTTGGGAACGGTTGTATCTCCATCATATTGTTAGTGTAGTACAGCACTGACAGGACGAATTTAGGCACAAAATTAATTTTGATATGGCGCACAACATTAAAAAAAATACCCCACAGTTGTTATCAGTCCAGGTTTGGTTTTCCTATTGCACTTTTAATTTTTGAGTAATGACACTTAGAACATCTGAGAGTCATTAATTAAAGCGACTGGATTATATAGTCTAAAACACAGATCATTAGGTCAGTTCACCAGATTCAAAACAAACCTTCAAAACATGGAATTTTATGCCCTCAAATGACATATTAACAAAAAAGTAGAAGTATGTCAAGGACAATAGGGGCTCAACGTCATCTAAGCACGCCTCGTTTGTTAATATGGCGTAACATCCTTTGGTAGCGTTTTAGAACTTATACAGAACAATGGATTAACATTAACATTTAGGCCTGCACTGAACAGCCGACGACAGCATTATCAATTTAGCCTTAAAGGTGCATTCCAGAGATTTAGCTTATTTCGAAGGTGAAATATCTTGAAATCCAGACTAGCTGTAAAAACGTAACTTGCATTCAAAATTGTCCTTTTCTTCCTTTGACTGTAATATATCTTTAACAAGGTTTCTCTATAGTGCAAAACTAGGTTTGTCACACGATAAACCCAGAATATCAATGATAAAACCAGCATTTTTGACTGATTAAACAGGATTTCCAAGCTTACTTGATATATCAGTCAAAGTCCTGGTTTATCATAAATGAAATGTGTTTAATTACAATGTATTGATATGGTAGGTCATGAATACAATATAATTTGGTTTGCAACTGGTTTTTCGTCTGTCAAATTTATGAGTTGGACAACTACACAAGTTATCTATGAGATAGCTGGGTTGAATCGACACAGCTTCAGTTATTCTCTCAAATATTTAGTATTACACTACTCACAAGTTTATTATTGAAAAGATGACACAGATAACAGCAAATACCAAATCATCATTTATTGATATGTATAAGACAAAGAAGATAAGTAAAATATCTATTTCTCTCCTTTTTCAAATTATAACCCAAATGACTCCCTATCAATGAGGCACTCCAGTATTTCTATAGAGGTTGCGGTCATATCAGTCAGGACTCAGTCAGGGTCAGAACCACTCACCAACATGTGAACAGTCCGGATGCTGAACTTGTATACAAAAAATTGCTGGGTGATTAACTAGTTGAAGGTTCCATGTGCTCAGTTTAGCTCAATGAGAAGAAAGAGGGCTTTTAGAAAACACAAGGTATAATGGTAGGTACTTACAAAACAATTACTTTGACCTGACGCTTCAAAATGATATTTCAAAAGATCTCTTCCTAGGGGTTCCCTCACTTGTCCCCAAGTATTCTGTTTCCCTATCAGGTGTGTTCTATACAATGTGTCACAAATGTTCTTCTCACACAGACCAATCAACCCCTCCCACCCCCCCCCCCCCTGATCACACCCCCATCTGGTCCCTATTCCTCTCCCCACTGCTTTATATATCACAAATGCGAAGAGTGCCAATTCAATTACATGACAAAGGCAACACAACCTTTGGAAACTAACTCCAGGACAGCGTATCCTCTGCTTCAAGTCGATATAACTTTCAGGAGTATCATTTGATATGTGTGTAATTAACATATAAACCAGTTTGTTAATATGGAAGAAATCAAAATGGCCAAATTTCTTTTTTACTTTTCTACGACAAGAAAGCTGTGTCACTTTCCAAATGTCAACATTTGGCCGAATAAATACAGGATTTGATATTACTTGACCAGCTGCATCTGTCTCCTAGATATAATAGAGCTGTGGCAAAAAAAATACAAAGCATGCCAAAAAAAAAAAAAAATTGAATTACATTGATAATTTCAATATAGAGGTGACTCTTCAACATATTTAATATGTGCTCGAGCTGACAAAACCCACACCCAGCTTCCTCCAAGGAGCACAATCCATTTTTGGCACTGATGGAGAAATCACAGTCACATGTGGGGCTCGAGTAAAGATAGGACTTTCGGGAATCCATCCGTCGTGTTTCTCCTGGTTTGTCATGATACCTTGTTTTCGATCACCTCCAAGAGGTCATGGGCTCACTTCTTGAAACCTTGGCTCATGAAAGTTGTTCTCTTAGAGACATACAAGGTCCTCTCTGTCCCTGCCTCTCTTTCCTCAGTTGATGGAATGATACAATAGCCATTCATAACTTGTCCATGTTGACTAATCTGAAGTTTTGTTTTCATTAAAGAATCTCAAAATGGATGAAAAGAAAACTTTATGAGAAGAGCTACCGACACTACGTACAAAAATCCTATGAATTTTCAGAGTTATATCCAGTTAATACAGGCAGTCAGGGTTCAATTTAGCTATAAGGGATCACATTGTGTTACCAGTATCAAAGACGATCAAATTCTTCATTCAAAAATTATATATAAATTTCTCAAATATGGTGGAACCCCCCCCCCCCCAAAAATACACTCTAGTGAAGACATTTCAACACTTGGTCTCCATTTGTAATTTATGCGGGACCCAACAAGCAATTAACCCTGATATTGTTTCATAAGCTTTTCTCATGAGTAAGACCTGTCGTGATCAGATGAAAGACAAACAAATGTTGGTAATTAATTCAGGCAATTAACATCCAAGATTACCATCAGATAAGCCAAATGCTTTGTGATGCCTTTGGGTTTTTGGGGTTTTGGTTTCTTCCAAAAGAGACCTGCATTGAATTCTGGCAAGGAATCGAAAAGGTGTAATTTTACTGAAAATTTGAGCCCAACATAAAATTTTTCTTCCAATTAATTCTTGCAATGTAAAACATTAATTATTTATGATCCCAGTATAGGACATTTATAATATTGAGGAATGATTGTTGTGTTGAGATGGATTAGGCTCAAGCGATGTAATACACAACCATTGAAAACATTAAATTCCTCTTTACATCAGAACATAACTGATCACATTCTCACGGATCTCTTGGTAAGAATGACAGGGGTGGATAACTACCAGTGACTTTTTACACCAGGGATGAGCCTTGGGGTGAAAAAAACTTTGCAAAAAAAGCAGTATAGGCTCCAGTGTGCATATGCTACAGTGTGTTAGGATAATAGTTGTTGTCCCCGAGGTGGAAAAGAAATCACAGATATTCCGCGAATTCGCGGAAAAAGCTCATGCCTCTTACACAGATTGGTCACAGTGACACAGAGGTACAAAATACTATTACTGAGATCAGCTAGGTGGAGCTTCAGTGAGGTGCTTGAACCCATATGCATTCAGGATGCCCTCAGTGGAATATCTCCATGGTGGTATTTCCTGAGATTTTACCAACCTACCTAATGACACATTTCCAACCTACAGAGCCACACTAAAGAATGTTGCTTTTTTTATAACTTATACTTGTGTCTAGGGCGTTTACCCTTTCAATTGATTTCAATTGCTATCGAAAGGATACGGTTTCAGCTGCTCGGCGAAAGCCTTCATGTCGTCGGCAATGTTTTCCGTACCCGAGGGAGCTACGACACTCAGTTCCACCAGCTGGGATGCCGTAATGGGCTCTATGCTCTGAGTGTCGGACAGTTTCTGAATCTGAAGATTATTCATGATAATAATAAAATTATAACATCACAAGTTTGAAGAATGTGAGGTTACCGTTATTCCAAATTAAATTTTACCCTTTTTTTTACTTCTGTTATTTTTATGCACTGTTGATATTTATCTGAGTTATTGATATTAATCTGAGTCATTTTAAAGCATATATAAAGTCATATATATATAAAATTAATAAATAAAAGAACTCATGGTCCGGAGTTTGCAAAGCTCCAAGATCATTCATAATGTATAATGCACTGTATTCTAGATATCTGGATTGCACTCAACCACTTTCTCTACAGGAAGGTTTGAATGTTAGACTGTTGCTATTTGACTGAGCTGACCATCCCAATATGGACAATATTTGCTCACACCATTGCTATTTCAGGGTGAGGGGTGGAGGGTGGGGGAGACTGAAAAATGGGCTTGTACTCACTTTGTGTAGTTTTGAGAGAATGATCTTCATTTTGCCTTTTCTAAACATGTGACCCTGTGCAACAAATTCATGGTCTAATCTAGAAGCAAGAAAGAGGAAAGACATACATTTCCATGACAATACGATATTTCACTGCACACTGAGATAGAGTTAATCCCCCACTTCCCCCATTTCTAACCTTTCTGATTCTCTGTTCACAAAGTAGGGAATACATAAAGCACCTTGTATGCATAAGGACGGTATGGTACCTGCCTGATACAAGGGACCAGTTCACGACTCACCTGAAACCAATGTCATTTAGGAAGGCCGACAGGGATTCCGACGTAAGAGAATCTAAATAACTTCTGACAGTCACTGATCGACTCTTGTCACTCAGATCTGTTTGACCGAGGTATCTCAGTTGCCTAGAAAAGATTAAAAACAGAAAAGAAAATTCAAGGAGACCAAAAACCCTAAACAATCACCTTTAGCTTATACTGTATGACAGATGTTTGTGAAGGACAACCCCTACCCCCTTCCCAATGCAGCTAAGACAAATCTTGCTCCATTTGGGAGATATACACTAGTTTTAAAAGCCATGACTGGGAGAAGCCGTTTTGTAAACCTGTGATATCATAGTGCCCAAACGATGCGAAATGTTCACTTTTCTCCTTCGGTTTTCTTTTCATATTTTTAGTTTTCAAGGTCAAATATTTACACTGAAGCCAATGTCACGTACCCTTAGGTCATGCGTAGAGCTTCAACAGTTTAGATGCAGTATTTGCAAATCCCATCTCAATGGCCGACAATAAACATTGCAACAACTAAAAACATAAGAAAATGAGGCATTTGTAGCTATAGATGATGTCATAGTTTGACTTGATCAAGTCTTTGACCCTGTTTGTCAAGAAAACATTAAATCTGTAATCTCTCCAAAAGGTAAGCTCTAGTAGAATTCTGTTCCTATCATAACAGAGTAGACTGAAATAATTTTGAGCAAATTCAACTGTCAGTGTTGACACTTGATGTAATTTAGCTAACCAAGGGTTGTTTGCATGGTCCAAGGATCTCCTTGCTCTAAGCATCACCTGGTTGTTGCTCTGACCACCTGAAGAAAAAAAAAAACATACATGTAAATTTCTCTATAACACAAGGATGGCCAGGAACGTATTTGTGGGAGGTGTACAGAACCACAGAAGTGGCATTAGCCTGACTAAGTACTGTATTTCTAGACATGGTGGTAGGGAGAAATGCACACAACAGGCAACACCTCTCCAATGTCTGAATTCCTCTTGCCCCTGGCAACAAAATTATCGCCTTTGAATACAATTTAGTTGGTGACTGCATAATGACAAAACGGTAGTATGCAACTTGAGGTTGAACTCTGCTTGTATGTTCATCAAATGAAACAAACCCAAGTTAATATCTGTGATTGAGAAATGGCCGTGGCTATTCTTACGACTAGTCGTAACAATTATTTATAAACTATTCTTACGACATCGGCAAATTCATGCGCAGTAAAGTAAATAAAGCATCTGGGCATGTATTAGGGGTAACCCTAACCTAACCCTAACCCAACCCCTAACCGGAAAATATTGTTACTCCTAGTCGTAAAAATAGTACTCCTAGTCGTAAAAATAGCCACGTTAAAGAAACTGCGCATGCGTAAAAGGGAATTATTGTTACGACTAGTCGTAAGAATAGCCACTTTGTAGAGAAATACTGTAAATAAATAGCGGCACATGCATGACTGATCCGAAACTGCAAGTTGTGAAATGACCCTTTTACCAACATACCGTTTGATGTAATGTATAGCTATATGAGAATGTCTGATTTTTGTTCATGAATCAGAAATTCCATGCCTCTTTCACAGCATTAGCAATTTTCTTTTCAGTGGGAGGTTACGTTATCATCTCTGTGCAAGGTTTGGAGAACTTTTATAGTTCAGCTGTACATCCCTAACTTGTTACATATGGCTAAAGAGTCACACTGTCGTGTTAATACCGTTGGCTACAGGTTGCACAATCATATGAGGGATGAAGGAAAAGCACACCACTTAGCATAGTGAGCTAGTTCTATATGACAAATTACTAACAACCAATTAGAAATATTTGTACATTATCTGTCCACATAAAATCATGTAAATACTCACGTAAAACGTAAACCATCTCGTGGTCCTTGAATAATTCCATACCTTGATCAACATTATCACACAAGGCTCTCAATCTATGTAAAAGTGCTTCCGCAGAATGGTCAAGAATTGTCCCCTGAAGGACGTATTCTTGTAAGTTTGGACCACCAGAAGTACTGACCGATCCTAAATTTACTGGTAATGACGACGACATTTTCTCGCTGTAAGGGTCGATTAAATGTCTTATATTTCTAAGTTATGATAACAAACAATGTTATCCTTGGCTGCCAGGCCTGTACAAAAGATCATACCTTTTACTGTACTGAGTACTGACAGATTGTTATTACACTTTTCGGATCAGAAATTACTTACAATAAAAGAAAAATATTCACTACAAAAAAACATGATAAATATGGTGAAAAATTATTTAATACCATTTTATTAATTAATATGCATTTAAAAGTCTCAAAAAAGCAAATAAATAATTGATTTCGTTCTTTATCAATATTCAATTTTCGAATGAGCCTAAAGATGGCAGCTTCCTGTGTTTAGTCGAACGGCCGTGAACAAAAATAACATTGATGAAAATTACGAATACTTTAATTGTATGCACTGCATAGCTATTGCATCTGAATTCTGGCTACAGAATCATTATCTTTGGTTAAAGAGAGAATATTTAGCAAATTTTCTCTCAATCCGGACGACTGATGAAGTTTCTGGTCAAACTGCTGAGCTTTTTAACATTAGGCCCACATTCGAACTACCTTTGCATGTTAGGATGTTATACACACTGTCGAATGGGAGTAAAAGCCAACATTGTTACACGACGAAAATATTTAACAACAGGAAGAGCATTTAGTAATACATCTGTTGACAACATTATAAAAGTAAGTAGGCCTAGGCCCAACGTTAGCCTTAAGCTTAAATGTTAGGCTATCTTGCACTGTTCAAAGAAAGACCGTGGATTTCATTTGCCTTGACTGGATAAAAAGGTCCCTGGCTTTTATATAGCATCCCTGGAATTTGTTTGAAGGCCCTGAATTATTTAAATTTTACCTGTTTGGCCTCTTAATAACTTGAACCTAGAGGATAGGTGGTGATTTTTTATAGTTAGGCTCCAAATGTAAAATTTCATCCATGGTTCACTGCAGATAGAGGCAACCCAGATCATTGGATAATTTCATGTAGGCTAGACTGTAATTCTCACAAAGCATCATGTTGTACATAGTGTTGATTAATTAAGCTCACAGTGACCTTCATTATTTTGGTATTTGAATTTTATTATGAAAAGTATTTGTTTCTGGATAAGGTGTTCTAACCTTGGGCATTTGGAAGCCTAGAACCACCAAAACACTGAGAGACCCTCAAAATGCCTTCCTGTACAAATGCAGGATGCATTACAGTAGGTGCTAAGTTTTGCCCTGGATTTTCCGGATGGAAATCGTAGAGAGGTTGGCATAGCCCTTTATGTAGAATATTTACATTAAAAAACAGGTATAGGGAAAGGGGAATGTTCAGGTAAATAGTTTGTTCTAAAGTTTGTATTGGGTTGTAACTTTCTATCACCATGACCTGCCAATGTATTAGTTAAAGGGTGTGAAGACTCGTGCATTAAGAAACGTCTCATGCTGGTAATCTGACCTAGTTTCGAATGAGGTGTAACAGAACTACTGTATTAGACACCATCATCGATCCTAGAAAATACACACACAGCTTGCTACCGTCGGTATTTCGACACTAGTGTACAGTCAATACATACAGCTGCGGTCAATACCACAACAAAGTGTACATAGCAGCGATGGACATCTCAAGTCTAGATAAAAGATAACAAGGTATCACATTTCATTACTGTCTGCATTTTGTAGCGAGAAGCAAAAAACTTCACTTGCAAGCAACGGAAAGTTAACTTTTTCAGAGGGTGGCACACGTTTTGGGGCGAGTCTTCATTGCCTTTAAGCGCCCACACATGTAATTGGAGGCACTCTTTCCAATAATACTGTAAACTGTGGTCAGCAAATATGCTAAAAGAAACAATGAAGTACAGTAGTATTGTTGTTGCCTGTTGAATAGTAACATATATCCCACAGAAACAGTCTGCAGTATATATACACACTGTTTATAGATTTAGACTAGGCCTACACACTGTTGCAATGTAATATCTTTCTTATGGGAATCAACTACCAGTCAGTTGAGAGTACATTTGTGTGAGAATGGGGCAAAGTAGATATAACTTATGGAAGGAGCGTGTACATTGTGGGTAACTGTTGTAAATTAAAGGCAGCAATCTTTTTCAGTCGATGACAGTGTGAATTTACTGTACGATATGTACATGCTCCTTAAATGCAATTCTTTTTATTTCTTCCACAGGGTATAGTGTATCATTCAGCTTCTACAGATGTTTTCCATAACCTTGCCTTTGAAGACTGGTTAGTTTTGTCTTGAAAGATCTGCTTTATTGGCTCCAATTATAGCACGCTATAGCAAGGAAAGATTTGTGATTACGTAATCGACTTGCCACAGTCTTAAATCGACCACAATTAGCCTGCAAAGGCCTCTTGACACCTTTTGGCTCTTTTTGTAAACACTGTGTGGAATATGTTCATGTCTACAGTGTAGCTAATCATACAGCGTTCACACAAGGACCCTCATACAAGACAAAATATGTGGCAGGCGTTGCAGACTAATTGGTAGAAAGAGGTCATTTTACAACCAAGGCAGGTCGATTATGTAATCTCAAGAAACTTTCCATGATAGCGTGCTATAGTTGGGGTCTATACAGCCGACTTTTAAGGACAGTTTAAGTTACAATTTTTGATTTTGTTATGTAATGGACAATTACAAGTTATATTTGCCAGACAGGTTTCATTTCCAAAGGCTCCTTCATGTTTGAAAAATTACACTTTAATCATTGCCAAGGAAGCTTAACAAGTTTTTGGACCAAGTGCTGAGGTAGCTTCATGTCAGGATACAGTATGGAGCATGATACCGAGCTCCATAATAGCTCCATGCTTAAGAGCACATTAAAACCAGTTCCTCAAAAGCTAGGAGAACAGTAGTCATGTATCTCAATAATAATGACATGTTTTGAGATGCTCTTCAATGTTGTCAATAAACAGTTTTGTACTTCGTCCGTGTGTGCACTTTAGTTAGTGTGCCAAGGTGAGAAAATTTGAATGATGAATTTAACAGAATTTATAAAACGATGCGTTAGCATGAACAGTTTGGCTTCAAATGATTAGGAGATGTCGTTATTCAATCCATAAAATTTTCACATTTTTCACAAAGCAGAATATATATCGTAATTTTAAAGCAAATGGACGAAGACAAATGACCTGCATTGTAAGATTGGCATCAAAATAATTAAAAATTTGCCCTTCTAATTGCAACTTGTAATTCGGGGAGAGGGGATGGACAAGAAGGAAACATGGGTATGGGAAGGTTTTTCACACCATTCGAATATAATAAAGCTAGCTGGCTTATAACTTCATACTTGCAAATTTTGCATTACACATAATGTTCTGTGATTCATTTGAGAAATTTGAGAGTCTAAAAGTTATGTGGAACTTCCTCTGTCTATGATGTTAAAGGTGGTGAATTTTTCTGTGTTTTGCATTAGTTGTTCAGTTTTCATTATTAGAGCAAGTTGGTACAGTAGTAAACTATTAAAGACTGTTCGTAGTTTTGGCTATGTCAAAACAACTGTGCCAATCATCGACAACATTTGAAAAAAAAAACAGTTCCACCTCTAAAAAAAAAAAGAGCATATTGTTGAATATAGGAATAACATGAAAGAAGTCAAGTTGTCACAGTTTATATGATGTCATTTTTACCTTAATTACTCTTTTCTTTTATAACAGGGTTTACAATAACTTAGATTTAACTCATAGTGATGTTCTCCTCTTGTGGTGCAACTCTCCATGTGTTGTGGTCGGACGACACCAAAATCCATGGGCAGAGTGCAATCACAGGGTCGTAGAGGGGTCAAAGGTGAAAGTTGCACGAAGAAGGTCTGGTGGAGGGACTGTATATCATGTAAGTTATAAACGCTGAACAGAATATTTGCAAAGTTGGCAGAGAACTTGGTGAAGAAATTTATGAATGTTTCTGTTTTAAAGGATGCCTTTTATCACAAAATTAGTTCAAATGTACTCTTGGTTTCGTAGAGTTTTAGAAAACACTTCTGACCGTTCAAGTTGCAATTTTTAAACCACTTTTAATTTTTTGAGATATTACCCTTTAAAATTTGGAGGGTCACCAATGAAAGTGGCTGAACTACCTATTCTAACACCCAAAACTCAATATGGAAACAGTGTCAGTTTTAGTACTGTTTTTGAAGGACAAATAGTGTTGAATGTCATGCAGGAGTAACCTGTTGTCAATATGAAGAGAATATGAAGAGCATGTTTTTGGGTGAGTTATTAAAAATTTTTAAAAAACAATTAAAAATTATGATAAAACAATGGATTAACACTAAAATGTTAACCTGCACCTGTTGAGCCCAACGCATCATCATCAGTTTAGCCTTAAATGAGCATCGATAAGATTAAATATATTTTCAAGCTAACCATCTTGAAAATTGGAATGGCTATAGAAACATGACATTAGGAATCAAAATTTTCACTTTAATGTAAGAATATCAAGACTAGAATTCACAGAGAGAAAAAAAAGAATCTTGCTGGATTTACCAAGTAATTTGTATGATACATTTGTATGATATGTTTATTTGTGAAAGTGAAATTCTTGCAAAATTGTTTGAGCTAATATTTATGTATGTACAATATTTGTATGTATGTATATATGTATTTTAGATCCTCCTGCAAGCAGGAACTCGAGAAGAAGCCTCATTGGCTTATCAAAGCCACAAGCTGACCGAAGTCAGTCTCTAAGATATCATATTTTAACGTCCATGATTATGAAATTGTCAGCAACTCCGTAACTGAACGACATACATTAATCTTGGAGTGACTCAAACTTGGGACCTTATGATTGAAAGGCACCGGCATTAACCACTGAGCTAACACTCCTCGTATATGGAAATATGCTTCCATTATCCATGATACTGTAACGTACTGGATGTATTTCATGTAAGCCTTGATCTCGAGATGTTCCCACGCTTAAAGTGACTCTTTTATATAAATTTCTAATTTGAAATGAATTTTTAGTTTTGTTTGTAAATGCTCTGCATTTCCCATCCCACTCCCTCCTCTCAGGACCGAGGGAATCTCAACTGTTCGTTCTTCACAAGTAGAGAGAGATATAACAGACAGAAGAATTTAAAGACCATCATCTCGGGAGTGAAGAGAAGATGGCCATTGGTTGATTTGGAGGCGACTTGTAGGGATGACATCATGTTAAACAAAGACTTCAAGGTAAAATAATCAAAATGTGAAACAGCGCCACTCTGTAATATAATTAAGATTGCAGTGCTTTGAAGCAGCATTTTAAGTCGATTTTAAGTAGATGCCCTTTTTACTGGATTTCTGGTTATGTTTGTTTTCTAATTTGCTATTTTTCATTTTGGTTATCAATAATATCATTTAGCTTGCCTCAATTTTACTCTTTTGAAATAAGTATGAACTGATTTTGTTACATTTTAAAGTCAAGGAGAACAATATGAGATAATGGTTGAAATCTATTTTCTCCAACTATGGTCAATGCATCCATTTATTGTTCTTCATTGTAGCATCCTCTCACAATATACAACTTTCTTTATTTTAAAGTACTTTTCTTGTATGGTATTCAAGGAAAAAAGGAAAAATGTTATCAGTTTCTTTGTCATTTGGGATGTTTATTGATTACTTGTTTTCATATACTACATCTACTTTTAATGACAGGTATTGTGATAATTAAAACGACCCAGAATTTTGGGGTACAGGATTTTTTTGTGTGTCTCTGCTGTCTGTTTGAATAATATTGCTATTCATTTCAAGTTACAGTCTACCTGTTTTGAATTTCTTTTACCAGATATCGGGGTCGGCTTCTAGGCTAGGTAGAGATATCGCTTACCACCACTGTACTTTACTGCACAGCTGTAACAAAGATATGCTTCTGGAGGTACTCAATGTTAAGTCGGTAAGTGGAATATATCACAGTGTTTAATAACACTATTTACTTGTGGGAATACACAGTGTTATGATAGTAGTAAGTTGAAGATGTTACAAAGAAAGAAGGTAAAATATGCATGAATTGGGAAGACTAAGTGTTGAGTTAATAACTGGAATCTTTTACATTAATTGGTAAGGTATGCATCAAGGGAAATGCTCAGTGCTGCCTTGGTATTAGAATATGTTAAAATGGTGAGAAATACGCACACCGAAGTGCTCTTTGTTATTAGTACGTATTAACTTATTAAATATTTTCAGTTTTGCTTTGTTTTATTTCTCTCTAATTACTCTGTTCATTGTTTTTTCTTTATCTTTCTGATTTGACTTTTTTTTTCAGTTTTTCAGGGAGTGAAGCTCTTCGACAAGCTCCTTGTTTTTTTTATTTTTATTTTTGTTTATTTTAGTTTTACTGCCCTCTATTATTTTTGTTATTTTGTGCAATTTACTATGTACAATGTACTATTTTATGTTGTAGAAAAACAAAGAAATGAAATGTATGGTAAAATTTGCCATTGTTGTTGCTATTGGTTAAAAGTACTTGAAACAGTACATATCATGTTCCCATTGGTTATTCCACACAGAATGGCATTACTCACACCTACATGTATGATAATTTGCCATTGTTGTTGCTATTAGTTAAAAGTACTTGAAACAGTACAATTCATGTTCCCATTGGTTATTCCACACAGAATGGCATTACTCACACCTACATGTATGGGAATTTGCCATTGTTGTTGCTATTGGTTAAAAGTACTTGAAACAGTACAATTCATGTTCCCATTGGTTATTCCACACAGAATGGCATTACTCACACCTACATGTATGATAATTTGCCATTGTTGTTGCTATTGGTTAAAAGTACTTGAAACAGTACAATTCATGTTCCCATTGGTTATTCCACACAGAATGGCATTACTCACACCTACATGTATGGGAATTTGCCATTGTTGTTGCTATTGGTTAAAAGTACTTGAAACAGTACAATTCATGTTCCCATTGGTTATTCCACACAGAATGGCATTACTCACACCTACATGTATGATAATTTGCCATTGTTGTTGCTATTAGTTAAAAGTACTTGAAACAGTACAATTCATGTTCCCATTGGTTATTCCACACAGAATGGCATTACTCACACCTACATGTATGGGAATTTGCCATTGTTGTTGCTATTGGTTAAAAGTACTTGAAACAGTACAATTCATGTTCCCATTGGTTATTCCACACAGAATGGCATTACTCACACCTACATGTATGATAATTTGCCATTGTTGTTGCTATTAGTTAAAAGTACTTGAAACAATAAATTTCATGTTCTCATAGGTTATTCCACACAGAATGGCATTACTCACACCTACATGTATGATAATTTGCCATTGTTGTTGCTATTAGTTAAAAGTACTTGAAACAGTACATTTCATGTTCTCATAGGTTATTCCATACAGGATGGCATTACTCACACCTACATGTATGGGAATTTGCCATTGTTGTTGCTAATGGTTAAAAGTACTTGAAACAGTACATTTCATGTTCTCATAGGTTATTCCATACAGGATTGCATTACTTACACCTACATGTATGGGAATTTGCCATTGTTGTTGCTATTGGTTAAAAGTACTTGAAACAGTACAATTCATGTTCCCATTGGTTATTCCACACAGAATGGCATTACTCACAAGGCGACTGCCAGTGTACCATCACCGGTCAAGAATCTAGGAGATATGGACGCCCGTGTTTACCATGAGAGCCTCATTCAGACCATCGCTGATCAGTTCTACACTGAGAGGGAACCGTTAGGTAAACCAGTGGTATGTATCAACGATTTAAAAGTCATTTGTTCCTATGGCACTGTACAGGACAGTGGTACAGTGATATTGTCTCTAAGGAGGCCAAAACATATCGTCCTTGATGTCGTAGAGGTACAGTAACTGAAACGAAAAAGTTGTCAAAAACAGATCAGAAATATCTCATCCCAGTTTGAATGATATCATAGGTTTTAATTTTCCTTTTCACATAGGGCTAAAATGACTTGAGCAAGTCTAAATAAATATGACATCATGCAGCCGTATGTGTGCCAACCTTTTATGTTTTTTTTCAAAGAAAAAATGTATTATTTATTAATTACTCTTTCTTTGTTCAAGACGGGTTTTGCAAATGCGGAATCAAAAACTATCGAATCTCTGATAATGATCTACCGATGACAGTGGTTTCCGTTGCAACACTGTCAACATTCTACCTTAATTGTGTGAAAAGAAAACAGAACAAAATGAAAGTGATCTGTGTTCAGATGGGTGGTTTCCTAATTGCTGTCACGACACACCCTAAGCTGTAACTATTGCCACCCGAAGGCCGTCGTCAAAACAGTTCCATTGCGTCAGACGAAGCTAGCACTGCGACTCCTTTTAGCCTTCTCATATATTTGTCGTAATAAAAAACACTTCAGTTTCTTTAGAAGTAGCTTTCGTTTTCGAATCCTCGACGGATGACGTTAATGGCGCCGACTCCCCTCGAGAGTGATTTTGTCGCAGCCTTTGTCGCGGCCAGTTTCCCCAGGTCGCAAACTTGATCCGTAAGCGTGTATTTGCAGTGACTTTCCAAATAGAGAAAATAAGAGATTTGGGAAAGGCTTTCTGCTCTTCAAAGTCATTTTCATTTTGGGAATTCAGAGAACAAAGGTTGTTATAACAGAACGTAAATGTTGAAAATAAGTAGGATGAGATTTCCTGCCTCTCTCCCATCCGAGGGGGCAGAGACTGCAGGTTGTCGAGTTTCGAGAAACTAGACAGGATCGATATCATAGAACCCCCCCCCCCCCTTTTTTGATTGCGACGTTGGCTCTGGACCCCCCATTAAATGAAGTAGGAATATTTGCATATTTCATTTCATTTGGGAGACACAAAATCTCTGTATTGAATAGTCTAATCATCACTCACTCACTCATTAGGAATAGTCAGATAGTTTTTACCCACATTGATCAGGTCGGTCTCAATATCCACCCCAAACACCCTCTTCCTCCCTGACCCATTACCTCCTTTCCCCCCTCCCCCCTCTTCCGCCCCATCGCCATCTAGGTGAAACGGTCATTTGATCTCATTGTGGAGTAAGAGTGTGCTGTGGTGTCTGGATGGCGGTGGTTATTAAAACACATAGATTTAATGGATGATTTCTAGCTGATTAATTCATTCTTTAAGGCATTGAAGACTCGCCCCAAACCGCGTACGGCCATCTGAAAAGGTTAACTTTCCGTTGCTTGCAAGTGACGTTTTGTTCGTGTCGCTACAAAATGCAGACAGTACAGTAATGAAACGTGATACCTTGTTATCTTTAGCTGGACCTGAGATGTCCATCGCTGTATTGTTTGTACACTGTGTTGTGGGTATTGACTGCAGCTTTATGTACTGACTGTACACTAGTGTCTAATTACAGAAGGTAGCAAGCTGTGTGTGTGTATTTTCTGGGATTGTATGGTGGTGTTTAACACTTCTGTTACACCT
Source organism: Apostichopus japonicus (assembly GCF_037975245.1). Lineage (NCBI taxonomy): Eukaryota > Metazoa > Echinodermata > Holothuroidea > Aspidochirotida > Stichopodidae > Apostichopus > Apostichopus japonicus. The sequence goes on from NC_092567.1 coordinate 15,423,371, forward strand.
TTGAAACTAGGTCAGATAACCGGCAATAGACGTTTCTTTTTGCGCGAGTCTTCGCACCCTTTAATCATTACAGAAGGCCAAGGCACAGATTCAGACGCAAAGTAAAATAGTAACCATCTACGGTGGTCTATAAAGGCCATATAGAATAATGCACTTGTCACAGGGTGTATTTAGAGCTTTAAGTTAGCTTGTCTTACAGGAAAGTACATATCACAGGATGTAAAGCAGTGCTTGGAGCAACAATAAAAAAATCCAATCAATTGGAAGACTGTGCTTGCATTTTGTGTTCGTTGCTTGGGTTTTGTAGACCAGAGAGCAATTCTTCCATCACTGGGCAACTCCAACTTAACTCTATATTTTGGTTTTATTCCTGTGCAAAAGGCCTTGCTCAGTAGTATGATGTCTAAGAATGGGTATTTGAAAGCAAACGGTCATTTTTTTTTGTGTCTGCAGTGAACCAGGAATTTTGAAAAGGAGATTCAACAGCCCAGAAATGTATCAGAGTAATAAACTGGCTCAGCTTTGCCTCGTTAATTTTTCAGCTAGGTCACTTCACTTGTTTCGGTTGGTTTTTCTTCATGGTCAGCAAAGTCTCCCAATTTACAGTTTATTTCTTAATTAACACAACCAAAGACAAACGGGCCTGAAATAACGAATCTATCTTAAGTTTGTCAGATTTTAACCCCCTCCCCTCCCCACCCCATAGCATTGGCTCATTACCCCATGAGGTACATTAACTTTAGTTTGAGAACCACTGACTTACATGAAAAGGTATCTAATTATTTGTGACGATGACATGACTCACAACAAAATTACACCCAGCCATACAATCTTGAGAAGTGGGAAAAACAACACTGCTCAATAATACAATATTTAAAGTACTAGTAACTTTAGTCAGTCCAGCTGTTATTTTATGATATAGGAGTACAATCTTTGTAGTCATAAAGTTCACCCAACTAAAATTCAATAATGTACAGTAATCTATACTCTATCTTTCCAATCAATAATTTGCTCCCCTCCCCCCCTCCAATAAACAAAAGGCAAAACCAGAATCCCCATAAACTTTCAATGTCTACTTTCTATATTAAAAAAAAGTGATTTAATATATTCAACAAAATATCTCTAGATTCTTTTCAGTATTGGTTTAATCTGTCATTTAAGTTTTTCCTGTTTGTATTTCGTTTGTTATTTTAGATTGCTCATAAAAATACAACAAAGGAAAGAGGAAGCTCAAAATGAAAGGAAAAAAAAACTTGTCATGCAATTTGCATGTTATTGCCAATTACCAATTATCCCACGACACACTGACTCTGTCTTGTACAGACATAGTGAGTGTGTTGTGAAAGTCATAAAAGGAAAGTGAAAGATCTCGTATTACAATGAAATTTATACGGTTTTTGTAATTATGTTCATTAACCTCAGTAAGTGTTTTGTTTTCATCAGGATTTAGGTCAATTTGAAAAACGAAAAAAAAACTATGGCATTGTGGCAATACAGAAGCCATAGCACACAGTATAGATCAGTAACGTCTATGGTAATTGAAAAAGCCACGATGCTGTGGTGACCGTTACTGTAGCTTAAAGATCTGCTTAATGGGCTCCAATCATAGCACGCCATAGCTAGGAAAGTTTTGTGATGACGTAATAGACCTGTAAATCGACCTCGGGCTGAACAATTAGCCTGCATAGCTTCTTAAAACCATTAGGCTTTTTGTGTAAACACTGTTTGGAAATATGTCCATGTCTACAGTGTAGTTAATCATATAGCGTTCACACAAAGACCCTCATACAAGTAAAAATATGTGGCAGGCATTGCAGACTAATTGGTCAAAAAGAGGTCATTTTACGACCAAGGCAGGTGGATTACGTAATCTAAAGAAACCTCTCCATGATAGCGTGCTATAGTTGGTGTCTATACAGCAGACCTTTAAAGGAGGCACAACCTCGACCACTTTTATTGATCTAAGCTATAGACATCACACAGTTTCCCCAAACAGCTAAGAAAATAGTTTTTTATTCCATTTGGGAGATTTACACAGATTTTAACATTCCTTCAAACACAAGGGAGCACTTGATCAAGTCTATGGAGATGAGTTTTGCAAACTTGTACTGAATCTAAAGTACCAAAGCTGTTTATGGTGTCCTAACAAATGGCATTGGTTTCAGGTTCAAGTCTGTAAAGAATCTACCGTGAAAATGAGAATAGAAAAACCCCCAAAAAGAGAGTCAAAAAGTAGTTTCAGATCCTATGACATCACAGATTTGTACAATAAACCTACTCCCGGATGTGACGTTCAAACTACGATGCCTCTCAAATGGGACAAGGGTTTCCCTTTAATTGCCGTTGGGCAGAGTTGTCCTTTACAAAGACTTTCTCGATAAATATAAAGCTAAAGGAGATCATGGTATTTTGTTTCCTTTTGAAGCAATACCTGTATATCCTGACTGTATTAAAGTAGGACTAAATTGAAACCAATCAGTATGTATCTTTTGCCATCCGAGCCGTACATTTACGGACAAACAGCGACTCTTGGAGCGTTTCTCTGACGTTTCGCTTCAAGCCCATCGTATATTGCCCCGACTCATCATGACCTGACCTCGGGGCAGTATTAGCTGGAAAGGTCGAAGTTAAACTTTGGCAAGCACACATTGAGACCTAAAATTGATGATTTACGAAACAAACTGCCACGTACTGAACACATCAATTCAGGTAACTGACTCTGATCGTGTGCTTTTGTATAGCTATAAACCTACAGTATTACTCTTTTGAAAAAAGTGAATATATTGTATGACATCCCTGCTGTTACGTTTTTACAGTTACTGAACAAGAGATCATTTTTTATGACGTACATTTGCGAGTTTTGATACCCTGGAACACTTCTCTCTCTCTTATCCCGGGAATCACTTTGAAGAGGTTCTTGTTTCGCTTTACCGCAACCCAGATTCACAATAGAAGGTAAAAATAGTGCAAGTTACTTTCCAGATTAAAGCAAGCCATATGCTGTCAGCTTCTAAATATAACAGAACCCCTGTTGCTGCCATGGGAACACTGAAGTTTTTAGTCACTTTTAATATGCTGTACATTTCTTGTATTTATCAGTTTGTAATAAGTTGTGTCATGATTTCCAACAGCTGCACACTAACAATGTGAAGCCTTCATGATTTGGAAAATGTGAAAATAATGAATAAAATTTCAAGAAAATATCTCACCAAAAACTGAGAAACTTTGTAACAAATCTTCTCTTTTAATATATTGTACAATACATGTGGTACAATACATGTCCAAAACATGATATGTACATGCAGATGGAAAAAAGATTTATACTATTTATTGTTTTTATTTTGCATAAAAATCCATGCAGTTCCTGAATTTTTGTTTACTATAAAATCCTTAAACAAACTGCGTACAAGAATTGCCATGGCATTTTGTACACATTCTTCTTTTTCTTTGCAAAGTATATTAATCCGCCAGTGGGTATTACCGTGCAATACCCATAGGTCAGTGTACCACGGTCAGTTGACGACAACCGGCCAATCAGATTGGAGAATTTCTAACAAGTATGAATGGAATAGGCAATTAATATAACAACATTATCAACATATATTTGAGGAAAGCATTGATACAGTTGATTGTTTTGAAAACAAACAAATTTTTTTTATCTGGATGAGAAATATCTGTTTCATAAATAGAACCATATCTAACTGAAGATAAATCTATTTCGCTTTGCATGGTTTGCCGGGTGGTTGGTGGTTGGCAGACACACAGAGTAGCAGCTTTAAAGAAATAATTTGGAAAGTTGAAAAGTTCCTGTTTAATTAGAGCAAGGAGACCAATTCAATTGTCAGTACTAACAGCTCTTCACATCTGTATGCTTTCCGTTTCGCCTGTAGAGTCCCTCCAAAGTCATTTTCAAAGTCCTTTCCTACTGGATATGAATTTTGGATTAGGAATGAAAAATTTACTTTATTTATAGACTGTAACTCTAGATATATCTGTAATTATAGATATGGTAACCCTAACTTGGTGTTGGAAGCACATTATTTTCTAGGTCTTAGTATCCTTGTTTATAACAAAGAAATTATTTATCAAATTTCTCGTTGGACTTGGATTAAGTGACCAATCACTGGTTGTTAAAAATTTTCAGCAATTTCTCTCCTTTTTTCTCTTTTTCTGTGTATGTGCTCATCTTTTGGTTATATCATTGGGAAATAAGAATCCATTAAGACCGGCAGATGGAGTTACTCTGAAAATGTACCTTCATGTACAGTAAGGCTCTCTATATATCCAGTCATTTGCAAATGTTAAATATCATTTTCTTGCAGCAATTTACTGGGTATAAAAGTCACCAATGAGGTAAATGTTTGAAAATTGTGAAGGATGGAGGGGGGGGGGAGGATGGAGGGGGGGGGGTTGGAATGGCACCAGACTGGTTTGACAGATGAGATACATATTGGAAATAAATGCCAAATGTATAAAGAATAAAGTACTGTAATTTTAAAAAAAAAGAGAAAAAGTTGGTTCTCAGGGAATCCTGATCCTCAAGAATGCTAAGCCATCAAATAATAATATTTTTACTGTACCTGGATTAGAGTCACGTTTGTCATCTCATACGTAATATTACAGTAAGTATATCCATAACCCATCCATAACCCATCAGAGGGCTTGACATAATATTTGAAAGGGGCTGGGCAATATTCCATCAGTGGGCTTAGCAATTTTCGGGTTCGGGGAAGATAGAGGGCACCGATGGACGTAATGGTTTACATTAAAGCGTGTGACAAGATTGTAGATTGAAAATGAAATAAATGGTGCAGTTCCCTGTAATTAAGTGTAATTGTGCTCACAGAAGAACAACAAAATAAAACAAAACTTTTAGCAAACTGCTTATCCACTAAAGAGCCTGTGTCAGAGAATGTGTAAAAGTTAGAGGCCTGACGTTTCGATCCTAGCAGGATCTTCTTCAGAGGGAGAAGAACAACAAAAGTAGATATCAATGATATTAAGGCATCACAGCTGTTTCCCACATGTGATAAGTTTGTCGTTGCTTTCTCTGATATCGTTAAAATCTAAAATTTTGAATATGTTTACACTTTGAAGTTTTGATGCAGGGAATGTAGAAAAGGGCAACAATCATACATACGTACAATCGTACGAACAATCGTACAAGTTATAAAGGCATCATGGGCAATTTTGTGCCATTGTTTGGAGTCATTATTGTCGAGGAGTGTCCAGACATTTTCATCTCAATGTGCACAGCTTCGATTTAAACTTGATTATTCATAGCATATTAATCTAACTTGGTGAGTACAAGAACCTTCGTGCTAGCTGAATGTAGGCTTAAGCTGTGACTGTTCTCAGTACTAACAAATTTTCTAGTTGGCTAGAATTACTATTGCTCTATACTGTATGACTAATTAACATGAAACACTTGTTAAGATGACATCATTCACTATGTTGTTGCCAAGTGCATAAACACAACATCGTAATAATTCATCTGAGAAAAAATTCCTAATCTCCATGCAAAATGCTACTACTGTACAATGAGGTGTCCAGCTAACGATGCCAAGAAAAAAGGAAAAATGTTCCAGCATATTACGTAAGTAAAACATTTTAACCTACTGATATATCCCTTTTACTGTGCAATGTTGTGACAGAAAATAATAATAATAATAATAATAAATAAGTTCTTAATATAGCGCCAAATACCAAAAGGCCTCTAGGCGCTTTTACAAAACCTAAAACAAATAAAAAATAAAAAGATAGAGAAATCAAAGGAATAAAAAAGTCTAGAAAAGACATAAACGAAAATTAAACAGTATGTAAAATACGAACACAAAAATCTAAAAACACGAGAAGACTATAAAATAGACCAAAACCTATAAAAAACAAAGGAAAAACGCATAAAATAGAGTTGTCCAAAGTAAAAGTCTAGATAAAAACACGAGTATATAAAAGTGACAAAATCACGTCGAGAAACTAAAAAGATGTGATTTTAAATTTTTCTTAAATATGGTGAGAGATTTGGCAGGAATTGCTGCTCTAGCTACAGAATATGCTCTACTGTAGTTGAAATATGCGTGACACCGACACCTATAATCCACCAGCGCCGTTTCATTTGTCGAGCGTTAACGAAAATTTATGGAATCCTTGTGTTTTCCTTTATTTTTTAGAGGTTGTATTTTAAATCACTCATTTGAAGCATCAATTAATAATCATTTTCATTAGCATTGGCTCTCCACTTGCGCTTATAAAGGTGTTGTTTTTCATGTTTTAATCGCTACTTTTTTTCAAACTTTTGATAAGATGATTATTTTCTAGTTGAAATATGAGTTGAACAGACACCACTAATCCATCAGCGTCAAAACATTAACGAAAATTTATGGAATCCTTGTGTTTTCCTTTATTTTTTAGAGGTTGTATTAAAATCACTCATTTGAAGCATCAATTAATAATCATTTTCATTAGCATCGGCTCTCCACTTGTGCTTATAAACGTGTTGTTTTTCATGTTTTTATCGCCACTTCTTTTTCAAACTTTTGATAAGATGATTATTTTCTAGTTGAAATATGAGTTGAACAGACACCAATAATCCATCAGCGTCAAAACATTAACGAAAATTTATGGAATCCTTGTGTTTTCCTTTATTTTTTAGAGGTTGTATTTTAAATCACTCATTTGAAGCATCAATTAATAATCATTTTCATTAGCATTGGCTCTCCACTTGCGCTTATAAACGTGTTGTTTTTCAGGTTTTTATCGCCACTTCTTTTTCAAACTTTTGATAAGATGAATATTTTCTAGTTGAAATATGAGTTGAACAGACACCAATAATCCATCAGCGTCAAAACATTAACGAAAATTGATGGAATCCTTGTGTTTTCCTTTATTTTTTAGAGGTTGTATTAAAATCACTCATTTGTAGCATCAATTAATAATAATTTTCATTAGCATTGGCTCTCCACTTGCGATTATGACGTGTTGCTTTTCAGGTTTTTATCGCCACTTTTATTTTAAAATTTTGATAAGAGTATGATTTTCTTCTGATTTTCTTTTATGTTCCCTACTTTTTTATTCTGTTCTCAACCCAGATCTATGATGTCGATCCTTCCGATGCCCAGATTTGGCCAGGTGTGCACAGTTACAGAGAAGAACTTCAAGTGAGTTTTGATTTTGATACGTTAATCCTACTGTAGATAGGGTTTGTCATGAATATTAGCAGATGGCTCGCACGCTGACAAATTCAATAAAATTGGCAATAAATTGCAAATCCTTAATAAGCCGGGGATATTCCATATGGGGAAATGCTGTAAGACTGGTAGGGTAGACCCGACATATTATTTCTCCCAGCAGGTTCAAAATGTTATTAACGATATCAAGTTTCATGCGCTGAAAGATGTTTCTTTGAAATTTGCTATTCAACCTTGCTTTAATTATATACCATGATTAATCTAGAAAGTTGATATTAAACACAGTGGTTGGGCCTGTGTATCTCCTTGGGAGAGCCAAAAAAAGGTGATCGTTAAAGCCATAAATATCCGTTTTGGATTCTTGATCAATTTGATTACTTTCTTGAGATGTGATACGTTCGATATGTAAGATGCAAATGTTCTCTAACTTCAAAGCACTTATACCTAATTACTTTTTTTTTCTTTTGTAACAATATTTGCATTTGTCTTTGGATAAATGGTTCCATATTTGAAAGGTCTCCACCCCCCATCCGCCCCCCACTCCAATTACTCTCTCTCAATAAAAAAATGTAATATACATATAAACAGAAGATTATTTCCACTTTCAGGCAATTTGGGTAGTTGCCATGGGGATAAATGTTACTTACTGTGTTTTTTGCAAAATACTGTACATCATGCTAGATTAACTAAACTTTGAAAATTTCCATCGTGTCGTAGTTAACAGGATATCAAATGCGGTTTCACCCAGTACTAGGCTAGTAATGTTAAAAAGTACAATGTATGTTTGGTTCCCCGACAACTCCCCCGCTCCTGATTGACAATTATCTGTGGGCAATTGTCCGGGGGGGGGGAAATTGTCTGGGGGGAAATTGTCCGGGAGGGTAATTGTCCGGGGGGAGTCGACCGGGATGGGAATTGTCCGGGGGGAATTTTCTGGGGTGGGAACTGTCCGGGGTGGGAATTGTCCGGGGGGTAATTGTCCATGGGGGAGTTGACTGGGGGTAATTGTCCGGGGGAAGTTGTCCGGTCACCGAATGTTTTAATAGTACTAACTCTTTAATTTCTCCAGGTTCTCCATTGTACCAGAAATTAGGAAGGAAAGGAGAGATAAGGGAAGAAACAGCAAATGATGTATGCGCATGTATAAAAAATTATTGTTAAGAAAGTATGAAGCTTAATGTAGAACATAGGGGAAAGAGGAGCCCGGGGTGGGGGTGTGGGTGTGGGGTAGGGGTGTGGGTGTGGGTGTGGGATAGGGGTGGAGAGGGAGCTGAATGAGAGGGATAGCGCAGCTTTGCGGATGAGAAAGATGCCGAATGTTTATGGGCCATTGTATGTGACAACTTACTTAAATTAAGGGGTATTTTGTATTTCATTATTTATGGAAAGAGTAGATGAGAAAAAAAAAAAAAAAAAAAAAAAAAAGCTAGGTTGACTGCAGTTACCATGGTCACAGGTTCTGGCAAAATGATTGACATGATGTCGTGTGATTTTTTAATACTGTGAAGGTGATTTAGTATATAAAATCAATCACACTATCAGTTTCATTTGTGATGAAAAACTTGGAAACTTAGAAACTTGACATGCAACAGCCTGTGAGCTTTACTTTTAATGGGATAGTCCAGAGGGAAATTGATTTTTGGCTGACGAAAGAGGAACATATTCCTAGCATCCCGGTGAGAACTTTGCATTCGATTCCTACGTATCGTTCTCAAGATACAGACATTTGAAGTTAACATGGTCTGTACCAAAGGTGAACTTGAAGCAAACAGGTGTGATGTCGTCGATTCCGCACCGACAATTTTGTTCATCCCATGTTTCTTTTTCAAGGCTGGGATGCTTTAACATATGAGTATACCACAGTCATTGGGAGAGGGGTGGGTGGATGGGGGGGATATTGATTTTACTTTACATCACCTAAAGACAAATATTAAAACCCTAGCTAATACAAGATCAAAACGATGCAGCAAGAAAATAAAGGAAATAAAACGAAAACTCTCAGTTTAACAAAGTTCTACGACAATCACAACCTGTGTTTCCCTCAAGTTCATTTAAATGTTACTAATACTGTGACAAATGTCAACTATCAATATCCTCTACACTTGACCCTTTCAAGCATATTTCTTTATGAGAATGTTTATTCCCAAAGTTCTTGGATTTACTGGCCTCCTCCCTTACTTGTCTCCTCACTACCTCAGCACTCTTGTTCTACCCCGTCGAGTGCGAACTGGTAATCTTTTAACGCTGCGCGCCCTCTATGAGGTCACGATGGGTGGCCTCGTCGCTGGTAAATAACCAAACCCAGTCAACTTTGGCATTTACAGTACAAGTGAACTTTCGTGTTAAATCTAACGATTGATTTATTCCACTTCACTAATTTCCATTTACCAATCGATGCAGAGTTACGAATTAAGCCGATCGAGTTATCATTTTCCAAATAGTCAACAAAATCGAATCATTCTTGAAAGAGTGTTTTCCTTTCTGGCTAATTGTAAAATAAAGAAACAATAAAATTTTAACTTAAGCTATCAGGATAGCTCTATTATTTGGTTTTCTTTCTGAAACAAATGGAACCGTTAATCACTTCCTAATTAGCTTTCATTCGTTACTAAATAAGAAAGTAGAGGAAAACCTGTAAAGATTTACAAGGACTTTTTGACTATTGTTACTTGTTATCTTACTCTGAAAACAATGACATGTTTGCTCTGACATTAAGACTCGTTGCAAGCAACGGATGGATTCTCAGATGTTGTTTTAATTTTAACACGTTTCTCTTCCTCGTGTTCGCCAGAACAATAGTTCCCTTTTATACATACTCCCCAATCTTATGTTTTCAATACATGAATCTCGTTACTAACACGACGAGATTGAAAACAAAAGTTCATTGCAAGTTTATCAAGCTGCCAATAACTGGCTATAGGTTATTATAGTACTTATGTACATCTACAAAGAGTTGTTGCATGCATAGCAACAGATGGCTTGTGTTTTATGTGAGGGAGGAAAAAAAAAAAAAAAAACATTTGTGAATATTGGTTTGAAATTAAAGAGCTGTTACTGTACATTCATATGGATGTGGAGTCGAGGGCATATTGATTTAGTGTTCTGTTTTGAAGGCTGTGAAGTTATTAACTCTTATTAATACTGTATATGGTCTCTATGTACATACAAAAAACTGCTATACAGTACATCTTTTTTATTTTACTTCAATTTGATCATCTTCGATCGTCTTTATACTTCAATTTGATCATTTTTTGTAGCAGTTTGCAATGCGAGACAAGGGAAAATTCTTCCCTGGGAGGATGAATGGTTTCAGAAAAGTCAACTTGGCATATGATATAAGGTACAATAAATGTGAAGTAAATGTTAAGGGGTGTAGGCAGAGGTAGGAAGGTAGGTAGAATAAGGCCCTCCTATCTATATACCGAAACGACATATAGACATAGCGAAAGTGGGCTACAATAGTGACAATTAAACAAGCAAATGAAAAACAGGCAGAAACATTAACATTATTATACAATTCAATGGTACTTAGAAAAAGGACACAACCTTTGAATCTATAAATATCGTCCATCTTGCTGATAGGGATAAGAAGGGAGTTCCGAAGCTTTGGCCAGCAGATGGCCAAATGCTCCAGTACCAACATTTGGTGCGTACCCACGGTAACAGAAAGTGTCAGGGTAATATTAATATGGTTCTTAAGGTAGCAGCATTGTGAACGCATAAATTTATGGACAAGATGGATTTTTGAAGTAAATATCCAATCTTTCACAGGGTGCCAGGGGTGGTAAATATCTGAAAATGGTAGAGACATCATACCTTCTTCCACGGCCGTAAACTCTTCCTGGTAGAGAATTGTAGTTTTGTAATGAGACTATAGCATTGATACTGTAGAACAGAGAGGTTGCACATATCAACTCTGTTAATAACGAGTGAAACTTATGAGTTTCAATGTGATTAGGAGTAAAAAAAGGGACTTAACCTTTGAATTTATAACATATTAAAGGAGCGATGATTAGGAAGGATCACCAGCACTTATTGAGAAGGGCCTGGGCGATATACCCCACCTGAGGGGTCACAGTACTCATAATTCCTGAAGTCACTGGTTTGGACCAGGTTCGAGACAGTAACATTTGGACATGTTATGACTGTCAAAAATCTCTTGTAACATTCGGTGACCTCTCCAGCTGTCAGCCGTTGTAACTCATTAAGAAATTCAATTTTTCATTAAGGAATTTTAATCATTAAGAAATATCCGTTGAATTTGCCAGGTACGTAAGTAGTGAGGTCATCCATGTTTAAACTCTCCTCTTTCCACGAAGAACAAAAGAGCGGAAGGGCCTGTTAAATAATTAGTTTTTACCGGGGACCTACGAATCACATTACACAATTAAACACAGGGCTTTCGGTTTCCCGAGACATTAGATAGTGATTGAGTGAGTACTTGTCAGCCCTCCTCGTTTAACTAGCACTTTCTACTCAGTGAGTAGAAAGTGCTAGTCAAACGAAGAGGGCTGACTTTTGTTTTCGTGAGCGACGATAGAGAAAGGACATCACTCGGTCCCTTGGCATGCCGTTAATGAGGTATAGTCAAGTTTATTCAGAGGTTTTGTGACTAACCTACAAATCAGCAATGATCTACATAAAATGCATGATACGTGTTACATGAATACCTAGCATGAAACCATGACATGTTCGTGAGTGACTATGGACAAAGAACATCACTCGGTCCCTTGGCATGTTGTTATTGAGTACTAGTCAAGTTTGATCAGAGGTTTTCAGAGGTTTTGTGACTAACCTACGAATCAGCAAATGATCTACATAAATTACATGATACGTGTTACATGAATACCTAGCATGAAACCATGACATAGTCGTGAGTGAATAAATAGACAAAGAACATCAGTGGGTCGCGTGGCATGTTGTTAATGAGTCCAGTTGTTAATAGTCCAGTTTATTCTGAGGTTTTGTAACCAACCTATTAATCAGCAATGATCTACATAAATTGCATGATGCTGTATCTGTTGACATATCTAGCATCAATCCATGACATGTTACATGTAATTTGGTATGTTCAGTTGTCTGCTTTGTACAATTCCTGCTATCGTTCCCACCTCTTCCCTCCTTCCTCTTCCTTCCTCTCACATCCTCCATCCTCCTACTCAACACACTCCCTCCTCCATGTCCCTTCATCTCCTCTCTACTTTCATGATTAGACTCTGTCCTCTTAGCTGTTGCAGAAGGCTGTTCGAATTCGATTCATCATCAAGATTTTGAAAAAATGTTGTTGTAGTTGTTGTTTCAGAGATAATAACCAATAATTTTAAGCATTGTCACTAATGACAGTACTTAACATGGATAGAGCTATCCTGAGCCCCTTTCTTTTTCAGTTAGAAGGTCAGATGATATTAAGTTATATTTTTACCCCCCCCCTTTTTTCTCGTTGTGGTGGGGTATAGTTCTGCTTCTACCTGTTTCCCTCTCTGCTAATCAGTTTACTGCCGAATCTTGCTCATCTTGCCTCCTATCCCTTCTTCCCTGCTACCCCTTCTTCCCTCATACATGTATACCCCCCACTTCTCTTACTTTTCCTCTACCTCCCCTCATGCTTCCCTCTCCTTCATTCCCCTTCCCCACCCCTCCCCTCCCCTTCCCTCCCAGTTCAAACAAAAAAATATATATGAGTATTTTATTTTTGTAGATTGAGAGAGGATTGTAGATTTTCCAGTGTTGTTGCTATTTGTGTGAAACAATCAATATAGGATTGGGGAAACCAGTGAACCAAATCATATATCTATATTTATATCGCTATATATAACTATATCTCTATATATATATATCTATATAGATCTATATCTCTATATATGTAAACTACTGTATATAAGTATACATCTATCAATTTACCTTATAAACCCTCTTAAGATATTTGTCTATATAAATAGTTCAATACAGATACTGTGTTGTCTGCAAGCATCAGTGGCTATATAAAGACCTGCACAGTATACCTACCAGCCATTCTTATTTCTGTTAGAATTGTGAGTGGAATAATAAATACAATATAAATGCTACCATTAAATTTGTAGCCAAAACACACAAAAACAAATCGACTTCAAGGGCACTTATTTTAGGACACTGTAGTAGCTGTTAGGCCCGCTGACATAAACAAGGGTAGCATACAGTAGTATGCGTTTGCAGTGTTGTCAGTTGTATAGTATGCAGTGTTTCATATTTCTCAGTCCAATCGTTACTGGCAGATATGACAAAGAAAGAAAGAAAGAGGGATACATCAGTATTAAGTAAAATGGAATTAAGAAAGAATACAGAAATAATTGGCTGGCAAAGGGATTCAAACAACTTAGCTTAGGAATAGTACAAGAATTGTTCTTTGAATGGTGAATTCAAGTCTTGATAGGATACAGTCCAAAATAAAATGGTTTGTGCTGCCATAGATGTTCCAGTTTAAACCTCTGGAATGCTCCTTTAAAGATTAATTTGATCTGAGTCACTGATGTGATGTTGTTTGTGTGTATATATAGTGAGGGTTAAAGGCATTGAAGACTCGCCCCAAACCGCGTGCGGCCATCTGAAATAAGTTAACTTTCTGTTGCTTGCAAGTGACGTTTTGTTCGTGTCACTACAAAATGCAGACAGTAATGAAACGTGATACCTTGTTATATTTAGCTGGACCTGAGAGGTTTTCAAATTCATTTTAGTCAGGGAGCTATTGCATGAGCACTGGTGTGTACATATACAGTATATTGTGTCTGATTACATCCTTATCAGTAACAAGTGTCTTTGCTCCATCAAACCATGGAAGTGGGTCTATACTAAGACCCCACCATTTAAAATCCAGAAGGAGGTGGAGGGGTAGGGAGGGGGAAATTATGTCACCATTCTCTGAATTCAAATTCATGTTATTCGGAGAGTAATTGCATGAGTAATTTACATGCATGTATATTGTGTCTGATTACATCCTCATCAGTAACAAGTGTCTTTTTCCCCATCAAGCCATTGAAGTGGGTCTATAGTAAGACCCCACCATTCAGTATGCAGAGGAAGTTGGTAGGGTAGGGAGAGGGGGAAATTATGAAACCATCCTCTGATTTCAATATTCATGTTAATCAGAGAGCTATTGCATTCAGAGCAATTTAACATACATGAATATTGTGTCTGATTACATCCTCATCAGTAACAAGTATCTCTTTCGCCATTGAAGTGGTTCTTTAGTAAGACCCCACCATTCAGTATCCAGTGGGACGGATGGTGGGGTGGTTGGGATGGTGCCATTATGACACAATTCTCTGATCTCATTTCATGTTAATCACAGAGCTCTGCCAAGAATAATTGTTCATGTTTATTTCATAGTGATTTTGTCTTTCTCTCATCTAGCCATGGAAGTGAGTCTATAGTAAGACCCCACCATTCAGTATCCAGTGGGATGGGTGGGGTGAGTGGGAAGGTGTTATTATAACACTATTCTCTGTTCTCATTTCATGTTAATCACAGAGCTGTGACAAGAATAATATGAATGTTTATTGTATTTTGAATTTGTCCTTTTCTCATCCAGTCACAGAAGTGGGTCTATAGTAAGATCCCACCATTCAACATCCAGAGGGATGATGGGGTTGGTGGGATAGTTCCATTATGACACCATTCTCTGTTCTCATTTTCATGTTAATCACAGAGCTGTGACAATAATTGTTCATGTTTATTGTATATTGATTATGTCCTTTTCTCATCTAGTCATGGAAGTGGGTCTATGGCAAGACCCCACCATTCAGCATCCAGAGAGGAGACGACACTCTCTCCGTCCTCATTCATGTTAGCCAAGGCAATATATCGGGGGTCATCGTGCGTTACGTCTCAGACGAAATCCTCATCAACAGCATTCAACAACTTTGTGCAAGTTTGAAAGGTGAGTTTAGAAGCCAATTCTAACTTTATTTTCCACATAGAACTACAGTATTCAGTGTTTTGTTACAAGGGAGAGATAGAGTTACCTTAGCCACTGATTGGACTTTTCAATTTCTTTATTCCAGTATAAATTACAAATTTTTTAAATAGGACACATAATAATGATGCACAAAAGACGTAAAATGTACAAATCATTGAAAGCATGAACAAATAAGAAATATCATGCAGGTTTAGAATTTTTTAAAATTTTTTTTTAAATTTTTTAGAATGAAAGGTTTAAAAAGATTAAAAAGATGATAACTTACTAAATATGCAGCCGTTAATCATACAAAGAGCCAAAGCCAATCCTATGTTTTGAACTTTATTCATTGAAGTACAATGGTGAGTATTTCCTGACTTGCACACTGATCTCTCTATGTTTCATTATGTTGCATGCCTCACATGTAGTATATTAATAGAACTGCAGTCAATACAGTATGTCCATTTGTCCTCTGTTGACCTCAATCTAATGGTTTTCGGTTTCTTAACTTACTCTCAAGTCGTATCCGTTTAGGATAATATCGGTCTGAAATTTCAAGGTTTTGTTTTGAGAAAGAAAGGACAGTCCTCATGCAACTTCCCATTTAATGATTTTACCTCTTTTTAATAATGTCACAATTTCTTGTTTATGACTAAGATTGTAAGTTGTTTACATAATTTCTATGATATTTCATGTCCCGTTTATTTTCAAATGAAAGCTGAAGAATCTTTTTGTGATGTGAAACTTTTCGATAGTAGGGGAATCATTGGGGTGGTGGGGGGGGGTGGGAGAGGAGGTGGAAAGACTTGGTAGTTGTTGGTGGTGGTGTTGCCAATTTTATCATACAGTATTTTCACCAAGACTTGTAATAAGCACTACTCATGAGATGAACACAGAGGATTGAGCTAAGACACTTTGAATTTTTCATCACATAAATGACTCGAAAAGTGTTTACCAACTATCGATTTCGTTCGATTATTAAACTCTGTGTCATCCGAGCAATTTTCCATTTTGAGTTTATTCACCTGCACGAACCGTATCAGAATAGTGTCAATAAAAAATGCAGAAAAAAAGAAGTTTTACAATGTTCTAAAAAGAAACCAGAATGTTCAAGCTAGTTTATTGAATAGAACTAGGAAGTTGAATAGTTCTTTAAGACAAATTGACAATGAAATTAAAACAAAAAGCTTGTAAGGACTGTAATAAATAGTGCAGTTTGTATTCATTAGGTCAAAGAACTGTTTTTACCTCTTTTTTTTTTTTTTCCGTCTTTTTTTGCTCTTTTTGTCTTTTTTCGTCTTTTCGTCTTTTTCGTCTTTTTTTGCTCTTCTGTGTACACTATTGCTATAGAAGTTTAATATTTCAAAATTTCACAATTCAAACAAAAAGATTTATATGGTAGTAAAATACAATAAACTATTATATATAGACTAAACTATATACAGGATGTATAGATACAGTACCTTTCAGTTTCAGTTGCTATTTGTGACTTCTGTAAAAACTCCCGACTCACTTGTACCCATACAGTAGACAAGTGTGGATATGTCGGACATTTTGTGTCCGGGAGGTCTGTTGAGATGAAGCAACAACGCTCAATAAGTTTCCATTTTGAAGTCCTGTGAATTATTACTGCAGAGATATTCCCCGTTCTTTGAAACTAAGTATGAAATTACCAATTCCCGACGGGCACGGAAACTCTCAAAGTCTAGAAAATCCTCAGACAGTGACACAAGTGTATATAAACAACACTTTTAATGTGATGTGCATAATAGCCGACAATCTCTAAGATTGATTGGCCTTTTAGATTAGAATATAACTGGAAAGTCAGTGCTAATTTGTCATGGGTTGATCTCTATATCAAGCACTATGAAGATATATATAATCAGCAGCAGTTATTTTTACGACGGTTAAGGGACCACAAATGTGGGAGAAACCCGCAAGGGCTTATGGATTACAACCTACACGTCGGGTGGCTTCCAATTCAACATTTTTAACTCAAATTTGGAATCTTTTCAATTTTAGAAAGTCATTTCAGAAGGGAAAACCGTAGATTGCTCTTGGATGAAAAACCCACCTTACTATGACCCAGCCGGGAATCGAACCCCGAACCTCCCAATTGCTAAGCCTCATTGCTTCAAATGCCACCGCCTTTATCCACTCGGCCACAGCACCGGTCAATATATATAGATATATATCTATTTTAAAAAATATATAATTTCTTGCCAATTCAAAGGAGTGAAAACTGAAGAATTCTGAAAGGAAAATATTGTCAATAAAGTCCATCTGGTGTTGCATTGACTAAACTGCAACTAAGGAATAATTAAGTGTTCAAAATTTTTTGCGGAATAAAGGCTCCCAATTATTTTATTTTCTCTCATTGAATACAAAAGTTCCTGTGTAGAAAACTGCTGCATATCTTTACACCTGTATAGCAGCGTGACCATTTTGTATCTAGAACAACTTTCAAAACTAAATTAAAGGTTTATGTTGGCTGGCAATTTGCTATTTCTATGAGCATGTACGGAAGAGCATGAGGCCGATTTTAGCCGTAACAAGACTCCAAGAGAATCCCTGATTTTGCCCTTATCCCGTTAAATTGCCATTGCATAAATGCGATCAAAATAATTCTAAGATTACAGTTGGCAAATGCACTGAACTTCTTACAGTTGGCTCAATGATTATATGCACATATTAAATGTGTTCTGTTGTTTCATGTGTTTAATAGCAAATTACCATTAATGTCGAGTCTGTTTTGGTGGACTGCTGTACATTAAAACATGATTTTAGGTATAAAGACCAATGGCCCTAGCCTGCTGGGGAGAGGGGGGGGGGCAGGGGGTGTGCAGCTGCCCCTGAGATTTCCACTTCCTAAATGAAAGTAGGCTTAAATGATAATGTGAACCCCTGGACAGTATGCACTATTTCAGTTAGTTTCAGCAATATGTTTGTTAATATCACGTCTTCAGATTTCATTTTACAGTAGGTACGTAGTGTGCAACCTCAAGATTCTAGGCAGGTATTGTAGGAATGGCGTAATGTTTCTCAATGTTCTTCAACTGGCACCTAGGGATTCTACCCAGGGTACTGCCCTGAATTCTGTATTCAACTCTATAGTACCATTAAAATTGATATAACTGTCCAATCTGGTATGAACGGATTGTATATGTATGAAGTTCATCTCCGACCTTTTATCATGTTTTCCCTTTATCTTTCTCACAATTAGAAGTTTGAGAATTATTTTGTTGTTGTTGTATAAACATGTCAGTAAACCTATTTTACGTACTGCCCGTTTCTCTAACTTCTGCAGTGACTAGACTGTAGAATTTTGTGTGAATATTTAAACGGTTACGGATTTGTTCTCTAGAAAATGTACCCTTTCATTTTATTTCGATAGATAACGCTTTTAATAAGCTGGTGATAACAACGGTAACACTTCGTCCCAAATTCCTAATATATATGCAAATTAGTCTGGCGTTATCTGTATGTAGAACGTGATAATTCTGTGTATAGCCTATATACATTGAATGCTTTTTTGTCAACAATGGAGCACACAAGTTTCTAATGTTTTGCAGTGTCTCTAGACCTCTCATATTATTATTGCACTACAAAATTAGGCTACATTTCGCGGTAGTCAAGTGTATCATATGGCTGGAGATGGTACATTGAATGAGACACGCATGACCAGACTCAATCAATTTCTTGATGTGCACTACCTGTATATTGCATCTATTTGCCTTGATGGCATGAATCTGGACTACATTTGTTGACAAGCTATTATTAAACGGACTGCATTTGTTGACAAGCTACGTATTTCAATGGACTGCAACTTGTTGACACCATCGACCAAGCTGCACGACAACAGGTCTGGATGCATTCGCAATTTGCAGTGCAAACATCTCAAGTTGTAAAATCTGATAAATTTCAAAACAAACAAGTGTTAGTGTTAGGCATGGCTGTGCAAAATCTGGCACTGAGAGAGCTGCAGCCTCCATGCAGCCTGGCTGCATACAGTAAGAAGTACTGTTTTGTGCTCTGTATTACACAACGCAGGTTACAGTACTGAGCTGCTATGTAGAGAGGCAGTAGTCTCCAATGGGGTGAGAGCCCAAACCTGGTCCAACTTGAATCTGAGATGTTTATGAATTTAAAAAAAAGAACATTGCAAACATTGAGTCATTTTTAGAAATTACAATGCTTCTGCCCTAGGGACGGAATCTGTTTTTAAAACGACTTCACCATAGATTGGGTTGTTGGTCAAATTCCTTTTCTATACCATGTTCATGCTTTAAGGTATGAATAAAACATTTATATTGCTCGATAATGATTCCAGCGCAGTCGTTTTTTTTCCCCGTTTTTTTGCGCTGCTATTCTTTTTGACATAGTGCAGTACGTTAATGTGTGTTCCATAAATGAAAGTCTTTAAGAAACAGATGTTAATAACCTAGAACAAGGAAGTCTGCAAGTTTAAGGCAAAGTCATCATCACTAAAAGTTGCCTAGATTAAGATTTAAAACCCATACTTTCATATTCTTTGATTTGTGGTATTTAAGTAAAACTGGCAAGTCATTTCCCCGTTCAAGCATGGCTGAAGGAGGGGGCAGTATCATTCGGTACACAGTCACCCCTGCCGGGTAAAAGGTCTGCGTCGAGTCGGTGTTTTTTGTAGCGGGTCGTGGAATTTGTAACGCTACGATTCGCCCACACCATTGCAGAATCGTATCCTTATAGAAATGCCTGACAGTGCACTTTGAGGGGAAGCTGTAAGTTACAAACATATCACAATATCAACTCTGTAGGAGAGGAATGAAAATAAACGGCATAAATATGGATCTAATTTTAGCAGCTATGGAAATCCCTCGCATTGTTGAAGTAAGGGGATAGTCCCCACCTTTATAAAAAGTGAGGTCTTTCCATGAAAACTAAGTTGAATGCACTTGTCACGCATGTGACTTGTGTACATCTGAGACTCAGTGACAGTCTGGGCAAGGCCAGAGTTGCTGTTTAGAAATGGAATTGAAAATTTGGTGAATGCCCCATCTCCTAGACCTGTATTCTACATCTGCGCCCTAGCGACTGTCAAACCTGCAGCCTCTTCCCTTATAGTGCTTCTCAGTATTAACTAAGCTCTGTCGTTAAAGAGTGTGAAGATTCGCGCAAAAAGAAATGTCTAATGCCGGTAATCTGACCTAGTTTCGAATGAGGTGTAACAGAAGTATTAGACACCACCATCGATACCAGAAAATACACACACAGCTTGCTACCATCGGTATTAGACACTAGTGTACAGTCAGTACATACAGCTGTGGTCAATACCCACAGAACAGTGTACAAACGATACAGGGATGGACATCTCAGGTCCAGCTAAAGATAACAATTAAGGTATCACGTTTCATTACTGTCTGTATTTTGTAGCGACAAGAACAATACGTCACTTGCAAGCAACAGAAAGTTAACTTTTTCAGATGGCCGCACAAAGTTTGGGGCGAGTCTTCATTGCCTTTAAGGGAGTCCAAATCTGAGTGACATTTAGTGACAGCCCTGGGAATTATGGTCTCCACTATCTAACCCATCATCAGGGTGATTGCTCTGAGGTATAAATGCACTCCACTGTGCAAATTATAGTTTTGGGTACCTAGATTTTGATTCCTTGGGTCCTAGTTTAGTACCATCGTGATTCCGATTCACGGCAAGAGTCTTGGACTGAATCTCTTCATTTCCGAGTCTAATAATAGTCATCATCATTATTTGTTTCATCACATACAGTAGTATAACAAGGTGAACAAGACATATATAACTGCAAATAAGTAAAAAATGTGAAAGTAAGTAAACTAAGAAACCCTTTTGGGCTTAATCGAATAGAGTAATCCCATCAAAGAAAAAAGATAACCTTAACACCTATAAAAGAACTACCCCCCCAAAAAAATAGATAACCTTATAACATATAAGACCTATAACACAACCCCCCACCACCACCACCAACTCCCACCCCTTACAACGGATACAATCAATAAAGGCTTTCATAGTAATTTTTCAGTTGTCGCCTGAACGAAGCCACGGAAGTATAAGATTTCAAGTTGATCGGAAGATTGTTCCACAAAGAAATAGAACGATATCGGAGGCTTTGCATAGTCATGATTGTGGTTATAGTCACACAAAGTCTTCCTCTGTTTCCTTATTTCTTTTCGTTTGAAAATTCAAAACATATATATATATATATAAGTTAGAGCACTTGGCTGATCTTTTGATCGCAGCAGGATCTTCTTTCAAATTCGATCTGAAATGAAAGCTAAACCGTTAAAAGGACACATTTAAAAATAGACAAATCCACGGGTGTACAATAACTACAGTTAATCGTGTTTGGATAAATGATTCCAGAGTGAAATTGGACCGAACAGAGGTGAGTGAGATGGAAGGAAAGAGGAGGAAAGAAAGAGGAGGGAAGGTAAGGGCTGATTTAGAGGGTTGTAAAAACCTACAATGACTACAAACGACTAGAAGATTAAAACTTGAATGAACTTGAATATGCTTCATACTTTTGTACAAGGATCACGTTTTTGCACCAGAACTCACACTACAAACAATGCAGTTTGGAGGTTTGCCAAACCAACCAAGGTTTACTCAGAAAACTATGAAGTTTACTCAGAACTGTGAAGTTTACCCAGAACTACGGAGTTTACCCAGGACTACGGAGTTTACCCAGGACTACGGAGTTTACACAGGACTACAGAGTTTACCCAGAACTGAGGAGTTTACCCAGAACTGCGGAGTTTACCCAGAACTGTGGAGTTTACCCAGAACTACGACGTTTACTCAGAACTATGGAGTTTACTCAGAAATACGACGTTTACCAAGAACTATGACGTTTACCCAGAACTATGACGTTTACCCAGAACTACAACGTTTACCCAGAACTACGGAATTTACCCAGAACTAAAAAGTTTACCCAGAGCTACAAAGTTTACTCAGAACTATGTACTGTAGTAAAATTAGAACTGATGTAACTCTGAAACTTCTTTTACCGTAATAACTTTTATTAGGAAGTTATAAATAGTAAGGCTGCATATATCCATCTAAATCTTTTGTTGCACACATAATACTTGATTCATATAGTAATCTCGTTCCATTATTAAAATGATAAAACTTTTGCAATATTTTCTTTATTTGTTTGAAATGGAAACTTGACTAGTCAGCATTGTTATGAACTTTTAAGTAATCGATCCTATGAAATATTTACCACAGTCATATGCCTATAGAGCTGTGTTAACTACAGTATTGTACAGTACTCAGTTGTGTGTCAAAATTTTGTTCATTGGTACAATTTTAATCAATTTCAATAAGGTTTTGCCTTTTTACAACTAAAACATGTTACTTCTTGAAGTAATTTCCTCCTCACTGAAGATTTTATTTCTTCTAAGGAGTTTCATCATTCCTAGGAGACTCACTCCCACCTAGGTTCAGTTATATATTACACCCGAGTGTGATTTTTATTGACCCTTAGAGAAAAGTCTGAAGTCAACAAATGTCGTCAGTTTCAAAGTGGCCACTTAAAAGTAAAGGGATATAAATACTATCGGACTGGTTGTACTAGAGGCAGTATTCCATTTAGATTTTGCCTTAAATTCTAATGATGCTTTTAATCTTTCTATTAAATGATATGCGTAACATTCTAGTCGTTCTTTTGGGTATATACTTATTTGACAGAATTCTGGTTTTAGACTCAGTCGGATCCTTGAAGTTGAAGAATTATTTAAGCGTCTTCTTTCTGTTAATGATGCAAACTTTTGAAGAAACACGAGAAGGCTCTTCGACAGAATACAGTTGAAACAGAACGTTCTTTTCTGTCCCCTGAAGACATGTTTATTATTTATATATGAAACAATTCTTTACAAAGTGTTGTTTTTTTTGTGCATAATTTAGCATTTTAAATTACCTTCATTAAGTATGATGAATAAAAATATGATTACAGAGCTCTTTATAATTCTCCACAGTCACACAAAAAATGCCCATTTTTTAAAGAATCTACACAACTTGTTTGAATGTTGGC
Organism: Apostichopus japonicus; assembly: GCF_037975245.1. Taxonomy (NCBI): domain Eukaryota; kingdom Metazoa; phylum Echinodermata; class Holothuroidea; order Aspidochirotida; family Stichopodidae; genus Apostichopus; species Apostichopus japonicus. The sequence goes on from NC_092567.1 coordinate 15,446,532, forward strand.
TTTCAATGTAAAAAAAAAAAGAAGCTCACATTTGGACCTCCAGGGAGGAAATGTTCGAGATACAAGGTTACTTCTCGAGTCAAGAAATATTTGTTATCATGTTCTTGACATTTGAACATGTGACATAACACACACTTAAAAATGTCAACTCATCATTTTGACAGTGTTTAGCCAGGATATCAAATTAAGTTTATGACATTTGCAACATATCATATGACTTTCTCAAAGTGAAATGCAATCTGCAGTCAACTATTGTAAACTGCCCCACGCAAATTCAGTTTTTTTTGCTTCAAGTCAATTTTTATATCGGAAATAAAGTGCAAAGGAGATCTGTGGTTTAGTACATGTATCTTAAACATTCCATGAATATGAACACGTATAAAGTCTATACAATACAGGAGAAAACAGTTCACTTCAACGGCAAATATAAACGGTATGAAAGGAATATCATAAACACAGTACTTTTGAGCGTAGGTGTTGCTCTTGACTCAGGAGATGGTTACCGATCCAAAATGTCATAATTGCAGATGAAACTATATATATATTTATATATATATATATATATATATATATATATATATATATATATATTTACACACACAGTGTATGTATACTACAGGGAGAAGACATTTGCCTTCATGTATTTACTGTTCTTTAGTCACTCTCCATCTCTACGTTCTGAACTTATAATAAAAAAACGTATAAAAAAAAATGTTTAATATGGAAAAAAAAAATTGCACATATTAACTATAGTACAAAAGATACATATTTAAATGTCAACATTTCATAGTACATAGTTGCCACCCTTCCCTTTCCTTCTTCTCTTTCTTATGCTCTGACCCTCCAACCCCCTTCCTTTTCCCCACCCCCCCAACTCTCCTTTTCTTCTGTGTTGAATCCTAAACCAAATGTACTGTACATATAAAAACAAATGTGTGATGATGAAAAAATTCAATTGCACATAATTCTTGAGTGTACTACAAAATTCATACATGTGCTAACATTTAACAGAACATAGTTACTAGGCTGTCTTTTTTCTTACTCCTGCTGTTCCTTAACCCCCACTATCTTCTCTTCCTATTCCCCACTATCTCTCCCCCCCCACTGCCCCCTCTGTATACACTCTCCTAATAAATGTGTAATAGGCAAAAAAACCAATTGCATGAATTCCAGTACAAAGTAGAAGATAAGTCTATCTGGAGGTTACTACAATACATAAAGCTGGTCTTCCCCCCCCTCCCCACCCACCTCCATTCCCCTCTTTTACCCCTCTCTTACCCCTCTTGTCTCCCTTTCCTACTTTACCTAGAGCTGCTTCTCCCTTTAGCTCACCCCGGTCATGGACCCCTGCAAAATTTTCCTCTGCTGTTGTCCTCAGGCGACAGTGGGATATCTCAAATATATATCACACATGTGTAATTTTCCTTTGCTGTTGTCCTCATGCGACAGTGGGGAATCTCAAATATATATCACACATGTGTAATTTTCCTTTGCTGTTGTCCTCATGCGACAGTGGGATATCTCAAATATATATCACACATGTGTAATTTTCCTTTGCTGTTGTCCTCATGCGACAGTGGGGAATCTCAAATATATATCACACATGTGTAATTTTCCTTTGCTGTTGTCCTCATGCGACAGTGGGGTATCTCAAATATATATCACACATGGGTTATTTTCCTTTGCTGTTGTCCTCATGCGACAGTGGGAACCTCAAAGATATATCACACATGTAATTTTCCTTTGCTGTTGTCCTCATGCGACAGTGGGATATCTCAAATATATATATCACACATGTGTAATTTACCTTTGCTGTTGTCCTCATGCAACAGTGGGGACTCCCAAATGTATATCACACATGTGTATTCAAGATAGAGTTCAGGCAAGGTGTGGACGGTGTATGCTGTGGAAAATATTCCATGATTCGGTTCCTTTGAAACAGTTTTTTGACCGCCTTTCTGTACTTTGAGTTCATCACGAGGTAAACAAATGAGTTTGAGAAGCTGTTCGACATGGCCAACCAAGCACAAATAAACTCTACATTCCTACTGAGGTGGTCCACCAAACCGATAGCTTCCAAAGAGACCGAAATTGCTGTCGGTGCCCAGCATAGGTTGAATACGACCGTGATGATCAAAAGAGTTAAAACGGCCTTGTTGCTTTTACTCGACAACATGAAGCAAGTGTCCTTCTTTGCGGCGGCGCTGGACTCGTGCAATCGGCTCAATCGTATCAGCTTTGAATGCCTCAGCGATGCGCGGATGATGGGACAGTAAGCCGCTATCGTGACGAGGTTCGTCGGAACGAATATGAAGAAGAACAGTACGGCAGTCAACGAGCGGATTTCAGAGTAGTGAACGGAGCAGAGGAAGGCGTCCTCGTTGTAGTAACTGAACACCTTGCGGCTGTCTTTGCCCAAGAGAACCATGGCATGCAGACCGGCGGGAATTATCCAGGATAGCGCCACAAAGAGGTAGGTCTTCCTGGGGGTCAGGTGGCGCCGGTAATCCATCGGACGTAAGATGATGAAGTAGCGGTCGACGCTGATGAGCGCTAGCGTAATGACAGACGCCCCGCAGCAGGTGCCGCCGATGAACGAGGTCACCGTGCACATGGCGTCCCCGTACGGCCACTCGGAGAGATCCGCGGCCGACGGGTAGACGGCCAGGACGGTGAAACTGAGTCCAATGCAGCAGTCCACCACGGATAAATTCTTCAAGAGTACGGTGGTGGAGTGGTGCCAGAGCCGACTGGAATGTAGAACCACGATGTTGATCACGTTCCCGACGAGAATCAGAAGCGACGTCACAACGATGAAGGACGTCTGCGCAACAATGAGCCCCGGGAGTCGCTCCAACGACGAGCTGTTCGACGCGTTATCCGGGTTAGACATGGTCTTGATTTTTTTTTGGTCGTAAAATCTAGTCCACTAAATACACACAATCCATGTGGTTATATATATTCCGTTGGCTTTCTACTAAATACTAAAAACTTCAAATAAACTTTTACCATTCGTGAAGATGGGTTGGAAGTTTCCTTCCTTTCATTTTGCTTTACCCAAGAAATTCTTATTCCACAAGTCCTCTTTTGAGATCAATGGGCATGTAGTTATTTCCCAAGTTTTTCTTTCTTTCTTTTGTTTTATCTTTGGATGAAACTTAATTCCAGTTAAGAGTATATTGAAACCTCCAAAGGTGAGTATAGCACTGTACGAATGAACATCTTTAAAACGTTGAATTGTTCCTCGTAACCTCTACTACAGTATGGGACTTCTGATCAGCAGCCGAAAATGGACGAATATTCCAGACGTCAATATCTATGACCTTATGATGGTGCTGCTCAGATTATCTTCTTGTACTGCGATGCTGTTGATAAGAAAATAGCTGTACAGTTAATTTCATCCAAAGAGCTAGATTATGTAATGCGATGCTGTCGATAAGAAAATAGCTGTACAGTCAATTTCATCCAAAGAGCTAGATTATGTAATGCGATGCTTTCGATAAGAAAATAGCTGTACAATTATTTTCATCCAAAGAGCTAGGTTATGTTATACGATGCTTGTGATAAGAAAATAGCTGTACAGTTAATTTCATCCAAAGAGTTAGATATGTACTGCAATGCTTTCAATAAGAAAGTAGCTGCACAGTTAATTTCATCTAAAGAGCTAGATTATGTAAATGCGATGCTTTTGATAAGAAAATAGCCGTACAGTTAATTTCATCCAGAAACCTAGATATGTACTGCGATACTGTCGATAAGAAAATAGCTGTATGTTAATTTTATCCAAAGAGCTAGATTATGTAACACAATGCTGTCGATGAGAAAATAGCTGTACAGTAATAATTTCATCCAAAGAGCTACAGTAGAACTGTACTGCAATGCTATTGATAAGAAAATAGCTGTACAAAAATACTTTAACCAAAAAAGCTACAGATGCTCTCGATAAAAAATTAGCTGTACAGTTAATTTCATCCAAAGAGCTAGATATATTTTGCCTTGTCTATACAAAGGTTGAGTGTACACGACGTACAATGTATAAACTAAACGTAATCCTGTCCAACGTAAAAGTAAACAGTTCAGCTTTCTGAATGACCTGCATTCCTTTCCAACCTTGAGATAAATTTAGAAAAGATAAGGGGGGAAAAAACCATCAAAAGGAAAGTCCAAACAAAAACAGCCTCCTGTTTGAAAAGTAAAATATCAACAGATGGCTTCCAACTTTTCACAAAAAGTTTGAACACAATAAATACCCACACAGCTGCTACAGTACTAAGTATATTAACCTATGTCTTGTGCTTGTGTGCTTACAATAGCATCCCTCTGGTTTTAATGAAGATTTTGCCTCTACGGCTCTCCGATCAGCAACGTGAGCTATAAATTCACAGTGGCCCGGTTTTTTTGTTTTTTTTTACAAGATCCTACTTAAATGGAATAAGTAATGCATGCATTCACGGTCAGTGAAGCAAAGAGATATAAAGGACATAACAGTAAAGTGCTCTTGATTGAAAATGGCTTGCTAGTGAGGCATGAATTCAGTGCATCAAACAGGGTCATTAAATAAAAGGTGATTGAAATTTTTCTCTTCAATTTGTCAACAGATAATTGCTTTTTAGCATTATTATTATTATTATTATCATTAATATTATTATTATGATGATTTTTTTGTGTGTGTATCTTACCTTACATTCCAGACTTCTCCAAATATAAATGTCCTGTAAACTTGCCGCTGATTGTGTCATGTGATAGCTTCACTAAAAGAGATCAAATCACAGTTAACCGATGTACTCTATGTTTGTTTGGACAATGCTACGGTACAAGGATAATTATTCAGGAATCTATCTCTTCACAGTGTTGATCCAGCTTTGTCCATTTTCAGTGAAAGTCTTAGTACAAAATATTAAAACTAAATCAAGCTCTCCTTGTAGATATTTCTCTCTTTCTGTCTGTCTGTCTGAATGTCTGACTGTCTGTCAATAGGTATAGACTGCTCGGAACTCCTCCAGTATTTCAAAATAACTCCTGCACAGTTTTCCCTCCGTTGGAAAAGTACAAGCTTTTTGGTGCTTTTTTTGTTGTTGCTCTTTCTGGCGTTACCAGAACTCAAAATTTTACTACAGTCACAACTATTACCAGCTTTAGTTTGAACGAGCACTTAACTGTAACGTTAAAAATTATTTCATGCAAAAATGCTCCTGCAGTGCCTGGCTGTATGCATCTATATAGACATATATGTTCTCTATATTGCTTTCCACTCTCTCACTCTTTCTCCCTCTTGTTGCAGTTACACAAGTCTTTTTTACTTCCTCATGTATCTAACTGCAATTGTTTTTATAGCATTCCCGCGACTGTCGACTCTAGCAACTTCTCTGTTGTCGTTTTGTTTTGTGTTTTTCTGGACGGCAACGAAATGTAAGTAGAACCGGTCGACACAAAGAAATGAAAGTACTCGCGGACTTCAACTTTAATGCTTCCCTCGGCATTGCTGTTTTTAGTTTTCCTTTTCCCTTTCGCTACGTAACTTTGGTTAGTCGAATGAACTCGTTGTTTCATGAAACAACTCAATGTTTTTACAGTTACGATGACGACTGTAACAGTCAAATTTGGTTACACTACTCTTGGCACCCGAGTGTCAACACGGCTGACTCTATGAAATGTCTTCAATTAAACAGGAAGGAAGCCAGCCATTTAGCAAGATTAATCAGAGCTCTGAAGCATAGAATGTTGCATTCTTCATTGGCAAAGGTTGTTATTTGACTAATTCAGACCTTGACCAATCAGTGGAAGGGGTCTCTCTTCGAGCCTTAAAAGGTTTAGATCGCACAGTTCAATGAATATCTTGTCACATCCTACATATCCTCTTCCGTCCCTCTCGAGATAACCAAAAGTAAAAAAAGATAAAGAAAAAGGAATAATAAAGAAGGAGTAAACTCACAGAGGTCTGTGTTGATTAAAGCAGTCATGAATATTTATTGGGAATGAAGATCGAGAGACTGTTGTAAAATTAATGAAATTAATGCACCTATCAGTTCGGGTAATAAGTCTAGTTTGCGGATCATTTATAGCTATAATGTCATCTCATTGGAGCATGCATAAGTTAGAAATCATTTAACGGAAGGTCTGAAATGTTCAGAAACTCAGCGTTGCTATGTAGCAATCAGATTTAGATTGATAGGCCTACTATACCTTCATAACATATAGGGAGGTTGCATGTAGAGGCTAGCTTGTGGGAGCTGTTAAATCTTGAACCCGCAAGGGCTTATGGATTACAACTTGCACGTCGGGTCGCTTCCAATTTAACATTTTAACTCAAATTTGGAGTGCAGTCAATGTAGAAAGTTATTTCAGATGGGAAAACCATAGATTGCTCTTGGATGAAAAATCCACCCTACTATGACTCAACCGGTTATCGAAACCAAAACCTCCCGATTGCTAAGCCTCATCCCTTCAAATGCCACCACCTTTATCCAATCGACCACAGCACCAATCACAGAACCTGAAACATGCCGTCATTAGGTCATGTAACCAGCTTCAGTATTTCAAGAATCGACATTTGCAAAACTCACAAGATGAAAAATACAGACTTTGCAAAAATGAAAAAGAAACTTAAAAAAAAAATGAAGTACATGTGACTGGATGATGTCATACTGTGGCTGGATGATGTCATATTTAGACTTGATCAAGTCTCCTGCCTTGTGTGTATGTGTGTGTGTACAGTATATGTGAAGATTCATGAAATCTATGATATCTCCCAAATGGAATGAATATTTTTTTAACTGCTGATTGGGGAAGTTGAACTTAACAGATTTCTCTATCCCATAGATCAATAAACATGCTTAGGGTTTGTACTGTACGTATCTCATTTAAAAGTATTTAAATATATTGACTTTAATGTGAAGTTTAAAGTGGTTATTCCCTTACTTTAGATGATTTCTAATCTTGTCAGCATTCCTTCATTAACCCATGCACATCTCAAGAAAGATTTCTGAAAAATATTTTTTAAAATGTGAGAAATTTAGAAACCTTGAATAAGTTGAGAACCAATAAATCTGTCACTCTTTATGGTCATCTTCAACTGTTTGCTCATATTATCATTGAAGAATTCAGTCTAACCAAATAATTCTAAAGCTTTCAGATTTTCTTATTCGATGGTGTACTTTAAAACTTCTATCGTCGTGTGCCATTCATTGGTTGGATGCATTACGCAACCACGTATGCACAGTTATGTACTATTTCATCTCTTTTATCTGGATACTATTCAGTTCGCAGATTTAATTTAGCAGTGATTAGGTCTCTGTTTGTTAAGTCTGTCACAGAGACCAAATCAAGCCCCTCCCCCCCCCCCCGGCAACCCACTTAATAAAAGTAGCTATTCTTCAGAGCCAGACCAGTCTTGTCTAATATGTATTAAAATTCTCTACCTTGATCAGATTTAGCCTTAATCTGTAGAAAGGCCTACATAGCTACCAGACTAAATCTCGAGAGAACATTGTCCCATGTTTACCGATCGGCTAATTTATTTCCTATCGCCGGGACCGTTTCTAAGAAAGTTTATGTATTTTTGTCGAGCAATTTTCTTCTTTTAAATGAGTTTTTCGGCTCGACTGCCTCTCCATACATTTATTCTCTTTGATGTTTTCATCATCCGGGTGTGACAAAACTCTAAGAGGCCTTTAATGCCACTCTCAATAACCTTTTGCATCGTCTGTTCGTGCGTGACGTCAATTGACAAGGCCTTTTTGTCAAGCTAGTTAATAAGTCCTTCTGCTTTCGCTTTGACAATAGTTGGAGCAAAAAAACAAAAAACACTTACACCCACACGATTCACCTTTGCTCCGTTGAACGCAACACGCCTGTGTGCCACTAAATGTTATCTCTAATTGAAGCCTTGATCGAAAATAATCAGCCCAGTTTGGTGATGAACATTTCTTTGTGTGAAAAGTCAGTCAAGTGATGGCTTGGATTCTTCCGGAAGGTTTTGTTATATATATATATATATATGCAAGGCTGTTTGAGCTTTATGTCCTATTTACTGATAAGGCCACTTTGTTCCAGATATTTTTATGATGTCTTGAAAAGGAAAGAAAATGTTTGATAGCTAGTCATTTTCTATGTCATGAAAGCCGGCCTTTTTTATCAGGAAATAAAATCCTTTGGCCTGGGAGGAGGATAGCTTTCAATATTTATTATTTATTACTACGTGATGTTTTAAAAGTGAAGAGAAGAAAAACAGAAAACAATTTGAAATGCAAAGAATGATTGGTTACAAAGAAAATGGGTTTGAAATGTCGATGACATCAGAAATACAAGTCCAGAGTGCCTTCATGAAAATGAAAAGAAAATCTACAAAGATTAAGATGGCAAAAATGATAAGTTAAAAAAAATGGGTTTGAAATGTCGATGACATCAGAAATACAAGTCTAGAGTGCCATCATGAAAAGATAAAGAAAATCTTCAAAGAATGAAAAGGCAAAAATGATAAGTTAAAAAAAATGGGTTTGAAATGTCAGTGACATCAGAAATACAAGTCCAGAGTGCCATAATAAACGGCAAAAATTTAAAGGACACATGGTATATTTACAGATTTTATTTACAGATAATAGTTTGGTGTAAATTGTGGTATAAATTTGAGTTTCTACTTTGATTCATTAATTTCATCAGTTGACAGTCAGCTGAAGAAAAGGGAGAAATTTGTTGGCAAAAGTTTGAAAACTTTGTGATATGCTTTAAACAAGGAAGACAGTCTAGTCAAATTTATCTCAAGGGAGAGAGATCTAGGTAGAGCAAAGATGTTGGGAGTGGAATGGAGGGACAAGTCATGTAGGAGAGGGCCGGTTGGGTAGGGATACATAACTCTACGGTAGGGGTCGGGAGGACAAATTCCCTGGAAAGTGTTTGCAATTAAGCACTTTCGTGGGACATTTTCTGGCCTTTCTAGGACCCAAATGCCAATATCTTATGGTACATTAATGAACTCTTAGCTCATGTCTTTAGAGAAAAGGCCCTTACTGCCACCTGAAATGGAGGGCAATCCACTACTACAGACAAAAAGGACCAAGACTAACATGTGTTAAGATTGTTTTGATCTTTCTCTCGCCTGCAGGACTCCCCTTCACCAGAAACGATGTCAGGTCTGCCTGTAACGTCTTCCTCCATGCCGCAATACTGCAGGAGCAACAGAAGAATAAACTCGCCCAAGTCTGTTCACTGATACAAGACGCAGTCAGCTAAAGGTCTGAGAGATCTATAGATGCAAAAAATAATATATCACGGAACATTTGAGGCCAAGATAGAAAGAACAACCAAGGAGTACCTTGTAGCTGCCGAACAAGTATAAACAGAAACCTTGTTACAAGCCGACTTAATTGGGAACATTTCAGGAAGTTAAATATCATATATCATATAAATATATATATAAACTCAGGTGATACTGAATATATATAAATATATACCCTCGCATGGTACAGTATATATGACTGCTTTGTTTCTTAATAGGAGGAGTTCGTGCACGTTTAGACCAAGAAGGATAACATCATTATATCTTCAAAAGCCATTTGGTTAGAGTAGAACTGGAAATTTATAGTTCTTCATTTCATTTTGTTTTGTTTCATTTCATTATGTTTCATTTCATTATGTTTTGTTTCATTTCGTTTCATTCTGCTTCATTTAATTTTGTATATGTATAATATGTAAGAAAGAAAATATACCGTTATATATCTTTGAAGCCAAGCATATAGAGTACGTGGCACATATAACATTTCTAATGTGATGAATATTTTGTTGTGAGAGGGTTTTTTAGTTGTCTCTTTAATGGAGACAGTCTGTGTCGTTAAATATCTTCAAAGCCAGTCGGTTAGAGTAGAATTGGAAAATTTGATTTCTTAATTTCGTTTGATTTCATATATAAGATTGATATGTCTCTCTTTTTTTTTTAAACCAAGGTTGAAGAGTTATTATGTAGAATCTACAGTATAATATTTGGTTATAAGTGGGCTTTATGATTCTACCTTTGAAAATATTCTGTGTAGTAGAAAAAAACTTACCCGATCTATTTTAGTAGATTGTAGGACTATCTGAACATCTCTTGAGTCAGTTTTCTTAGACTTAGTCCAGTTCAAAGTCACTTCTCTCTGTTTGTTACATACACAAATTAAAGTTTTGAAGAATTAAAGTTTTGTTTCCTATACCTAGCTGTCCCCTGGTGTGGGGGTTGGGGGCGGGGGGTCAGAAGCCACAGTGCCTTGCATATGGTGTAACTAGAGACAACACCCCAGTTTCATTCGTTTCGATTCAAAGCAATTGGGGAAAATTTATGAAGTAAAATGTATGTTAAATTTCTACAACTTAAATAATGGACCCAATCAACAATCAGGTTTAAAAATAGTTCAAAATATTTAACAAAGTTGCCTTTCTAAGCTATTTCCTATGGAAGTTGTAAAATATTCAATGTAGATTGGAGGGGGGAGGGGGGGGGTGATGTAAGGAGAGAAGAAGATGAAGAGGTACAAAGAGAAAGAAATTTAAAATGGGTTTCTTTATCTCCTATTCTCCCTCCCTAGTCCCTACTCTGTGTTTTTTATAATTTTTTTTAAGTTTTTATTATTGCCATCTTTAATGAGGATAATCCCGCTCAGTGCAGAAACACTGCTTTCCAGAGGAGCCCTCAATTATTTTTTTATGGTTTAGCCATTAGATACCACTTATGTCACAAAGTGCATTTATAATACTAAAATATACATGTTATTTTCTCATCATTTAATACCTTCTTTAGGGCATTTCTATTTCTAAATGTCAAACATGTATGAAACATTTAGTCAAGCTAGTACTTTGTTAACCTTAGCATGAAATTAAACCTTGACCCCATTTAGTTTTTCCCCTCAATCACTCTCCTTTATTAATGCAGCGTCACTACGCGACACTTTCACCGTCGACCGGATAGACGGCATCTCGATCATTAGACACGCTTTTCATCTTCTCCATAGTCAATCTACGTGTTAGCAAAGATCCAAAAATCTGTCATAATTATTTGGCAATTTTTCAACATCAAGTCACACATCTCATCGAATCTATTTTTATCTCTGATTATATCAACCTCTCAGCCTCTTAACGACTTCCCCCGCGCCATAATTGATGATATTGGTAGAACCTATTTGGCGATGAAATCTCGGGGGGGGGGATTTTTTTTCCCATTTACATTCGTTAATGAGATGGCTCGATGATAGTAACGCAATTTGTTTGTTTTGATCTTTGTTGCATCATTGTCTTATAATTTCAGACTTCCTCAATTGTAAACATTCTGATTGCAGTAGATATCTATATATATATTATATATCGTATACGAGTGCATAATGCCCACGTCATAACAGTCAAACTTTATTACCTCCTAGGTGTATCATTTTAATAAGTTTATTGGCTAGCATTTCTAATGGTGACTATTGTTTAATAATATATAATATATATAATATGTTAATATTCTGCACAGGACTTGGGCTGTCTCTCTGTAGTTGGTTTATTAAACTGGACGGATGTGTGGTGCTTGTTGCAAGTGCTGGGGATGTTATGATAAGGATATTACTCATTCTCCCCCCACCCTTTTCCTCATCACCTTCATTCTCAATCTCCACTCCCCCCCCGTACCTTCAGTTCTCTGCATTCTATCAACATAGGATGTGCTGTGGCCAAGTGGATAAAGGTGGTGGCATTTGAAGCAAAGAGGCATGGCAATGGGGAGGTTTCCGGGTCGTGCCCGGGTTATATAGTAAGGTTGGTTTTCATCCAAGAGCAATCTACGGTTTTCTAGCGGAAATGACTTTCTAAATTGAAAAGATTTCAAATTTGAGTCAAAATGTTACATTGGATGCCACCCGATAGTAAAGTTGTAATCCATAAGCCCTTTTGGGCTTCTCCCACATTCGTAGTTGCTCAATTTTGTAAAAATAACTGCCTGATTATTATATTATTATAATTATTATTTTTATTTTTTTATTTATTTTTTTACTTTTTTTAATTTATTTTTATTTTTTATTTTTTATTTATATTTATTATAGGCCTATGTATGAATAAATTTCATCTTCCATTCAGAAAGAAGACAATTCAAAGTTGACACACTGTACATCAGATATGCATCAGAGAGCAGACTCAAGCATCTTTCAGATAGTTTTGGGTTTTAATAGCTATTCAGGGACCACAGCATACATGACTGTGTGAACACAATACATGGTCATATACTTAAAGGGTGTGAAGACTCGCGCACAAGGAAATGTCTCACGCCGGTAATCTGACCTAGTTTCGACTGACGTGTAACAGAAGTGTTAGACACCACCATCGATCCCAGAAAATACACACACAGCTTGTTACCATCGATAATTAGAAACTAGTGTACAGTCACTACATGCAGCTATGGTCAATACCCATAACACAGTGTACATAGCAGCGATGGACATCTCAGCAGGGAGTTGTTATGGAACTCCCTGATCTCAGATCCAGATACTAAGATAACAAGGTATCACGTTTCATTACTGTCTGCATTTTGTAGCAATAAGAAAAAAACTTCACTTGCAAGCAACGGAAAGTTAACTTTTTCACAGAGCGGCACGCGGTTTGGGGCGAGTCTTCAATGCCTTTAATGTTTTGTATACATGTAGAATATTCTATAAAAAGGACTCAATGAAATCAATGAATTCCTTAAGGTATGTACAGGTATTTATGAAGGCATACCGCAAAACTCAGGGTAATTTTACCTTACCATAGAATTTCTAAATTTGTCTTAACCTTGAAATGCCCTTCAAGTGGATAAATCCTTTCCTTTCCCTTCTCAACCCCCCCCCCCCTCCCTTACAGCAGTTTGGTTCATAGAAGATCAAAAGCCTAGCCTCAAAATTCGATTGGAAATGTCCAATAAAAGACAGCTTACTGATGCTAGCCTATATCACCTTAAAGGCATTGAAGACTTGCCCCAAACCGTGTGCGGCCATCTGGAAAAGTTAACTTTCTGTTGCTTGCAAGTGACGTTTTGTTCGTGTCACTACAAAATGCAGACAGTAATGAAACGTGATACCTTGTTATCTTTAGCTGGACCTGAGATGTCAATCGCTGTATGGTTTATACACTGTGCTGTGGGTATTGATCACAGCTGTATGTACTGACTGTACACTAGTGTCTAATTACCGACGGTAGCAAGCTGTGTGCGTATTTTCTGGTATCGATGGTGGTGTCTAACACTTCTGTTACACCTCATTTGAAACTAGGTCAGATTATCAGCATTAGATGTTTCTTTTTTCTACGCCTTTGCACCATTCAACCTCATGGGCTCAACATTCAGGAAGGACATGATTAACTTTTCTTCTGTCCCCCCTCCTTCTCCCCTTGTTCTCCCCCCCCCCATTCACTCCTCTTCTCATAGCTCTCTTCCACCCCTTTGTCTTCACACCTTTCTGTCTTTACACCAGGAACCATAACCATAGAATTTCTAATTTTGTCTTCACCTTGAAATGCCCTTCAAAGTAGATAAATCCATTCCTTTCCCTTCTCACACCCCCCCCCCCCTCCCTTATAGCAGTTTGGCTCATAGAAGATGAAAAGCCTAGCCTCAAAATTCTATTGGAAATGTCCAATAATAGTCAGCTTACTGATGCTAGCCTATATCACCTTAATTCATGCTATCTATCAGTTTCGTTCTGAATATTGCATTATCTTCCACTCAATCCATTTTCTTCCGTCTCTTTCAATACAAACTTGCTTTCATTTTGTCTGGTACATCCCGTCTCGTTCGTGACAATTATAATGATGATTCTTTCTCTCTCAAGGGTTCTGTTCGTCTGCTCATGTCTCTATATAATTAATGCTGCCCTTTGTTTATATTAGTGAGTAATATTTGATCTCGTCAAAGCAAAGAATGTAGTCATTCCCAGTAAGCATGTTTCATTAGTTCTCCACTGCTGGGGTGAAAGTACCATTCAACCCCCCCCCCCCCCTTCTTTGTTGATTTTTGATATTATTTGATACTAAAAGCAATATTAAAGTGACAAACCATTAGACGATGTTGTCAAGGTATATTTCAAATAGCGACAAAACGTTTCAAAATTCTGACTGCGTTTTTGGGATTAATTATTCAATCATAATCATTAAGAATTGTCTGGCAGATAGGTTAGGGTTAGGAATGGAAAGGAATTTTTCATTGCTCTGTTAATAACTTAACTTACATGTAATTTGTAATGTTTCTTAGTTTTCTTAATTCAGTGCAGTGTTGTTTGGATTTTTTTATCAATACATTTATAGTATTAAGATTGTCTTAAAATTTCCTGACCAATTAATATGCAAGTTACTTTTGCATGAGTTAATAAGTATAGTTAAATGGATGCTGCATCCCATGCTGTACATATCTGGTACCAAGGTATAACTGAACCCACACATCACTACTCGGTAGTAGAATTCTGGTTGAAAATGTTTGCATAACACTGATGTAATATTTGACATAAATTTTTACTATGTAGTATTTTACTACCAGGGTTAGATACTTTAGAATGACATGTATGTACGGTTTAAACCCATTTGCTTTGCTGTTTCACCATTTAACAAAAGGTTAATGCATGACAGTTATGTAAAGACTGTTTGACTGACGCAAAGTGTTATAATGGAGGCCATGAAACTAGTCAGAGCTTTATGAAATGATTATGCTTCAAAATTGACCGATCACCGAGAAATTCTTCTGGTACAATGAGTACTGTATCTGCATAAATTATGTGATTGAGTAATGTATGTTTTTTACATCTTTTACCATCATTACTATAGCTAATAGTGGATACACATATTGATAGGTGACCTTCATAAGAATAAATAATATATAACCTTCCAATCAACTGGCTGAAGTCTGCCTGCCCGGGTGTGACTATAAGGTGTAAAAGAAATCAATGTTTTTTTTAAGATGTAAATGCACTGGTAAACAGTATTATATATACAGTACAACTACCAACTGTGACACTTTTTTCCATAGTGGTCCAAGTACAAGACATTTCTCAATGTAAAGGTCATGATGAAAATCATGAATATAGAATATTAATTGAAAAGTTGTGAAATTTGTGAGTATTACTCCTTTTGGAGGTACCATCTGGAATCAGAACTTTCGGGAGGGGGGTGGGGGAGAGAATCATAACAAATCTTGGATTTGCACCCAAAGTTTGGTAAAAAAATGGTAAAGAAAACTACAAATGTACTTTTTGAGGTCAGAGTTCAAGTATTGTTATGAGGCCAAGTCCAATGCTGGAAGTTTGGACATATGTGACTGTTTTTACCCTTTTAGCATATTTGAGATTCAATGTTCTAGCAAAAGATAACAAAAATTAACATGTGTTTTTCATGACTACAAGTTTTGTCTGTAAGTTTTCTTAACATATTTTTGTTATGAATTTTTCCATCATATTACTTCATTATATGCTATTCATGCTATGGGTGGTGTGCTATCATGTATTTATAGGCATATAATCACCAATAAGCAAACGTTCTTGCTGTGAGAAAACAAACCATATTAAACATATTTTTTAATGTTTTAAAGTTTTTATTTGTCATAAAAATCTTTATAGTACTGATGAAAAGTATGAATAAAGAAACATACATAACTTAATAATTTTTGTGAACATTTCTTCCTTTTGAAGGGCACCATCTGAAATCAGAACTTCTAAGGTAACTTACAACATATTACAGAAATTTGGAATGAAACTAGTGATAAAGGGTAATAAATTGTGCTACTGGCATAATGTGCTTCAAAGTAACTTTTGTGTTCAAGTTTGATTAGATTCTGATACTTTTCCACTGTTAAAGTCAAACCACAATATGCTTGAAATCAGATTAATTACCTACAGTCAGGCCACTACCATGTATACTTCTGGGTGATTGTATCTCCCCCAAAATAAAATTAGGGAATGGCAATTAACCCCCATCCTCTCCCCTTCCTCCCCCCCCCCCACCTGGCAGAAATCTTAGTGTACAGTACATACATATATAACATGTATAAGTGGTAGAAGCTAAGTAGTCAAATATTCTTAAGCAACGTTTCAAACATTTCAAAATACTGCACCTAAGCACCCTCCATCCTACCAAAATTTCTCACAGGGGCATTGTCACCTTTAGACCTGTTCCCACAATGGCACAGCATTTTAGCACCCCCCCCACCACCCCTTGTGTAAGAAAAAGTAGTTGCATCCCTTGTAACAGTGGAAAAAAAGTGAAAATAACTGTCCTACGTTTATATATGGGAATAGTATCATAACAAAGTGTCTGGGTGACAGAATTATTTTTAAATCACAATAGTTTTGGCAACTTTCTGCTTTTTAATTGGTGAAAAAACAAACCCAAGTGGTTACTTTGGTTGCATCAGATGCAGTTTATCTCTGAGTACAATATGGCCATTGTTTTATTTTTTTTTCACTTGGCAAGCCAATACAAAAATGCTTCTCTAAGACATGGACAATTATCTAAGTAAGCTTCTACCCCATCTGTAGATTAAACTAATGACCTTTACCAAAGAACTTTCAAGCATGTTGGTTCCCATGATCCAATTCAGCAGTTATACTCTTGCTTGAATCTAATCCCAAAGTAGTCTTTGCTAGAAAATCCCTCGCAGATGTTCCTTTCCGATATATAATCCCACTTTCTACTCATTTTCCGAATCGCTTTCAAGTTTGACAGGAGTTTCTCTACTGGCAGGAGTACTGGTTTCTACAGTCTGCGTATTACCGCCATTTCCATCCTTACTTTTCTGAACTTTGGCTAGAACCTTATCCAGCCGCTTTATAAATAAATCCACGTCATCTTTCGTCATTCCTATCGCTGCGGCAGCCGTTAGGTATGCGCAGGGGTAACTGTTTGTATGCGACTGGAATCCTTGGAAGACGTGACCTCCGATCTCTTTAGTGACGCCTCTGGGTACTACTCTGTGAAATAAAAAATAATAGATTGGACAGGGTTGCCAAGCTCTCATGTCATGTTTTGGACTTAAGTTTGAGCTTCCTGTTTCTAAAGAAAGGAATTGCTGCATTTTTAGGTCCAAAGATATCCACCTAGCATTTTGAGTCACAAAGGTATGAATTTTTTAATTTGGTAATATTTTTTAAACATACAGTATCTGGCAACAGCAGATTGAATGATGTATCTTCAGCAAGTCAAAAAAAAGTTATAACTTACACTCAATCTTTTAAAGTCACAAGCTAATTCAAAATGGCTGTAAGAGGAGGTCGCAACACATGACTGCATTGGAAAAGTTGAGACTTTTTACAACTTTCTTTTAGTGGTTGCAGTGCTGTATAAACTTCTCCCAGAAGTGAGGGCGCTATTAGGTTATAAAAAAAAAAATTCAACACAAGGTATTACTTGAGGTAAGTTCAAAATTTGATGGGAATCTGCTGTTTTGTAAACATGGTGATGGTTACAACAGGAATTTACTGCTACTTTATTAAAATGCTTCTCTAACGAATGCGTTGATATAAGATGAAGATATGAAAAAAAATTTGATTGTATTTCATTTTCACAGTTAACTATGGATCAAACTTGATGACTGGTCCTGGCAGTGAACTTTTACTTAGCCCAAAACTACAGTAACTGTTGTTTTAGAGTATGCACCTTTTGAGCAGAAAGCAAAACTTCAAAACATACAGTATGGATGGAGTGATTCCCTAGTATATACTTGAGTGAATCTTGCAGAAACTGTAACATTTGGCTTTGAAACTTGATTACCATGGGTGCAGATCTGCTTGTTAAATATTACTCAAATCAAGAAAAAGAGAAAAAGATTAGCAACACAAAACCATGATAATGACCGTACCTTGCACCAGACACGCATCTTGTAAATAACATGGACCCAAGCTCCGTCACCAGTTTACTATCGGCTTCGCTGTCAAACTTTTCCAAGCTCATGACCATCGAGATGGGATTGTGCGGCGTCTCGAGCAAACGTTCGTCGTATTTCTCTGCCAGTGCCGATAACTTCTCCTTCAGGTGTTTGAAAACGTCTTTCCTCTTCTGCAGTAGTGATTTGTAACCTTTGGCCCCGAGGGTCAGAAACGTTACGAAGAGGTCAATGGAGGGCGATGCAGATGCCCTGCCCGGATAAGTCTGACTAATTTTCTCTATCAACTTTTCGTCGAAACCTGCTATGATTGACCCACCAACGGGTACCATGAAATTTTTATCCGTGCTTTGGACGAATACGTCCACTCTGCCTACTCGAGCTGCTTCTTGCACCAGGTGGCAACATTTGGACATCTGAAGACCGTAGGCATTGTTCACGACATGTGGGATGTCTTCCGTCTTACAGATTTTGGCGACTTCATCTAATCTGTCCGGGGTACGAGGAGCAAAACAGGAAGTGGTTGTGTAAAGGCAGAGAATATTGCCAGCGCCAAGTTCAGCAATCTTTTCTTTGATTGCTTCCACGTCAGTCCTGAGTTCATCTCCTTCCAGTTTATTCTCGATGACAATCGGTTTGAATCCAGCAGTGAGAATGGCCTTGAAGCAGGACTTCTGGTCGATACGCGACCAAATGATGTACTTTCCGTCGGGTCGGAGCTGCCTCAGTGTTAAGAAACATAACACTAGGCTCATGCCTGTTGCCATGGGAACTACAAAACAGGACTTGGTTGATTTTATACCTGTAATGTATGAACAGACAATTCAAATGAATTGATATATATTTATGTATGAACTATTGAATTAGATGGATTATCAATTCAACATAAGCTACTTTAGTGTTTAGTGAACATAATTGGAAAAACACATAAAACTGCCATATTTTTCCCTTTTTTACTAAAGAACAAATGTATGCTCCTAAAATCATCTAAAATTTATAGACACCATTTTCCCCAGCCTTTATGTACATGTGGGTCCATGATTACAAAACTTTGTCACTGCATGTATTAAAATGGCTCAATGATGACACAACTGCATTTTACCACCAATCCACTGACTATTATTGTGTTTACACTTTCTTGCCATTGTCAGTAAATGCCAGCTGTTTGAGTCATTGTTTATGTAAAAGGATACTCCAGAGAAAAATGATATTTTTGGCTAAACAAAGAGGAATCAATTACTAAGCATCCTCGTGAAATATTCTAGGCAATTCCAGCATCGTGTTTTCAAGATATTGACAGTTGAAGTTGTCACAGTCTGGGCCATTAGTGGACTTGAATTAAATAAGTATGACATCAGTTGGACACTCACAGCATAAATATTTTGTTTTTCTTTCTTTCTTTCTATCTTCACTTTTCTTCACTTTTTGACCTTGGATGGGATAGGATTCCAAAATTTCCTCAGGACTTTTTCTTTTAAAATTATCTTCTTATTTTTAGAAACTGCATATATTTGGTGGCATTATATATACATTATCAAAGAAAACTGGACATGACCAGCAAAACTAAGGGAGGAACGTCAAGACGTTAAAGAGGAACGAGGGAGGAGTAATTATATATTTATGTAAAGAATGGTGCCTAAGTCCAGATTTTGAGTCATAACCGAGGAGGTGTATTTTTTCTTAATTTTTAAGTACCTGCAAGTCGTATGATATCCAAGGCCATGGCATTAGTCATCACCGACAGTATACTGGACCCTGCAGCCTTGGGTTGGATGGCTGTGATGTCACCAGATCTCCCGATACCATGAGCCAACCTGTTCAAAATCAAATCAACTTCAAATGGTTATTTCTGGTCAATTTCAAGATACATACTCTACAGTGCTAGAAATCAATCAAATATCAGCATGTTTGACTGTTGACTAAAAGCTGCTTTACTTCTTATCAAGCATTTTAGATTAATTGCCATACCTTGAGTTGTAATTGACCACTTGACCAAACAATCAACAAATATCATAATTACAGGGACCCCTCCATCCTACTTTCCCCCCACCCAACTCCTCCATCCTTAAATTAAACAGAACTTCTGCAACTTTTGAGTTAAAAGGCAGGATAACCTGTGATACAAAAATTATCATTTGGTTTTGTCTTGTAGGATGAATGTCATTGGCTGAAGTCCAGAATTGCTAAAAGTACCCTGGGCAAATGACCAAATGTTCTAGGGCCATCAATTTTAAACATGACAGGCTACGTCACCAGGATTTTAAAACTCCATGACAACTTATTCTTGAGGCTTTTTGGAAATATTATTAAAGTGGGCATCCCGATGACAAATACTGAAGTTGAAACTACCTGATATAGCTACCTGAAGTGTCGCCTAGCAACGATCCCAGATACAACTCTTCCTTCTCTTTCTCCTGCCCCACAGTTGCCAGGGAAATTGTTGCTATCCATGACAGAGAGTTCAGACAATAGCATCTCAATGTCAGCATCATCCCATCCATCTTCTGGTAGCTTTCTCTTCTCTAACAGCAATCGGATTTTGTTCTCTCGACTTCGCCTTGAATCTCGACCCTGGTCCACGTAGCTTGCAGGGATGAGTTTCCTGCACAAGCTCTCACATTCAGGGTTCATGGTGAGAGATGAGAAGTCTTTAAGGTTCTGAGAATTCCTTCTACTGTATGACACCAAAGGAGGAGATGAATAAAGTGATTTTTGTCCCTTACACAACTGGTACTCAACGCAAAACAAACATTACTGCCCGATCTTTCCTCTCATAACAGCGAGGAGAGATCCAAACAAAAGTTCATCTACTGGCTTATAATACAACAAAATTGTGTTTTTTCAATAAATGATCAATAAATTACAAGGAAACTTTCTTATCAAATATGACTTAAGGCTAACCAGGAACAAATTGCCACTTGGTGGGGTGTGAGCATCTTTCCTCTCATAACAGCGAGGAGAGATCCAAACAAATGTTCATCTACTGGTTTATAATACAACAAAATTATGTTTTTTCAATCAATGATCAATACTCTACAACTTAAATTTCTTATCAAATATTGCTAAAGTGGGAAGTGAGCATAAAAGCAGTCAAACATGCAAAAAATAAACTGTGTTGGGGGGAAAATCTCACAGCACAGTAGGCAAAAGTACCTACCATGGAGAGTCATGTGAAGTGCTCCCAGGTGCTACTAACATATTATTTAGCCCTTTGTCAGTTCAAAGAGAATCAAGCGTTCCATTGACAATGAACGCCACTATAATGGGTATTTATGGTAACTTTAAGAAATTATTGCATAGGTTTGGGTGACAAAGTGGTTGAGATTAACTTTCTGTCTCATAAAAAGCTTGATCTGAATGGACCCTGGCTACTATTAGAACATCTACTGTCAGTCTTATAGATTGCTTACGGCAGTCACTCCTATCGTTTCATACGTGCTTGTTTACGTCCAAAATCGGCAATGAGCCTTGCCTTGACAAGGGGCAATGCTTTATTGTGTCTATGTACATTTGTGTGCAGTCCTGATAAGCTGCGTGTGTTCCAGCTGCAGTACGACTGTTTGAAAGAACATACTCAAAATAGGATTTGGGAATTGAAAACTGCAATTACCATTGGAAATATGTATCACTTAGCAAGATTACACTGTTTGCATTGGTTCACAAGGAATTTGTTAGCTGTGAGATCAGGACATTAGCTGTTGAAGAATACACATTCAAGGGGTACTTTAAGAGTTGAGTGCTACAAGGAAGCATATCAAATGACCCTCGGTGGTTGGTACGTCATTTTATTTGCGCGTGTCTTCAATGAAAAACACAGTTCAGGTTAATTTTACGACGATTCGACCATAGGCCTAACGTTAGTCAAAGCGCTAACTTGACTGATAAAATGTAACTAGTAAGATTACTTTTTCGCGTAACTAGTACCGTACATATATTAGCAACCAATAATCACGTTAGAGCTACATTTGGATACACTAGCATCATATCTGCGTCGAAAATAAACAGGTCATACGCTTAATATAGAAATTTGGCATTATCACCGATGTAAATAGAAAGGGCGCACCTTCCGTTACTCACTAAATTATGCAATCTCCAAATTTGGCAAGTCGGACGTCAGGGCTGGTTTTGGAAACTGGTAATTTGTTCATAAAACGTTGCGACCATAATTTCGTGCTTGTAAACTGCTATAGGAATAGAGACGTACCTAGCCAGTCTGCTATGCATTCGGCTTTTCCAACATGGGCCCAGTACTGCCAAGTACAAACAACTCAGGCCGGAATTGGGAAGGATTGCAGCGATGCCCGAACTGTCACCTAGGCGCGGTGTAGTTGCCCTTGCCGCCGAGAGCCAGGTCGGACCCCATGGGATAATATGGCACCGGTCCCTATGAAGTCTTCACCTTTCAATAATTATATTATTAAAATGAGAATAAAGTTAATCCATCCAATATATACCCAGATCACCTAATTGACCACGGGCTGTATTCCACTGAGGCTACCTCTCTGCCCTCCCCCGGGCTTTCGACAGATATCAATTTAATAACTTTAACATTAATTCAAAGATTACCTTATGAAATGAGGTTCAGTTGCTAAGAAAGACAAATGATAATTTGTATTTTTGTATTTATGAGATTTGCTTCTATTTTTCATTCGACATGAAAAGAGAACGTCTGGAAAACATTAGAAAGCTGAATTGAACCATTAATTTTTCGATAATTCATATTACCTGATAGGTACCTTCAATATGAGAAAGACTTTATTTCGATGACTTTTATTACTTCTGTGAAACATATAGTAAAATGTACTGTTTACTTCAACTTTCAAACTGTCATCATATTTATCTAAATAAAATAAACACTGTTAGCAAACTGCCTATCCACTAGAGAGCCTGTGTAAGAGAATTGTGTAAAAGTAAGTTGGCCTGACGATTCGAGCCTAGCAGGATCTTCTTCAGAGGCTTTTAGCGTCATGTTTATCTGAATTGTAACTTTATAAATACTAAATAGACCTACAGGTGAATTTTTCGAACTTATATTTAAAATTCATTCGGCATACTACAAAATATATGCCGTGTCGTCATCGGAAAGAGTTTTGTCCGATTGGAAATGCATACTGCCCTCAGTTTCCAAGATACATCGCGGGATGTATGGTGAAAGAGTGTGTGCAACCTGGTGTATAGGGTGGGGAGGGCGTGGCCCCATCTCCCATCGTTGGATTTTTGTTACATTCGGCCGGGAAGGAACAAAAAGAATACAGATGTCCACCCCTACCTTCAAGTTCACACCAGATTTCAAAAGTATTTATCAATTACCACTATCTTTCAATTAGAGTCTAAATATGCCCCAGAATGCACCAGTTGACGTTTTAACTTTGACCTTTTTCTGGGGAAAGACTCACATATCCTGTATACGTCATTGAAGGTGGGAACATATATATTGTATAAAGAGAACTAAGCATCGGTCTAATGAATGATACGATAAGGTCTTTCACACACTGAGAAACGATTGACAAGAACTTCTAATTAAACCACTGATAAAAGTAACTGACAGGGATTTATAAACAACTTTGACATAGCAGAGGAATTAATTTCTAGCTTCGAAAAGTTTAATGCATTTCCCAGCGTCGAGGAGAATCCTACCAGTTTGGATCGAATCCAATCGTTTCTCGTCGTTAACTACCAATATTGGTCGCAAAATCTGTGAAATGTTTTTTATGTTGTTTTATGACAACCTCAGACCTCGCTTTACTCATTTACGGCAAGAACCTGGTACATACGTAAAAAATACCATATTGATATGTTGCGCGGCCTTTTTATGCAGAAAAGGGGTACATGTTGGCAATAGGATCACCTTGTAGTCCCTTTGGGTGGTGAGATCGAGAATCCGAATCCTCTCTTGATAGGCAACAGTTTTCAGTGAGTTTATTAACTTAGGACGGTAAGTCGTTGAACTTCTTTTCGTAAGCGTTTCTATGGTGCTATTTACACCATATGAAAAGGATAACGAAGTATGGTATGGAAATGTAAATATCAAATATGTATAAAAGCGCCTGTGCAATCTTGACATGATTGACCATCGTTAAATAACAAAGAGCGCCATCTTTTTATTGTATTTCCGATTGGATCATAGTTAGCCTGTAATCAGCTAGCCTCTGGTCATACCGTCGTGTTATACGCTTAACCCATCAAATTGTGGTACCGTTTTATTTTATTTGTCATTTTTATCCATTTCATTCATTAAAATAATATAAACATTAAAATAAGAGTTTCTAGAGAAAATTTTGGTCTTTAAAGGGCTGCACAGTGTCTTTGATGCTTTTTGAGCGATATATGTTTGTTATGGATGATACTACTTTTTCATTAACCTCTATTCAGAGAAATATCAGCTGATAAATCAGTTGATCAGCGCCAACAATCTTGGGCTGTGTTGTTCGCTATTCGACTGTCACGCAAGCTCAGCGGATATACAATACTACTACACGCTGTTAATTTAGCACAATGTATGTAAGTCCTTGGTCATGACATCATCAGCCTTCGCAAACTAAGCAAAACATCAAAAGCCGAGTACTTGCTTGTCTCGATCTCTAGGATCAGAAAACTGTGATAGTTTTCGGAACTCCAAAGGTAATTGAAAACGACTAGGACGTTAATACGTATAAAAGATTAGCGTTAACTTAGTCTTTACTATTTTTCGACGTAACAAAATAATGGATTAAGTTTCAAATGTAACGTTAGTGTTCACAAATCACAGCTAACTTGTTGTAGTAGTATTAGTAATACTTGACAGTCAGATACGGGCCTAACGTTGGTATTTAGCCTAGTTTCACTGGGCTTAGGGTCTAAATGACTAATTAGGGTCTAGGTCTAGAACCAGTAAGTGGCTAACTACTTAGACTTCAAGCAATGAGTTTGGGGCTTGACATAAAAAATCCCCAATGTTATAGTGGAAGTCTTTTATCAGAGAGAATCAAGTATTTCCGAGTTGGCATAAGTCTTGAACTTCCAGGAAGCAGGTGCCATACTCTCACTTTGCCTCAGTCATGATCTAGGCTAATATTACACTACAAACTTCACTAGTTAGTGGTAGCCTAGTGTAACTTCGTATGCTTAGTCCCATAGGTTAGGCAGCCCTAAATAAGGCCTTGTCGGAGTAGCAAGGGGGTTCCAACTATTACACACTTTAAGACTAAATTCAAAATTTATAATGAGACCTTAATCAAGCCTTTTGCGTAGGCCTAGTAAATAAACCCACAATCATGATGATGAACTTCTTTGCCAGAATTTTGTTCCATTAGCATTGTTTCACTTTACTTTTGTGTTACAATACAAGCTAGCACCCTTCAAGTTGAGTTAACTTTTAGTTGCTATAGTAAAACCATAAAATTTCCAGAAGTGTGTCATGATTGCTAATGTGTCACAATAGTGCTGTTCAGAATCAGAGTAGGCCTACTGGGTACATTATTCTGACTAAAGCAGTGTATGATCCAAGTACTGAGTATACACTACATATTCACTTGAGTAATTTTGACTTATGCATATGCAACAATGGTATGCTTCAATAAATGCCCCCAGATTGTTATTTACAGGCAAATTATACATGTAACAGTTGAATGCTACAATGTTTAATAGACTGCATAATATACATAGTACTTAGTAGGGCTGGCTACCATTGTTAAGCAATAGTATATAATGAAGGGTCAACATTATGCGGCTGACTGTCGTGCTGTCAAATTTAGCATAAGTGTTTTTGTATGCAATAATTGATATGATATCATCCTATGCTTGATATGACTCTTAAATTTTGCTTTGATATGAATATAAGGTACAGTCAGGGCTCGAAATTTCAGTATATTTATCACTAGCCCGTCAGCCGTTTGACAATCTTAATCCACTAGCCCGAAGGTACTAGCCCCAATTCTTCAAATCTCTTGCAAGTAGTCAACATTTTGTCAAATACTCTGCTATTTCTTTTTGGAATTCCGTACCAACTGCATTGCATTCAATTAATAATCTATCCTTGCATTCAAACGTAATTTAAAGCGTTACCCTCTTTCAAATAGAATTTTATGATTTAGTCTAAAATTTGGGCCACGTCTTTGTTAAAGTTTTTTTTCTTCTCCCCCCCACTTTTTCTTATTATTATGATTCATTTTTCTTGTAACATTTTGTTGTTGTCATACTTTGTACCTTTGTTATACTTTGTAAGTTTGTATTTTGGGGATACCTCACTTACAAGTTCTTATGAACTTTTCGAGGATCCCCACAACCATATACTTTGCATGTATATACTTGAATTATGTAAAATGTTGGTAACGTTGATGGTTGGAATATAGTTGAACAAACAAACAAACAAACAAATTAATGTTAGGCTATAGATGGCTTGCACATGTACTATGCATGCAGGGCTGGAAAACCTTGCGAACCTTCCGAACCAGGTTCGCGGGAAATCCGCGATACTCGCGGGAAATCCAGCCTGGCTGGAGAAAAAAAAAATCGGGAAAAAAAATCAGGGAAAAAAACGGGACGAAACTTAAAAAAAAAAAAACGAAGGAGCAAAAAGTACATCTGTAAAAACAATAAGGAAAATTTCAGAAGAAAAGTTTCAGAAACAAAAGAAAAATGTCCAGAGAGCGTGCTCGCAATTTTAGTCACAATAGCCTATAATGAGTAATGATGTGTCCCCAACCCACTCACAAGGGCAATGTCACACGGACACACACGGCCCAGCGCGGGAAGCTTGCTGTAATAAATCAGCCTCGCGGGAAATGTTTTGAACAATATTGCCATTCCACATTTTTTTATACTTATATTGTTTGTTAGTTAGTAAACGTTTTCTTTCGTATGAATTTGAATTCAATTCAGTGTTCCCTCTAAGGTGCGGGATTCCCTTCAACTGACTCAGTAATCCCGCAAAGAAAACATTTGCTAGAAATCCCCGCATCGTTTTCTTGCATTCGCGATAAGTTTATACTCAATGCACAACGTATTCACCTGACAGAGAAAAAACTCTGAAAGATCCAGCAAAACACTTTCGAAAAATTCACGCGAAACTGGCATATCGTGCTAAATGCAACTAATGTCATGTAAACAAGGCTCTAGTACACCCATTTATGAAAAAACTGTAAGACCTCATCGGGTATTAAGCTGGGGGAAAGAAAGTATTTTCTAGAATTTCCAAAAATACGGAAAAAATAATATCCTACCATAGTTAAGTGCATAGCAAATAGCCTAACCACCTCGTCGGTTACGGATCTCACGTAACTACAAAAACACAAGTAATTGTATTTTGCGAACTTGACGTATTCTACAAGAACATGGAAATAATATTAAGCATTTAGTTTATAATGCCAAGTGGCCTAAAACATGTTTATTACAAGGTTTAATTTCATAAAGATGGCCATAGCTAGTGGGGCCTCGATGTGCTGCGTGTATAGGTATTGACTGTACCTCGTGTATCATGGGGAATACTCCATGAAACGTCTCTTGGAAACTTGCCAAAAATGTTAACAAACAGGTGTTAGGTTAGACAGGGGATGAGCGCGCAGTTAAGTTTGGTAAGGTATGGTACCTAGGGAAATTCGGAGCACATGTACAGTATCCTACCGTGTATTTAAGTAGTATATAGGGGTAAACCGTACTTCAGTTGTAAACTGATACATGTACGTATTGTGTGTGCTGTTCATTGTTAGGCAGTCTATAAACGGGGCTTTGCCGAACGCTGTTTGTTTCATAATATCGTGAGTTGTGTAAGTTAAACTTTTTAAAGATTGTAAGACAGATTAAATCTCTTTTCATTTTATAACGTAATATAGCTACTGTACTCTAACTTGTCATTTGAAAATTTTCAACAGCTTCGTGACAATTTAAATTCAAAAATGTTGTCAGTATTTTGCATCCTCAACTGCGAATTTTTTATCGCCAGACACGCAAAAATACCAAAATTTTTCGGGGTCTTTGCCCCCTGACCCCCACAAGGGGTTCCACCCTTGACCCCACCAGGGCCCTTGGGCGGGCCCCTGGACCCCACGCCTTTATGCTCGCATGCTACGCGTGCTCGGCGTGTTTGTTGCGCGAACACCGGCGGGAAATTGGGAGTGTGTTCGCGGGAAATTGAACAAGGTTTTCCAACACTGTATGCATGTACACGTAACCTCAGTACAGGGACAACGTTCAAACATTCTTTATTGCTACATTTTAAGCATCCTTATACTAAATGTGCGTTGTGTAAGATTACACGCAGTACGCATACTGTACAGCGATATTCAGGATTGGCCATTCTGAATTAGAGATCTGCGTAGAACTGATTGTGAGGGCAATGTTGTGAGAGTTTTGTACATCAACTTAGTGCAAAAATGTTTAATAGCCCATCGGGCTTCTAATTGTAAAATTGGCACTACAGTAGTCTGAGTGTTTTTTGAACTAGCCCAAAGACTAGCGGGCTTAGGTACAGTATATTTAGAGCCCTGCTATACAGTGAATTAATGTTTTTGCTACAACGCCTATTGGTAGTGACAAGTGTTAAAGATACATGGGGTGGCATTCAGGACACCCACTCTGACCCCTCCCCTCCCCCCTATTGTATGCCATCATTTAGGTTTGTCTGTAATTTGGTTAAGTTCATACTTCTGTTGGTACTATCTGTTCCTTCTCATTGTAATTAACCTCTATAACAAAATGGCTAAACTTGCCTACTAAACATACTTAAACTATATACTGTACAGGAAACAGTCTTTTCATTGGTTACAGATCTTTTGTAAGCAATGTTTACAAACTTAACACAAGTTGTGCTAGTCTGTAATCTTTAATACTGTAGTCACAGATTACTCACTAACAGGTTTGTTTATGTTGTGATACTGTATGTATTGTATTGTAAGGAACACGTATTATGCTACCAGAGATCTACGTGACAACAAAGGTATTAAGGATTAATATAATGATTATTATGATGACTATTATTATGATTATTACGATTATGTGGTTTATGATTATCATGATAATTATGATTATTAGTTAATACAGGCAACAAAAAACCCAATCATTAATTGTGATCAATGTAATAGAGATTGTGGTTATTAACAACTCCCCCAAACAGCTGAGACCATTATTATTATGATTACCTTTATGATTACAATTATTAGTATTACTATGTATTTGACCATTCTTTATTCCATTCGGGAGATATCATTGATTTAATGGTGTTTCTTCACACGCAAGGTTGAAGACTAGATCTACAGTACAGTATTCTAAATGTAAAATCACAGAACCACACATGCCTCTAATATTTTGTATTCTTCACTATTTGTAAAGTTGTGTATCTTCTGCAACGGAGAGGGGTTTTGCAAATTGCTTTTATATAAAATACCAATAACCTGTATCATTGATTTAATGGTGTTTCTTCACACGCAAGGTTGAAGACTAGTTCCAGTCTAAATGTAAAATCACGGAACCACACGTGCCTCCAATATTTTGTGTTCTTCACTATTTGTAACTATGTATCTTCTGTAACGTATAGAGGGGTTTTGCAAATGCTTTCATATATATAAAGTATCAAATCTCTTACCATGTCCTTTGGTTTCAGTATCAATAACTGTTAACATTCTACAACGAAAATATGAAAAGGTAAACAATGAGAAAGTGAAAGGCCTGTTTCAGATCATCCTATAGAACAGTACTAGCGCTCTTTGACATTAATGATTTATAAAATGACAGCTCCCAGGCACGACTTAAGAATATTCTTCAATAGCTGTTTCGGCATCGGAGACTTGCTTTGCGAAGATCTCTGTCAGGAAGTAGCCACAGACGACGGTTGGGTTTTTCTTGCCTTGAAATTGAACCAAAATCGGATAATATATAATTTAATAGGCCTATTTCATATTTTTTTGTCATTTATTCAGTCCAGAATAAATATAAAATTTTTATAAAAAGGAGTACAAACATACAGTAAAATATACTGCAAGCTAGTGCTGATGTTGATAATTCCATACGATAGCCTTTTGACATTTCCTAAAATCATAGTAACAACCTTTTTTTCCTGGCAATGCCCTTTTCCAAACTTGTTTGTGTGTACGCTAAGCAAACCATCGTTAGATGTGCAATGTACGTGCGACCTTTAGCACAGTGAACTACAGTACTGTATATAGTTTTTATATATACTAATTTAGCAAGATCTCTCCCACCTTCAACAAACAGTGGCCAACTGGAATTGGTGTACAAAACTACAAACCAGAGGAATAAGAAAGCTGTGCACACAATTTTCTTTCCAGTCTTAAATTATTGTCCAAATTATGAATCAGGAATATGAAGCTTTTCCCCTTTAAAGTTGTTTATAAGAAACAAACAATACAGTATTTTTAGCATTATTGGGAAAAGAAACCTTTTTTTTCCCTCTGCTGCTGCTGACCTACAGTATGATTTGAAGCCTTTATCTTGTGTATTTCATACAAAAAAAAAAAAACACAACCTAACCGACCCCTACTGTAACTCTTTAATCTCTCTTGAAATCTTCAATCTTGACTTTCTTTTAAATTTGTTTTTAAACTAATTTGGCATAAGGAGTGAATGCAAAATTCAATAATAAACATTGGTGTCAGGACTGTTAAGCAAGCTGAACATATTCGACTAAAACAATAATCCAATGCATGGATGAGCAACAATGTCTTTACCTCAATACTGCAGCAAGGTGAGTGACCATATTTTTTACCCCCAGGTAATTTTTGGATAGTAATATCAGTTTTGACCCTGCTCACCTCCGTGGTGACATTCATAACTTGGTCAGTGCTCTTCCTACAGTACACTACATTTTCAGGGAGGGAGGGGGGGTACAGTATTTATAGGCAGTGGCGTAGGAAGGTACTTTTGAGTGGGGGGGCTGAAGACTGATGGCTGGCCTGGGGTAGGGGTCTAATGGGAGGGAGTGTCCCCCCTTTGGAACTTTTTGGCATTTCCAGGTGGCCTCAGATGCAATTTGCTGCAATGTAGCACAAATTCAACACCCACTCCATTTTGTAAAAACTTTTTCATTTTCACCTGGCCTCAGATTCAATTTGGTGCTCCAAATGAGATTTTTTTCTCATTTGGAAATGAAAAAGGGGTTTTCTGACTTGCGAAGCGGGGGGCGGAATGATACTTCTGCCCCTCCATATTTTTCACTGAGGGGGCTGGCGCCCCCCCCAGCCCCCCGGTTCCTACGCTCTTGTTTATAGGACCTCTGAGTGTTTTGGTGCCAGTTGTTTGTATCAGATTCTAATGTAAATTGGTTAACCTAATTTGTAAAAGTTTGCTAAATTATATATATGTATCTTTGAATATTACAGAATAAGCCTGAATAAGGTTGAAGTGTTTATTTCATGATCAATTTTGCAATCCGGTAATTGATAAATGATGGATTTTACATAGTGAACTGACCAAGTGGCGTGCTACAGTATATTTACAGTACATTTTACAGAGTCCAGTATATACAGTAGGATTGGATTGCATGTGATATTCAACTTTGACACAGTAGTGCGTGTTGCCTGAAAAAGACATCGAGCAGTCACCCCCTGTAAAGATATTTGTAATATAAACAATGTTAAACATCAATACTGCACAACCCAACAGCAGAACTTTGCAGGCAGGCTTATCCAGGCAGATGCAAGTTGGCACCCAACAGGAAATATTTGATAACCAAAAACTGCAGTAGTTTAGGATGTTTCATGGGTATAATCTTCAGGGGTAATTGGGCCATGTTAATAAAGACCTGGTAATCTTTCGACTTTCGGTTTGGTCCGTAGTAATAATATCTTCGGAAATTGAAAGATGAGGTGACTGGCATGACTCTTGCTTGTTTTGTTTCTGATTGCTTTGTGGCAGGATATATAAACTAAAGTAGGGATTGAATTTTATTATGGTCTGGATATGATGATTATTGTTATTGTTAATATGAATACATCTTGAGCAGTGTTTTGTACATGTTCTGTATGATCACAAATGAGCTAAAAGATGTATGCATCGGTTGATAATACAATAGTAAATTGTTTAGGAAGGGAGTGCCACAGTATTGAAGGGTGCCAATCTCTGGCCTGGGGGATGAGGCTGGGAAAGGGGGGGGGTAGGACTTTATGCATCATTTTTCCATTTTATTGACAAACACTGATATACCGTATCACTGTATCTTGTTTCAGATGAACACCTACACTTACCATGATCAGTATACAGTATATATAGTACAGTACATTACAGTTCAGTACAGTAACATTGAACAGTGCAGTACTGATTTAAAGTCACAATTACAGTTCTTTGATAATTAGAACACAAGTCTTAGCACTTTCTTGTGATGCCTGTACGTTTAGTTTCCTGTCTTGTGGTACGTGT
The DNA here is from genome assembly GCF_037975245.1 of Apostichopus japonicus. Taxonomy (NCBI): domain Eukaryota; kingdom Metazoa; phylum Echinodermata; class Holothuroidea; order Aspidochirotida; family Stichopodidae; genus Apostichopus; species Apostichopus japonicus. The sequence continues at coordinate 15,478,714 of NC_092567.1, forward strand.
GATATCTTTTGTGCGTAATGCTTTTTGTTTTCTCTGTGAATTTGTACCGTCCTCATGCTGTTTGTGACTTTCCTTCATCCTAATGCATTGACACCCCATCAAGTGAATGGGTGGCAGGATAAAACCTTCACAAAAAGGATAGATTTGCCATCACCCTATTTCCATTGAAAACATGCCCTTTTTATATTTGGAACATTCTATAAAATTATTTCATGTTTGAGACAATCTTGGTTTCGGTGTAACATACAGAACTGGGTTGAAACATAGCAAAAGAAGCTAAGTAAAGCCCTCCCCCACCCCCACCCCCCACCCTACCTCCACCCCACCCCACACCCACCAACCCCTCCACCTTAAGAACAAAACCAAAAGAAACAAACAAATGGTATCTGAAATTGTAAATTTAAGGCCTACTTTAACATACATTTACAATTTTTACCATTTACAGGTTTCCACATGATCTCTTCTGATGGACTAATCTGATAACCTTCCAAGATGGCAACCACAGCCCAGCCAATGGCCCCGTTCGTTAAGGTGAATGCCTTCACCAATGAGAAGGTCACCAAAGCTAAGGTGATGCTGGAGAGCTTTTATCAAAATCTTTGGTCACAGAAAGAAGAAAGAAGAAAGAGGTGAGGGATAGAGCATATAATTAAAACAAAAATTGTGATTTTTATTATTAAAAGAAAAAACTGTTTTCATGTAAAATTTGTCCATTAGCCCTTGAAGAAGATCCTGCTAGGATCGAAACGTCAGGCCAACTTACACATTTACACATTTATTATTAAAAGAACAGACAAATTCTGCAAGGCTGAGGCTCTGGAACAGGATTCAAACCGGTGACTTCTGGATTATGAGGTCGTGAAGTTTGTGAAGTCACGTCCAGCCTAGCGTCGTGACCAACCATGCGGCTATTTGTTTTGTTGCTCTTAGGGCTTTGAATATGCTACAGTCTACAGAACTTTGCATATCCTGCTTCTAAGGACCAACCCAACGTTGTAGCGTTTTTTTTTTTTTCTTTTGTTTTTTGGCTTCTCTTTGTCTTCAATCCCAGACAATTTGCGTCAGCCCTTGGTCATGTCTTCAATAATGCTGTGAGTCAGCAGCAAAATTGTACGTGAGCTCAGGTATTAATATAATGGATCGACTTAAAACAATACCTGCGATTTGTATTTTGTGCATAAAAATCCAGTAGTCATCTCACTATGTACATCATGAGTCATACTATATCCTGTTACAGTAAGTAAACGTTCCTGGCTGAAGTTAACATTGTCGGACACTTCCTGGAGGCAGCACGACCGATAGTAAACTACTGTACATACTGTATGTCACATACTGAAAATTAAAAAAGATGATAGTTTGGCTAGGAAAATGCTGTACATATATAAATGCTATGTATATTAGTTTGTAATAATAATAATAATAAGCAAATATTTATAGAGCGCTTAATGCAAAGGCCTCAAAGCGCATTATACATCATAACATTTGTATGCAAATGTAATGATGTATAATCTTTAGAAAAATCTTGGGAAAATATGATTTTTTTTCCCCTCGGACTTTTGACCATGTGGTTAAGTACAAAGCAACTTAACACTGCTGTATGGGGATATGGCCTTACAGCAGTGCAGTAGTACACAGCTACTGTACAATACATACAGTACACTTGGCACATTATTAACTGACTACAAACCCACTGCAGGTATTTTTTGGGGGCTTGTAGTGATTAAGCTTTAGGTGTGGTCAAATAACAGCTTAAAGGAAACTTGAACTGGGTTTAAATAACTCAACTTAGCTGGAAGCAGTTTGATTCCCTGTGTGAGAGAAACAAATTCGTGGATCATTAGCTGTTTTATTTGTACATAAATCGTAATTGATAGGTTTCCAGTTAGAATTTAAACTGACTAAGAAACAAAGATTGCTGACCTTTATCTCAACTGTGGACAGAACACAACTGAGGACACAACACAGCAGGATGTAGGGGATGACCAATAAAAAATATGACCAGAGGCTGTTTAGAAAGTGATCCCTCCCTCTCTCTGAAAGGTCAAAGTTGTCACTAGACACTTTATAATGAGGTTAATTTACAATGACTGTGTCTTTGAAGGCCTTTGTCCATATACTGAAAATGAGAAATCGCTGTTTACAGGTTACATGGGTAGTGTACAGTACGTCAGTGAAAACAAAGAAACTTTTATAGAAGTTTATTCTGAATTCAAATAGATCTAAAGAGAACCTCTTCAGGGAAGCAATTTCTGTTTCGTTGAAAGCAACTCGGGTCTTTGTGTCTTCGTATTCAATACATTATCTCATAAATAGTCCACCACGAGTCAACAATTTAGGATCAAAACAAATGTGATCAATTGGAAATAGTCATTCCAACATGGCCACATGTAATTATTCGCTCCATGTGTAATGGTAGTCCGGTCAAAATTGTTTCCATCGAGTTCTGATTGCATCGTAACAAAATGTTCCCCAGATTTCTAGGTAAAATGATTTATTGGTATCACCCTGCATGATCACTTTGCAGATATTAACTGAAATAAGAAGAAAAACATAAATAGTGGTATGATCCTTCCAAAGGGGAAGTTTATTGGCCCAAAGCCAGGTGTTCTATTCACCCAACGCTACACACCACTACTACAGTGTACACATTGCTAATTAATGCTATGGTATTTTGCAACTTTTTTCTCTTCTTCGGATAACCGAATTTGCTGTTCAGACAACCAAAAGACCTGGTTAAATCTGAGGGAAAAACCAGAAAAGTATTTGTAAAAGATTGTTCTAGTTGTTGTAATGACGGTGTTCTTTCCTTTATTCAGCCCCCATAGGATTAATTCCTTAAGTTTGCAAAGAGAGAGAAAATTAAAGTTTTGCTTTTAATGATGGAATGTTCAATGTATAGTACTTATCACTTTTTAAGTTCTGAACATCCTTCTGGTGACTGCAATACTTGTTACAATACTTGCAATACTTGTTACAGTTTTCTGTGTCACTCCTACTGTACTAATTAATATTGTATGACACTGCAGGGAATATTTTACTGTTATCTGGAATTATCACTTGTACCTCAACATACTATGTATGTATGTTCATGTACATTATATCACTCTTTGTACATACAGCAGTTACCATAGTGTTTTGTAACCTGGGAAACAGTTCAGAGTGCTCCTTCAAAAGTGCTCTGATGCAAACTTCGAGCACTGAATTATACCCTGCAAGGTGTGTCTACAGTTGGGTCTTCACTCGAGCGAGTTCCTACTATAATACTGTGCACCCTGTGCACTTACTGTACAGTACACCACCAAAGTACTGCTTGAATATTTTTATTTTTATCGCTGTATCAATTTTCAATGAGCCCTGTATCATATTTTATGCTCTATTGTGAAGTGCTTTGAGAACATATTTTCATGTAAGTCACTATATAAGAAATGAATTATTATTATTATTATTAAAAATATGATTATTATCGAATATAGAGTGTAAAAAATGAAACTTTACACGACCAAACAGAGCCTTGCCAACAACTTTCTGGCACACTGTACTGTACTCAATAAATTCAAGCTGCAGTATCTCACACTTAGTATACTTGCAGCATGTTCACGACATAAATATTGAAGTGATAATTTGTCGTCAATACTCAGTATATATACTATTTACTTCGTTCCCCACTTACCTGTCTCCCCACAACCTGAGCACTGCATTCTACCGTGTCTAGTATGCCCTGGTAATCTTTTAACACTGTGCACCCTTACTGACCCCTAGTGAACTCCTTCATATTCTACCCGTACCATTCCAAAGTGTCTCACATGTTTTTCGTATTGGGAAAAATTTTCTTCAAAATTCGCCCGGATACCTTGGATTTTTACTCTAGAAGTTTCCTTATAGGAGTTCTAGCACTTCCAACAACCTTTTACAGCCTGATAAGTATCCTCTTCTTTAGGGAAGGGAGTTTTGGGGGCTGTTTTTTGGTGTGCACTCTCACCCATGCGTTCGTTTTGTTAGCGTAACGTGGGGTTCTCAGGTAGTAGTTCCGTGAAACTACTTTGTTCGTTCGCCTTCTCCGCTTTGATACGCGGATAGGCATTTGTTTTCTTGTGTACATGTTTTCCAGCCTTTTTAACCTCTCCTAAGATGTTTTGCTTGTTTCATGTACTTTCGTTACTTTTTTACGTTTTTTAGTGTTGGTTTCACTCTTGTAGCGTAGCTTGTAAGCCGCGAACCCCTATCCCATACTAGGCGGATAGGCGGTTCGATTACGTTGTTATTGTTTCATGTTTGAACCTTCATATATTTTTATATATTTTCATGTTTCTCCAATATATATACTTTACGCAGTCATACGATATACAGTATCAGGGATGAGCCCACGCTGGGCGGCACTGGGCGGCCCTGCCCAGCGCTAAAAAAATACCGTCCAGCACTGTCTTAAAATCGTGAATCCTGCCCAGCATTACTGTATTCTCATCTAAAATCCCGACATTCCTAATAATATATATATTCAACATAAATTGAAAAATAAAATAAAAAATGTAAACTTAGCAAAACTAGTACTTGTGTATGTGCTTTAAAAGCTACACAAGTGCCAGCATTTGGCATCTGAGCACCTTCAAAAATTGAAAAATTTCTCAAAGTGGAGGGGGTCACCCCCTCCCCCTTAGACCCCTCCCCCAGGATGGCGATCAGTATACCTGGCACTCAGGAAATCCTGGGCACATCCCTGAGTACCATATAAATTATTCCCTGTACTGTGTTGTATGTACTCTACTTTCCATACATACAGTAAGTACAGTGAAGTCCTAAGGTACTACTGTGCTGTACTTGAGCAGTCTCCTCAGTCTTGTTGTGTTACTTTTTTTGCACAGGCGTAATAAAGAGGTGTTTCCAGTGTCGGTGGGTACAGTAGGTGTTAAATAATATGGATGACCTCATTTCTATCTGTCTAAATATTGAAGTCAGATCAAAGACCTTTGTAAATAGGCATGCCCTCCACAATTGTGTCATCTTCTGATGTAATATTTTGATGGCCAAAGATTATATACACAAGTGGATCTATAAATTTTGTCTTTATTAAGATGATGACCTTTTGAGAATTTTGGTAAGATTGCTTTTGAGCACTTTAGACATGACAACGGCTTTAGACATAAATTCCCAGCGTCATGGCAATATTGTCCTGTGTAAATAAAAGTGTAAATAAAGTGTATAAAGTAAGTAAAGTAAATGATGTGTATTAAATTGGTGACCTTTTTGGTAAGTGCTTGCATATATAACTACTGTACATATGGCCATTGAATCTCCTTAGTTTCTTCATTGTAACCACTCCCTTTCAATACCTGTCTCCTCGGACTATACATACTGTACAGAATCAGATCTACCCTATACTGTAGCTGTCAGAAGAATTGTACAATGAGTTTGCATGTAAACTGCTTTTACAGTGGTTTATTTCTTGCATGTTTATCATATACAGACATGGGTAGATCACGAAGGAGGCGGTCAGTGACCTTAGATAGGGTCAGTGGGGGCGCAAGAATGTTACCAGTTATTAGGCTGGGTAGATAGGTATGTGTAGGTAAAGGACACAGGTAGGTATTGTCGTTCATAAATACCCCAAACCTTTAAGTTTTTTTTCTGTGGGTGGGGGGAGTGTAAGACACAGGGGCGTGGGAGAAGTATTTTATGCTGAAATACCCGAAAATAAATCAGAGAGTCAGAAAGTCAAGGAGTTAAAACATGGTTTGAAAATCGTATATTGTTTTGAGCATGCATGTTAAAATTGGTGGTTGTAAGAAATATTATATTTAGTGACTGTGTAACTTTGACAAATTTTAGTTTTAATATTGTGTCAACAGTCTAGCCAACGTTTGCAGTGCAGTACAACTGTTCTTTTGCTCATTGAATGTTTAGATATATATATGATATTTTCAATTTCCATTTAAATTTCGGTCCTGGTATCAAACAATGGATGATAATAATAATAATAATAATGATAATCCTTATAATAATAATAATAATAATGATAATGATAGTAATAATAATAATAATAATAATAATAATAATAATAATAATAATAATAATATAAAAATAATATTCTGAAGATGCCTACCATGCATTATTTACTTATCTTACATCATTGAGGTGAGGTGGTGCTTCAAAGAACATTTCCTAAAAATTCTGGGGAGAGAATATTTAGCCCACCTGTGTGTAATTTTTTTTTCTGTACTTTGGGGCTTTTTGTGTTCAGTTTAATCAATTGTGGCAGGGAGTGTGTCGGTTGTGTTTGCGTTGCACTCCACATTATCCACCAATGACAATAATATCTTTGTAAGAATCAGTTTATTATGTTGAACTTTTATGAAGAGAACAAATAATCTGCTTTAATAGACAGTTCAATAACAGCTGATCGTACGATTTCTGGAGCTATTCAAAACGCAGGTCCCGAATCCGGGTCTAAATATAGCTCTGGTTCATGTAATAACATCAGATATATAAATATAGATATATTTATATTGAAATCGTGGTGAGTTGGAAAATCCAGAACAGTGAAAAAACTTCCAGCCTCCACCGGGATTCGAACCCGGGCCTCCCGCTTTATATGTGGACACCCTATATATGGTTGAGACTAGTTGAGACTAGTTTCACGCTTTGAGCGATCATCAGACAACTCAGATATATACTGTACAGTATATGCTGTTCACATTATTAATTTCAACTTCATGTTCCAATGTCACATACAAGATCTTTCGGTGACCGTACAGTAGCTTTCTGAATGCTGGCACACCACTTTTTATGGAACTCCCTCCCGGTTGAAATTAGGTCTTTAGATTTTATTATTCAATTCAAGCGCTGCCTTAAAACTTTTCTTTTCTCTCAACTCTATTAGTTTTTTCACATTCAGCACCCATTAAGCGCATTGAACAACTTTTGTTGGAGTCTGCGCTTTATATGTACTGTATGTACAGCTGCCCACAGTTTTGTGTCAGGTATGACACAGCAAAATTGAAAGCAATTACAGAAAGGCAGGTATCCAATGGAGTTTGAATCAAACGAGTTGAATCTGACTCTGAAAATCAACGGCAGAGAAAGTAATTGGGAATGAGTCATGAGAAAATGTGGTCTTCCACCTGAGGGGGAATCCCAGCTTGTAATGTACCCAATGTACAGTATAACTCCAGCAGCTTCTCACATATATATGTATGGTTAACATGTGGTTTCTTTCCAATAATTTATAAAAACTGTTGTGGTTGGTGGTAGAAAGATTTGTCATTGTGAATGAGTTTTGAGGCAATTGGAGTTCAAACTATTCCTTTGTATATACTGTATACTGTAGCTAATGATCACTTGCTAGTGAATGTATTGTCCATAGTTGCCACTAAGTTGTATAGAACGATTGTGTACATTACTGTACATTGCTGTATTATAGTATGACTATGCTGTTTGGTCTATTCGCGTTCTTTAGAAGTTTTAATCCCTTACTTATTAACAGTTCAAGAGGGCTTCAAACTTCCTTGAATACAAGGTTTATGGCTGTGAAAGCTATATATCTTTCTTTCAGGTATTTTATAACTGGTGAATGAGAGATGGAGTTTATGGAGGTACCATATAAATGTTTGGCTGTTGTATAAATATGATTTACATATTAAATTAAATTTTGTGCCACCTATCTGAATTTTATTTGTTTGTTTTCTTCACAGACAAAGTAGGCTTGAAGAAACAATCCAGGGCTTACCAGAAGAAGAGGTTAGTAATACTTAATATTCATTTGCATATACTGTATGCGAAGGCTAATTTTTTGACATTCATTTGCATACATGACTAATGTACTTGCACATGAAAAATCCAGTCAGTAAGTGATGGATCAACTATCATTACTGTTTCTCTCAGTTTGTGACGTAGTGTACTCGTATCTTATCATATACCTGTTATGTACACGTTTGCACTCATTGCCAAAAACAACCATTCGTGAAGAGATAGGGGGCTGGGTTTTGAATGAATCGAAAAAATTACGCACGTTTTCTACAAAGATTCTCACCACTACAGTAGTTAGCAAAACAAACAATAACAAACAAACAAACAATACAAATCAAAACAAAAGAAAAGAAAAGAGAACAATCAAACTCTATTTAATTGGGCCGTTCAGAAAGACTTACTCTGTACACCTGGCTTTATCAGCAATGTTTGCTTCATACATAAAATGCAACTGAAATTTTGCAATACATGTGGAAAGCTTTGTAGTTAACTATCAGTGGTTGTCCTGACCTAATTATGAAGTGTTCTTGTGTTTATTATTCCGTAAAACTGTAATTTTGCTTCTCTGAGGATTTTGAAAGGAAATCCATACTTTTCAATTTCCTCTACCCAAGAGCATTGCCTAAGACCCCCTTATCGTTTTGATGCTGTTGGGAGTGAATTAATTGTTGATGCTCATCTGATGGATGAAGATGACAAACTGAAGGGAGAGGATAATTCTTTTCTCCCTGCCTCTCTGCTCGATGATGCATATTTTATGCTAGAAGTCTTCTTCATACAAAGAACGAAACTAAATTTTTACAAGAATCTTAAAAAGGTTGAGTCTTGTTACAACGAATTCAGTTCAGGACTGTTGTACTGTACTACATGGTCAAAGTAATGTACTATGTATCATTATTAGGTGTATAGTTCAAAGTGTGGACTGTGTATATCAGACCTCAGGGGACATTCTTCACACTAAAAGTTTGGCTGTTTCACAGTTAAAATACTGTATATATATGCAGTACTGTAATACTGTACGTTGAGAGTCTAATGCCAATAGAGAGAGGGTATAGTCAACATTACTTGGATAATTTACAGAGAAAATTTGTTTTTCATGAAGCAGGCATGTTAACCTGTCATGGATTTGAAGGATGTACATTAATTACAGATATGTGTAATATAGTTCTGTCTGTACAGTGAGATTGATGACGTCACATTCATAAAATTAAAAAAATAAATGAAATATGTTCTATCGTAAAACTCCTAATCCTACCAATTGAAGAATGAATATCGACCGATACAGTATCTGGTTTGTCTTAATGCTGCAAATAATCACCTTCAGATGTAGACATATTCATTAGCACTGATGTCACCATGGCAACGAGATGGCATTATGTCCTTTATGTCTTTTATTGTTTACATTCAGCTCATTGTGTACAGTACTGTATGTACAGCTTTTCAGTGTGCGCATGCATCATTGGTCAAATAATTAATGAAAAGTTAGCATGAACGCAAATGTGGCCTATAGACACTTCAAATAATGATGTGAACTGTTCTACAAATTGATGTTTTTTTGTTGGTATGTACAAGAACAGTTGAACGGTGTTACAATGTGATATAACATGCTGCCGATTTGACCTTGCTCATCACTTTACATGCCACCTCGCTACCACTGCACTCTGTATTATCCCTCCCCAGCACTGACCATCTGGCCATGACCTAGTGACCTTCCATTCAGGTCCCTGGCAGTCTCATTTAAAAACTAGATTTTTGTACAGTATCCAAAAATGTTTTTACCCAAGTAAAGCTGACTTTTGATTACAGTTTGAGTCCAAGGCGACCTCGACTTGCAGTCAGGCACGTAGCCAAGGGGGGTGGGGGGCGAAGGGGGCAGTCGCCCCCCCCTTGAGCATATTTTTAATTTTTGTTTGTTTGTATGTTTTTATGATATCGATAGTAATTTCAAAAGAGAAAATGCTAAGATGCAACTTACAAGGCCTTGGAAGTGCCATTTCCAGCGATCTGAGAGGCATTTTCAGCCAAAATTTTCTTGTACGCTTCGCCCCAACCCATAGTGGTGCTACGCTTAGATAGTTTGCAATGCTGTATCTACGGCTCTGATAGTTTCCCTACAGTTTCGCCCCTCCCTTGGCAAACTCTTGCTACGTGCCTGCTTGCAGTAATGTACAACATAGCCAAATACAAACTAATGCTCTGTTTGTGGTTAGTGTTGTTATGTTTGTCATTGAGGATCCAGTCAGTCTGTATATTTTTGTTTACAACAGAGTATACATACATGATATAGAGCCATCGGCAACAACATTCCAGAACATTTAGTTCATTTGTAGTTCATTCTAACTGATTGTAACTTGAACTAGTTTTGAAATGGCTGTCTTTGAACCATCTTATTGCATTTGGTCAAAAATATCAGGCAAAATTTCAAAACCTGCATTGAGCGTTACTTTACAGTAAATTTATATTCAAATTTCATCGACCAATCAGGCACCTGCTGCAGATGGTGTGACATGTCAGTTACCTAAAATAGTATTGAGTAGTTGTAAAACATTTCAAAAAATGTGAACAGAAATAATTCCTTTAAGTAGGACAGTGTTATATTGCAAATCGAGGCATTGGGGTCTATTGGTGCACTGTGCACTGTGGTAGTATAAGGAGTGGGGTTTATCTGGCAATGATAATGCCTGCTATGAATGTACTGGTACTGTCCTAGCATAAGGTTAGTGTTACGAGTTCTGTACAGGTTCTCTTCATGAGCGGGGGAGGGGGGGGGAGGGAGGGGGAAGAGTGGTGAAGTATACTGTACCAACAACAATTGAGCTTAACCCTTTCTCATATCGTTGGTCAATGTTTTCTTTTACATACAGCAATGCTGTAGAATCAGGTACTTACAAGTGAGAACTGTTAATTGCTTTGCTGAATGATAACAATCTTTAATATAGAAACAAACAGGTAGGAATCTTAAAATGATAATGGAATCTTTACTATAAAAATACAGTGCATGCTGGTTAATGTCCAGTTTCGTGGAAAAATACAGGAAGTCTGCTGTTTGAGTAAAGTACCAAAGTCAATATTATCGTTTCAAGTAAATTTATGTAAAGCAGATGTTGAGTTTGGTAAAAATTGTCAGAAATAGGCTAATACAGTAAATGCATACATGTAATATGCTTTGAATTTGCTTAAATTAATCTCAATGATGCCATTCTGAGCTGTAAGGTACAGTAGGTCAACTTGAAAACAAAGTCTGCTCCTTTAAGTCTACCTGAAGGTTAACAAGGATGGATGAATACACTGTCTGTTAAACTTAAAATGTTTGCAAAAGAAGGATTAGAATATTATACATTGTTCATTACAGTACTGTATGTGTTACATTCAACTTGTTGTAACCTCATACCTTGATATCGGATTTTGGGATGTTTACTACGTCTCCTCACAGCATCAGTAGCAATGTTACAGGATCTACCATGCTGAGAGTGTACTAGCTGGTAACCTTGTTAACATTGTACACCAGGTTAACAACTGGTCACTAATGTAAGGTGACTAGACGTCCCCGATTTTCGGGGACAGTCCCCGATTACAGTGTGCTGTCCCGATGCACAAGTGCCCCCGAAAATGTCCCCGATTCGTCAAAATGTTCAGGAATTTCGAAAATATCCCACATTATTAGTAAAATAATTGTAAAAACAAAATTGAGTCAAGTGTGCAGTCGCAGATTTCAGGTGGGCCAGTGTAAAGTGGAATATGCTAGATCGATCTAGCCTAGCACTCTTACTGTACATACAGTAAACTAAGTAAATTTCATCTAAGAAAAAGGTACATATTTGAAAATAAAATTGATTTCAAAAGTGCTTCTAAGTATCACCATTTTACATCTAAGCACCTTAGGCACTTGCAAAATTTTCCAAACGGGAGAGGGACACCCCCTCCCCTTAGACCCCTCCCCATATCAGTCACGCAATAACTGTCCCTGATTTCAGTCAGGCAAATATGGTCACCTTACACTAATGGTGTACAGTACAGTAGGTGTAGTACAGTATAGTTACAGCCATGCATCCATTACAGTATGAATGAACTTGACACTGTCCGGATCATAATTCTGCAAAATTTTTACAAACACAAAATTAAGCTTGAGCAGTTGAAGCTGCATTTAAGGACTGGATCTGTTATAATCTGGAGAAACCTTTATTCTATTATTTTAAAGGAATTGTCTGGTGGAAGATTTTGATACATTGTCCTTGTAGTTATTATTTTTCTCTTTCTAACCATGTAAAAATTGTCCCCATTCGACGTTTTCTTCTTGTAGAAGTCTGGTTTTCAAATTCACCAGTTTCTCACCAAAAGTAACGTTTGTTCGAACGCTTCAATATGGTGATTGACGTAGTGCTTGCAGATAGGCAAAACAGACGACTTGAAGTTAGCACTCCCAATTCCGCAGCAAATCAACTCTCACGTGTAAGCACATTGGATTGCCTCATATATATAACGTACATACTCGCGAACGTATATACTACGATGCTCAGTTGGTGTACTTGTATAGCGTTACACATAGTACACTCACACTCAAACCACAGTTCATTAACTGTTCTTCGAAATCGCTGAAATAAAATTCACGGATCAAATTAACAGTAAAAGGAAACTTGTAAAGTATTCGTTAAACCGAAAGATGAAACTTGGCGGAATCGATGTCATCGCAGAACTGTCCGATTGTAAACGTTAGAATAGCCTATACACGCGAACATTCTTCGCGCTGGAGCTGGATACCGCGATGTATAAACAACGAAGAGCCTGCTGTTAAAACTTATCTTGTGTTACACAAAGACCACGAAACCACCGATCTACTACATATATGGCGGCTTAATGAGTTTTTGGTTCCTTGCTTTAGCAAAAGGAACCTATGCAGTCAGGTTGGCGTGTGTGTGTATGTATGTATGTATGTATGTATGTATGTATGTGTGTATGTGTGTGTGTGTGTCTGTGACACTTGCTTGGGTACGCTCTGTCTCAATAAGGGAATGTTGGATTGAGGCCAAACTTGGACTATAGATCCGCCATATGGAGAAGGTGTGCCCTATTGTTTCTGGTGCCGACAAAGGTCACCAAAGGTCAGTTATGGTCCAAAAACCGAAAATATTAAAACTGCAATAACTCCCAGTGCCAATGTGCGACAAGATTGATATTTTGGGACAAGTTGTGAACTGGTTAGGGGAGCATTTTCAAACTTAACGGTCATGTGATCCGAGGTCACCAAAGGTCAATTAATGATAAAAAACTAGTATTTTTGCGATAACTTGAGAACGAAATGTCCGTTAGGGTTGGGAGTTGCTTCAATGTTATCCAATTGTCGACCCGCATCTGGGTGACCCTTGACCTCAATTTGACCTCTGGTGACCTTTACATGTTTTTGGGGATTTTTACAGTTTTGATGCTATTTTCAGATGTCAAAGGTACCTTCTGATCATAAATGTCATCAGGTTGACCCCGTGTGACCTTTATGTGCAAAGTTATATGGGGTCAAAGTTTTTCGGTCAGAGTTAGGATGGTTGTACAGACTTGTCGTTTTGTTTTTTGGAATCAGGAGATTAAACTACATCTGAAACCAAGGTCAAAAGGTCAAAGGTCACATTAGAAAAAATGTGCTTATTTTGGGAGGAAACGAGCAAAAAAGAAAATGTTTGGTTTTGATGCTAGATTTGGATATCAAAGGTACCTTCCGATCAAAAATGTCAATTGGTTGACACCCGTGTGACCTTCGTGTGCGAAGTTATACGAGGTCAAAGTTAATTTTCAGACATTTAATGCAACAACTCCCAGTTCCAAGGTGTGACATGGTTGATATTTTCGGACAAGTTGCAAATGGTATAGGGGAATATTTTCAAACTTAACGGTCATGTGATCCGAGGTCACCAAAGGTCAATTAATGTTAAAAAACTAGTATTTTGGGGGTAGCAAATGGGCAAAGAAAAAAATGTTTGAATTTGTATAGTTTGATGCTCTAATTTAGGTCTCATCAATCAAAAATGTCAATAAGTTGACCCAAGGTGACCTTTGTATGTTAAGTTATATGAGGTCAAAGTTAATTTTCAGACATTTAGTGTAATAACTCTCAGTACCAAGGTGTTACCCAGTTGATATTTTGAAACAAGTTGCAAATGTTATAGGGGAATATTTGCAAACTTAACGGTCATGTGATCCGAGGTCACCAAAGGTCAATTAATGATAAAAAACTAGTATTTTTGCGATAACTTGAAAACAATTTGTCTGTTAGGGTTGGGAGTTACTTCAATGTAATCCAATTGTCGACCCGCATCTGGGTGACCCTTGACCTCAATTTGACCTCTGGTGACCTTTTCGTGTTTTGTGGATTTTTACAGTTTCGATGCTATTTTCAGATGTTAAAAGTACCTTCTGATCATAAATGTCAATGGGTTGACCCCCGTGTGACCTTCGTGTGTGAAGTTATATGAGGTCAAAGTTAATTTTCAGACATTTAATGCAATAACTCCCAGTTCCAAGGTGTGACAAGCTTGATATTTTTGGAGTAGTTGCAAATGGTATAGGGGAATATTTTCCAACATAACGGTCATGTGATACAAGGTCACCAAAGGTCAATTAATGTTAAAACAAACTAGTATTTTTGCGATAACTTGAAAACAAATTGTCTGTTAGGGTTGGGAGTTGCTTCAATGTAATCCATTTGTCGACCCGCATCTGGGTGACCCCTTGACCTTAATTTGACCTCTCGTGACCTTTTCGTGTTTTGTGGATTTTTACAGTTTCGATGCTATTTTCAGATGTTAAAGGTACCTTCTGATCATAAATGTCAATGGGTTGACCCCCGTGTGACCTTCGTGTGCGAAGTTATATGAGGTCAAAGTTAATTTTCACACATTTAATGCAATAACTCCCAGTGACAAGGTTGATTTTTTTGGACAAGTTGCAAATGGTATAGGGGAATATTTTCAAACTTAATGGTCATGTGATCCAACGTCACCAAAGGTCAGCTAATGTTAAAAAAGTAGTATTTTGGGGGGAGAAAATGGGCAAAGAAAAAATTGTTTGAATTTTGACAGTCAGGCTCTATTTAGGTCTCACCGATCAAAAATGTCAAATGGTAGACCTCCGGGTGACCTTTGTGTGTGAAGTTATGTATACAAGTTCAAAGTTAATTTTTTGACATTTAATGCAATTAAATCTCAATGCCAAGGTGTGACATGGTTGATATTTTGGGACAAGTTGTGAATGGGGTGGTGGAACATTTTGAAACTTAAAGGTCATGTCATCTGAGGTCACCAATGTTATCATATCTGTTGACACGCTTGTAGGTCTCTTATACTTCTTACATTTTCGACGCCATATTTAGATCTCAAAAGTGCCTTTTGATAAAAAATCTGATCATATTTTGGCTATAGTGTTGGTTACTTTATGGGAACATGTAGGACCACAATTACTTGGACTATTTGAGCCCAATCTTGCTTGATAATATTATGTGTATTGTCATATACCCCAAGCAAGGAACCACAGTGCCCTTGGGCTCTTGTTTTAAATCATATCTAGTTTATAAGAAATTTCACCAGAAATTATTGAAGAAATTGATCGAATCGTTGTCAGAGCAGAATGTAGCACTGAGAAGCTTAGGCTTCGCAGAACTGTCCGATTGTCAACGTTTGAGTATAGTCTACATGCGAACATTTTTCGCGTTGGAGCTGGATAGCGCGATGTATAGCTTGAAAAACTCAGAGTCTGCTGTTAAAATTTACCTTGTGTTACACAAAGACCACGGAACCACCGATCAAGTACGTGGCGGCTTAAGGAGTTTTTGAAAACATATCTAATTTTTAAGAAATTTCACCGGAAATTAAGGAAGAAATTTATCTGTATACAAACGCTGTTTTTTTTGTGATTACCGTATAGGTACTGTGCGGAGGGTGGGTTATGACGCAATCTGCTATGGCAGAGCTGACGTCACGTATTGCACTGTTCAAATCATATTTGAAATGTCTACCCATAACGATTAAAAAATCGTTTCTCTGTCAAACGCAACATTAGCGTTCTCATACTTTGACAACATGTTTGGAAAATTATTTACTATTTTTTAAGGTAACTTCTTTGGGCCACCAGACAATCCTTTTAAGGAAAGAGTAGATAGAGCGATCGGTAATTGAAAAGACAATCTGTTACTTTAATAGCCGAAAATTGCACCAGAAATTATGACATTTGGGGGGGGGGGGAGGGAGGGGGTTGGGGCAGAAAAGTTTGCAATTTAAAAAAGAAAGCAGTAGGTTTGTGAAATGCATCATTTTTCTGTATTGGACTGGACACTTTGTTCGGTAATACTGAAACTTGAGAAAAATCAGGAGTAGCTCACTGTTTGTAATTACTTAGAGTAGCTTACTGTAGTGTTGGAACGTTGCATGGCTTGGTTAGGAGGCTGGTTTCTGTACATAAGACACAATCCGATTTGACATACCTTTACATACTGACCTACTGTACTGTAATACTTGGGCAAAAGGTTTGCATTATTACAAGGGAGGTAAATACTAAATGACCTTTCTCTCCAAGCAGTGATTGAACTCCTTGAAACTGTACCTTTAGGCTATTGTAGCTCCATTTTCTTACTGGATGATGATGATGATTATGATGATGCCTGGGTTAATTAAATAGTTGTCCTGTATGGGGTATATACTTGAAGAGCTACAGTATAAGTATTGCTACATGGCAGTTAAACAGTACTATAAGTGCTGCATAAAGTAATAAGTATGTACAGTCAGATATTTAATATTAGTGACTTGAATTTATAAGTGTGTACACAGGCTTTCTATTGGATTTATAGCAGTTTGCTAAAAGCTTTATTTTATTTTGAATTTATAAGAACGTGAAATTTCTTAACAATTAATGTTAGGCACTTGAAGAAACATGCTAAGTGTTCAGGATATGGCAAAGCAGTGGAGGTGGGGAGGGGAGGAGGGAGGAGAGAGGGAGGGGGAGGAGGATGGAACGGGAGGGCGGAAATGACCAGTACCTCTGTCCTACTGTAGTGTACATTATGTCAGGTAGTACATGATTGAGTACTATGGAGAGTGCGTGGAGACAACTGGTGCAGAGCAACCTACCCAAATCCTAGTACATTAACTCTATGTCATTGAACAGTTAATGTAACAACAGTACTCATATACATGTATACACATACAGTATACACATGTATTTTATTGGTACATTTAGTCATGGTAACATACTAGAACTTTGGTCCAGAAATAATTGAACACTACAGTACTGTAACTGTACATGCCAAGTACTGCATACATGAGTCTACTGTATAGCCCTGTACAAGGCTTCACATACAATTCTTGCATTATGCTACAGGGGTGTATAGTAGGTTGTGATTTTGAACACATACAGTACAGTAACAGTGCATTAATACAGTGTGTACATATATCTAGCCTATACTTTGGGGTTTCCCACTATGTACAGTACCTTTTCAACACTTGGTCTAAAGTTCATTGATTTTATCAAAAATCAAATAGCAATGAGTAGTATTTTCAGAATTATTTTTTTATGTATTTCTGTTTCATTTTGTTTGTCATATTTTTGATATGAAAACAAAAGCAAACAAATTTATGAATGCTGTATGAATTTGATCACAATTAACTTGCAACAGAATCGTGTGAACTACGTTAACAAAGTGTATCTGGAAGAGGTATTTTACAAGGTCAATAATGTTGTTATAGCAAGTTTCCAAACTTTGTGGATTAATAGATTTATCTTTCAGATCTGAAAACATTGATTAAAAAAACATTGATATCTGACTAGATAAAGTTATAATTAATAAGTAAGAATACCAGGAAGGTGCTATTTAAGGCACCATGATCTAAAGTCTTAGCTTACTTAGTATGTCAGCATGAGCACATATACTGTATGTGTGTAGTATGTACCTGTACTGTGCATACTGAACTGCACAGTACTACAGTATACAAAAATTAAATAAGTAGTTTCCCTAAGAGGTATGATTAATTTCTTGTACCAATGAGATATGAAAGTGCATTTGTTGAGAGGAAAGTACCCTGTTACATAAATATTAATACCATTGAACCAGAGTTAAGATATTATGGCGTCTACTGTATTCTAAAAAGTGCAAGCCCGGTAAGTGTATCCCCTAATAACAGAACAGTACCGAAATAGTTTATTGTGTGAAAGTATACTGTACCTATACTGGTTGTATGTGTATGGTTAAGAGACATGTATTTTTAAACATTACTACCTACTGTACTTGAAAGAAAGTTGACTACTGGTAATGTACATCGTTTCCAAGCAATCCTCTCCATTGAGCATTAAATAAAAAGAATCTCTCGTCACAAGTTGTTCTAAAATCACTTCAAGAAATTTGATCAACTGTTTTGAGTCAATCTGAAGTACCTTGAAGGCTTGAAGTAGTTTTAAAGGAATTGTATAGCAATACATAATTGTTATACTAAGTGCAGTTTAGAAGTATTAGAGAGATTGATGGACCCTGCTGTATATAAGTGAACATAATGTATGTATGTTTGTATGTATGTATTTTAGATCCTCCTGCAAGCAGGAACTCGCGAAGAAGCCTCATTGGCTTAAATCAAAGCCACAAGCTGACCGAAGTCAGTCTCTTAGATTCATATTTAACGTCCATGATTATGAATTGTCAATTGTCAACAACTCTGTAACTGGACGACATACATTAATATATATTGATGAATTTATAAATACTGTGTTTTGGTTTAGATAGGTTCTACTGTAACTATGTATGGATTTAAAGGTTATTGTTTCTTGAAACGAAACATTTGAAATGATATCACAGGTCTATGCAATTAAGATTCAAGATTCCGAAGAATCAATAGTTTGACTAGTCATGGTAGACTGACTATGACCTCCAGAGTATTCAGTGTTCAGTATTTTGTATGTTACATATACTGTATACAGGGTTCTGCCCAGGGTAGATTGAGTGCCGGCAGGACTATCTAAGCGGAGCGCCACCATCGGTTGGCGCGGAGCGTACAAGAAAATTTTGGGTTTTGGAAACCCCCCAGATGGCCGGAAACGGCCCTTCCCGAGTATTCTGAGCCACATATAGACAGCTTTGAAATGAGATCTCATGTCTGGAATTTTTCATAATTAATGAAAAAAGTTAGGACAAATATCTGGAGCACCAGAGTACAGACCAGCCGGTGGTGCCTATTAAGTATACTAAAAAGCAATAGCAATGCACCGTGCACGTGGCTGACTAGTTCGTGTAGCCGTCACGTATAGTCACTACGAGGCGGAGTGCGCTGGTCGTGCCTAATGCAATATGATGTAAATTCACCCGCTACGAAGGTTAACGGCCGTATGTGTACTAGCTAGCTGGATAATGCCTGTGTCTCGCGCGATAAAAATAGATATAAATGAAACTATCAAAAATACGATCGGGAGTTGGAAACGGAAACAGTCATTGGTCTGGAATGCGGAACTCTGGTAATTTTTACTAAGTATGACACTGTGATGTGTTGGATATTTTGAATTTGAACAGTTATGAACTGGATTTCCCCTAGTCTCAAACAGATTGTTTCTGTACGTTCGACCCTCCGGCTATGGAGCTGTTTTTTGGAGTTCCTATCGAAAATAAGTGCCGGTCGGAAAAGTCACTCAGGCAGATTGTGGTGGTCGGTAATTCAGCGTGCTGGTCGGGCCCGACCGGCGCCGACCGGCAGCGGCAGAACCCTGTGTATATATATATACACTACTGTGCATGTACTGAAGGTTATAGCAAAGAATATATTCTTCAACATACTGTACAAATCAAGTTCATTTACATACTGTACTGTACAGTATGTACACTAACATTTATACAGTATATCCAGTATGGCTTAACAAAAGCGATATGGTTCAGTAGAATTTGGTTTTCGTTTTGCCAGTTTGAACTGTATTTCTGTGTAATGTGTATATTCTGACCTAGCCTGGCTTTACAGCTCGGCTAAAAAGAGAATGTTTTGCTTTCCAAGTGTACTGTTCATTAGTTTCAAGAACAATATTCCAAAAACATTGATGTAAATGTCATAATATATGCACTATACAATCACACAGGCTTGCTGTACATAGCCTTTCTATAAGTTTTAGATTATGTTTCAATATGTATGTTATAGGTACATTTATTCATGGTAACTTACTAGAACTTTGGTCCAGAAAAAAATCTATCATTAATTCTTTGATATTTTGAATTATAAACAAATATTGAATAAATTCCAACCATTCATATTAACTTCAGACCGACAGATTGGAAATTTACTATACATTACCATCTACAGTATTGGCACTGTGCATGTGGTTGCTCTACACAACGTAATGCCAATATGTGTTATTTACAGGTGTTAGTATGTTACTGTACATACCCATGTTTGTATAGTAAGTATGATGTAAACAGTATATTACTGTACAACGTTATCAGCGTGGATTGGATTTGACTTGTTATAATTTTCCTCACGAGAGGGAGTATGCAGCTAAGTTTCACGCTGTGCTTTGTTTGTTATCTTGAAGTTGGTGTACACACATGGCTATGTTATCTTGGATACAGACTCTAAAGGAGGCATGGCTTATGTACTGTACAGTGCAGGTTGTTATTTATCTTAACCCTTTAGGGTGTTCTATTTTTAGGTCTAGATTGCCTATACTGTACTTTGTTGTGCTTGTAAAATAAACCAGAATTCAAAGATATAGTCTGCTTGTTTTTGTCCAGGCTGCAAATGTCAGATGTCCTGACAATTGCTGGAATGTTTGTACAGTTTACATCCACTGTCAGGGGAGAGAATTACAGATGTGTGGTATTGTTTGTACTGTACTAAATCTGATAATCGTTCCTTGGAAAGTTTTAGTAAATAGGGGAGGAGGATGGGGGGGGGGCTGGGGAAGAGGAGGAGGATAGGGGGGTGGGGAAGAGGAGGAGGATGGGGGGGGGTATACAGAAGAAGCAAATGTAATGAAAGTAGGGAATAGAGGAAAATATTAAAATTCAAGCACTATTTGCTATGGGATGTTTGGACTTGTTCAAGCCTTTATAGCTAGTACAAATGAAGGAACAATGCAATACTGTACGTTATATACAGAGTCAAAGTACTCATTACAGGTTTAAGGGAGTTGTTATTCATAAACATGTTATGCATAAACATGAGCACCTTTATACGCAATGGTTGATCAATGTCAGAAGTAGAGTTCCCTTCTCCTTTGGAATAATTACAATGAAACAAAAATATAGATAGTTCATCATTAACCTGTTAGTAAAGCGCACTTATTAGATCATTTATTTCGATTAAAATTACTTATTTCTACACACCCATATGTAGTGTTAGACCTACAGCTGATCATTACTGTATATACTGCTACCATCTCCTGAATATTCAGTATGACTAAACATTTTGCATGTGGGATTGGATTTAGTATTTACGTGAGTCCTAAAGTCGATAATTACAAACTACTCCCATCTCTTGAAAATTCGGTATGACATTAAAACATCTCGCATGTTGGATTGTATTTAGTGATTATTACAAACTCCTCCCATCTGCTGTATATTCAGTATGACATTAAAACATTTTGCATGTGGGAGTGAATTTGTAGTGTTGAAAGCTAGAAATTACCAATGCATCTCTTTTCTGAATATTCAGTAATTGAATATTCAGTAATTGAATATTTACTTCGTTCCCCACTTACCTGTCTCCCCACAACCTATGCACCACATTCTACTGTGTCTAGAATGCCCTGGTAATCTTTTAACACTGTACACCCTCACTGACCCTATTGACCTCCTTCATTTTTCTACCCACAAAGTGTCTCACTGTGTTTTTCGGAGTTAGAAAAATTTTCAGTGAGGTCAGTGAGGGTGTACAGTGTTAAAAGATTACCAGGGCATTCTAGACACGGTAGAATGTGGTGCATAGGTTGTGGGGAGACAGGTAAGTGGGTCACTCGTAAATATATAAACCAGTAAGTTTTATAATATTCAATAATTGAACAATGGTTATGTGATACACTGAGCCTGGGAAATTGATTATATAATCCATAGAAATGCAAACATCTGGAGATGACTAAGACTAAACTGGAATCTATCTGTCCTGCCAGCCGCTAAGCCAAATATTTATACTGTACAGTATATTCTGTCTGTGGTTACAGAATGAATCATATCATGGCTCCCAATCTAGACAGTCTGGGACAATAACCCACAGTATACATTACATGTCCAATTTGTCATCTGAACATTTCTGAGTTG
This sequence comes from Apostichopus japonicus, assembly GCF_037975245.1. Taxonomy (NCBI): domain Eukaryota; kingdom Metazoa; phylum Echinodermata; class Holothuroidea; order Aspidochirotida; family Stichopodidae; genus Apostichopus; species Apostichopus japonicus. The sequence goes on from NC_092567.1 coordinate 15,500,711, forward strand.
ATTCTTGGATGTTTGTGATTAATGACGTTTGAAGTTATTAGTTCCTTTTTGGTAGATTTTTAGGGAGTTCCACTCCACATTTTTCCATAGTGCTGAGTATTACAATATTATGAAAATATGGGGCCTTTCTAAAAAAAAATTATCTTGGAATTATGGTCTATTCAAGTTTTCACACCTTGTTTTTGTGGTAAAATATCTTAGAGGTACAGTAATTGACTTTGACCAAGATGATGATGATGATGATGGTTGTGGTAGATAATAGACAGTTTGGTATGGTGGAGTTTGTCTGTAGAATAATATGTGTTTTAATTTTGCTCTGTTCATGTGATTCATTTCTGTCTGGATGTTTGTGGTTGTCTGGAATGTTGGTCATTCTTCACTTCTTTTCTGGGATAGTTCTTTCCTTTCCTAATTTAGTAGATGGCGTCTGTAAGACAGTAACCATCATGTGGTGCTATGTAGACGCTAAAAGTGCCGTAAATTTCGAGACTGTGCTACAGTAAAATGCTGCATTACTTTACACACTAATTTATACATGTGTACAGTAATGCAGCATTGTGAGAATTCACTTCAAAACCTTGAACTGTAGAGCTCTGTATTCCAATACTCAAGACTCTATTCAAATAAACCGTCCTAACTTAGCAACTTCCACATTTCCGATACTCCTCTCTTACCTACTGTACCTCACCACCACATATGCACTCTTATCTTCCTTATTGGGTAACCTCTGCTGACCCACTTCCCACTCTCTCATACTGTAGTTGACTGCATGGTAAACTATACCTTCTGTTGTAAACCATCAAGAAATGGTATTAAGGTCCATAAAGCCCTGTACATCTGTTATACATGTCAGTAAGTCTGCCTGTTGTCGCTCAAACCCCGCTGTAGCTGCATGATGTAAACAGAATGATATCAACATTGACTATAGACTCTGAAATCAATCAGATAACGTATAACTAAAGCTCATTTTTCTCATTTTCAATTGATTTTAGTGACTTCTGTATTGTTTGCTGTTGTCACTTTTTGATCAGTATCGCTGTTGCAAATATAATTAATAAAAAAAGATATGTAAACTCTATTCTATTGTACATTTACAGTATTGACTGCTGTGTGATGCAGTCAGTTGTCCTCCAGAATCATCATCATTACACTGTATATACTCATGAATATGTATTCATGAGTACTGCACATTATAATGTCCATATCGTACTGCAGTATGTTAAAGATATGTACATGTACAGGGTACATACAGTATAGTACTTACTGTATTTTGTCAAGTTAAAATATTAAGCAATATCACTATAATTAATAATTCCTTAGCTGACCATTTTTTGTGTCATCAAATTAAAATTTTTGGTTTCTTTGAGGATACAATTTGTTGCAGGTTAATTGTTATGCCGTATATTAATGTTGGATTTTATGTTCTTAAAAGTTTCAAATTTAAGATTTATAGGTACATGCAATATTTGAAATTAAAATTTTAACTTGTCAGGCTAATGAACAATAGTATATATACATTCCATACAAGAAGTGATCAAAGTTAGCTCAAAGGTTGGTGAAATACTTTGAAACACAATTAATATTTACAGTGACATCAAAGTAAGCTGCACCTCATGGGTTGTCTTTTTCTTTAGAACAGTCTTTTCTTATAATTAACTCATTTCGTCCTACATCGCTATGTACAGTATGTACAGTGATTTGCTCTGCTGCCCTGTGTTTGAACTGTAAATACAGAGTGGGTGTGGCTTTTATAGAGCTGTTATTCCAGCACAAAAAAACGTTGTCTCAGCAGTTTGAAAGAATCATAACATTGCAGTCATGGTATGTATGACCTTACTCATACCATGACACAGTGTGAAAGCCTTGCAAGTATAGTATCACACACACAGTACAGTATTACAGTATATATCACATTCAACTACAATGTTATTAACCTTTCGTATAACAGTCTTAATGTACTCTGATCTTATCTGATTATGTTGACTTGGGATTTCTCTGTTTGGTCTGCAATTTTGACATTATTTAACAATATAATAGCAATTTTGAAGGCTTTTCAACTTTGTTTTGAAAAAAGAAAAGAAAATTGGTTCCTATGTATGAAAACCACTGTAGACCATATTTTCACTTGTATTGCAAGTCACCCCGCACTTGTGATGTGATACCAAATAAACTATCCCATGAAAATTAGACTGCACCTGAACCCCACTGAGATGTACTTCTTGAATATTTCCCAGAAATGGGGATACTGAAAATGAGTGATTAGTTCATGTCTTTGATGAAGTCGTCAACATTTCGTCTCTGGGGGACTCCTTTCAAAGCTGTTTTAAATATATTCAATAAAAACAGAAAGAAAATAAAATAAAATTTGAAAATGACTTTACTGTTACTTTGACCACCCTTACAAATACAATTTGGTTTGCCATGTCAATTGTCTACAGTATATTATGTTATTGATTTTAACATCAAAAGAATTCATAAATACATCTCAATCAATTCAAAGCTGTAAGGGATTTGTGGCAGTAAGTCAATATAGTCTCAAAGATGCATAAAAGTAGAGTGACTTGAAAAAAGTTGATATCAGCGTACCATACAGTAGATATAATTTACTTCGCTCCTCGCTTACCTGTCTCCTCACAACCTTAGCACCTCATTCTACCGTGCCTATAAAGTCCTGGTAAAATAATAACACTGTGCGCCCTCTATGACCGAACCCCCCCCTCGGTCACTCCTCACTACTCATTCTACCATTAAAAGTGTCTTCACGTGAATTTCTTGTGGATATATTTCCCTTGGATTTCGTCTTGGTTTTCTTTAGCGATCTTTGGAAGTTTCTTTCCTCGGATTCTTAGGAGTATTGCAGTCCTTTCCAGCCCGATAAGTATCCTTTTTTGTTGAAAGGGAGGGTTTTGGGGACTGTTTTTATTCCTAGTGCGTTTCCGCCCTTAGGTTTTTTGCGGGGGTAGCAGTTCCGCGAACTGCCTAGGTTTCCCGCCATTTTCCCTTCCCCACGCTATAGGCGTGTCGTTGTATTTTCATGTTCATAGCATGTCTACATTGTATTTCTATTCACGATTTCTTCTTCTATATTTCGCTCTCTCATGTTCCTTTTCAGCTTGTGTTGATTTTGTTAGGCCACTTCGTAGCGTTTTTCGTATTTTGCCGTTGCTAGGTTACGCTACGTACCTCTACTCACCGTTATGTACCTCCCGTTATCTCCCGTTCTCTTGTTAGTTTGCATTTTCCGTAAGCTTAAGAGTTAGTCTTTCCTTAATTCGAGCGTTTTAGTTTGTCTCGTAACCAGCTAAAGCTTTTTAACTACTCGATGTTTCGGCCAGGCAGAACCTGGTTCGAACACGATTTGTGTCCTAAGTGTAGAACCTACACCAGACGGGACCCACGCCTGGTCTGCATAAATTTTTCGCCAGCCCAGTGGCACTAGATAGACCAGTGGCTTACGAGTCTAAGAAGCAAGCTTTAGGGCAGGCTGGACTTGATTCCTTAGGCCATCGGTGCCCCAGAAAAAGATATAGGAGAGACAAGAGAGAGAGAGAGAGGAGGAGGGAGAAGTGGTGAGAGAGAGGTGGAGGAAAGTGGCCAGGAGAGGGCCGAAGGAGAGGTGGAGAGAGAGAGAAAGAGTACCCCTAACGGTCCCGGCGACGTCCGGTTGATTACGGCCAGAGGGAAGGGCAGGAGCAAGGCTCCTGCCAAGAAAAGACCTCTTGAGAAGAGGCACGGCTCGGCCGGGCTAGAGGCAACGTCTCAGTCCGGGTCGCAGCAAAGAGTACCCCTAATGGTCCCGGCGACGTCCGGTTGATTACGGCCAGAGGGAAGGGCAGGAGCAAGGCTCCCGCCAAGAAAAGACCTCTTGAGAAGAGGCACGGCTCGGCCGGGCTAGAGGCAACGTCTCAGTCCGGGTCGCAGCAAGAGAGACCCATAGAGCGCGGGCTACAGGCCACGGAGAGCTCGGGTCCGAGAGAGAGAGTACGACCGAGGGGTCGCTGAAACGGAGCCGGTCCCATAGCAGGCTCCGGGAGCCCGGGTCCGGCGAGAAAAAAATATTAAAAAAAAAAAAAAAAAAAAAATCCCACCGGAAAGGACAGAATGTCCGGGTCGGGGAGTACTGGCGTGGTGGTACCCGGCGTGGTACGCACACAGAGACGGGCTCCGGGAGCCTGGGTCCGACGAGGCCCCGGGTCCGGCGAGACCCCGAGTACGGCGAGACTCGAAAGGAAGGCAGAACCGAGGTTTCACTCCAGATCCGAGACCGCCCCCGGAGCCGGGAACCAGAGCTATACAATCGACTGCTGGGTCCTCAGAGATTGGCTCCGGAGGGCCCGGGCCCGACGAGAACGGGGGCGCAGGGGCAGAAGCCCGGTCCGCAGATCTCCAAACGGGATCCAAAACTGGTCCCGAAGTCGGGAGCCTACGAGAGTAACAACATTTACAACTGCGACATTTACAATAACATTTACAACTACAACAACATTTACAACGAGATTAACAACTGCTAGGCCCCCAGAACGGGGTAGCAGGTGCAGAAGCCCGGCCCGCAGACCCCCTAACCGGAGCCGCGGCCGGTCCTGAGGCCGGGAACCGATGAGATTACCAAGGCCGGGCCCCCAGAACGGGGTAGCAGGGGCAAGCGCCCAATCCGAAAAGAGAACCAGCCCCGAGCCAGGTTCCCACGACCTGGTTTGCAGAGCGTCGGGCAACCTGTCCGGCCTAGACGACGAGGTCGACCCCTAGATTTCGGGGTTACAGAGGACGGTTACTCCCGCTTCCCAGAATAGGGGGAGTGTCCCCCCCCCCCGGAACTAGCAGCTCAGTGAGCGGCGACGACAGGTTCGAATCATTTGCGGGAAAACACCGCTACCACTACACATCCCAAATGTGTGTTTATTTATCGAGTACCTGCAGACACTCAGGGGTCATATTCTCCTCGCTAATTATACTCCTCTCTAATCATAATTCATCGCCATTTGCCTAGGTTAAAATCTTACTTGTGTTTAAAAACACTGTCGTTTAAAACACTGGTGAACCCACTTCCAGAACATGTTAAAATGCGTAAGACTGAGGGGTTTCAAATCGGTTCTCATGACGTACAGTATTCCGTAACTGCTAGGAAGAGAACTTTCTCGAGACTTGGCAAAGTGCCAGGAAACATATCGCTCATAGATCCTTGGCAAACTGCCAGAAAAAAAAAAAAAAAAAAGGTACAACGTGGCACATTTGTTAAGAGACTGGGAGGGGGGGCCAAGCAGCCACCTGGCTTGACACGTGTAAGCTCAACTTTTACCACAACGAGCTATCGACTACGTGAGCGATCATATGGAATAAGCCTTTCTTCCTATTTCTTTGGTGAATCACCAAGACAAACGCGTTAGTAAGTTGAAAAAGGGGTAGGATACAACCCCAGCAAGTTACAAGCGCTAACACGCTCCGAACATACAGCATGCGCTTCATGAGCAATGTTCGATGTTCCGACATCTTAAGTAGAGTTGCATTTCGTAGCACCTGATGGCCTAGTCTTGACTAGCCTAGGCGCTAGGTGGTTTCAATAGGAAGCTGGAAACCTTTACTGCACTACGAAATGGACACATCTCGACAGGAAGAGATTTGAGAAGTAACGGGTACGTTATCATAACATTCAATACGTGTTTATTACGTTAAATGTGGTGTTGATAAAACGTTGACATAAGATGTCTATGAGATATTACGTTATATTAATGTTATATTAATGTCTTAACGGAAATTGTTTTGAAATAATAGCCCCTAAAGGGTTTCGGTAACATATTTCTTACACCTCTAATAACGCTATCATAGCAAAAGACTAAACATTTAGTAACGCCTTTGTGTTTGCTGAGTAACTCCCTGGACTCCGTTAAACAGCCAGGATTTATGAGGTGGAATTTCTACAAACCCACCCTACACATCCCCTGTTGGGAGTTTGTTCCTGGTGAGTAGGGCTGTAGCTTAGTTAGCTCAGTGGTTAAACCCGGTGCCTTCCAATCAAAAGGTCCCCGGTTCAAGTCACCCCAAGAGTAATGTATGTTGTCCAGTTACAGAGCTGTTGACAATTCATAGTCATGGACATTAAATATGAATGTACGAGACTGACTTTGGTCAGCTTGCGGCTTTGATAAGCCAATGAGGCTTCTTCACAAGTTCCTACTTGCAGGATGATCTAAATTACATACACAAATACATACATATACTGTAGTTGTAAAAGCCACATAGCAGCTGTAGCATTGATTAAGACTCTCATGAAGCAAACTATCCATTCAGTACTCAATTTTTGGAGAGAACTGTGGTCAAGCGGTGTAGGCAGTGTACTGGTGATCTAAGGCTTGCAGGTTTTAGTCCTGGCCAGATCATTCTGTTGTTTCCTTGGGCAAGGCACTTTATCTCCATTGCGTCTTTCCATCCAGGAGGGATTTCTCTCTGTTTAACAGGTTATTTTTGAGAAGGGTAATATTGCTAGCGCCTCTGGCTTCGTTATCGATAGATAGGCCGGCGCAGTTCAACCCTCAATATTATTATTAATATTATTTTTCATGGAAAGAACCTCCATGAAACCTCCCTACAGGGTACAGCTTAGGTCTACATCATCAAGGCAGTACTTTTCTTCAGAGGTTTTCTGATTGCAACTGGTTGATAACTAAAGGGGTCATCAGCGGTACTGTGGTACTGCAAGCAGTACTGCGAGTGCTGCTGTATTGCAGGTGCTAACAAGGTCATCATACAGGCCACTGTCCTTGACTTCTTTAGCAGCATATACAGAGAAACCACTTTCCTGCACCACAGTGGCGTCAGCAGGGCAAAGGATCGGCCCCAACACCCTATTTGCAAAGATAACCAGGTTTCATGTACTTCCGCCTCGCTCTCAGGACTGTGGGGTTGGGGCTCTCTGGAGTCCTCCCAAGCCCAAGTACAGGGCACTTTGATCACCATCCTCTCAGACAACACGATGGTGGTGGCATACTGTACAGTAGCTACATCAATAGACAGGGTGGCACCAGGGCAGAGGGACTGTGCCGTCTGGCATGGGAGACCCTCACCACAGCTGCAGAATCTGGCACGGCCCTATGGGTCTCCCATATAGCCAGAAAGGAGAGTGTGAGGGCCGATGCTCTGCCCAGGGGACAACTCGACCCCGACGAGTGAACCCTTCGCAAGGAATATGCGGTAGGTTTTTCCACATGTTCGGCATACCTCTGATAGACCTGCTTACGACAAAGGGCAACAATGGGCTGCCCATCTTTTGTAACAGGCGGTCCCACCTGCAGCCTTCCACATAGCGCCAGGTCCCTGCCTTGAGACGGACCAGAGGTTTAAATTCTTCCCCCCCTTTGGCATGATCAGCCAGATACTGAGGAAGATTCGCAGCTCCAAGGGTAAATTCATCCTAGTGGCTCCCTCCAGACCCCGGGTCCCAGGCCGCAGGTCCCACACGCAGGCCCCAGACGGGGACGTCTGGTTTTCCAGACGGCTCCACGCTGGGCATTAGCCCAGACATTGACCAGCTCACCAAAGGCATGGCTAATCGCCGTCCACGAGTCAGACAGTTAGCCCCCTCTGCGGGGCTCTCAGCAGTGCTGCATGCCCTGGCAGGGCCGCTGTACGAATCAACGGGGAACGCTTCCCTGGCTGCTCTTACAAAGAAAACACCCTTTGTCATTGCGGTAGCGTCAGCGTGAAGGAGTTACCTCCAAGCCCTAACAACCAAACAGAACCACATCAGATTCGAGGGCCATGGGGCGAGGACGGTTCCAGACCCGTCCCTTATTGCCAAGAACCGGGCCTTGACTTTCTTGCCCGGGGACATTTTCTTTCCGGAAATCAAAACCCTTTCATCAGTGGCTGAGGACAAGCGATGGTGCCCAGTCAGGGCACTGAAGTGGTACTTAAACAGGACAGAGAAGTTGAGACAAACAACCTCCCTTTTCATCCTGCCACGACCACCTTAAACAGCAGCCGCCAAGGATACCCTATCCCGATGGCTAGTAGAGATGATCCACCCGTTCACGATGGGGGGATACCCGGCCAAGAGATCACAACATCAGTGGGGCCTCGGCTTCCACAACTCTCTCTACCGGTATCCCGATACAGGACATCCTCAAGGTGGCAGCGTGGAAAACACCAACTACGTTCGTCGCCTGTTACTTACCTGACACTCTACACGCCGAGGCAGCTTTTGGTAGCTCGGCGGTGCGAGGTCCGGTTGGTACTTGGTCCCACCCCTCGGGCCTCCCACCATCGGGCAGTGCCACTCGGTGCTAAGGTTGTGAGGAGACAGGTAAGCGAGGAGCGAAGTAAATATTCCAAAACTTACTGGTTTGGATATTTACGAGTGACGAGCTTACCTGTCTCCATTCCCGCCTCCCTCCCCCGAGGGGGTGGGACACAGCCGGACGGGGGAGCAGTCGTTCGACTAGGCTCACGACTCCAAGCACAACACCAGATAGACAGAGCCAACAACTACTAAGAGTCACCGGCCAGGTCTATCGGTGAGGGTAACTTTGCACCCTGTGTTTTTCATATGCGTACTCACCTAAGTTGTCTTAGGGTTAGCAAGTGTTGGGCCTTTACAGGATGAGGCTCCTTGTTAGGAAAAAGGGGTAGTTTTGCCTGCAGGGCTCAGGAGAGTGTCCCCCCCCTTACCCGCTGCGGCGGGGAGGATTACACTCTCCCTGCTAGGAAGGCATCAGTGCCTTTTGTTAAGGGCTCACCTTTGAGAAGTTAAGTCGACGGGAGCCCTTGGGGGTGGCCAGAGGATTCTGGCCACCCCTATTTCGGTGACCGTGAGGCCACTTTTAAGGAGTGGTCTCATGAGTAGTGAGGAGTGACCGAGGGGGGGGTTCGGTCATAGAGGGCGCACAGTGTTATTATTTTACCAGGACTTTATAGGCACGGTAGAATGAGGTGCTAAGGTTGTGAGGAGACAGGTAAGCTCGTCACTCGTAAATATCCAAACCAGTAAGTTTTGGAATTTACCCTAATGTACCCTTACCCTTACCCTTACCTTACCCTTATCCTTATGGAGTACAGTAGTACTGTAATACCTGATATCAGAGTGAAAAAATTTGGGTAAAAAAAATTAGAGTCCAAAAAAATTGTCGGAACATAGAGACGTCGGAACATAGAGACGTCGGAACATAGAGATGTAACCATCAGAGTAGTATACTTCCCACGTGTTGTAATTACCTGCATTCTTAGTTCATTAACATTTGACAAAGCAATCATTGTAGAACTCTCTGCTCCTCAGAAAGAAATGCATCATATCAATTCTTCCCCCTCCCACCACCCCCCCCCAAAACAAAATGCCTCTGGTAATGATAAATTGCCTTTGAACATTTTTTGACTTAGTGATATTACCAGACAGCCAATCTCAGTGGTTCATGGGATTTGTTCCAAGTCTCCCCCGTGTGCTTTGACATTCAGAATGTTTTTCTTGAGAATTCATTTATCAATCACAGATGTTTTGTGCGCCTGACAAATCTCCACTCTTATCATTCCACGCAAACGTCAAAGAAAAGAAACTTGTTTGTCTTATATTTCATTTTTGCAGTTCCCCATTTTTTGATCCGAACATTCGTAAGAGTAATCCCTCTGTCAACAGAGGAATGTACCTCTGGATGAGAATTCCAAATATTTTTTTTTATGCAATGATATTATTTATCTCAGTTATTTACTCTTCTGTCCACAGAAACAGGAGAGACGAAACCAACATGCACAGAGGGAGACGGAGTTCCTTCGTTTGAAGAGGTCAAGGTTAGGAGTCGGGGACTTTGAGTCCATCAAGGTCATAGGACAAGGTGCTTTCGGAGAAGTCCGTCTCGTGCAAAAGAAAGACACAGGCCACATCTATGCCATGAAAATTTTACGGAAGGCCGACATGCACGAAAAGGAACAGGTAACAAAAGAATAAAAACAAAAAATTCAAAAATGGGTGTTAAAGTGAGGAAGTCATATTAACCAATCAGGCAGGAAATACATTGATCTGTTATAACGTACAGCGAACTGAGATTAGAAATACCCAGATCACTAGAAAAAAGACTATTTGCAGATTAAACCAAAAATCAAAACGTTCAGTTTCAATCAATTATTCCCTAGCATGATTGAGAGCTGTTATGAGCAGAATCTGTTGCAAACAATCTAATCTACTGTATCTTTCAAAGCAGATACATTAAGTTTGATCCTTATATCATGAGTATGGTTACATATATACTGTAGACCTGTACACGATGCTACCAAAATAGTATAAAGTAGAACCGGATGTTGGACATCTGTCGGTCCTTTCAGGCTGTGATTCTTGTTGAGATTTGTAGCCGTCAGATGTGAGTACTGTACACTCGTCAATCATGGGTAGGATAAGATATTCGAAAGAAAATCAGTTAGTTTATTCAACTGAGATCAAACCAGGGACAGCAGAGATTGTACTGTAAAGCATTGAACTTATTGATAGTATGTTCAAAGAAAAAGTGAAACATATACAGTAATCATTTTGAACTTGAAGTGACACCTGTTAGTTAGTCTTTCGTAAGGAAGAGCAAGATGGGTGTAAATATTTCAAGACTTGGTCAAAGTGACTTCACATTTACCATCCATTGCAAAAATTCTACCAATTTAAAACTATACAGATAGTTTAGATTTCGACGATAGCTACATGTATCAGAAAACATTGATCTTAAACTTATCTCTTTAAAACACACAAGCAGATACCATTTTAACATTTTACTAAAGAAAAAAAGAAAGGGAAGAGTTACTTAAAAGATCCACCTCAGTTGTAATTCTAAGCTCAAGTGTGTTACATTCTAGTATGTCTAAGGCAATCAATGTAAAGCTCTCATGATGATAGGAAGTAGTGTCTTGCTACCGTACATAACATGTTAGAAATGACGTCACAAAACCTGATCATGGATGATGGGACAACAACTTGAGGTCTTCTAGAGTTTCATCCTCCAGGTATTTTCAAGAAGTATGAAAATGCGGAGGAGGGCTTTCTGTCAACTGATTTCTGTTTATGTCGAACATTCCTCAAAATGTAATATTTACCCAAGTGCACACTACTTATAGTAAATACTCTTATGTCTCAGTCTTGTAGTTAAGGATTGCCTAGGCAGTCTCCCACTCAAGGCTCAAGTTTAAAGCTTTGCTGTGTTTCGTGGACAGTCATATTTTTCTTCTTTTAGACCATGTTTTAAATTAGTTTGGCTCTCAATGTCGTACCTCCTGTCTTTCTGGAATTGAAAAAGTAACATACAGTAAGAGAAACAATTTTGCCTGTTTGTGCAAGTTTTTGAGTTACACTTGAAACAATTGAAATTGGATGAAATTTTTAAAAACACTTTTGTGGTTGTAAGTTTTGTAGCTTGTTTTGGTAGGAAATTATTTATCTGTTTAAATGAAAACCAAAATAAAATAAAACTGTTAGCAAACTGCTAAATCCACTAGAGAGTCTGTGTAGGCGAATGTGTAAAAGTAAGTTGGCCTGACGTTTCGATCCTAGCAGGACCTTCTTCAAAGGCTAAAAAAAAAAAAATGATGACCCATATTGCCTGAACATAACTGCAGGTGAAAATATCTGAAGGTTTGATTGAGTCTCCTTATTTTTAGATCCTAATTTGATCGTCTCTGTGATTTCTTCCATATCTCGCAGGTGGCTCACGTCAGGGCGGAACGTGACGTTCTAGTGGAAGCTGACAATCCCTGGGTCGTCAGGATGTACTATTCATTTCAGGATCCACATAATTTGTATCTCATCATGGAATTTCTACCTGGAGGTATTAAAAAAAAAAAAACAGATTATTTTTGCTCCTTTTTTGATACAAGGCACAGTTTTTTCTTAAATTTGTTTTATGAAACAAAGAAGACATTGTCTGGTTCCTTTTGTTTTGCAAAAGAGTTGCTTTTCGAGACTTGACAGTTTGCAAAGAGAACAAGAGAAGAGGTTATATCATTCCAAAATTTTGAACTTGAGAAGATAGTGAAAAGAGTTTGAAATTCTTTGAAAAGGAGTAGAAAATGTGATCATTTCAAAAGTTTGGGTCACAAAGGTGCAGGGCTGAAGGATGGGTAGACAAGGCAGGTAGGAGAAGTTCAGAAGTAGGGAGACCAAATCAGTGTGAGGGATGATGGGAAGGGGAGGTGGGGGGGGGGGTTGTGGGTGAGAGGAAAGGGAAATGTGAAGTGATACAAATCAGGCCTTGAATCAACTAAAAAAAATAGATTGTGTAAACATTTGATGCTACTTGAAACCCTGTCATGGTTTTGAATAATTTTGGGAAAATAGTGAGATATCATGAAACAGTCTCGTACACAAGGTTTGGGAGATTCATGCAGCAAAGTATTCGATAGGCATGTGGAATCGGTCAGAAAATAACTTTGTTAAAAGGCTTGATTCAAAGATGTAAGTATTACGGATAATTCTTTAGTAGGCGTCGCAGGTCGTTGTTTCAAGATATGCAAAGACAGTCTGTGTGCATTATTAATAAAAAAAAATAAAATGGACGAAAATATCGTATTCATAAACTGGAAATTCCCGTTTATTGATGGGAAGAAACTTACGCAGCATCGTATTCAATTGTCTGTTTTCATCTTCTGTTGTAGGAGATATGATGACGTTGCTGATGAAGATGGACACATTGACAGAAGAGGCCACACAGTTCTACATCGCTGAGACCATCCTAGCTATCAACTCAATTCACAAACTCGGTTTCATTCACAGAGACATCAAACCAGATAACCTACTGCTGGATGTCAAGGTATATGCTCATTAATATTCATAACATGCTCATATATATTCATAATGTTTAAAAATCATGTACCCTTGTCGGTGTTTGCTACATTATCTCAGCTGAACGTTACAACAAATATTGGAAAAAAAATATATATCTATTTTTAGTAAAGGTGGTAGTTTTGTCAAAACAGATGTTTTTAAAAACAAAAATGAGAGAAATGATTTTTGTTTTGTCAAAAGTATTGATCTGGTCTAATCATGTCAGTTGTTTTTCAGCCTAGGCGTACAACATTTTTACAGCTGATGTAGCTGAGCATAGTCTAATTGTCGTCTAGCCTTTGATGGTACTGTATATAATTAAAAAAATAAATTTTTACGTTGCCAAAAAACAAAACAAAAAAAAAACAAAAAACCCCCTGAGATTAACTAGCAGAGGTAAACGAAACAAAGTGTAAATGGTGTGCAATTGATTTTGAAAATTTAGACATCCCTGTGAATTGCTATGTGTAATAAAGACTAACCATTTAAGTTCAATGGTATTGAGTGGTGAAATGCTGTAGAAATGAAGTAAGCAGCTGGGATTGACAGTTTACCAAATTTCAAAATATCGCTTCAGAGGACGACAAAATGTGGCAGATAATACTCGTACTGTTTAAGACAAGGTTTAACCTGGTATCCAATATGAATAACATGAAAATATTATTTTAATGTGGATTAGTATGATTTCCATGATCGGAAGCATCTGGAATAAACTTGTTTACTTCCTCGTCGGTCAGTGTTTATACAGGGTAATTCAGAATAAACAGAATACGGAAAAATTGGGGTTAACTCTTTCAAGGATACATCCTGTGAAACAGGAAACAGGAAACCATGAATTAGAAATATTCTCAAAGTAATCCTCATATTACATAGCCGCAAATTTATTTGGTTTCAACGAAAACTATGCTAAAAATAAATATTCTTTGTTAACAAAGGTAAATTTGTAAAGGTTGCAATGCTTATTATTGTGAGTCATAAAAAAAAATCATTTGAAAAAAAATTATTTGTTTAAAAAAGGAATTTGGTGCACACATGGGAATATCAAAAGCATTCTTCTCCAACTGTTATCTGTAGAAGACAGATACAATTAATTCTTGTGGGAAAGAAAAGCAGAACAGAAATCAAAAATGTGTCAGGTAAATTGAAAGAATAATCTTACATGTCATTAAGTGAACAGTTGCTGAATTCTATTTCCTGAACAAGAGAAGGAAGTTCATCATTTTCTATTTATAAATTTATTGATAAAATTTCAAGGAATGCATGTGTGCCTAAAGTTCATGAAAGCTTCTTAATAAAACCAGAAAAGAAAATTTTTTTTTTTTCATTGTGGGCAGTCTAATCATAAGACCCAGGTGATTAAGTAATTGAAGACAAGGACACAATTGAGATTAGGAATGGTGTGTATCATATCTGTGATGGTTTATTCTTCATTAAGCGCATTTGGAGTTTCTGTCCATCAAGATGGCATGAGCTTTTTCCGCGAATTCGCGGAAAATCCGTGATTTCTTTTCTACCTTGGAAAAAACTATTATCCTAACACACTGTAGCATACGCAAACTGGAGCCTATACCGCAATTTCTGCGAAGTTCCCTGATATTCTTTTTACCCCAGGCTCATCCCTGATCAATGAGAAACTTGTAGTTCCAATGCTGCATTGCAGAAAATTGTCCTGATATCAATCAAATTGTGACACAAGAGGAATCTGGTCTTCGGAATACAGAAAAGTTTTTAGTCAATTGCACCTCCATGTGTAGATGTTCACTAAACCCGATCTTCTTAACGTTCGGAAAAATGATCAGAAGAAGATCATGGATGAACGCCAAACTATTTTTTTGGTTGACATTTAATAGTCATTCTGCCATTTTCAGCCAGTAATTTTAGTGCTCTTTATCAAAATTAGTTGATAAATTTCCTGTCGATGCTTTGATTTACCTTTGGCAATTTGCTGAATTATGGAGACAACCCTTATATATGCAGTATTAAACCATTGAAACAGCAAAGCAAATTTTATTTGAAACTCATGCGATCATGTTTAAACATGTTTAAAATCATGTGAAGTTTAAAAATCATGAAGGAACGAAGATGTTGTCCTATTACCTCGTTAATTAATGCCCCCCCTTTGTTTTTGTCTTTCCAGGGTCACATCAAGTTGTCAGATTTCGGTCTGTGTACCGGACTGAAGAAATCACATCGCACAGAATTCTACAGAGACTTGTCTCGAGCTCATCCTAGTGATTTCTGTAAGTTACAAGAAAAAAAGACCTCCTCGTGCAAACAGTTATTATCAGGATATAAAGATCCCATGTGGGGTGATTTGTGACGTAACTAGGAAGGAACCCATATTTTAGCTTTTAATAGAACTGTAATGACCCAGAGAGAGAGAGCGTATCCAAATCATTCTTGTAATTAGCTAATAATGGACTCCTTCACATAGCACAGAATTACGATAAGTACGGAGGGTTCCCATGGAAACGACTTCTGCAAGTAGCTAGTAAGAACCCTTCCTAAGCCGTACAGAACTCTTAGAACCACAGAGATATCTTCTGCAAAGTGATTCCTGTAAATAAAGGAGAAAGACTCCATTGAGACAGACATTTGGGAGTTAAGAATTAAAGAAAATGGATACTAGCTTCACATTTTTTTTGACTATCTTCTTCATTTCTACAAGAATTTGAAAGTTGGCATTATACCCACAATTCTCCCCAAAAATGGTTTTTCTTGAGAGATTAATGCAAAGGACACTTGTCGATGTTCAGTAAGTTAGACTTATTCAAACTGTAGGAAATTGCCATGTCTAATATTGAATTTGCTATAAAATCCTGAGTGACACAAATATATTAAATTTTACAGAAACTTATCAATGACTGTCTGTACCAAAAATATAAGCCAGGTAAGAATGGCAAGCGAAGAGCAAATGCCATAGGTCAGGTTTCCCTAACTTTATCCTCCCACTTACCCCCTGTGGATTTCAGAGTTGTTCACGAACCCCCAACTTTCGAGGCACGATCTGAGTCATTATTAAACAATAATTCGCATTACAGTGCTTCGTAAAAGATCAAGTATCACATGCATGATACGGTACTACTATGGCAACATACAGTATGTATGGAAAGCGAAAAGAGTTTGTCAATAGGTACGACTTTTGTACATTACTAAATTATAGGACATATTAGATGTTAGCTCAACAAAAAGTACTAAAGTTTTGACTTTCAGAAACGTCTCACGAACCCCCTGGGATGGACTCATGCACCCCCTGGGGATTCATGCACCCCAGTTAGGGAACCCCTGCCGTAGGTGGTGTTTCCATTTTCGATCACATTTCCTGCTACCATTGAAGGCTTTTGGGAATTGAAAGTTTTTGCCACGTTTGTAACAAGGTCCCATTTCTCTCTCAGCTTCCAGTAATCCAGTGGACTCGAAACGAAGACATGAAAGTTGGAAGAGAAACAGGAGAGCATTGGTAAGTCGCCATGGAAACAGCTTTGATTTTAAATGGCTTTGACTTGGCACCTTGGTTCTCTTTTTGAACATACGTAATTAACGCAAGTTCCACCGTTGGGATTTTTCTTGTTACATACGGGTTAAAAAGTTTTCGGTTCATTTTACCATACTTTTTATTCAGTCTATTTCATGCTAAGAGCATGCCTTGTTTTCAGGTGTGTGATGATTTGTGGTCCCTGTTAGGGAGGGCTTGTTAGGAGGGGCCAACCATGGTTTGATAGAATTGGGGTGTTGAATCAGTTGGGAAGGTCTCTTACTCAACAGTAATCTATATTAACATTCAGTGAATCTGAAGACACCAAACATCTACATGCAAGAATGAACATAGTTGTCAAAAACAGATTGCTTGTCATGAAAGCCTGACAGTGAAAACAGTTGTGTAGATACTGGATAGTTAACTGAACAGGAAAAAGGCAGGCATGTGTTCTCATCAATGTGATAGGATGCTTAGTGTCAGAAAAATAAACATATGTATTTAAGTTGATGGGAGTCTGTAAGTATTTGGAGTGAAAAATCTTACAACTGTTTGTAACTGCTCTCAAACCAGCAAGAAGCTTTCAATTTTTAAATTTCAAAAATATTTCACCCCCCCCTTTAGGCCTATTCAACCGTCGGCACTCCAGATTACATCGCTCCAGAGGTCTTCCTCCAGACGGGTTACCGTAACAACTGTGACTGGTGGTCGCTAGGGGTGATCATGTACGAGATGCTGATTGGCTATCCTCCATTTTGCTCCGAGACGCCCCAAGAGACCTACAGGAAGGTGATCCATTGGAAGAAAACCCTCCAGTTCCCATCGGAGGTACCGATATCGAGAGAAGCAGAAGACTTAATAAGAAGGTAGAGTAGACCAGGGATGATCATGTGTGTGTGTGCCAAGAGTGTATCCAGCTTGTATTCCGTATTTGCCATGTAAAAAGAAAGTTGGTGGGGTAGTTGTGCATATTGGTTTAGTTTGTATATGTAGTTGTGCATTTCGGTTTAGTGTTGATATCAGTTTCAACACTATGTGTCAATCTTTTTGCAGTATGTACAACTATATGCAAAGCAGAAGCTAACACCTTAGAACCTTAAATAATTTCACGATACATGATGTTTTTAGGTGGCAATTTTTAGATACAAAACATTGAGATTTCTAAGAAACGTTAACAAAAGGCTGATCGAAAGAAATCTCCAAAGTGAAGTAGAGGTTCAACAGATAAAGAGAAACGCACAGAAGGAACATTAATGAAAGAAAAATGAGTCAAAGAACGAGCAACAGAATTTATAACAAAATACTGGAGGGAGATAACTTATGACTACATGAGGTGGCATAGGTGATTAATACCTTCTGCTAAAGCAAGAGATAGAGAGGCTCTCTGGCTACAGTCTTAATTATTCCAAATATTTGGGCCAGAGAGCCAAATAAAATCGCTCAGTGGATGTAAGACGGTGGTGATTAGGTGAAGATACTTGTTGTTTCTTGTACTGTAGAGGTGAATGGTAGATCAACTTGAAAGCATATTCAGGAAGCTTCAGGGACATTGTGAAGAATATGTACATATGTAGGTATGTATTTTAGATCCTCCTGCTAACAGGAACTCGCAAAGAAGCCTCATTGGCTTATCAAAGCAGCAAGTTGACCGAAGTCAGTCTCTTATATTCATATATATAAAGTCCATGATTATGAATTGTCAATTGTCAACAACTCTGTAACTGGACGACATACATTAATCTTGGAGTGACTCGAACTCAGGACCTTATGATTGAAAGGCACCGACGTTAACCACTGAGCTAACACTCCTATGTCCATATGACATGGCAGTTTTACTGTGTCATTTTCACAGGAAGGGATAACTTTCCATACCACTTCCAAGGTCACTTTTATGATAGCGATTAGGAATATTACTTAAAACGTGCTTCCAAGTTTTGGCTGCTGTCCAAAACGTAACAACATAGAAACATAATTTTGCCACTATTCTTGCAAAATTTTCTGCCAAAAGGTCTGAGTTGCAAAAAAAGTAATCTTGCTTGATGCTGGTATATTGATTTTATTTTTAACCTGATGTTGAATGAAGTTGAATGAAACCCAATATCACTGCGAGCTGCATTTGTTGGACAGCCAAAAGTTGATTCTTTAGTCATCCCAACGTCATGTGTTCGTAAATGGCAAACATTGCTCGAGGTCAGGATAAACCACTTCTGTAACATGCTTGATAAAAATTGAGCTTCTTGTCGGAAAACAGGTGGAATTGTTTTTCCCGAAGAAGTGTTCATTAGGGTTAGGTCCCACCTTCACATCTGCTTTGCATGATCTCACATAATGATGATTTCTTGCATGTGTTTCGTGCCCTGAAAATTTGTTTGATATCACTCCCCTTTGCAAGATGCAGTTCACTCTTGCAACCAACATTGTTAGAAAGGAAGATCAAGTTCTTCAAATCATTTCCCCCCCTCAAAGAGCCATTTATGTTGGACACTGAGAGCAAATTTACTTAAATATGGATGGTTATATGGATAAGTAAACGTTTGTCTGTGAAACTTTCACTCTTCGGTTTCTTTTGTTGTAGAAACTGTTTCATTAATTTGGCTATTGTGGCTATCTAGGAAAACACTATCAAAAACTGTTTAGCAGTTGTAAGCAGATTAGTTATAATCAATGTTTGTATCTGTTATACGAGTGCAAGTGTTCAAAGCCATGTCTTTCTTGATTTCAGGTTCTGCTGTGAACCCGAAAGAAGGATCGGTCACAATGGGGTGGACGAAATTACGAGGCACCCATTCTTCGACGGTTGCGACTGGGAGCATATCAGAGAACGGCCAGCTGCAATCCCGATCAACGTGAGGAGTTTCGACGACACCTCTCACTTTGATGAGTTCCCTGACATTGAAATTAAACCAAGTAAGTATAGAATCAAAGGTCGTGAATATTCACGAGGAAAGGAATATTTTATATTATTAAGAGCAATTTATGTTATTCTAAAACATGAAATCAATTTGAAGACAAATGTGATAAGAGATGAAAATTGATATCAGGAAGAGAAAAGTCTCTCGGAACAACACTTTTCATTGTCATGAATATTCATAGAGGGAATGGGTATTACATTGTTTTGATTAGATATAGCCACATATGCAAAATAGAGATGTGAAAAAGTAAAGTCTTTAACAGCGTGCTCGTTTTGTAGTTAAAAATAAAATGAAAATATTAGAGCTGGGTGAGCAACCTACCTAATTTATTGTTATATAGCGCTCTACATCAAAGAATGATCTCAAAGCCCTTCACAAAATCGCATAAAATATTACAACTTAAAATTATTACAGCTTAAAATATTACAGCCTAAAAATATTGCATCATAAAAATTACAAAAATAAACAAATATCCTAACAATAATTATTAAAGCAATAAAATTCAGAAATTAAAGATGAAAGCAATAAAATATGACAGCATACAATAAAACTAAAATACCATGCTGTTACAGCCGAAAATTAGTAACAATAAGACTATCAAAATATAAGTAGAAAATAAAATTTAATATACAACAATAAAAAAGTTGGTAAGACGGCAACAAAAACAGTAAGAGTGGAGGTTAAAAATGAATAATACTTTCGAAAAAAGTCAAGTTTTAAGGAGTGCCTTAAAAGCATTTATTGATGGAGCAGCCCAGATCTATCTGAACTCTACACTCGATTTGCAGAAACAAAGACTTGTATTCTTGTATAAAAACAAAGTTTTCTTTTTATTCTTTACGATTCATTAATCTGCATAGTTTATTTGAGCTCTACACTCGATTTTGCAAGGAACAAAGACATTATTCTAATAAAAAACAATTTCTTTTGCTTTTAGTCGCACCTCTTCAATCGGACGTTGATGGAGAAAACTACAAGGACTGGGTCTTCGTCAATTACACCTTCAAGAGATTCGAGGGATTGACCCAGAGAGGTGGCTGTATCAGTCAAGGTCAAAGGGCAGAGTCCAGCAGATGAAATCAAATGAATCCACTCACCAGTATGTTCAAAAGAGATGAAGAGGATGGAGATGGGCAAGTGGTGTAATAATGGAGTTAACTGACAAAGATGTTAGCAATAAGTCTGATAAGGCAATCCTGGATTAATACTAGTAGACCACATAATGAGCAAACCTTGTGATCAAATTTTGAAGGGGAAAAAAAGGTGATATTTGTAGCTAAAAGTGGAAAATATAGATGTTTGTAGTCGACGACCAAGGGTCAGATTGCGTGAGGTGCATCGCTCTGGTAATATTATTAATTAAAACTCAAATCTTACGGAAAATCTTATGGCCAGAAAACTGCACCACATGGTGGAATAGCAAGCCAGAAAACTACACCACATGGTGGAATAGCAAGCTTGGCAACTGCACCACATGGTGGAATAGCAAGCCAGGCAACTGCACCACACACGGTGGAAGTGCAGGCTAGTAATGGTGGTTAGGAGACTAGTTAACTGCATGATTTAGTGGAATTGCAGGCCAGAAAACTGCACCACATGGTGGTTAGCAGGCCAGAAAACAGCACCACACACGGTGGAAGTGCAGGCTAGTAAACGGCACCACATGGTGGCCGTTAGCAGACTAGTGAACCTCACCACATTTTGGTGGAATAGCTGGCTAGTTAACTGTACAAAGCGCTGGATCATCAGGCTGGTAAACTGCACGAAATTGTGTGCATTATTGATAGGAAGCTGGAGTTTGATCTTGTACACTACTAACATGCACCATATGGTGTACCATGCTGACCTTGTCTTACATGCAGCACCATGCGGTGTATGTATTGAGTGTTACACTGTGTCACTTGAACGAGTCTTAATAATCCGGTGCAATGCATTACTTACAAAAGTCTTGGGTGTTAGGTTAACAATGACATATGCAAAGTAGATAGGGTATATGTAGGCACTTGATTTGTAAGTCCTGCCCTGTTAGCCTTGTACCTCCTAGTGCACTCTGTAAACTACCTGACTGGTTATCAATAATTGCACTCGCAGTACCTGGTTTGCTCATTATGTCTTCTATTGTCAGCTAACTCCATTTAAAAGAAATCCGTGATAGCAGATGAAGAGAGAGCCCTGGAGCGGTGGATTCATAAATTTTGCGTATTTGCAATTAAGAGATTAGTAGTATTATTATCATTTTAACCTGTGTGATTTTCTTCTTTTTTCTTAATTCCTTTTCTTTTTTCAGATTTATCAAATTTTGAGCAAAACAGGTAACTGTGTTACAGGATATACTCAGGCAAAACACTAGAAGAATATAAATGGTTATTAAATATTTTGGCATTTAAATTGGCGCTTCAAGAAAAAAATTGTTTTTGTTATATGGCTGTCGAGAATTCTGTGTGTGTTGTGATACTTGATGGCAGCCACATGCTTAATATAATGGCTTATGACATCCTCTGCATTAAAATTTCAATTTTTAATCGGTGGGGTCTCTCCTACAGCGATGATGATGAACTTGCATCTTAAAAACTTTGAGGTCAGTCTTGATTTGAGGGAAAGTGTAAACATGACCTTGTATAACTGTAGGGAAGATTTTGCCCTAACAGGCATGAGCTTCTTCCTCGAATTCGCGGAGTATCCGTGATTTCTTTCCTACCATGGTGGACAAAAACTATTATCCTAACACACTGTACCATACGCAAACTGGAGCCTATACCGCAATTTTTACAAGTTCCGTGCCTAAATATTGCAATATTTGCTTGGAAGTACACACACACACATACACAAAAACACACAGTACATAGCTATGCCAGACAAAAGTTATTCAATAGTTTGGTGATATGAAAACTATGACTACCCAAAAAAGAAGAACAAAAAAGGGAATGAGTGTAAAAAAAGTTAGTTATTAGTTATGCTTAGATGATTCTTTGTACTTTTGAAGATGATAGATAACTCTTAAACGGTTTTGGTTGTCAAGGATATATTAATCATTTTGATATCTGAACATAGAGAAAATGAACAAATCGGTGTGTAATTATGGCTGGTGAAATGACTTGTATATGTTTTAGCATAGGAAAAAGTTAGCTTTAATTTAATATAACCCTCTAAAACAAGAAAGATCGTTATGAAATCTGGTAAAAAGTTTGACATTATTATTTTCTGTCAGTTTTTATAGTCAGTTTTAAGCAATTTTACAGTTACCACAGTTTGAAAAAGACAAAAAAAATACCCAGAAAGATTTCAGATGCCAATATTCAGATAGATTTTGCACTTTCATATGAAAGTTTTACTTGAATAGACACAGGTTGTTATCATGCATGTATCTGTTTAATGCAGCAGTTTGTCAGAAATTGACAAAATTGACAAATTGCAGTAATTGATATTGAATGTGAGAGAAAAATGCAGTGACCAGTATACATTGGAGGTAGTAGCCAGTGATAGTTAACAAATATCTCTTTTAGTTGAATTAAAGGGTATGGAATCATATGAGGTAGTAACTGGCTGAGAAAAATGCAGAGTTTGAAAAGACCATTATTAACAAAATGAGTGATTTCACACTTGGAAATGCACTTGCCAGTGGTTAACGTACGGTATTGGCACTTTTTCACTACAACAACAACAGACATACTCTCCCAATTTGAAAGTACTTTTACGTACTCGAGACAATTTGAACGATGTCTCTGAAACAATGTTCAGGCACTTCACAGATGCGCATACATGCATCGATGTGCTTCAAGCGGGCTTCTTCATACCGCTGCAGGACTTGCTTGAAGAATTTCTTAGAGAGATCTTTAACTGCCTGATAAGAATTACAATCCTGACTTAATAATATAGAACTATATTCCTTGTTGATATTCAGGCATGAGCTTTTTCCACGAATTCGCAGAATATCCGTGATTTCTTTTCTACCGCGGGGGACAAAAACTATTATCCTAACACACTGTAGCATACGCAAACTGGAGCCTATACCACAATTTTTGCAAAGTTCTGTGATTTGTTTTTTACCCCAGGCTCATCCCTGGATATTAAAGATTACTTCTTCTTCTTTAGATGGTTTGACTTCCTGTTTGTTCTTTTTCCTTCTTTTTCTTTTGCTATGTAAATAAAGAGTGCCCTCTAGTTGCTACTCGGTGCTATCAGTTAGTTCTACCTTCTTCCTTCTTCTCTCTTTAATTTTAGAATTCTTGACCTGAAATTGAGCTTCTCCTTCAAGCAAAACTTTTGAAGTCTTAAAATATTTCTCTTTTTAAGATGGAATCTATGTCCTCCTTTTTTTTCAAATTTTTCCTTTCTCATTCTTCTTATCTTCTTCTTCATCGAAATGAATATTTAGTAAATGTAGCAATTTTCTTCAGAGCAATAATTATGCCTGTTTTTTTCTCTCTTTTGGCAACCTCCTCCCTTTTAATGGTTCGTTGTAAAAATTTACCATGAATTTACTGCACGATCACTTTGTTGCACAGAAACTTGTAAGCTTACTTTCTTGTGATTGAGGTATAAGTTCAAACGGTTGCATTGCTTAGTGATGATATTGAAGGTGTAATATTATCACGAACACAACCATTTAGATTATTGATAAATCCTCTTGAAGGTGTTACCTGCCACCTGGAATTAAGTCTAGGCTGTAGCTGAAATTGTGTCAAGTAGAATACTGTCTTCACAACATGCTTACAGTTGCATACTAGCTTAAGTGTGTATTAAACTGTATTGTTCATTTTTCTATGTTACTAATTATAATAATTATAATCTTCAAAATGCATTAAACTCTGTAAGGTGTGTAAATGACTTGGCAATTACACCTCAGAATTCTAACTTTTTAAAGGAGGAATCGATTTATCCAATGTGGTATACTGAGTCAAACTGAGGACTCTGCTATGCAAATAACATTATATGTATGTTTGCAGTTATTTCTTATCTATCTATATCACAAAAACCATCCCTGTGATGTAAAATTGTCAATACAAATTAACTTCAAAAATATTAAGCATTACAAAAGTCTCGTCCTCTAAGAGTTTGTCTAAGTAGATTTTGGAGCAGTTCTGTTCATGTGGGAAAGTCTCTGTCAACCTCTTTAGTACCGTTAGTTGAAAAAAAAACATGAGGTCAGTTGATTTGCAGTACTTTCAATGTTTGGTACAATATCTTTGTAATAATTACGGCTGTAATATCTGCGTGCTGTGTTCAAGATAGTTTTGCAGTCGATATCCATAGCTACCTATCAAAGTAAGCATATAGAATTAGCAGGAGGCTCCGAGGGTAAGTGGGAACTTTGATCTCTCACTACACAAATTGTGATATTGTGATATTTGAACGAAGCGTGATGCATTTTGCATGGGTGATGAACTCTTTATCTTTCCCTGTTGAATCATTGAAATTTTGACATGTCGAATGGTATCAACTTGCATTTCAGCTGTGACATTAAATGGCAACCTGATATCTGTTGGGCAGAGTACGTCATTAATACACCAACAACAAATTTCTGCATGGGTATCTTAGGAGGGTCAGAGCAAGTATCAGAATGCATCTGGGGTGCAGTGATCTTATTAAATGTGATGCCCACTGTAACTGTAAACTGCAAACATATTTCACAAACTTCTGGCTGTGGTATATATATAGTTGTGCTATCATTACCACAGCTGGCCTGGGCTTGAAATTATCTGAGCTACTGAAGGAGAGAGTTAAACCTAACTCAAATAATCCTTTACTCATCTCAAGATGAGAAGTGTTAAGAGAATCTTCAATACAGATCTGCAACCGGGATTATTTTTGTTCTATAATATCACTGATATTCCAGGCTAAGGTTTAGTAGGTGGGAAAGTTACATTTGTGAGACAATGGAAAGTGTTATATTGATATGGAGCACAGAAACCTTGATGTATGATTTTATGAAGTTGTATGAAATATTACACCGTTAAGTTTAGGCTATTGTATAAGATTATGGTCTGTTATGATAAATCGTTTAGTTATGGTCTTAGCTGTATAGGTACACTTCACAAGATATATGAGGTATGATTAGGAAGAAATTGTACAAACAGAGAAAACTTGGCAATTGTATTGTTAGCTTGCACTTGTGGGCCTAAGTTGTTGTTATTATGTTACATTCGTTTTTACTTATCAGCATATATGGGTTTAAATTATTGGTCTTATATCCATGTTGTTATCTATAACTTAACACACTCATTACATACTACAGATGTCGTCGTATTTTTTGCCTTGCTATCAATATAATCTGTTAAACGGATCATGTGATAAGAGTTAGAACTTTATATACCAAAGATAAACACATCATTCTATCTTTATCAGACAAGCCCATAAAAAGAAACATACATAGCAGACACTCTGCAGGCGTCAAGGTGCAAAGTACAATCACTTAAAAGGTTTTAAGACATAACCCAAGTTTGTCGCCATGAAGCAATTATTACAGAAAAACAAAATGCTATGACTGATGTGGATTTTTGAAGCTGCTCATTTCTGCCATCATTTTGGTTTTTGGTCAATGGCTGTTAACAGCAACCTTCTATTATTTGATCTCTGAATGAGCTGTCCACTTCATCATTCCACATCATGACCTTGTCACCGAGGATTCAATCTGACCGAATGCCACTTTGGTTCTACCAGTGATAATTCCACCTGCAATATTGTTTCATGGTGGTAAACATGTTGTGTCCCCCTGATGCGACTTCATGATTATTCAATGGGGGCGGGGGGGGGGGGAGGTAGCATTACCAAGGATGGCATCATAAGCTTGTGTGATATTTGTGCTACTTTACCTCTAGTAGTTTTCTGTGATTATCTCTATTATTATTCTTATTTTCTCTTTCTGTTCTTCATATTTTGCCGCTGTAAGGCAATATCATACCGTAATGATATTTGTTTTGTCTGTTTTTATTATGTAATGGTGCCTTTTTAATAATGATGGTCCTATAACCAGGAAATGATGATACCAATTTAATGTCTTGCATGGTATTTGACCAAAAAGAAAAAAAGGAGTATAAAACTAAACATAAAAAAAAAGACATGTTCATTCTGCTGGAGGAAGAAGAAAGAAAAAGAAAGGTTGTTTGCAGGTCACAAGTAGTGCAAGAATACTAAATAAGAAAGGTTTAAAAAAATTGTGAAATAGTTTGCAGGATTTAGAGACAGCTGTAGATAACAGAGCCATATGTGCAATATATATACACCATCTGAAGAAGAAAAATACAGTAGATTGTCAAAGAAATCAACATATAATCTCATTTTGTTTGTAATCTCTTATCCAGAGTCGTTTTTATTCCGGGGGGGGGGGGGATTTTTATGTAACTTAACAATTGCACTTTGAATAAGAACGTTATTGAGTAAACCTCTCTCTTATGATCATTCCTCTTCCCCAACCGCCCCCTGTTCGAATATTTATTCACCAAATGAAGGTTATGGTGGAAGTGACTATTGAGTTCATTTGTTTAGCAACATATTACCTCCCAGACACCTCTTTCATGCTGTGAAAAAGTAAATGTAAATTCTTTAGATTGTACTTTTAAATAGTGTTTTGCAAGACAGTTATTGTAATGAGCGTATCGTTAAAGTGAATTTTAGGAATCAATAAAGTTATCAAATTCAATCTCAGTGATATTTTGACAAATCAAAGGTGGGAGGGGGTAGAGAGGAGGGGTGGGGTGGGATATGGTCACAAAACTTGTTTTCTTGCCGTTACGAGCCTGCAAAAATCATGAAATGTCTGACATCCTAATAACCACTAAATACAGTTCAAGCCATGCACGCGGTTACAGCTGACGTGGTGAACGGTTCTAGGGAAGGGATAAGACAGACTGGCCCTTTAGCGGTCGTGTAAATCGTGATAGGGTTCAAGGTAGGTCGGAGTTCACAACAATTACGCTCTGGTATGGTATATTTTGTAAACTAGGGTCCTTTACCATGTCTTTCTGGAGTTCGCAAGATTATAAGTCGGCTGGTGCATGTGGGTAGGTGGGTGGGGCGGGGGTGAAAAAGCGTCTGTCAAAGCGAGAAGCAATTGGTGCCCTGCGAGAATCCTTGGCTTTGGCCGCAGGGTCGCACAATTCCTGTCGACCGGCATGTACACATTGCTCATGTCTCCTAATGAGGCCCAAAAGCCGCTAATAAAGAATCTACGGATGATGTTAAATGCCAAACTCACATTTTTCTTTATAAATTTGCATAGGAATTTTAGCTAGCGCCACCATTTTTCATACCATCTAATTGTTGGGGTTGTAACTGTTCCATTGACTTAGTGTAGGTAGACTTTTCTTCTATTAGTTCTGCAACTCAATGGACTTACATTGCAACGTAAATTTAAAAAACTACCATTACTGTGATACGCAGTAGCTCTCGCTATTTTCGACACGAAACTTGGACGAATTACGTTTCATTATTTGGAGAGTGTAAGTGAAGATATCCAACTAAAGCGATTTTTTTTATGTGAGGTTGTTGCCGCAAAGAAACCCGTTTTAGTTTAACTCCTAAGTCTTCAATAGTACCCGAAGAAACTTCCACTTGTTACGTAATGCCCTAAATGTCTTAGACCAAAATTTGCATGTGTGTACTCTTGGCAAGTTCGTCTCTAATTCTAACTTAGTTCACATTGTACTTATTTTTGAGATAAATGACAATTTACAATGCAATTCGACGCAATGGAGGTTATTCTAGGCTGATTTCAACAACATTAATGTGTTCGTTCATGTGAACCATAGAGGAAACATGCAGAATGTAAAAGTTTGTGTTGAGAAGACGAGTCTGAAGACTCACTTGGTTTAGGTTGTCTCTGCAGAGACTCAGTACACTGTTGCGTTTGAGCAGACGTTTACACTGTCATGTTCATTAACTTGTCGGTGCCAAAGCCTTTCTTCAACGGATTTTCCCTTGTCAGCTATTGTTCATAGTGTAACGTGCGTAGTTATGGAATTAAAGGGGTTCTGGGTTTATCTGTTAGGACTTTCCTGCGTAATGAGGCGTAGAGAGATACTTGGGCTAGAGAAAGAAACCAACACGACGTGTTGCTTGCATTGCATATATTTATTTGTGAGGTGGCTCATTCAAGGCTCGGCACTCGAATGCCATTCAAATCTAACAGCAATTACAGCTGCTACTAAAACTAGTTAACATACAAATAACAGAAATAACATTGACATTCACAGCCGTCAAAATACTTTCAATACGCAAATAAGCTTCACTTGACAATATAGACAATTTACATAACATAACACACTCTTACAATAGTATGATAGAGATGCATGATAGAGATGGTAGGAAACCAACAAGCATTATCAACTGAACTTCAATACACTTCAATCAAGAGTTTTGATCGGATTATAGGACTAAAAAGTTTAAGTAGTGATAAGCTTCAGTTCTTACTAAAAATCGATGTGAAGTCATCCCACTCTATCGACTAGAATGTATGTATTTTAGATCCTCCTGTAAGTAGGAACTCGCGAAGAAGCCATCATTAGCTTAACAAAGTCGCAAGCTGACCGAAGTCAGTCTCTTACATCCATATTTAACGTCCATGATTATGAATTGTTAATTGTCAACAACTCTGTAACTGGACGACATACATTTATCTTGGAGTGACTCGAACTAGGGACCTTATGATTGAAAGGCACCGGCGTTAACCACTGAGCTAACACTCCTTGTATTTCATTGAAATACGATTTGTTCCGGAAAGTGGAGAAGCAGCAAATTTATAGCGAAAGCGACTATGTAATACTTATATGTTTCATATCCCTGACATGTTATGTTGTTTAGAAATGCTACGACAACAATTTTTTTGATATGAGTCAAACTTGTGCGGTATAAGATTTCGCAGCTATACGTGTAGTCATGAGCTCACAATGAAATGTTTACTTTATAAGGCTTTAGAAACAATTATCATTTGGAAGTTGAATGTGGGACAAGAGGAAAGCAATGACGTTCGTGGACATTAAGGTAAGTGCTCGATTTCATTTTCTTACTAACTTGTTGCGATTTCCAAGACACTGTCATATGCGTCAAAGTTATCGATATCTGGCGATACAGAAATCCACGTTTAAAAAGATCGTGCCAAAACAGTACCAGGAAGGATAAAGTACAGTGGCGTAGGAAGGTACTTTTGAGTGGGGGGGGGGGCTGAAGACTGATGGCCGGCCTGGGGGAGGGGTTAAGGGTAGGGTTAAGGGGAGGGGTGTCCCCCTCCCCTTTGAATTTTTTTGGCATTTCCAGGTGGCCTCAGATGCAATTTGGTGCAATATAGCACACTTCAACACCCACTCCATTTTGTAAATAATTTTGCATTTTCACCAGGCCTTAGATGCAATTTGATGCTCCAAATGAGATTTTTTCCTCATTTGGAAATGAAAAAGGGGTTTTCTGACTTGCGGAGCGGGGGGGGGGCGGAATGATACTTCCGCCCCCCATATTTTTCACTGGGGGGCTGGCGCCCAAAGTCCCCCGGTTCCTACGCCCTTGATAAAATAATCAACTCATTTTAGGATTTCCAAAATAAGAATATTGAAGAAACATATGCATTAGTCTAACGGTAGAGTACACTACAAATATAGGTATTTTTCCTGATATAGCTGAATATTGTAAAGTTTTCCTATATTCCTTTATAATACCATTTTAAGAAGCTGTCAACTTGATGAGAATTTTTCAGGTTTGTCATTAAAACAAATTAAAAAATAAATAAATAAAATTCAATTCAGGAAGGAAGGAAGGATTCAAGAATTACGCCTTGAAGAAGCTTCATGCGTCTTAATACGAAAACAAATCCAATAAGAAGGTACTTTTTAAAGTAAAGTCACATAGGAAAGAACCTAGTCACGAAAAACCAAACAACGAACCGGTTGATCACCTCTCAACCCCAGTCCCCTTGCATGGAGACTGCGACTAGGTGCTGGTCGTTATATGTGTGTGTCACGAATCCCCTACAAGGGGAACATGATGCTGCACATAGTGGTTGTGGTTTATACAGCGACATACTATTCGCCAAACACGGGGAAAACGTTCGTTTTAGTTGAGAAACAACAGTCGATGACAAACAACCCCTACGACCCCATCCGAACATTCACTATATGTTACGATACTGTTGATCCAAACCAAGTTTGTTTTACTGCCTATTGGTCTTTATCTTAGGATACAAGAAACCTCTGGAATAAAGTAATAACACATCTTGTTCATACTTTTTCTTACGAAAAGATCAGACTTAAAACTTGTATTATAAAATCTACTATATCAAACTGTAATATTGTGGAAAGTTGTAAAGTCTTTCAATTGGTGTTCATAGAGTGCGCCGCTAATCTCATTCCCGTAAGGTATGCAGGTTGTATTAGTAAACAGAATGTATATAGCAGGCGCGTATCCAGGATTTTCAAACCCGGGGGGCGCGAATTACTATCTAAGCGGAGCGCCACCATCGGTTGGCGCGCAGCGTACAAGAAAATTTCTTGTTTTGAAACCCCCCAGATCACCGGAAACGGCACTTCTCGGGCTTGAAATGACCAACCAGATGTACACTTTTTGCCTGAGAACCAAGTATTTCCTAATAGTTTTTTTTCCATCCATAACCTTTTTGAAGATTGTCAACCCGGCACACATCATGTTCGACCTGATCGCATCTCCTGTGGGTCTTTGCTTTTGTAGGTGATTCTACGTCGCGGCCCACAATACCCGTCAGCCCCACTTTTCAAGGTTTTAAGCCCCATATATGTTCAGAATTTGAAAATTCACATTTCTCGTGAAAAAACTCACTTCAAAACATACCCATAATCTTGTACAAAATTTCATCTATAGACAACCAATATAGAAAAAACTTCCTTCAACCCCTAACAGACCGGTCAAAATTGCACGAGTAGAGGGAAGTGTGATGTAGAATGTTGGTCAGAAATTTTCGAAAATTCAGACACAGTTAATTTATTGGTGTAGAAATATTAAAACCTGTTATAACGGCTATTATAAAACTTGGTTGAAGGAAATGAAAAAATAGCAAGATATTTCCGAAACCGAACACTACACACATAGGCGCAGGAGGCGCGGCGGCAGTGGCCGAGCTAGGGGTATTGGTCAGGAGTGGCGAGAATGGTCTGAAGGGGCGCTTTCGACACTATCTAAGCGGAGCGCCACCACTGGTTGGCGCGTAGCGTACAGAAAATTTTTGAGTAAAGATACTCCCTAGATCGCAGGAAATGACCCTTTCCGGGCCTGGGTAATTTGCAGATAAACGAAGAATAAGGTGTCATCGCCAAATTACAGCAACAAAATGTGAGAAATGTCAATAAGTAGATGAGAGCGCAATAAAAAAGTCAATAATCTAGAATAATTAAAAAGTGGTAAAGAGCTGAAAAAGGCGCCAGCAGTCCATTTGAGTCCGTCAGGGGGGGGGGCATCCGCGCCCCTGACCATATGGACGCTCCGCCACTGCGCGGCGGGGGTGCAGGCCCTAATTCGCCATTACTAATGTAAAAGAGAGTTTTGACATAATTGGACCTCCATGCTTTTTATACATCTACATGAGACATGTCGTTGTTTACATTAGCATCCCGCGGTATACTGCGCAATTTGAACGGACCGTACGGTACATGATGGCATGCGATGTAAAAACCGATGGTTGCTTATATGATATTGACATGAACACGTTGAACGCGCGCTTCGCGCGCGAAAATTTTTGGTTATTTTTTCAGGCAAGTCGGACAGTTTTGAGGCTTTTCATCCTGGAACGCCATTTTCATGCTCACTGATATGATGTGATATCTGCTGTTTGCGTTACAAATTCGAACAGGCACGTAGCGAGGAATTTGCCAAGGGAGGGGCGAAGCCTGTAGGCAAATTATCTAAGCGTAGCGCCACCATAGGTTGGCGCGAAGCGTACAAGAAAATTTTGCCTTCCAGATCGCTGGAAATGGCACTACCCAGGACCATTTGTTAGCGCGAAGCGTACAAGCAAATTTTGGCCGAAAATGTCTCCCAGATCGCTGGAAATGACACTTCCCAGGCCTTGTAAGTTGCCTCTAAGCACTTTCTATTTTGAAATTACTTAGCGTTATCATTTAAAAAATGCTGAATGGGGGGGGGCGGGCGGTCGCCCCCATCCCAAAATGCGTCATGTTCCCCGACGACACGGTCGAGTTCGAGACCAGCCACAGTTGGTTTCATAGCACAATTCTACACACGCGTTATGATAGACCATATATAGTATATATATAGATCATTAGTGAGAGAGGAAAATGGAAACGTCAAAAAATGGAGTTGTCGGTGTAGGGGTAAGGTGAGTCACACTTTTACGAAATCATTGATCAGTCACTGGCTACCCTTCAGCGCTGTAATGATGTCACTGTTCCTCTTTCTCTTCCCGGTGTCTTCGCGTTTTGCTTTTACTCCCTCTTTTTCTCCTTTTTCTCTCTTTCTTCTTTTTCTTTTCCCTTCCTTCCTCTCCTTCTCCTTTTTCCCCCTCTTTTTTCCTTTTTTCTTCTCTTTTTTTCTCTTCTCTTTTTCTTACCCGGGGGGCGCGCGCCCCCAACGCCCCCCCCCTGGATACGCACCTGTATAGTGAGCTCAATGGAAATGTAAAAGTAATTGTACGGGATTATGTAATTCTTGTGTGGAAGTAGATGCTAGGTAGACATGCAACATTGTCTGAGCTGGATGTTGGTCTCGTAGTACGTGGTTAAAGTACAGTAGGTTCAATGAGGAATGGACAGCTTTCTGTAGAGATAAGAATAGGGGATAGCTAGAACTTAGTTGGAGTGGGGCGTGAAAGTAACTCTTGGAGGAGACAGTGAGCAGTGTATTGTAATGTGGCGAATATCGCCTGTAGCTTGGTGGAGATGTTACTATCGTTACCCCTGGGGGAAATTATTGGTAGGCCTAGGATGCCTAGCTCCAACAAGCACCACGCAAATTAAATGATTAAAAAGTTAAGATGATTTTAAGATGATTTATTCTCTCCGGGATACAAATAATTGTTCAATTAAAAGCTGTAAAATTACTTGAAGATACTGCATGATTGGAAACAATAAATATGTATAAATTAGTTGGCATCTTATACTGATCGTGAGAACTGGATGATTCATTTTCCAGAACTAATTTGCCTCTTTAAAAAAAAACCCGGCTGATATCTGATCTGATCCATGATTGGTTCAAATATTACCTACTACTGTAAATGAACCAATCATGAGTAAGAAAGAAAACAACACGTGGTCCTAATTTATTCTTATGTCTTTCTTTGTCTGAAAATACGGGCTCCTAAACTAGACGTCTGAAAATGGACGAACAATTTCTAATGTATTTCTTTGTTCGTACACCGTGGGAATTAACGAGGGGGGAAGCTTGAAGGTCAAAAGGTTAAAGGGTTAAAGACCTTGCAGGTGTTAGATAGGAACTTAAAGGGGCTAGAGTATCATTTCATGACAGTGTTTCTATTGCAGAAGGATTATGCAATATTTCAACAATGTATGAGAGTGTGCCATAGTTTTTACCCTGCAAGATAAGATCTCAAATATCACTTGGAAGAAATATACCAGGTTCATTGTGGTTATCTGTGGATATGGCTTGGATGGTACTGATTGAACCAACGACACGTAATTTAAACTTACAATCGACTAAACAAATAAGGGTAACACCCTAGTACAACTGAACAAGTAACCTTTTTATTATATAAATATAAAAAAGCACTATACGACTAGTGCGTACATAACTCTCTAATGTTATTAGAGAATTACTAAACCTTACAGGTTACGTTATTATTGATATAGAGGGAAATTCTCACCGGACTTGTTTTTTCCTTTTTGTGTTTGCAAATACCTACGAGGGAGCGAAGCACATTTGAAACTTCTGCAGTGCCCACTGACCTTATATTGCTCTAGCTGGGACCTAGTCGGCACCGTGAACCCCCATCCAATAGCAGTGTACCCCCCATCAGAAGTACCCTCTAACATCTTTGATAATATTTCCAAGTGGGTCAAAGTCCCACATGTGTTTGAGTTGATCAACTTCAATTTTGAAAGCTAAGCACTCGCATATGATGTATGAACTTGTTTATGGCATCTGCATATTTCCTTACAAAAGATCTTTGTAGAAGGAAGGGAAACAAGAATGTAACTGAGAAATTTTTTTCAGGATCGGCAAAGCAGAGAGTGGTGTAGGGTTGTTGGTTGGGACGGGTAAACACTACTTTCTTCGGTAATGCGAAAAAAGGGCATATTTTCATACTTACTAGCACTGTTCTTTGTTGCTGAAAAGTACCCTTCACTCCATTTTGGTATGAAAACACCAACTAGTATTTAAAGAATGCCCGACTGTTGCACAATTAAAAAAAACCCAACAACATCGAAATGCCGTTTTGGTGGATTCCAGTAAAGATATTTGTGGTACAGAATGCACAGAGATTAGGTTACGGTGTGCATTCTCAAATCAAACCGAAGTGTCCCACCCCACTGCCCATCAAATTTTGTGCCCCTCTTTTTGGTCACATTGACGTCTCTCCCACCGCCTTCATGTCAGCACTCGTTAGAGCACAGGTATAGGGGAATATGTACACCGTACCTACCCAGCTATAATAAAACATATCAAACCGGTCAGAAGTGTAATTATATAGCTACAGTCTGAGCAGAGGTTTCGGCCGAAGCATGGCGACAGATGAATAATTTGCACGGAGGGAGAAACGGAGGTGTTCAATATTGTTAAAATGTGCACAGTTCTTAGCCTGGACCTGGACTTGTCTCGGACTAGGACTTGTCTCGTACTCGGACTTGTCTCGTACTCGGACTGGCAGGAATCACTCTAAGGCTCTGGGTACTTTGTATTCGGACTTCGACAAGGTACTTCTGTACTCGATTACAACCCTGTGCCTGTTTCTTAGTTACTCTTTCCCATATCCACCAAGCTTCAATGTTCTTCGGTTACTGTAGTTCATAGAGACCCAATTCACTGCTTTTACGAACTACTTAAACATCCTGACTATAGAGGTAGTTCTTCTGTTCGTACGTAAGTACGTACGTTGCTTTCATACCGACTAATGACCTTTGTATTATGGTATAATTAACCACAACCAAAAACAGTTTTATAGCACCCGTAGTGCATAACTTTATGCAAATTACCATGTAATTGGTTGGCATTCCTCATATAAAAAATCAATGAAGCAATATTTCTTCCCTCACAAAATATTAACATATTAGTAAATATTAGTAGAATAAATTCCATCATGGATATTTACAAAACTACGCAAGCTTCCTACCAGCTTATGGTTACTTAAACGGTTATCAACGAGTCTGAACTTGTGGATACCAGCACTGGATGTAGACTCATATGTGTCCGTACAACATTGCATTCGCGTAGTAAGCCTTGGGTACTGACGCGCATATCATAATTTATGATCATTTGTATATAAGCGTACACTCACCAAGCTTTCATCTTGTCACTTAAAACCACAGATATAATATCCAAAATAGAAGGACGTTTCGAACAGATTAAACTGCACTAAAGCAATGGCGCCATCGGATCATTTAAAATGTCCGTCAACTACTTCCAAAAGATATTATATCGAAATTGGATACTATCGATTATGCTTCTTATACATTCTACCGATAGGAACCATAGACGTTTGAAAATGTCAATTTTCATGTGTTGTGATAGGAAATTAAAACAAAAAAGATCATTCTTTTGCATATAAGTATATATTGTTTTTCATTTAAGAAAACAATGCTTTATGACGA
The DNA here is from genome assembly GCF_037975245.1 of Apostichopus japonicus. Taxonomy (NCBI): domain Eukaryota; kingdom Metazoa; phylum Echinodermata; class Holothuroidea; order Aspidochirotida; family Stichopodidae; genus Apostichopus; species Apostichopus japonicus. The sequence continues at coordinate 15,536,612 of NC_092567.1, forward strand.
AAACTAATTTTGGGTCCTAAATTGTTTGTAACGGTCTAGGCCCACACGATAAGGATACATTGAAAGAAACATGTACGTCAGTCAGGGGAAGAGTGCTGTCGAGAGGCAAAACCTGGTGGGGCAACGGTCTTTTTGAAGATATTTTTCTCATGTCAGAAACAATATTTATTCTATTTTGTTTTTGGAATGTATCTCCTTATTTGTTCATGTTTTCTGTTTTAAGGGTTTTTGGCTGACAAGATAACTATCACTTGTAGTACCATTGTGATGACAAAGCAAAGCGGGAGAATGTTCCGGATGATGCCAATTGAAATGGATCATTCCAAATGAGAGAAGTGATTCGTAGAATGGCTCAATATGTAAAAACGTCCCATTCCTTTTATGGTGATGTCACTCATTACTGTAGCAATACACACTGTTCATACAAACCAACACGTCCGACTGGTTTAGCACTTTTATTTCAACTTTGTCGAACCCTCGCTCTCTCTCTCTTACAATAACCTTTCCATTTCTTCATCGTAAAATTGATTAAAAATGATGAACATTTATGAACAGGTACATCTTGAAGGCAAATGCTTGGTTCAGCGGTTAGAGTGTCCGCCTAACATTCATAGGTTCCAGGATCAAACTTACGCCGGGAGCTAGATTCTCGTGACCTATACAAAACCGCTGCAGTGCAGTGGTGATATGCGGAGTCTTCCGTGGATTTGGTATTCCTTGTTTGTGAACTTAGTAAAAGGGATCTGTTTCTATTCTTCATTTGAAAACAACTTTTCGTCACAGCTGCACTGCAGTGATGTCGAATGGGGTGCCTTTGCTTACCACAGTTTTTTTGAGAATGCGGGCAGATGCTGGGGCATACAGTCTCGTCCGTCGGATGTGTACGTTAAATGGAGGTCGCGCGATCAGGAAGGAGAGCAAATTCACACCCCAGCCTTGTTATCCTCTGAAACACTTATCGAAAATAGAAGACTTGAAATAAGCCGGTCTTCATCCACGGTCTTACACGGATAGGGTCTCAAATTAGCTACTGCAAGGCTTCGTGATCCTTGGGTCTCTAAACTAAACTAAAATATCTAGGTAGTTCATACGTCATTGTTCGTGCTATTCAATCGTAAACTGCGTTGAGGAATTTATACGGGTATGTTTGTCCCACTGCTTGGAAGTATTGAGGCGTTGCGCTGTGCCACTGTTTTTTGGGTGTGCAGACTTTGTCCCAGGTTCGTACTACATTGAATTCCGTGGTAAAAACTCATTTTCATCCATTCATTCTCAGTCGAATGAGTGTCACTGTTCGGTAGCGTTCGACAACATGTTCAATGGCATTATTTGAAACCAAATTCAACCAGCTGGTGTTACAGGCCAAACATTCCATCGGAATATTCTACGCCATTTGTGGTGCAATTTGTCTAACGCTCGAAGACATGATACTCTACGTTGGAGGTAGCCTCTTCCACCCAACATTTATATTTGCTTGTAATTCGGTTATAGTCTTCTGTCTTTGCTTATCCTTGGTAGTGGCGTTTAAATTGATTAAATGGCGCCCTGTTTCGTCTGCTCATTTTACGTTAGTTTTTCTGTTCGGTATTTTTTCTTGGTTATTACAAATCACGGTTTCGTTGTCTGTCTTCAGCATTGGCCCAGGCAACTCCGTAGCACTGACCTTCACCGTTACAATATTTTCCGTCTTCTTTAGCGTCATATTTCTGAAAACAGGATTCCAGGTCAAAGATTTTATATGCGCAATCTGTTCCACTGGTAGAGTGGCTTTAATAGCCATTACTATCGATCAAGAAGAGTTGGTTATAACCCAGTTTACCATACCGGTACCATACGGTGTCATCTCGGCCCTCCTCGGAGCGATGACCTTCGCTGCCAGTTTCATCATTGGAAATCACCTAGCTTCATATGACAGTTCACGCTCCATCGTAAATGTTCTCTCCTACACATGTCAGTATTCTTTAGTTGCCTTGGTTCTGTGTACATTATTCAATGGATGGTCGATCCCCGAGACAACCCTGGATGTCCTCATTTTGACATCCACGGGTCTGACCACTTTTGGAGGAGTCTTATTCAGTTACCTTGCATTCGACAGTGAAAACCCCACAACCGTGTCAGTAATAATGACGTCACAGGTAATATTTAACTACGTTGGCCAATTCATATTCTTCGAGTTTCGTTTTCACTGGGAGATACTTGCCGGGTCAGTTCTGATTATAGGATCGTGTATTGGAGTCCTGCTACGAGGCGAGGGCGAAGAGCATGAAAATAATGATAATGAAACAAAATCTGACGATGGCCAACAGAACGAGCATCAACCAATTCTAGAATAAACAACTTATAATAACAATAACGAGCGAAACCACAACAATAATTTGGCGCATTTTAAGGATTAAGTTTTAAAGGTTCTGTGAGTTTCAATCAACGCTGGATATGTAAGTGGGTTGGGATTTGGATGAAAGTGCTTCCTGATGCATTGTTTTAGACAACTTTTTTTGCAGCTGGAAAGTGAAAATATAGTTATAGCAGAAAGGCGGCGAAGTGCTGAGGACGTAATGTCTTTTCAAAACTGTTGTTGTTGTAAGAAGCAACTGAAAATATAAAGGGAAGACACATATTGATATGTACCATTTAACAGCTTTCATTTCATATAGTAACCAATAATGAAAAATCGTTGTAAATTTAAAGGGGTGGGGGGGGGGGGGTGGAAATACGGTATCCTTAAATTTATCAGTGCTGGGCCTAAATTTAAAAAGGGTGATCATAAGCTTGGTTATTATTTTTTGCAAAGTAATCTCCAGGAGATTTCATTTATCAACATTATTTGCAGTGATTATGAAGTGTTATATAATAAAACATTTACGCTTCTCAACTTGGTAAAAGACTTGGAGTCTAACAGCATTATGACTGTGCTTCGCCATGTGAGGAACTCGTTACGTGTGCTACTATCAGGGCCGTCTTGACGCATGGGCCCACTGGGCCCTGGCCCAGGGCCCCGCGATGTCAGCGCGATGTCAGCGCGATGTCAGCGGCCCCGCAATCGTAGTAACCCTATGTCTTAATCTAGGAGGAAAACTTATTGAATAGGCCATTATGCCTGATTGAACTCGATACTTGACAACTTGTGACGAGAGTTGGTGAAACACTTGAGAGTTTGACATTAAATATACGAATATGAGTTGGCAACCCTGGAATATACAATGCCCCAAAGGCTTACAACACCAGACAACTCGGAACCGCGGTCCGAGCACCAGTCATTTTTTTCAGTGCAATTCTAACCCAGGAGAATATATCCGGTAAGTTGGTATTCATTTTCCATCACTTAACATCGATTACCGTCATACTGTATATGGTCATCAATAAATGAGACTTTCCAAAATATTTCAGGTTCTTGGCGACTACGTTGCGTTAGATAGTGTCAAACCGCCTACACCCCCTTTCATGTACTGGGGAACGTTCATTTTCAAGGTTAAAACTAATCAAGAGTAATCTCCGGAACAGAATGGGGAAAAAGCGACTTAATAGGCTCTCTCTCATGTGCATAGAAAGCGACATCCTCAAAAAGATTGACTTTCAGCCAATCATACAACAGTTTACGATCAAGAAATGCAGCAAGTTCCGTTAGTTTCCCCAGTTGAAAGACTCAACACAAGGGTGTTACAAATGGTGAGTCCAGTATTGTTAGGGAAGGGATGGAGGGCAACTGGAAGATTACTCTTCTATAATGTATTTCAGCTTTTAGATAAATCACGTATGTTATTCAGCTAAAGTTTTATGCTTTTTGGGTTGGTAAATGCAGGCATGTCTATGCTTGAGCGATTGTCAAGGATGTCAATTTTTCACGCAACTTTTTTTCGAACTCACTTGATTGAGGGGCCCCGCTCCATTGCCGGGCCAAGGGCCCGGTGATCTCTTAAGACGACCCTGGCTTCTATTATCTTGCAGGGTGCTTGTTTACAGTTTATATGACAATTATTCAATATACGCACATGATTATTTTACATCAGCTGGCTGCGCCATTTAAAGTTGACCATGTCGTTCGCTATGATGTCATTCGTTTTTGTCTTATTCGGTTACAGAAGTTAATCATTTATACGAGTCATGTTTTCCCTGACAGATGTCAAATGTTGCTTAAAGATTGTGTTGCAATTGAAATGTCTATAATAATGAATGCAATTGCTAGCTCTGTAATATCTTTTGTTGAATCCAAATTTATGTTACATATATTAATAACTAAGGTTACTATCATTAGTGAATGCACTAAACGTATCGAGCAGTCTCATTAATGATACTGCACAAATATTTGACTACAAAATGCAGACGAAACAGACAAATACATATTAAGTGTGATTTCAAGTTCGCAGGAACCAGTCTGATTCATCAATTCAGTGTTTTTTATTAGTCATGACGGAGGTTAATAAATTAGCCAATATATAAAATCCATTTTGCAAGAAAAGGGCATGACTTTAAGAATTAGGCCTTAAGTTAGGCTAGGATATGTAAGTTGGCCATCCACTAGCCAAAGTGTTATATCACCAACTCGGCCTAGCTCAATTTTTAAAATACACTCCTGATGATACATTTACAAATATCTCAAGATAAACGCCATTCCCTTGAACATATTTCGATTCGACATCTACACATTTGTAAAATTGGGACATTTAAACTTTCTTTTGTATATGCGACAGGTCTAATTAAGTTTGAGCAATAGCCTAACCATATATGCAGAGCATGTATAGGAAGCAAAACTACACAATATACATGATTAATTTGACACATTGCATCGTTTAAATAGTTAATTACCATAACCTAATTAAATTTTAACACATGTATGACATAATCACGTCAACGGAATGTGTAATAGAATATATGTACATATACTGTTACGCTCCGGCTCAATTAGGAGTGCAGAGCTCCGTTATTAAATAAGTATAATTAACAGCAAATAAAGAGAACTCCAGAATATAGATATACTTGTAGAATATAAGCTTTATTTATACTGATATGATATTGATGCTGGAGTGCAGATCCAGAATAGTGTATCTGAACTATGCTCTCTGAAGTCTGGAATGTTAGTCTTTCTCATACTAAATACCTACAGTATTTAAGTCATTACAATTTCCTGTGAAGGGGCAATAACCTCTCTGTGACATAAATTCTTGGTCACAGATTCTTTTACTTATAATTACTAATGCACATAGGAGAGGGCTATGACTAAGCACCTTTGTATACACCTGAGATGCAGCAGATTGTCCCCTGTTGTTAAGCATGTATATTTCATGGAATTAAGACAAAGGGGATTTCTACGACTATGATGTGGGTGAGGGGTGATAAATTCGGGAACAGCAAGTAAGTAGTTACTCTTAAGACAAAGATGCATGGGAGCACACGCACATGTTTAAAGTGATATGATGGGGATATAACTACATACTACATTACATCCCTTTGGAACTTTGCTGAAGAATTGAACTGAAGTGAAATTGTAAAGCAAGAAAAGAAAAGTAAAACAGTATACAACATTAATGATTACGAAGCGGGAAACGAAGAAAATATACACATTAAGAGATGAATGTGTAAAAGAAATATAACATAGTTAACACAATCTTTAGCCAAAACTCTCACACCTTGCTTTGGAAGGTATCACATGAATTGTTCATACATAAAATAATACCTCGATGGTATATTTTCACAATAACTGAGAAAGTTGGTGCGCTTTTGGATATATAGAAGGCATATTTATGCTATATAATGGGACATTTTTTTACAAAACAGTTTTAAGCAAATAATTGTGTGATATAAACATTAGTTTCGTAATGGCGGTCGGATTTGGAATATTTGTTTTTTATTAAACAACGTTTAAGTGAAAGTTAAATTGATTCTACACATGCTCTTAGTCCAAAAAATGTATGTACACATAGTAAATGTTCGGAAACCTGTTTCTTCAATCAAAGAAGCGAGTAGACTGGTCTGATAGTAAGGATGGTAACAAGTCTAATAGGGAATAATATAACATTATCATTTGTGATAATACAAAGTCATAATAAAACCCACCTTCAAAAGAAATCAACAACGGATAACAAATTCGAATGGCTTGACCAGAAAAACGAACATTATTTCCTTGGCAAGGAACATATAATAATAATGTTCGATTTATTAAGCGCTTTATACCAGCGATAGGTCTCAAAGCGCTTAACATACGTTATATTACCCCTGGTCAACGATTACCTGTCCCAGAGACAATCCCTCCAGTCGGCAGCAGTTATATACTGCCCCCAATGACAAGTTACCTAACAGGTACCCTGGGTGGAGAGATGCAAGTGAGATGAAGCAACTTGCCAAAGGACACAACGTAATGAACTAGGCAGGAATCGAACCAGCAATCATTGGATCACGTGTCCGACGCCTTAGCCAATTGGCCACCACGCTCTCACATTCATCTTTAACACACTTTAGCGATGTATCGCAATGACGTAATGTTAATATATCAACCTTTATCCGATTAAATCATACACGCAAATCAAAAGAATACGTTAGCGACTCTAAGCAATTTAGCTTTCACTATAATTGTTCCCCCCCCCCCCCCATCCCTCTCGATCGTTTCGTGAGATATAACAGCCGACCTACATTGATGATATATAAGCCATGTGCACACGTAAATGAACATCAAGATTATAATGTTACAATTTAAAGACCGTGAAACCGCAGACTACACTTATAATTGCTCGTAACAAAACTGGACATTTAATATCGATGTATTGAAAAGCATAATCTGTTCACATGAATATTAACGAAATATTTTGTTCGATACTTATCTTCATATGAGACTTAGATTGATTGAATATGTGGTATTGACATTGCCACAACTTTGTTGCCTCATAGGAAAAGTTAAACATACAATAAAGACCAAACTACTATTTAATGATGCCTTACTTGATGACGGTTCCTCAAGCGACGAAGCAAAATGACTGTCTTGAATACTGTTTTGTTAATATGTTTATTTTGTTTATTATTTAGGAATGAACGGCGTTTTGTTTTTACTTATCTCAGATAATTTCTATTTTTTAGTACTCTAGTTGTTATCAATTAGCATAAGAATTCTTTCTTTCCTACGTTCATCGTTTTTATTTGATGATTTACGAAAATTCTTCAATATCTGCTTCTCTGTGCTCAGATATTTAGCAACACAAAGTTCTTGTATGAACTGGTGGCGACACTTAAAGCCATAACTAGTATTCGTGCTGTCATTATCTAATTTACCTTTACCTGAATTAGGGCAAATTTTCAGAATGCCGCACAACAAAGTGATTTCTCTTTTCTCTTCTTCTAGCTGTTCTATGGATAAAGTATCATTATTTAAAAATAATCTGCCTATCATTAGTACCAAATTGTCAAAGGCTGAAGTTGTTATTAAATTGTTCGTGACCATAACATGGCGTAGATGGAGACCCTTTACGAGTAATTTAATGATTGATGGAAAGGAAGTAAGATCGATACCGACTGTATGCTTGTTCATGAAGCCATATTTGCTAGACACAAGAAGTTGAATAACAATCCCCATTAGAAGAGCATCTGCATCAAGTTTCAATAAATCATTACTTTCAAGAATTGACCAAACTGAACGGCTTATAACATTAACCTCATCATTACCATGTGGCTCTACATCTGTTTCGCTACTGAGTTCTTGGAAATTTTTAATTGGAAACTGAACTTTTTCCTTTAACGTCTTGTAGTAGACACACATTTGTTTTATATACGACTTAAACTCATCTTCTTTAAATGATAAAAAGTTAACGACAGCGAATGAGTCACGGAATTGAGGAGGAAAACAGGGTCTCGAAGTCAACCAAATTCTTACATTATTATTGACTTCAGCAAGTCTAACAAAATTTTGAAACGTTAAATAACTTTGGTCACCACTTTCCTTGCGACCAAGTTTTAAATTTAAATCTGAAAATTCGTTACTGCCATCAAATATCAACAAACATCTTTCATTTTTAATAATGAATTCTATGTGTTCGATTTTGCAATTTTCCGGTAATTGCTTTGAAATTTCCTCTGCCATATTTCCATTCAGGTTTGTATTTTGTAGATTGAGGAAAAATAAAAATATTTCATCAGTTATCATCTGCGACCATAAAAATGATACCTGCTTGACGAAAGAAGTCTTGCCACATCCAATATCTCCGACGAACAAAACACGTCTGAGTGTCTTGCTCTTATCTGACTTAAAGAAAGACAAGGCAGACATTTCCTCCGTTTTTCCATCAGGCCATGTAATAACTACTTGCATCTCAGCGTAGAGGTTAGTATTTGAGTTCAATTGGTCGTGTTTGATGATCTTCTTTTTTCCGTCAGTCGCAAGAAAGTATTCTTCCCAAGGAAAAGGTATCGGGCAGATATTTTGCTTATAAGCCTCTGTAAGTGATGTCTTACCTGCGAAATAAAATGACGAATTGGTGATGCTTATTCCTGGTGTGAGATAACTCCTTACTTTTCAATTAACTATTAAGTTACTTTTGCAAATTAATTATTTTGAGGTATGCCATTTTTTTTCTTTGAAACATGTTTGAACAAGGCCAACGCTCTGATACTCGTAAAACTTGGTCACGGTCGTAAATAACTAGCAATGAGATTAAGTTCATCACTCATGTTGATTCTCTGATTTTCTTCAATACGATACTATATCGCTTATGATGGTTTTAAAATTGTCAAGGTTTTCCGAGTCTTAAAGTTCTTTTCATTTTTAAAATTGTGCATTAACAGTGATAATTTTCGTTGAACCAAGTATAATATAATAGAACACAACTGGCTAAATGTTAACTTGTTTTAACATTTTGACGTTATGAAACATACCAGGTTGACTAGGCCAAGCGAGATAAAACCCAGTAACAGGAATCGTGGCTAGAATTCCTGCTAACCACGCCAGTACTGAATAACTTCCTGAAAGATAAAATATAAGAAACTTTGCTGCCTCTTTTTACGTATTTATGGTATGCTACATGGTGTAAAATGTTTCGGTAAATATTGGTATTTAGAGTTACCATATATAAGACTTCCTCTGATATGCTCTCATTTTGATTTCTTAAGTGAGCGCCTCTGCAGACTTACAACTTTAAAACAATCCGGAATCTTGGTTAGAAAAATTTGTAAGAACTAAAAAGTTTCTGTACCGAAAAGATTGTCAACCATTTTCCATCAGACCGTGACACATTTCACGAGATAAAATATGGTAACCTTAAATGCTTGATGATTCGGCCCTTATTTGCGTTTCATCCTACATGTCAAATAGTCTGCTTGATGGTCTCAGTTTTTTGAGGTTTAATCTACGGTATCGACCATCGGACGTTCATTAAGAAAAGTATGGAGAGACGCATGAAATGCTTAATTTCTATAACTCCATTTGAATTATCCTGTGTGATTAATTTCTCACCGTATATTCCTTAAAATACAGCTAAAATGCAAGTCCGATATATCATCCGATTAGAAAATTAAACGGAATATAAACAAAGCATCATTTGAATAAACTATATACGCTCACCCACATACTCGCTCACTAAAGAACGAAATGAAGCAGACCCTTCAATTTTAACGGAGACCGCTTTTGTGACCATTTCCCCATCTGAAGAAACATGTTCAACAATGTATACGCCCTCCTGTTCACGACGAAGATGGTTTATAATAAGTGAGCCGTCTTCTGTGATTCCGTAAATTTTACAATTTGCCACTGACATCGTTCCATCTTCAATTTGTGCGATTGGACTCGAGCGGGTTCCTCTGTACCATTTCACGTTTCTCCCCACCAGGTTACAGTTGATGATTGCTTTACGTCCCTCTTCAAATGAAACAGTGTCTCGACAAGTGTAGAAGGAAGCTTAAAGAGCAGTAGAAAAGTAAATGGTTATTACAACTTTTTTTATAGGTTAATTTACATCAGATATATTTTATTAAAAGAGCCTAGTATGGTAGATTTGCCAATGTCGGAAGCAACATGCAGGCCTTTTTAAGTATTAAAGTTAAAAGCCCACTCAGTTCAGTTAATATTGATTCGTTATAGAGTTTACAGCAAAGAGAATCTTTTCAATTGAATCTCTCTGTCTTAGCTCAATGCTGTGTTGTTATTGCCAAATACACTTAAGTATGGAACTCTTACTTTTTAATGGTCGTCATGATAAGTGATATTAATTTGAAACCCAAAACAAGTTTAAGGATAATAAGAGCGTTACCTCTTATATAAATGTCGACCATTCTTGTTTGTTTTATTCCATCTGGGGTTACATATTCAACATAATAGGTTCCTTCCTGTTCATGACGAAGATGGTTTATAATAAGCGAGCCGTCTTCTGAGATTCCGTAAATTTTACAATTTGCCACTGACATCGTTCCATCTTCAATTTGTGCGATTGGACTCGAGTGGGTTCCTCTGTACCATTTCACGTTACTCCCAACCAGGTAACAGCTGATGATTGCTTTACGTCCTTCTTCGTATAAAACAGTGTCTCGACACGTCAGGAAGGAAGCTTAAAGAACAGTAGAAAAGTAAATGGGCGACTACAACTTTTGTTTTATGGGTTGGAAATAATTTACATCAGATATATTTTAATAAAAGAGCCTATGGTAGATTTGCCAATGTCGGAAGCAACATGCAGGCCTTTTTAAGTATTAAAGGTTGAACTCACTCAGGTCAGTTCTTATTGATTCGTTAAAGAATTTAAAGTTATGAGAAACTTTTCAATTGAATCTCTCCGTCTTAGCTCAATGCTGTGTTGTTATTGCCAAAGAAACTTAAGTATACCACTCTCACTTTCAATATGTCGTCATTATAAGTGATATTAATTTGAAACCCAAAACAAGTTTAAGGATAATAAAAGCGTTACCTCTTATATAAATGTCGACCATTCTTGTTAGTTTTTCTCCATCTGGGGTTACATATTCAACATAATAGGATCCTTCCTGGTCACGACGAAGATGTTTTATAGTAAGAGAACCGTCTTCAGTTAACGCGTAAAGGTCATTATCTGTTATTTGTATAGTTTCTCCTTCAATTGTTGCAACAGGGCATTGAGGAGCATTTTTCATGTACCATTTAACATTTGACATCTTTACAAATCCACACTTGATGATTGCTTCCATTCCTTCCTTAGCTGAAACCGTTTTTGGACAATTAAGGTTCGAAGCTGTAAATATATTTTCTAAAACCAGAAATAGAAACTGAGAGATCGTAAGTGATTTCGCCGATAATGTGCCAAATGAGTGATATTATACTTACAATTATTCAAAGATAAAACAAAATTGAAGTCGCATTCAAGGTAAAGGAAACGTAGAAACTAGTTTATTTATATAAAGATCGTTCAATGCAGTTACTGTTGTTCTAAGTAAAGGTAATTGGATAAATAAACATTTGGGAAACAGGCACTTTGTTTTAATCATACCTCATGTATATTTGCAGAATCTTATGTCTTTTTGGCAAATAAACTTAAATTTCACTGTCTTTCAAGCGAATACTTAATGTTTGGTATAAATGCGTCGCATAATTTTGAGGCTTTTATGTATTTCGTGTCACAAAGTAATCTGAATAAATTAGTAATTATGCGTTTAGGGATTTGATGATTGATCGCAGCGTTTATTTCAGTTTTAAATGTATAACGTATGGCTGTTACGTTTCTACGGCGACCATCTAAAACCTGTGCTAAGCATCATCTTCCTTCCACGAATGATTGATTTGTTAGCATTACGACACTTAAAGACTAATTTGGTTTTGTTGGTAATTTTATTGGGTACTTAAAAGCTTAATATAGGTAGTTTCTAATCAATGCAAAGACTGCTTTGACCTGATTCTAGTTTACGTGTGGTTAGGACTCCCCAGATGACTTCCCAGATTGATAAGTAGTGATTTAACTTTCTTTGTCCTAAATGTGTTTCGAAACCTCTGTTTCTTTCTCATATTTCTTACACCTGAATGATTTGGTGTGGTTCTAGCATTTTTCCTTGAACATAACTCATGAGAGATCAAGGTAGGTATTCTATTTGATCACTGAGATTACTGTGGCTTAGTAAATTATGGAGCTTTTCATATTTCTGTGCAGCTGCAAGTCTTCAGGGGTCATTTACTTGGCTTCCCTTCTGATAAGTGCATGATGCAAATTTATGGCGTTACCTTTTATGTAAACTGCGACCGTCCTGATTTCTTTTCCTCCATCTGAATATGAATATTCAACAGTGTAAAAGCCTTCCTGTTCATGTCGAATGTGCTTAATGATAAGAGAACCGTCGTCAGTTAGTTCGTAATCGTAATTATCTGTAACTTGTGTTGTTCCACCGTCAACTGTTGCAATCAGGTTTGAGTGAGGAGCAGTTCCTACGTACCATGTAACGTTTGACATCTTCGCCAATGCACAACTGATAACAGCGTTACGGCCCTCCTCAGTTGCAACCTTTCTTGGACAATTCAGGGTTGAAGCTTTCAAGAATATTTTTAAGGAAAAAGAGAAAATAGCACAAACAATAATATATAATATTATGGAAATGGTATTTATGTTTACTCAGTGGTAGAAAACACTTGTAAATATAGTCGTTAGGATACGGGAAACACACATGCTAGTAGTTGTATCATTCATTATTAAGGACTTGTAGTTCATTCCATGAATTTATCGTTACTTAAAAGTAGTACATCATATAATGGTTATTATTGAAAACGTGTCATTTACCCCAAGAATATCCTTGCATTTTCATTGGAAATGTATTTTTAATAGCCCAGTGACATTCAAATTTGGAGTCTTTGAAAGTGACATTAGTGTCAAATCGTTAAAGTAAGTTTTATAGGTTAATGCTTTAATTGTCACAAAAAATCTGGCATATAAATATATCAGTAGGGAGTATAACGTTTAGCAACCTATCATTAAAATACTTTAAGCAGTATTTTATTAAGTAGACATTTCTGTCGCTTAAGTTGCTTTCTTTGCCAAAAGTGACTTTGAAAATTGAGTAGTTTATAAACGCCTGTTGGCAACACGGCATATGAACTGAAATGATAATACAATTTACGCCTTTGTGAAGACACAAAACGAATTTTGTTTTATATCATGTATATCAACTGATATTTTGAAGGGTGTTAATAGAATGAAGAAAGTTAGTAATAAAGGCAACAACTTGAACCACATATCGTCGACGTTAATATAATTTATTTGGATAAAATACCTGAAGTTTTGACAGTGATGGTCTTGATCTTTTTCGTTACATGCGCAGCAAAATATTCAATTGTGTAGGTGCCCTCCATCTCTTGCCAAACATTGTTAATAGTAAGTGAGTAGTCTTCATTTAATACGTATAGTCTGTCGTCAATTACTCTTCTTGTTCCATTCTCATATGTTGCTATCCTGTTGGAAACAGTGGCGCTTGCAAAGTACCATGTGACGTTGCCCTTCTTTTCCAGTATACAGCTTATGGTTAATTTACTTCCATTTTTAACTACTACTTCTTCTGGACAGTGCAGGGATAAAGCTTGAGAAAGAAACACCATCCAAGCTTTCTTTTATTACTTTTAAAATTAAAATACATTCATATGACTTCAGGACTTGGTATGAAACGTTTAATCTAAAAATCACGGATTACGTAGGAATGTCTCAATTGGCTACAGCAGAATTCGTTGATAATTCTTAAACCTAAAGACATGCAGAAGCTCTGAAACCTTATCCTAGACTGAAGATCGATCAAAGATGTGAGACGTATTTTTAAGGTTTACAACGTAATACATTAAAAGTTATAGCAATCTGACATTGCATTTGTGACGTTGAGAAAAAATAATAAAATAATTTGACTGCATATAAGGTACTGCAATGTTCCTTTAGACACAAATTAGGCAATCTCTAGAATATCAGAAACAAATCTTCATGCAACATCATCACAATTTATGGATTGTTAAGTGATTCCTGGGAAATTCCTGTAAAGATTTATAAGCGAAATATTGCAAATGGTTACCTATCTTTTTAACAAGTATCGTTGCGCTCTGCTTCCTTCCATACATAGACGATTGCACAACGGTGTACATGCCTTCCTGTCCACTGCGAAGATGTTTCACAATTAAGGAGGAATTTTCAGTTAGTGCGTATAAGTCTTCATCTACAACTGATATATTTCCTTTTTCTATTCGTGCAATTACGTTTGATGGTAGAGCGAGTCCGTGGTACCACTTAACTTCAAAATTCACCTTCAGGTCACAGATAACTTTTACTTCACTTCCTTCTTTGGCTGTGACTTCTTCTGGACAATTTAACGAGGAAGCTTTGACAAAGAACCACATCAATGGTTAAAGTGACTTTAAACATTTAGTTGGGAAAAAAGGCACAATATCTTGTTCTTCCAAGTGATAATCCCATTGCATGACAATCATATTAGTAAATTGAGATAAGATGAAGCTTCTATGTCTGGGAACAAGCTGCTTATGATAAAAACTGATTCACATGACAGGATTCGTTTCGATTTGATCCCTAAATATTCCCCTTTATACTAAAATACACGCTTAAACGAGGTAATGAGATGGAATTGAATATTATATATTACTTATATAATTACTCCTAGTTTACTCAAGTTAAAAGTATGGAAATTTTTACCCTTAATTAAGACGTCTATCGTAGCTATAATCTTGGTGTAATCAGAGTTATAGTGTTGAACAGTATAGAAACCTTCTTGTTTATGTGAAATATTTCTAATGACAAGTGAACCATCCTTAGTTATTCCGTACAGTTCATTTGACATTATTCCATCTTCACTTGTTGCAATTCCGTTCGAGTGAGGAGCAGTTCCAAAATACCAAGTGACGTTTGAATTCTCATTCAGCTCACAACTGATGGTTGCGTTAGTTCCTTCTTCGAATAAGGCTTCTTTTGAACATCGGAGAAAGGAACCGCTATCAGGCTTGTTAACTGAGTTTTGGAAGTATAAAAATAATGAGCACTTTTATTATTTTGCTAATAAGTAATGGGTTATATATTTCACGTTGACCCTAAGCAGTGAAATTTACATTTTCAAGGTGCCATCAGTCAGCACAAATAAGATGAAAATGTGCTTTCACAAAGTTTGTTGCAATTGTTATGGTGTGTTATGGTGTATAAGTGAATCAGGGGAAGTAATATTTATCATGAACAAACTTGTCTGAGGGAAAATATCTCTGGTAAAGACGCACTTCAAACTTTTTTTTTAAAACAACGTTTATAGTGGGATATCGAAACATAGTGTCTCGTTGTCCAAAACAGAGTTTAGAGAATTATTTAAATTATCATATGAAAAAATGAAAATGACGAACACATACCCGCTGTTATTTCATTCATCAAATTCGTAAACCAACCAGGTATGATAGTCTTAATAATTCCTCTAGAGAAAAAACATCGAAAACGTGGAAGTGTTACGTTGATCATCACTGACGTTAGCTGCCGTGACTACACAGATGTTTAGTGGTCAAATTACGGAATTGACTTTTAATTGAAATTATCTTACGCAAAAGAAAAGTGATAAACACATACCCGCTGTGATCTTGAATTTCGTAAACATATATTTGAAGTAATCCCCAATTGTCTGATCTGGAAAAAAATCGTAAACGAGGATGTGTCATAGCAAAGTCAATTATTTCTTTTCAATTACTTCTCCGAATTTCATACCAGTACCAAGGCCTAATGAACATAAGCATAATGCAGAGAGCAGCAGACGGGGTAAATTCACTAAATCTGAACAGATGTAAGGTGAAGCTACATATTTTAATATATTTCAAATAAAATGAGTGTTGCTTTACTAGTACCGTTTGCTTTAGCGAGGGCTTTGGATTCTTCTCCTCTTTCAGTTAAAAAAGAATAATGCTCAACAGTAGCTGAACCTTTAAGAAACGAAACGATGATTATTAATTATATTGATAATAACAATCGTATCGTCAATACGTCAGTACATTTCCATAGTACACTCCTAAGTATTAACATTTTAAGATTAGACATGATTACGACATGTTTTCGAGAAGAGCTATCATATAATGATCTGCTTGTAATATCACATGCACAATGCTGAAACATTTAAGCAATCCTTTCAGACTTCAAAACTAATAAAGGGAAGAAGAAATGATTCACCAATTAACCGTAATATCACATTACACATTTACAACATGATAGCTCTCACCCCCCCCCCCCCACGCCACAGTTCTTTAATCATGATGATGTTTGTCAAACATAATTTTATTAAAACCGACACATCTTTAAGAGTTGTAGGCAAGAAGAATGATGTTTCCTTGTATTCCATTCAATTATCCCATGACAATTGATACAATTGTAATAAAAGCCATACCAGCTGTTAACATAGATTGAGAGTGAGTCGTTTGTTCTGAAAAGAAAAAGTCGGATGGGAAAATTGTCAATTGTTGAACTGGAATTGTGTTGCTAAATAGTACTTCTGTTTATCTTAAAGGTGGCAAAGAAATTATTCAATAGAATGCTCCGTTCACATGATGAATGTTTTATACATTCTCTATAAGAATAATCTAGATTCTTTCAAGAACAGCTCATAGCTATTCATATAGTTGGAATGTTTACGTGTGTTTATTCTACGGCTGCATAAGTAACAATAAATATGACAAATATCATGATACTTTGACCGCCTTCGGTCGGTTCACATATATTTCTTACATCATTTGTCCTTTACCTTGTACCATATGAATTATGCCACGATATGTTACTACCACCCAAGCTCATTTTAATCTCCCTTCATGTCGCGATTGATTAATGTTCAGCATTTGCAAAATTAAATGTTTCTATATTCAAGAATATTCAAGAAGGGAAGTGGTCCTTATTATCCCAAATGGGTGCTGTGTTATTGCACAAAATGTCATGTTTATTCCAGCTAACATTTTAAAGCATAAGTTATTATCTTAAAAGTACCATTAATTTCGATAATGACCGTAGATTGCTCCCTCCTTCCATCATTATTATAATAGTATTCAACTGTATAGAATCCTTCCTGTTGATGTCGAAGGTCTTTTATTGTAAGTGTAGCGTTTGAATTTATATCGTATAGTTGTTCATCTGCTAGTGACTTTATTCCATTTTCAATTTCTGCTATTGGATAAGAGTAAATTGGGGTGCCGAAGTACCACTTCACGTTGGAATTTTCTTCCAAGTGACAGTTAATAGTAACTGTACTCCCTTCTTTATCTGAAACCACATTTGGACAATGGAGGAAGGAACCTTTAAAGAAAAAGTTAATTTGTGTTAGATCGTTTTATGTATTATGTAATATTTACACATATCCATTAAGCATTCACTCACGATCCTCTTTCTCTCGATTTTTCTTCACAAAAAACCTCCCAATATTTAACTACAATTATGACAAAGCATCGCTACAATGTTGCCGTAAAGTATGAGGTGGTACATGTCATGTGAATAGTTTGAGAAATCGATAGGTAGATGAAAATATGTATGAACAACGATGAACAATTACTAAAATCCATTAGGTATCTTGATGCCAAAATCAACATCAAGAATATTGAAAAAGAAGAGCAGCAGCACTAAAAGGAAGAGCAAAAGAAACATGATTTTTATACTAACAAAATACATTTTCCAATCAAAGAACTTAATAATGATTGATTCACTAGTACCATTAACTTTGAGGGCAACCGTGCATTGCTCCACCCTTCCATCAGTACTGTAATATTCTACAGTATAGAAACCTTCCCGTTCATGTCGGAGATCTTTTATAATAAGCGAGCCGTTGGCATTAATTCCGTATATTTGTTCATCAGCTACTAAAACTGTTCCGTTTTCAATTTTTGCGATCGGATAACAATTAGGAGAGGTGCCGAAATACCAGTTCACACTGGAACTCCCGTCTAAATGACAGTTAATAGTTATCATACTTCCATCTTTGTTCGACACCTTTTCTGGACAGCGAGTTATGGTACCTGAAAGAAAAAAAACACATAATTAACAAGTGTGTACTTATACAAATAACAAAATACAAATATCATGACATAATGTTCATCAGTTTGTGCAAAACTAATGAAATCACATTCTCAAACATTACTGGCAGCTAATAAATTCACTAATCTTATTTGAGTCAACTCATTCGCTTGAGACTAATTTCACATGTATATTTATGGGGAAATTATGAATCAGCTTTGAGAAGATATGATCACGAAACCTTTATATTTTGAACTTAAGTTAATAAGACTTGAAGTTGTAAACATAAACAATATTGATTTACTATTTGTATGAGAAAACTTCCTCATGAAAATGTGACGTAACGTGCTATAACAAGATCTATAGTTGTTACAAACAACAGTTTTCGAGTCCCAAGTTGGACATAGCCTTTGTTAAGCTGGTACGAACAATAATGTATGTTTCATAAATAGAAGAAAACATGTTCTCTCTATATAAAGTACTGGGTTGTGAGGATACTGTAATTGCAGTCGGAGAGTTGCGTTATTTTAAAATTTACCTAGTTATTCATTCATCCATAATTTGTGTGAATGTTTATCCTGGTGATTATTCATTGATTAATGGTCAGCGAGTAGTGAATTGTCAACAAGTAGTGATAGTGTTTGTAACGTGTGTATACAGATTGTACATTACCCTAACTATATTGAAAAGTACAAACATTACCCGAAATTTTAACGGCTACTGTACTGCTTTCTTTTGACGTATCAGGCATAAAATGTTCAACTAAATAAACACCTTCTTGCTCAGGACGAATATGTTTGATCATCAATGATGCATCTTGCGTAATTCCAAACACTTTATCATCTATCACTGATTTCTTCCCGTCTTCAGTTTTTGCGATTACGGTCAAATTAGAAAGTGTTCCATTGTACCATCTAACGGATGGTTTCTCTCCAAGTCCACAATTGATAGTAAGGTTATTTCCTCTTTTGACTACCACTTCTTCTGGACAATCTAGTTGTAAAACTTAGAAAGGGAGCAAACATTAAAAACTTTCTGAACAAATTGTAATACTCAGCACTTTTCGAGCACAGTGTTCATTAAAAGTAACTTGATTTTAAATCTAGTAAGCGAAAGATTGACTTATCATACATCCTTTATCCATAGAATTGTACAAAAGTCCTTCTCCAACACATACAGTGTTCATTGCGAAAGGACAATCTCAGATTCCTTTCAAACCTGATCCTATGGTAAGAAATTATATGAAAAATATCATAAGTGGTACCTTTAACGTTAATGACAACTGTTGCTCTTTCTTTTATTCTCTCCGACGAAACACGTTCACTAGTGTATTGACCGGCGTGTTCATTTTGAAGACTTTTAATAATCAAGGAACCGTCTTCAGTCAAACCGTACACTGCATCGTCTGCTATGGATATTGTTGCACCGTCCATTGTTGCTATTAGATTTGAGCCGAGGGCGGTTCCACTGTACCACTTGACGTTGGTCGTCTGTTTTAATCCGCAGTTGATTGTCAGTGCACTTCCTTCTGCAACAGTCATTTCTTTTGGGCATTCGACAGAGTTAGCTTTAACAGGAACAAATGGCACTTTGTGTGTAATACAATTTATAAAAAAGACTATTTACATTTCACACTATCTGTAATTTTAACGGCTAGCGTCTGATAGAATATATGTTTATTGTAACATGAATATCCCTTAAGTTTGATATTCGTACAATAGAGACATGTCCACGCATTAAAGGATTCATTCAACAACAAATTCCTAAAGACAACATTTTATCTTACAAGGTAAAGAGTAGCGTGATATTATATATATATATATATATATATATATATTGCACAAGTACCTCTGATTTTAAGAGCCAACGTGGATCTCGCTTTGGTTCCATCAGATTTAAGATGCTCAATAGTATAGAACCCTTCTTGTTCATGTTGGATATTCTTTATGACAAGGGACAAGTCTTCTTTTATATCGTAAATATCGTGTCTCCATACAAGTGTCTTTCCATTGACGAGTTCTGCAATTGGTTTCGTGTAAGGAGTGGTACCAAAATACCATTTACCGTCGGCCTTTCTTTCTATTCCACAGTTGATAATGACTTCACTTCCTTTTTCTACTAACATATCCTCTCGACATTTGAATATGGCAGCTGCGCCGGTAAAAAAAAAACAATTAAAATATGTAATTTTTCTGTTGAATAACAGTTGTAAGGAAAAACAATACATTGACACGAATCTCTACTAACTATTCGATACCCTAAAAGGCTTGCAAATGAAAACATACTTTCTCTTTGATTTTATTTACATCATCATTCTGTCATATTACTTCCTCGAGGCTTCATCACATTAAAATTAAAGCTTTTTCTGTCTACATTAGAAATCGAGTAGACTGTTTACCGAAATATGCTGTTGAGTAAGTTATACTTATCTTACCTTTTACTTATTAGAAAAAGTCATTAAACATAAAAGAAATGCGATTTCCATTTGTAATCAAATATACAGAATCTTACCCTTCTAAGCATAAGAAGTTTCAAATGTTAAATCACAGTGAATCAAATTTTCAAATGATTTATTAAAAACAAGAAAACATAAATGCTCATCTACGAATGTCAAAATTAATAAAAACGTGAAAATGATAATAATCACACAAGTTGCTTTGAAGCACAACCCTGTCGTTCGTTACTATTATTGTGATTAACAGTGTCGAAAGATCGTAAATGTTCCAATGAGATGAATGAATGATAGTAATAGAAAGTGTACGTAGTGCATTGAGCAACACCACGTTCATTAGCCAAAGGGATCTGATGCAAAGCAAACTTCATGGTCCTATGAGTTGGATCGCTGATCTCATGGATTTTGAACATTGCCTATTCTGCTGATTCGAGGCTTCCAATAACCTCTGCTTCTAGAACATTACGCCTATATGTTTGTTTCCATGGATGATTAACGACATTAGCCTAATATTAAAAACATAAACACTGGTTTCAACACTAGCATTGCAAAACGAGGTTATCGTTATTGCTCGCACCGTTTTAATTGTATGCCCTATTTAGAAAGTTTGCTTTCTCAGAAATTTGTTCATCGTTTACCAGGGGAGGGGGATTGTTTACACCGAGGGGCTTGTTGTCATAACAAGCCTGATCTGATTCGTTTGATTTGTCTTAGCTTAGGCAGCTGGGATTACACTTACCGATCTTATTTCGTCTTTTTCAACTAATATTCATCCACCGGTATATTATATATTGTTTAAAACACGGTCAGTTGACTAGAACGGGCCAATCAGATTCGATAATTTTTAACAAATAGGAATGAACGACTGTTACACAAAGTAAATTATTCAATACAACTAGCGTACATTGCCTTTGAAGGTCTACATCTTGCAAATCTTGATAGAGGTAAATCATCATTTGTTAGGATAAGATATCTGCTAAAGGGGACACGCCTTGATTAAGGTCTAAAGCAAAAGACTATGGAACATTCATCCTTTTAAGAGGTTTTTTTTTGTCCTACCTTTTAATTTATACACATATGATGAGACATTGGTAATCAAAACGGTGCAATTACCTGCAAGGTAATGGAACTCTTGTGATAGACTATGTGAATGGTAACATGTATGTCAATTAAGTTTGATATTCGTACAATATAGACATGCCCACGCATTAAAGGGTTCATTCAACAACAAGTTCATGAAGACGACATTTTATCTGTTAAGGTACCATCTGCATGAAAATAAATGTATTGCAAAAGTACCTCTGATTGTAAGACCCAACGTGGATCTTTCTTTGGTGCCATCAGCTTTAAGATGCTCAATTGTGTATGATCCTTCCTGTTTGTGTTGAACATTCTTTATAACAAGTGATGCATCTTCGTTTATGTCGTAAACATTGTAGTCCTGTATTAGTATTTTTCCATGCACAATTTCTGCGATGAGGTTGGAATTGGGAGGGGTTCCGAAGTACCATTTGCCATTGGCCTTCTCTCCTAGTAAACAGTTAATTCTGACTTCACTTCCTCTTTGAACTAATATATCGTTTGGGCAATTCAATGAAGTAACTGTTCAGGTTAAAAAAAAGGTGTCATTTATTACAATTTTACAACATCAGTTAAATAAATAAATTAATACAAAACAAGATAGATCAGCAAACATTTGTCTGCAGCGGTACCAGTCCCATTTTTTGCTACACATAACATTATTAACAAAAATACGAAAGAAAATACGGTAACCAGTTTATTTTGCATGGTTATTTCGCCTAAAATTACTTCTCATATTTTTCTAGACAATTGAGCGAAAAGGAAGTTAGCAGGAAATCTTTTATTTCAAGCAGAAAGTTTGCTTAATGACTAACATATATTTTGAGAAAAAAAAATAAGTCATATTGCTCAATGCCTGTTCCCTTTATGAAGATAGTTTGAAGAACCGAGCAAATATGAGGTGATCTTTAAGACAATTTCAAGTATAACATATGTACACATCATATCAAATTAAATATAACTTATTTTAAAATTTCATTTTTCTTTAGGTCTAAACTTAGTTTACTATCAACAGTTACCTAATAAAGACAGTTTCGCGAAGGCGAATATCAGTATAGCTTTTGTTGCCAACTTGATGATGCACATGGTAGACAATGAGCGTTACTGGGTGAGATTATCTGGTGAAAAAATTAAACATTATTTTAAAATGATATTAGTGGTCAAACAAATGCAAGGAGTTATTCACCAACAGTATTTTAAATGTTCATGCTTCATGAAACAGAACTGTCAGCTACAGAAAAAGGAGACAATAGAACTAACAGTTATCTTTACTTTAAGATAATATTTTTTATAAAGAAGTGCTTTAGAAATATCTAGTGATATTCCTCCCCGTTTAGAAGACATCGTGGTTCACAAGAAATGCCAAATAAATATATAGAATTCAGTAATTGCAGTATCATATAAATTTAACCAGTAAAAAAAAACCTTGACAGAAATCATGCATATGTAGCTCGATGATGTCAAGTAATAGTGCAAATGAAAAAATAAGCAAAAGGAAAATGTGTTTTTCCTTAAAAGTTGAGTACAATCATACGATATTAACTTTGCAGATGTCTCGCTTGAGTTCAACGCTGGAGGTACATTCACACCACTGCTACCCCATCAAATGAGTGAGGTGTTGCATAACGTTTACGCGTTCCAGCAGAGCAAATGGCGATCGAGGGAATGAAGCATGTTGAATTGATAGCAATCTATTTGCATGTTCTGAATTGATACAGTCTATTAAGAACTACGGGAAGCCCGAACGTGTTTGCTGATGAATTTCGGTAACAAACTTCCGAAGTAGATTGAATGTTTCTTATTCTTAGTGCACTCTGACCAGGTGGGTTTAATAGAGAAAAGCTGTCGCAATCGAAAGAAAGAAGTTTATTTTCTATTGGCCTTATGACGCGAACGATTTATCACTGCGACCGCTCATGTCTGCATGTTCATTACAGAAATGTAAACAAAATAGCCTACACATGCGGCCAAAATCAAGATTGTAACGTAGTCCAATATTCCTATCATCCACTTTTTAAAATTCCACGGAGGAAACCTCTAAGAACACCTGTTTGTTCATTGTAAGGGAAGGAAATGACACAATTTCGCAAGCAACATCGGAAAGACCAAGAGAAAGATAGAAGAGCAGGATCCTAACACAGTCTAGCCACGAAAGTAAAAGTTAGCCTAGGCCTAACGGTCGTAAACAAATAAAGATAGAATTGATTGGCGCATGACCTGTTGGGCGGGGTTTGCAAGTTTGTATAATCTAAGGACTAGTTAATAAATCTGGCGAACTAAGGACTAGTTAATAAATCTGGCGAATTTCATTCAGCTCAAAATTTTTAACGACAGATTAACTAATGAATATTGCCATGAAAATTGCATTCATAGGTGTCATTGTCACCGAATTTTGAGTGCAGTAAGCTGGAAAGGTCAAACTGTCAATTTGGCAAATTATCTCGTTGCCTGCTAACTAAAAGTCCAACCTTGCAACCTGGTCCCACTGCTGTTGGGGCAGCAGCTACCTGGTCCCATACATGGATATATCCATGTGGAATTACATGACTACGTACTGGCCATGTCTCTATCGTCAACTGTTGACGACTTGCACGAATTACTCCAAAGCTGGCAGAACAGCGGTTAACATACCAATTTGCGGGTACCTCATAGGCATACGAGGCGGGGGGCAGGGGGGGGGGGGCAGACTGCCCCCCAAATTTCCAGAGGACAAGAAATTCAGGCAAAGTCCTGAAAAATTCGGGCAGCCTAAGAGGAGAAAAAAAAAAAAAAAATTTTTTCCTCTTAGGCTGCCCGAATTTTTCAGGACTTTTGCCTGAATTTCTTGTCCTCTGGAAATATATATATATATATATATATATATATATATATATATATATATAAATATGCAGTAGCTTGCCCGAATCTTTTCAAATTTTTGCCCGACAATTCCATGATTTTCTCTACTTAGCATCATGATGCCCGAATATTTCCGTGTAACACCACCGTAAGCGCAGTTCATCTGGGCTACCACGCTTTTTGCACGATCAGTTTTTTTCTAACTAGTCAATTGTATACCTGGACCAAGGGCGGCGGAACCGGGGGGCACAGGGGGTACGTGCCCCCCACCCACTTTTCCTCAAGTTAAAAATGCGCCATTTTTCTACATAAAATTGAGACGCCTCAAGTTAGCAAGAGGCCAGGGAACCAGAATGAACACTCGGGAAGTGCCGTTTCCGGCCATCTGAGGGGTTTGTAAACCAAAAATTTTCTGTTACGCTCCGCGCCAACCGATGGTGGCGCTCCGCTCAGATAGTTGTGCATACAACTTTGCAAATCCTGGCTTAGCCCGTGACTTTTAATGAATTTCGGTGGGTCAAATCAAAGCTATTTCGAATGGGAAAAAAATTGTAAAGATATTAACAAGAAAAAACTCTAATTCGGAAGATTCCTACATTAGCAACTAGCATGATTTCACCTCATTTTGTCTCAAAAGAAAACTTGTTCCTTGTTTCCCAATATACGCATTGGATATTGCAGTGCTAGGATGCATATTTTCCTTTAGGGAGAGGGGCGTTGATGGAGTGATGTGTATACACAAATAAGATAATACAATAAGAGTTATAAAGGGTACTAATATAAGGCTGCATCAGTCCAATCGAATTTCTGCAAAGTGCCTTTGATGTCGGTGCCCCCCCCCCCCGATTAAAAGTGCTTCCGCCGCCCTTGACCTAGACATCCCCAACTCATGAGTGTATGTAAGAAACATTTTCTTTTTCATGGATGGTGGGGGGGGGGGGGTGCCTACAAGCCTAGAAGTACAGGTTTATCATATTCTTTGTTATATTTTATACTTTTTTGTGAGACAAATTGCAGTCTCACCCGACACAGCGACATTATCCCGCCTATACAGTACGTGTCGTTGAACAATGTATGTTTTTCTGGAGGTAGCTGAGTACTGTGTTAAAATAACAAATAAGGTAACTAAATAGGAGCTTAAAAAATATACTGTCCCATCTTTCCCCTTCAAAGTGATGTTACCATTTTTTCTTCTTCTAATTTACCAAATTTTTGGGGAAGTGTAAATTTCTAAAACGTGACATTATAAAATAAAGAATGTTTAGATGCAACTTGTAAGGCCTCAGAAGTTTCCGGCAATCTGAGAGGCATTGTGTGCCAAAAATTTTCTTGTACGCTACGCGCCAACCGATGGTGGCGCTCCGCTTAGATAGTGTCACGGGAACTTTCGGGCACAAAAAGTTCTGCCCCCCCAAACTGAAATGGTCCCGTACGCCCATGGGGTACCCGGCTAAGCTGCTTGCTCCCCCATGGACTGTTTGGCGATTTTCAATGTTGCTACCTGCAACTACTGGTGTTTATATAATAGTAATAGTATACTAGTAGTGTAATAGTATACGTTGGTTTATTGAGTCTACGCTCTGAGCCGCCGCTGGTAGGATGACGGGGACATGTAGTTTCACCTGCTTTGAAATCTCTACATTACCCACTTTCTTTCTCTATTATTTTCTTTGAGGATGACCAGTCTTTTGTTGAGTAACTTCAACGGCTTACTAGAATAGTGACCTCTTACAAATTTAGATCACATCGTTTGCATATAATGTTGAGTGAAGCCAAAATAGTTAAATGTCTTCTTCGAAAGAGTTACCACTCTGGGCATTCTCAAAGAGGGAGGTTTCGCTCTAAGGAAATACAACTGTACAAAAGTCGTATGCCGTAAACTCTATTGAAACCAGGGAATATTGTACATTCAAAGTAAGCATATGCCCAAATGTTGCGTTGGTCTAAACATAGGGGTACTTCTCTTTACAAAAATAGGCATACTCCACCCACTCAAGTTGATGAAAATAAGAATTAAACAAGAAGCATAAGAATACCATTTACATCTTTACTAATGTTATAAACTTTCTTCCTACGAATAAGATATGGGATTTGGAAAAGAAAAGTGTAAAAGGTGGTTTACAATAATAAATAGACAATACTACCGTGCTAGATCCTCACACATTTAGCGTATAGTTTGGTTTTGTATGGGTAATTTAATATCATATACTACCTTTGTTAATGTCGTCGTTGTCCTGTTGTGTACCAGTTTCGCGCGCTTTTTAACCGACAAAGTGACTCGGACAGAAGCTGATGGTATAGCATACCGTCGACGCAAATGCGTTTACACGAGATGTACACGAATTGTTTGTCTTGTCGTTGTATATATTTTAGATGTAAACGCTACCAAAAATTCAGAGCCTCTTGGGAAAGGACTCTGTAAAACGGCTTCAACCTGGCAGTCTGTACCAAATCAATCGTCCTCTTTATATGATCTCTAAACACGCTGTATATGCACTTAAACGCAAAATTGTATGCATAAGCAAGGTCAAAAAACATCAGAACATTACTGTCCTTGCTTACACGTGTATCCGTTTGATAAAACAAACTATTTTTAAATGTTATATAGGTTCTTACCTTTTACTAATAGGTAGGCTAACTGTACGCGTTTCGGTCAAATTATTTAGAAAAATTACCGCTGCGAAGCAAGGTTATGACTTCTAAATAAACGTAAGATAACTGACTGCAATAGCACGTCTAGTCTGGTTTCACGTAGCGACTACATAGGGAATGATTCGCGGGAATGATACGCATAATTTGACCTTTGTAATCAAACGGTTGAATGCAAGTAACACGAAGAGTCATAGCTCAGCAGTCAATGATTGAACGAGTCTCTGATAACGGCATATTTGATTTCATATATTGCCATATAATAAACATCAACATGTTAAGCATATGGTACGTGGTTTTACGGTCCTGCTAACGTCCTACCGGTATTATATTAACGGTATATCAACAGCTCGATGTTAATTGGAGGTCTGATTCAACAGTGTGAGACATTACAATTTTCCCTCAGCATAATCAAAACTGTGATTTGGAATGCTGCATGTGCACTGGAATAGCCAGATGAGTGGTGCCAATTGCATCCCCCCAACTCTCAGGACAAAACGGGGTTGGCAGAAATACCTATGATATGATAACGCTACCTATGGATCTTCTACCAGACCCCTCCACCTGTCTTGCTCCTTCCCTTCGGTTATAGAAAGGAATGTTAATGGGAGGGATAAGGGGAAGGTATTCGGAGGCACCTTAATGGGGGATTTCTCTGGAATAACCGGCAGGAATAAAACCAAAAATAAAACAAAGAGAGTATAGTACGTTTTAACGATCTATTTACATTCTCTCTAAACGACATGATATATGTCTACACGTTGTACATTTTTGTTTGTACATAACTCGACGATGTAACCTTGACTATCTTGACTTAGCGCTAAGTCCTCGGCGCCAAGATCGCAGTTATTAACTCAGGACATTGATCTTGCTCCGTTTATTACAAAATATCATGAAGCTAAGCAAACATTCCATATGTATCAGGCTTCAAGGATAAGAGAACAAGACGTTTATAACAGGAAGAAAAGCTTTTGAAGAATATTTGCCTCAGTATCTAAAATCACTCCGAAGGGAAGAATCAAGGGTTAAAAAATTGTCAATACCAATGAAGCTTTAAAAAATGCAAACATATAAATGCTTCAAAAATTGTGATAAGAAACGCAAGCAAGCATTAATAAGGTATTACATACACTGATGTACTGAGCTTTTATTTATTATTTAGTTTTACAATTTTCGCTACTAAACTGTACACACCTGCGCAAATTGTGGTCAAGCAGTACCGTGAAGATTACAATACATAATACGCATGTTTCGTAACTCATTGAGCAATTACACATTACCATCCATGTCCAATACGTAGTATGTTGGTATTTGACCACATTCTTCTTTTACTTGATTCTAGAAAGAGAAGCAAAACAAATTGTATTGATAATAAAAGCTGCAGATAGTAAAAAAGGTACGATTTGAAATGTGGCACAATAGTAAATTAACCATAAACAATCAATCAAATCAATTAAATGTATTTTTTTGAGCGAAGAAGAACCAGGGACCCAGAGACATTTCATGAAGTATTTAAAGTGTCGGACAAATAATAGAAATGGAAATCATTTCAAACATGCATAAACTTACCATCTTTTGAATGTCTCCTAAAGTCCCAACAAGTTGAGAAGCAATGTCTCCAAAGGTCAATCGATGTGCTGCCGACATATTCCAACAAGTCAACATCATGTTGTAGCTGTATGTAAAACAAAACAGTTAACTTTTCTGTAAACGTTTACCTATAGAGACTTAGTTACATCTTCCAGATTCAATGAGTCATGCTTGCAAAAATCACCAATGGTCTCAAATGTCAATGAAAAAAATAACTTACATAGATCCAGGGCAACACGAGGGTTGATTTAATACATTTGATTGTCGAATGTTCTCTTCTACCTGTAATTTATCAAGTCCTGCATGCGGAACCTTACCTGTAGTATTAAATAATGAAAAAAAAAATCAAATTCAATAAATACTAATAATGAATACTCAAGTAGTCTTTTTAATCCACTACCTTATATTCCTATCATTGACCGAGCCTAAGGTGAGGTTTGATTGGGATTCAAACGATGTATCACACGAACGGAGGGATTACATGAGATTGCACTGCTGAATTGCTTCAGTTATTAAAGGATCGTTAATGGGTAACGCAACAAGAAAATTTGACAACAAAGGGGTGTGTGGGGAGCATATGCAACTATGCTGGAAGGGCATGTAATCCCTCCGTTCGTTGGTATATTCTCAATCAAACCTCACCTTAGGCTCGGTAAATTAGTCAAGAAGGTTCATTCTTACAGGTTTCATATCTAGCCGATATTGCTTGGAATGGTTATTTATGTGGACTTTTACCTTAACTTTCGTCAAAGTGTGCATGTCTTTAATATTAAGCAGCTGAATGGTTAAGACGTTGAGTCGATATAAACATAACTAACTTAAAGGATAATTATTACAGGGTAAAATCTGCCAAAGGATTTAGGGACCTGAAGTAGCTAACGTCTAGTGAGGCATCCCATATGCTCTTGCATTAAGTGTTGAGGTTCTAATAGTTAGGCTCATTATGTAATTTCGTTGGATTTTTCTTTGGAAGATTTGTAAATCTATACATTTTTGGAAACTGTATAGTGTAAGGGCATCCAGATTGCGAGCATCCCGAACTGCGGTGGCATCTGTTCTGCAAGCATATGGCTGAAAGTGACAAGCTGCCTCCGACCCCCTGTGCTCTCAAGCAGCACATCCACCGAGTCCAGATCCAGGCCACAGTGTGGGGTCAGGCAAGCGTTGCTCAGCAGCAGTTCCTGGATCCTCTGAAGCACGGCTTCTACAAGGACACAACTGGTCAGGTCAAGTCAGTCACTACTGAGGTGCTCCCAGCCCCCAAGGCCATCGTCGAGATGGTGAGATGCCAGCGCAGAGCCGACTGTTCTAAAGCTCGATGTTCTTGCAGGTCCAATAACCTATCGTGTACCGACCTCTGCCAGTGCGTCACTCAGTGTCAGAATGATGAGGACTCTAGGAATGACATATTGTTGGCCAGTGACAGTGATTATGATGAGTGAGAGTACTAGCTGATGATCGTGATGTTGGTCTTTGCCATTGAAGTTTAGTGATAAACAATTATCATCGTCGGAAGTGAAATCTCTGGCTCAGTCATTCAGATCATCTACTATCATCTACATCTGTTATTATGTTTAGCCTATTATACTTGGTGCCACTGGATACCTCACCCCTAAAAATATAGGATTAGCCGTTAAAATCATGACTCTAGGTCATCTAGATGCCGAGATATTGGGAAACATTCATATTTACGGTCGCCACTTTGAAAATCCAAGATGACAGCCTTGTGGTTACGTTTAGCTTATTGTATTTGGTACCACAAGATTCCTTGCCCCTACAAATGTAGGTTTAGCCGTTAAAATCAGGACTCTGGGTCCCCTAGATGTTGAGATATTGAGAAACACCCATTTTTAAAGCGGCCAGGTTGAAAATCCAAGATGGCCGCCATATATGCGTCCGGCAAATGGTAAACATTGGTTTTCTGATTGCTTACACTATACAGTTTCCAAAGATGTATAGATTTGCAAATCTTTAAAAAATTCCAACGAATTTATAATTCTGAACATAGTGAGCCTGACAATAAGCTCAAAGGCACCCTTTAGGAACCTCCCAATAAAGAGGTGAGTCCCAATGGTCTTCCTGCTGTAGCAAAAGGCTAACAAGGCTGACCTAGCTGTGCTTAGGTCGTTGTACCTCAATCCTTGGTTAAATAACATTGTTTGACAGTATAGTACTTGTTAAATTCCTTTGTACTGCAGAAGTGTCTCATTTTTTTGTTGTAATTCTTTAGGATTCAAACTGCCATTTGCATTTTACGAGGGGTTAACTCTATCGCATATAGCCCCACATCCATGCAGTGAGGAATTTGTAGTAACAGTAAAGTGTGGTTCTAGGTCTATAACTTGTTTTGATGCCACTGGGAGACTGATTTTTCACCAAGTGTGTTTCTTAAGAGGCGACCAAATCAATCTAATTAGGAGAATTGAACTCTATATCATAGCCTGTATGGTGGCCATCAGTCTCAAATCGACATAAAGTTCAATTCGATGATATGTCAATTTAAATCGGTATATGTCATTTTAAATCGACATGTAGCAATTTAATTCGCCTTATACCAGTTTAAATCGACATATACCGATTTAAATCGATGATATGTAATATAAAGCGGTATATGTCAATTTCTTGTGACACATCAGGGTTTTCTGCACATACATGTGTAAGGTGGCATAGCTGACTTGCACGTACCATACCTCCATTTAAGTCTTCCGATTTCTAGATTGTTGCTGTCGCTTGCTGTCGAGTTGGCGTAAAAAAGACTTGCTATAGGTGTTTTGGCCTCTTCCACGACCTTGCCTTCGATCAATGTTACCATAACAATAACCTCTCCCTCTGAGTTGCTATAAAACGCCTACTCATTCTGGTTTAACAGATATGTCTCTCGCCTGTTGGCTTACATTTTCACCAAAGAGCAGGTTTGAAACGGGGTAGACCTTGAGGAAAGATCTAAATGAGAATGAGTGTCTGGGCTCTTATGCTCTGAATACATACGTTTGACAAAGTATGTTGTTTCTGTGTCTCAGTTCACTTTTTGACACAACAATTTGTGTTTGTATGGCGATAATGACCTGCTCCATGTCTTGTGAATCAGATACAATTCCTGGGCGCGCTTCTCCACAGGGAAGCAACAAACTCAGTGATGATGCCCGTTGCTCATCTTCAACGTAATCTAACTCATTCTCTTCTATTAAACTATCATCCGTAATTACTCTACCCAATATTACGTTTCAAAAAGCACTAATGATGCTGAGAGCACGGCAAAGTACCGCGTAAGTAGTGAAAGTAAACCTGTTAACCTGCTAACGATGTGGGTACAACTACAACGAAAGTGTCGCAAAACTACCCTTTGGAGGCGTATATGCTACCACTACTGCAGGGTAAATCTTCAATAAACCGAAACAAAAAGTCTAACTAGTTCAGATTTCCCAGCAAAGTACCGGTCGTAGTACCGCAAAATACGGTACACAGATCAATGTGCTAAAAGTCTAGAGTTGTATACCTTTGCTCTCTGTAATTTAAGAGAAGTAGTACTAACAAATTGCCATTGCTCTTTTGTTCAATTTTGTTTTGGCTTTCTTTTTCCTCTTTCTCTCCCACGCCTTGAGCACCCGTCCGGGTGGGTATGCACGCGTTATAAATCACTATTATTTTTATCCTCTGAAACATCATTTACAAGTAGTCTCGCACGACTTGTGAAAAATGATCAAAGCATGGTGGATGCCACGCAAAATACGTACGCTCCTATCGGTGTCATAACGTGCACTGAATCAAGTCATCAGGGCAATTTCATGTAAAACCGAAGTACAGTGTGATGAGGTAAAATAGGCGTTGGGGCTCTTAAACATTTCGTTACCCCTACGTAAAGCTTTCTGTCCAATCTCTTATCTATTTTGTTCCGGGTATTTAACTAGATCAACAACTAATTCGTTACCGATAAAATACCATCTTAACTGTATGTGTCAACCTTATTTTTACGAGCGACTGTGGTAGCTCTGACAAACTCAATTTTACCTCGATTTTACGAATGCAATTGACACGGTGGTTTGAAATAAAATATGAAAACTATTAACACAACTGAATCAACGCCCTCTCTTAATGACAATTTCTCTAGTAGAAAACAAAAAAAGCTAGGTTGTCGCCTATAATGATATCGAGATTCTGACAGGGCCATCTTGTAAGAACGAACCAACTTAGAGATTCATAAGGGTTTGTGGTAAACGTCGGTGATTTCGTCAGACCACGCTGACTCTACCGTACCTATCAGAATGTGACGTCTGCACACTAAAACAACTGTTTGTACATTTATATATTTATGACGGAGTAGTAATTAAATGCAACAATCAAGTGCCAGTGTAAATGCTGGATAGTTTAGTTCTTCGTGCGAATGGAACTAACAACCAGTTCAGTTCAGCTCGGTTGCGGTCAGCTCAATGTGGTCAGTTTCTTCAGCCTATCATTAAGTTTAAGCTTATTAATTTGTATAATATGTATAGCTAACAATTGAAGTAAAAGTTAATGATAAATTGGTATACATTTACTTTTCTTAGCTTTTACATTAGTAGTTTTCCAGATCTAAGAGACCTCTAAATACTTTACAACGATTGAACGGCACTTTCCCACATGAACGAAACAGACAAAATCAAAACTTGCCCACCTAATGAGAATATTTCCCACAGTAACACAGCATAACTCCAAACGTCACAAGCGGATGTATATTCTTTCAAAAAGAGCGTTTCCGGTGATAACCAAGGTAGCGGTGGGTATTCCTAGAAAGAAAGCAGAACAG
Organism: Apostichopus japonicus; assembly: GCF_037975245.1. NCBI lineage: Eukaryota > Metazoa > Echinodermata > Holothuroidea > Aspidochirotida > Stichopodidae > Apostichopus > Apostichopus japonicus. Next base: position 15,569,931 of record NC_092567.1, read on the forward strand.
CTAGCGGTCTCGTAAATCTATACACAAGCTTTCTCAAAGCCAATTTTTCACCTTCATCTTGAAGTTTGTAAGTATGATTGAGAAAATGTCACTAGAGCCCAACCGTTTTTCACCCTTGGCATATCAGCTTAGTAATTTTACCACAGTATTCTATAAGTCCGAATATGAATATTTAATTTTACATCATGATTTAGACTAGAATGATTCATCATTTAAAGAATTTAAAGAAATCACTTCATGTTTATCTTTGGATATCAAACGAAACTATCAAGTGACAGACTGTTTGGTTTGGGTAGACGAAAAGGTTCAAGTACTTACCTTTTTAAGTTCTTCTTCTACTTTTGGTATCGCCATTTCTATCGGTCGGATGTCGTATATTTTGCAAAACCCGTCTCCGGTCAGAAGGACTTTTCTCAAGCATAGCACAGGATGACAAAACTTACAAGAACAACAACATCAGAAGCAATTTTCTCAATGTTATGATAACCTCTTTGTATTGCACATTTAGAGTTTAACTTAGACGGTGCTCATCGCACCCAATGCAATAATTCACATCATACCCAAGAAAACAGTTATTGCTTAGTGTTCGATGCAAAATTATATAACATATAGTTTTTTTCATAAAAAAAATAAATCCAATAAAAACAGGTTGTACACACGATTTGAGCGCCATACATTTCAGCAATGTAAGTTCCTGTCAGTCTAAAAACTGTTAAATTACGTAACTAAATACCGTGATTGAACATACTAATTTCTTTGACTTGTTTAGAATATGTACAAGGTTAGAATGGCAATGATGTTAGTACGCCAAATGCACTGCAATAATTGTTTGGTTATGTAACTATTAACATAAATATCAAACATAAACAAATACATGTTTGTAAATATTTGAACAAGCATATACCTCAAATTTCTAAGTTCGGTTGGTCCATACCTATATAATTATGGGTAGGCCCCCTCCCTGCACTCAGTCTCCCCATTCCACTACTGGTTACGCCATCGACCTAAGGCCATGTAGTCAAACTCTCTATGAAATGATAAACTACATAATGTTTAAGTACCTTTTGAGAAACAAGGAATTCCATTCCTTTAACTATATCACACGAGAATCCAAGAAGTTCTTCTAATTGTTGTTCAGTTTTTGTTGCCAATCTCGAGTGCTTGTCTTCCACCTCAGGGTACCGAGCCATGATGAAATTTTGCAAGGAGCCATGTTCCAGATACTCGTAGTATATTGTGTATGGAACTGAAATGAAGTGGAGTAGTTCACGATTTTCAATTATGTTCTGCATTCTGCGAATATTTGACAGCCTTTTGTATGAACTTTGTCATTTACTTGAATCACATTTCAACCAGTTGTCATTAGCATTGGTGTCTTTAAGGTTTTATCTTTTTCATGGAGTTTACTTCAACACGGAGACTAATATTACTACTAATCTATATATATTATCCATAACTCGTCATATGGTTATAATGATTTCTATTTTGACAAGCTAACACCCCGTTAATCCTACTATTGGAGTACAGCAAACGATGCGTGATATAAATTATTCTAGTATTCATGATGATTCATCAACGGAATGTCATACATTTGGAATGTGTGCTCAGCTTGTTATTCAAACTCATATGGAATATCCGTCTCTGAAAAGTTAACATTACATTAGCTAAAATAACACACGTAAGGTCACATGATTAGAATAGGTCACTACTCCACTGTTAACACGATAGACTTCGAACTTGGTGGGTGTATGCCTTGTCATTTTGCTGTACTGCTTCATTTGAGTTATGACGTCATAAGGCATAGGTCAAAGCTCACATAACCACAACACACCATTTTGGCTATTACAAATCTACCGAATGACACAATGACCGGAACCACTACTCATGTGGGATATCTGACTCTGTAAGTTATCAATACATCAATTAATGTTAAATGCAACACGTGATTACAGAAGATCAAAGGTCACAATTAGCTGAGTCTAAGGTGCTTTCACTTGCAAACAAAATGGTGTCATAAGTTGATGATGGAGGGAAACAAAAGTATAACATAGCTCATAAATTGTTAACGTTCTGCTTAATATAATTTGTAAATTTAGCCTAATGTGGGTATTCTGAATAATATGATAAGGAATCACTATAACAACTTACACTCAGTAATCGAAATGAACAAACATTCTACTATATGAGGATGAATCCTAAGACTTTTAACACTTCTTGCAACGCGTTGGAAATTTCGAGCATCCTCTATGCTACATATCTCTGCAAAAGATATAAATATGGTCATAATTCCGAGTTCTTTTTCATTAATTATTTAATGTATCACTCGTACGCTAACTTAATTACGCATCTGCGATTTGTATAATACCAATCTGCAATATGTTTATGCCAAGCAGCAAGTGCATTAAACTTGTCTTGTATGATTCGTTTCCATTTGGTACTCCTTCTAGTCATTCTCAATAATATAAAATAGTGAAAGTCGCTCGATAGTTTAGACGTTATACAGCATGTAGTTACTCGACGTCAAGAATTGTAAAAAAAAAACCTTTAATCTCATTTGCATACTTTGTAGTCATGAATTCTTGATTAAAATATTTGGCAAGACTGCTACATTGAAAAGTCCATTTCAAATTAAAACTATGTTCAAAATCAACCCTTTTATCATGCTGATACTCACCCCGTAGGCTTTTGGCAAAACAAGTATGTTCTTTCTTGTCTTTGGTTCGAAAGTTACCTTGACGATATTCAAACAAAGAGCCAACATTGACGCACGTTTCAGAGTAAATATGAAATTTGTAGTTTGCCATGATGCTTTGTCTCTTTCGAACAAGAGTTGGTGATGCGTCCGTGGTAACGTCAAGGTCAACTGTGACAGAACCTAGTAAGTGAAAGATAGAATTCAGTTCATATTGTAGCTAACTGCAATTTCGATTTCTCGTTCGTTTTGAACAAGATTATAGTTTTTACCCAAATGCATCTGAAGCTTCGAATTCCTGGCCGAGAATACAGCAGAATTATTAAGAAGTCATAAACAGAACACCGTACACCGTACACCGAACGGTATGATATTGTTACGGGGCGCGGGCGAGGAGGTATATATATATATATATATATATATATATATATATATATATATATATGTATATATATATGTATATTTGTATATATGTATATATATATATTTGTATATATATATATATATATATATATATATATATACATATATATATATATGTATATATCGGTAGATAGGAATTTAGGTATTACCGTCAAAAATAGGTGTATGTTGCATAGTATGCGAATTGGTAATTTGTATTCCCATGTCAAGACTCCGCCTTAGAAAGTAGAAAGAGAAGATACATGGAAGCTTCGAATTCCTGGCCGAGAATACAGCAGAATTATTAAGAAGTCATAAACAGAACACCGTACACCGTACACCGAACGGTATGATATTGTTACGGGGCGCGGGCGAGGAGGTATATATATATATGTATATATATATATATAAATTATATATATATGTATATATATATGTATATTTGTATATATGTATATATATATATATTTGTATATATATATATATATATATATATATATATATATATATATATATATATATATATATATATATATATATATATGTATATATCGGTAGATAGGAATTTAGGTATTACCGTCAAAAATAGGTGTATGTTGCAAAGTATGCGAATTGGTAATTTGTATTCCCATGTCAAGACTCCGCCTTAGAAAGTAGAAAGAGAAGATACATGGATAGTGGACATCATATCATTAGAGAGCATTTCAATATGATACAAACCATCAAGGCAGTAAGTGCAAACGACAAAAGAATCGCATATCGCGTGTTTAGTACCACAATTTACTTTTGGAACTCCTTATTTCTTAACATATTTAAAACGATCGTCATGTATATATTAAGTAACATCATGTTTATTTATATATATTGCTCAAAATTCAAAGGATATTTCGATACTTCAGTTCAGTAATGACGATTTTGACATGTGCATGTAAAATCTGTAATCCGCATAATGAATTTGTTTCGCTTTTCACCTGCCGTATTTCAAACGTATCGTAAGCCTCATCAAAGAGACTGTACGTACATACCTGACCACCTAATTGATACCCCAAATTATAGTGGTGACATACATATACATAAAATCCTCTCTCCTATCATATTTAACGTCATCGTCTATTCCGTAAATCCTGACCTCTTTTCAGTATGTCTAAGTTTATATGTTGCACATTACAACTAGCTATCTAACAATCATCCATATCGTCCTTCAATTTTACTTTCCTCGTTACCAACTATCCATATTCTCTTTCATGGGATGAGAAAGGGTTTCGAGTTTTTATAGGGTGGCACCCAAATGTCAATAACTGATATGTATCTTTAATGACAGGATGAAGAAAAGTGAGGCGAGTGACTTCGATGGGTAAGAACATTTTAATAGATTTGCAAAGATAACAAAACAGTTTAAATACGTATGTCTATTGAATAACTCAATGAATAAGTATTACACTAAGCGTTGGTGATATTATATAAAAGCAGTCAATAAATACCATACCTTTCAGTTTCTCTATTTGTGCTACCTATAAAAAATAAAATGAAGCAGACAGAATTAAGAATAGTGTTAATCATTTAGTAGAGATAACATCGTCCGGCGTCTTATTTTTTTATTTACAGTGAATTTTGTTATCAAATTGGGTATAGACAGCATACACATCTTACTTTACAAAGTGCTAAGAACATAAACTAGCTGAATAATCTGTTCTGTACAATACTTACAATGTCTTCGAATTATACAGCACAATGCGGTTAAGATCGCATTAAAGAATACTGTTCCACTGATGATGAGTATTAATAATAGCATCTTATCTGATGGCAAATTAGATAAACAATGATTGTTTGTGTTAGTCTGTTTTTATGGTTCTACTAATCATACCCCACGTTAGTTGGAATCAACAACATCTTACACTTTTAAAAAAGTTTGTTAATAAACATAATTTGTCTGGCAGCAGAGTTTACAGGAATGACTGTCATTTCAAACTGCAGATGATCAATGTAAAATATACAGTCTAAAATGTTACGTATAGTTTATTCTTGCATTATAAGTCTTTGTCCGTAAAATTACTATATGACGACCGTTATTTTACACTATTCTATGTAAAATAGGCTAAAAACGTTGTTGATACAGTATTTTCCTTGAAATAAATGGGTCCTTGTCTGTAAAATTACCTTATTTTAACGGTTACTTAACACTTATTCTTGGTAGATATACAGTCTAAAAATTTAAATTATATAGTGTTTTTCTTATGGTCGCTGTGGTTTCTTATGGACGTTTGCTCGCTGTCTTTATATTGTATGTTAAATAGAAAAAAGTTGAACAAGGTCAAAGAGGGTTAGAGTAATCTTTAGTCATAAAGTAGGTAAAAGGGGTTTAATTTAAAGTTCTGTTATATTCACAAGAAAGTCTTTCACATAAATGTAGCTTAAGTCACTCTATTAATTACAAATTAGACATGCTACACAATTTTTTCGCAGCTGCAAATGTAGTGCCCGCATACCAAAACACGTGTCAATAACAGTTGTTATCACCCCTGCTTGTCTGGTAGAATTACAATTTATTAATGGAATTTAAAAAAAAAACACGAAGACAGTCTATCCTGCTAGTTTCTCACACTTTCTATTGCTCTACAACAATAATATTTGTTCTCTAAGTTACATATGCACTTGATGTGTTCTAAGTTCATTCAAGTTCACTGCATTATGTGACTACAGGAAGTAGTCTTCTCATTGCTTCAAAGTCATGCTTTTGGCAGCCGTCATCTACCCCAGATCTGCTTTCAATTCATCCCTCATTGCAATAACGGCAGATGATGTTTTGGACTTGACTTGACTATCCAGTCCGTAAAGAACCTTTTGAACAAACTCTCAAGTAATTGCACATTAACAAGGATAGTTAAGGTCTAAGACATAAAATAGCTTAAAGCAAACATCAAGAGCCTGTAAAATGTCTGCTGCTATAATCCATGTCAATCTGTCACAACGAAACTTTGATGGGTAGCATACCTATCACCCACATTAAGACAAGAAGCTGGCGGAACTCAACTTCCTCCAAGTATTTCGGCAAAGTGGTATCAACCTTCAACACTCAGAAAAAAACAAAGGTGCTAAGCATAACACCGTTTCCTAAAACTTTTTGCAAACAAATGCAACAGAACTTGTATATCAAAGTAGGATAGCTCATTGACATCAATTAAAAATCTAGGCCTATCCATGTAAGTTCGCCCATAAACAGCCTAGGTTACATTCTAACAGTACAGCAGGGACAGAGCCTACTTAAACAAAAACAGATTTATGTTATAGTCCTAACAAATAGTCCTAGCTTAACTTGGTAGCAGTTGTGCCTAACGCTGGGCTAGGCGTAGCGTTGATACTAGCAGGCCGAGCCAAATGCCAGGCTATGCGTAAACACAAATTGACAAAGGTCCCGATCGTGATAGTCTAGGCTAAATTTCTGTCGTAAAACTTGGCATGAACTCATAAAAATAACTTTTAATTGAGACGATTCGATCCATTTTTTTAGGGCAGCACTTCAGAGGGCGGTAATAGTCATGACAACCGCATGGCCATGGCCTCGGGATGCTGCAGTATCACATTAGCCTTCGAGCAGGACAGCTCACTAATGTGAAGTAATGCACAGCCTTGCTCGACTGCTAGCATCATGTTGGCTAATGCATTGCTAATGTTAGACCTTCCCTAACGTTAGGCCTCATTGGAGGGATACTTAAATCTAGTTTTGGTAAACCACGTTTGCTAAAATAACAGGAGTTTAAACAAGTTTTAAAAACCTACTGTTTCTGGTAAATGCGACAGGAATTTACTTTACTTAACTTTTTTTTTTAAGTGTAGATGATCTTATGATAGTATTATATTGACATAAAATTGCTGAAAAAAATCGTATTTCTTTTCCAATTGAGGAAGAGGGAAGTTCACATACGACACAGACACTAACCAGGTTCCATAGTTTGGTCCGTCACGTACATGGGTACGTTGTAGAAGTTATAACAAGTTATATCAGTTCGATATGTTACAGAAGTAGTTCCTGCAACAAGCCACTAAACCTTTTCTTTCCTTTTAGCCTAAAAAATGATTGATGTCGTTTACATGTCATTAAGATTTTGATGGAAGTAACTCTAAAAAACCTACAGTTGGGCTCACCTTCGATGAAAAGAGCGATGTGGTTAAAATCAGCTTCTGCTGTTGTAGTATTATCATCTAAATTTCAAGAGTAAAATGTAAAAGTCGTATATAAGGAACAAGTAAGCGTTGCCCTTACTTAGAACTGTTAATGATAACATATCAAGCAACGCTATGCTGTAAGAAAGTCCTGGGGTTAAGAAGACATTCATTAGCAGTTTTACCGTTGATGTTTGCGAAAGAATGTACTCTTAACACACTGGTTTGTCATTTTAAGGACCATAGTGTTCCATTTTGATGGGAGTATCAAATTGTCACAATCGATTTTTATTAGTATCAGAAACATTGCAATATAACACATTGAGGTGAAAACAATTGCCTATCCATTTGGCACACAAACGGGGTTTGCTTGAAATTCTCATTCACTCAATTTTGGTAAGGAGTAAACAGTTTGGCAAAAGGTACCTCGTCATTACTGTGTGACTATGTTACTGCACAGAAGAACCCCGCCTAAAAAAAAGCCTTGTAAGCATTCAACTTGATATCACAGCTAATCAAATATCCAAAAATGCGTAAGTCGAACAAGTTATGTACATTCTTTAAAATGAAATACAAAATAAGGCTTTAAATTTGGATGTAGGAACCATACCATTCCAAGCTTAGACAAAATTTATATAATGGAAACATGTATATTATTCCTACTTGATGAGGTGACTTGATCCTTCATATTGTTGATGCTACTCGGTGTGGTGCCAATTGGTATCTCAGCTGTTAAAAACAAAAAACAAAAACTAGGTTATCGCCGTCATTACAATGTGCGATTGAATTTTTCTCGATACTTGTTTGTATCGAAATGTCGACTTTTTATTCCAAAATATTGGCAAATCATTTCAACTTTCGAATTTGCTCTAGGATATCAAAACTTTCAATATATCTTCGTAGTTTTAACTTTTTGGGATATGTTGTACGGTATTATCAAGTATTTATTTGTAAACACTAATGAAACTTCACGCAAGCACGTTTTGACGGCGGCACAATGTGTATAAGTTCATATTTGGTATTCCATACATGGTTTGTAATACTCAGTTAACAATAACTGCTCAAGATAATTTCAAACAGACTATTAAAACTATTGGATCTATTTTTTTATACATCCACTAGGAGTTATTCATCGACCACAGTCATATCTTTGCTACCGGCTTTCACCGTTTGATCAACTCCACCGTGCATGATGCATTAGTGTAACAATATGTGATTTGTGGGTGCTATAGTTTTAAATATCACACATACCTTTAACTTTAAAGAAAAATTTGGCGCTGGCGTTATTTCCGTAGGAACAGGAGAAATTCCTTTCACTAGTTTGGTTAACCTGCATTTCAACATTTAGAGACCATAACGTATCGTTGCAACTTCCCATTGAAATTCCGTCTAATGGGTTTTTTTGTACCGAGGTCCTGAAAATTTTCTTCGTATTTTCTTTCCAAATAATGTGTGCAGTTGTCTTCTTTACTGGGCAAACTAGACATACTAGTGTGTTAAGCTTTACGTGGCATTCAATCTCATCTCCTGTAAACTCTGCAGTCGATGGACATATGATCAAATCTTGTAGAAAAGCTGGAAATGCAAAAATTACATCTGATTGTAATTAAACGCAGTAAGTTGTTCAGGATATGTAATTTGAAAATAAATAGTTAAATCCATACCTCTTTCAAATAGGAAAAGTAAGCCCAAGATGTTGTACACAGTGGAGTACCTGAAGACTGCCATTACACCAGTAAATGCTTAGTAACACATTTATTAAAATATCTACTAACTATCCGTGCCAATCACGCGAAAGGAAATACTCACAAACACTGTGCTTATCATTTCACAGGCAACTACAAGGAAGAAAGTGAACGTTATGTGATACCCGAGCGTTAACAAGTATCACTCGAACGATTGTTTCATATTTGGGCGTGCTGCTTTATGTATGCAAGTTTCAATTGGTGGATGATCACAAGCTCAAATCTGGCTACAGGTGAAGCCCTGGAACCATTGTAGTTGCTCATCTATTGACCAAGTTTTTACCCCAATGTGACCCCGTCAGAGGTTTGTGAACCGTTGTTGTTCCGAAGTACAACTCTTTCACAGGCTTGGAACAAAGAAGACATCGTTGTGCGATTGTCAATTATTTGTTGAAGCCATTGACAATGCCTATACCGGGTTGCATGTACCTAATGTTATACGCAGTACGGTAACAGTGGTAACGTGTTTTTTATGAAGCCATTTAACATATGGAAGCATACGCGCAATTTGCTATTGGTTTACTGTGTGACACCCATTGTTTTGCAATTGAAACATTTATCTATCCTGCGACGCTAAATACATTAGCTTTCATTAAGATTTGATGTTGGACTGAGTGTTTGAAAATAAAACAAAATGTTGTCGTTTTATGAGAATATCCTCGGACACACGAAATTTCTTTTGTTCTCTGACTCACAACGCTATTTATTGGTCAAAAGGATTGATTTGGGGCAAACGGTTTAGAATTGTAAGTTAGCAATGTCCTGCGGAAAATAATATATTTCATGGTTATGCTGACTAAAACAACGGTACTGTGTTGTGGGGATTACCGTTCTGCACTATAATACACATGATAATTTTGAAATGCAAAATTGTAGTTATGTTTGCTATGTTTATAACCACTCGCACGATATTCTTCAAATTTGATAGAATTTTGCCATATGACATGGACACGAAGAACTTCCAGAATGACGGCTGAGAGGTCAATGACCCAATAATCTGAGAGACTAATGACCCAATGATGCAAATAGTAATATTTTGCAATGAAAGGAAGACAGACCTGAATAGATATGCAACTTTCTTATGTTCAGTACTATCAAAATACATAGTTCTAATGGCGTCTTTGATCAACACGTAATTTAAGTCTCATGTGTCCGGCAAGATCAGCTGGCAATTGTATCTTCTTTGTATTTTCTTTAATATACGAACTGTTTTGTACATGATTTGTATATTTCCTTTCTTCCGTTTTATTTGAGAGACTAGAGGGGAAAGGGGAACGGTTTTATTGACATCCAGGCATTATAATGACTGGTCAGTAGTCAGAGCTGTAATAATTGGTATGATAACTCCTTATATTTGCATGGTTTTGATATGTAACCTTTACAATTAACTTGTTGTTTCCTTTGTTATGACAGTCCTATTTAAGTCTTCATTTTCTAAAGTGACTGTTTTGTAATGAAAGGCGGAGAAATAAATAGTCAAATACACAGTCCAAATACGACGCGTTGTAACTAGCTGTTCAGTTTGCATCTCTATAAAGTTGTCATGCCACAAAAGTAGACAAAAAGTTAAAAAAGGACTTCAGATTATATTATTCATCAAGTTCCTTAGGATTATATAACGTATCGTTCTCACTTTTTATTAATTAACAATTTAGTTACAATAGTTATCAGTCATTGTACGTGGACCAAGATAACCCTTTCCCAACAATTTCTCTTTTCAAACAATGAAGGGCTTATTGTATTTCCTTGTTTCGATTCAAACACTCTAATTTCTCTAAAAGTGCTTTTATTATCAGTATCATAAGCTCATTCACATTTTGTAGAATCTCATGCTAAAGCTAAAGTGCGAAATCTGCCAATCTCGATTGTTGGAATTTTTTCTCTTAGATACTTCTAAAAATGTGTAGTTGAAGTAGTTTCATGTATAACTATAAAAAAACAGAACAATGATACTTCCTGATAAGGTGGGAGTTCCTGTACATACTTTTGTACTTAATCTTCATTTTGAATATTCAGATATGTTTGGTACAATGAAATTGTCAATAATTTGTAAGAAACGTCTAAATATAGATTTTAATTTATCATAATGATGCATTCACTTTGAACTTAGAATTGTCAACATTTTTGTGAAATTTCTCATGTTCAAACCAACCAATCCTCTCTAAGGCAGCAATAACCCAAAACCGGCAGTTGAAGCGGCCATTATTTATACCTAGCGTGGAATCAGTAAACCTTAAGTGCCCATTGCTTATTCATGTAGATATAAAAATAGGCCCTTCTGTGTTTATCCGTCGTGCCCACCAGAAATAGCATTCATACGGCCAGCCCAGTAATGACCAACGCCCCTAAGTATGTTCAAGGCCCCTTGGAATCACCAAATCGGCTATAAGATTGGCTGTCTGGAAAACTAAAAGATTAAATTGATAGTAAGTGTAGCAAAATAAGTCAAAATAATGGTAAAGTATTTCGGTAAGGCGAGGGATGTTTCGCAGTTTTATCAAACCAACTTCCGATGACGATAAAGAAGTACAATAACGAAGTACAATTCGACCTAAACATACCATGTCATCGATGTGTAGTGTTTATTATCCCCATATTTAAGTGATACAGTATTTGGTTAATTTGATCTCATTTAGTGATTGAGGTATATCGGGGGTAGACAAATTTAGCTTCAAAACAATACATTTCCCCCGTGGGTCCGCTAGGTTTTGTGCACCGATCGCTCATGTAGTTTATCGAGCAATGTTAAAGTGCAACAAATAGTTCATTACAGTAAGCTACTGTTGTAAGTTCTTTCCCATATAGCTGCACATTCGGTGCATTGGCAGATGTCAGCGTATTTGTGCATTGTTGTGAACATTAATATATCACAGTTTACCCATTGACCTTCGTACCGGGATTGTTTGTGTTAGGTTATATGCATGACTATCACGTCTATAGTTAACTGTAGAGTACGTATCTTTGTGTTATTCGAAACAAATGCTGTACAGTCAGCTCAACGTTGTACATTGCAAGAAACATCCATACGATATTTCGGTACGTTTAAGCATTATTTACTGCTTCAGGGAGTTATTGATCAAAACGAAGTTAAGTCATATTGAAAAATAATGTTTCTGTTAAGGTTATTAAGCTTATCAGTTATACTTTCAAGAAATCATTTTTATTTGTTAAATAATGACCAGTATAATAACAGTATAATAGACGCACAAAGTGTACACTATTAACACTGTTAACGGTTAATTAGTCGGCCTCGTGTGTACTGAAGTACACACTGAATTTTTGGTAACATAGACCTATGTAACCTGCAGAACGAAAACAGTACATTAAGTTGTTAAGTGATATTCTTTGTAAAACTTGTATATCTTTGAGAAAACTCTTTCACACTCAGTATTTTAGTTGAAACCTCATTTCAAGTATTGGCACAAACTCGAGCCATCAGAAGATCCTTTTTTAGATGTATTTATTATCGTCATGCATGTAGGTGCTGATGAACTAAATTTAGTCAACCGGTGACAATAGTTTGACCTCGATGTTATTATAGCTGTAAGTTAATTAAGGCCAATGGTTTCTTTACCTTGGTTATATAGGACAGCATCGAACATCTTGTACGATTATAAATTTAAATGTTATTATATAAGGAGGTCTTAAGATGACAGCTATTCTCTCCTCAGAAAATAAAACAAGTTAATCCACATTGCGACTTATGAAGCCCGACAGTTCAACATGACGTCAAATTACCTTTTGGGAGTTGCATTTTTCATTACAATTGCTTTACCAACTAGCTATTCAGGTAAGTATTAAATTGTTTGCTTTATTTTATTTCTTAACTGTTTCTTCTAATAACAGTTTTACCGTTACTATATGACACATTACTTTATCTTAGAATAACGATGTTACCATGAGACAGTAAAAGATAATCTTACTCACTTAAAAGTATAAATCTTTATATGATACTTTTGCTTTTAAAATATAATGATGATGCTTCTTATGAATGATATTAACATTTCTATAAATGGTCTTTTCACAAAGCGTCGCCACTTAGATGTCCAGAAGAACTGTCTGTTGAAAAAGGCAGCATACTCGTTGTCAACTGTTCACTCACCACGTCTACACTTACAGAGCTATACTGGTTCGTAGGAAATAGTACGAGCTCGCCACCCATCGCGCAATTGGTATCTGGTGTCCAACACGTTTGGCCAGTGCAACACTACGATATCAGCGAAGATGGTTCACTTATCATCAAGAGCGTTGGTCGTAATCAGACAGGACCTTACACCATCTTACACTTTATGGAAGATTTCGAGAAGGAACAAGACACCGTGTTTATAAATCTTATAGGTAATGATCATGTTATACAAGTAAATATGTAAGTCAGATCAATTTGATTAGATAAGATCTAGAAAACTGTAAGAATCAAATAGAACATATTACCTACCCGCTTACAATCATTTATCGAATAATCATTTGAAAGTGACTGTTTTCTCATTACCTCTTGTTTTAAATTATTCAATTAATACATTTTACTACTACAGTGGCGATTCTTTTACTTGCATGAATATCTGTAATTGTTCCTCTGGCTTTGTAAATATACTCTACTTTCTGAAATTCAGCGAGCGGGTAGGATAATGAATCTTGTATATCACAAGCTGCTTGTTTAATCTTTCTTATTTGATTTTGTTTATTCCCTTAGAGGAGCCGTGCCCAATGATAGACCAGTGTACCTCATGCGAAGATTGTCTAATACAAGCCACTGAAGATCTTATACTTCTCACGTGCACTATCACCAGTCCAACCATAGAGAAAATATCACCAATATGGACTTACAATAATGGAAGTATAATTCAAGGTCGAATACACGAAGAACGACTGTCGGATAATTCGTGGAATGTCAGTGTCAGTTTGCACATTCAAAGCTTGAAATGTGGATTGGCAGTTTTGCTATGCTCCAGTTCCATAAGGGGACATGAAAAAACAGTAAGGGATGCTAAAGTAAATGTAACGTTTGGTGAGTGGTTTTTGTTGTCTTGTTAGAACTTAGGTTATTATGTATAACCATTACTCAGACCCATTTATGTTATGTCATGTAATGTTATAGTCAAACCTGATATTCTTACTTTCAGTCAAGTCAAAAACAGGAAGTGTCAAACTATGTCAAAGAGACATTCCAAACCGAATTTATTTTATTACCGTTATATACGCGTTTAGTCAATTTCGACAAAAGTAACTGGGATACTTTATTGAACTATAATCTTGTGTCTAACCTATAGTTAATGCTGCCGTACATAATGATGAACCTGTTATTAAAGTTTACTTTTAGATTGAACATACTTTGTGCATACAAAGTCAGCTCAAAGCACCGTATTGCGTTTGTAACGTACATACATGAGCACAGAGTTTAATTAGATGTAATAAGCAAAAAAGTGTCATAACGCATTCTGAATTAAATTGTGTTAAGATTTCAGGTATTTAGCAGTTTCATTTATTAGATGTGTAAATGGTGTCACAAGTATCGCATATTTTCATGGTCCAAGTTACGGGACAGCTAAAAAATCATCATTAAAATAATGTCTTTTTGTTTCAAATTTTCATACAGGTTTGTTTATATGTTTGTCTTTCTGTCACTGTCATTTACATTATATTTACTTATGAACTTATGCGCATGTTTTTTCATTTCATATTAATAGTGTCATGTGATGATTTACAAATACCTAATGATGGAAATGATCCAATTCTCATTGTGACGTGCGTCATTGCAATCGTGATCATTCTTACTACGATTGTACTTATTGCACTGTATTGCGGTAAGTGACTTTCTATTTAACAGTTTTACCATTCTATTAGAAAAAGAGAAAGCAAAATCACAATGCTCACATTGCACGGAAAATAGATAAGCAAAAAAATATTAAGTGCAATAGGAGATGTATCTACATAAAGGCCCATGTTGCAGTTTACATGTTTTGACATGTTGTATAATATCTTCCCGATCCCCTCTGGTAGGTCTACATGAAAAGTTGGGTAATAATTACAACAGTTCACTTTCTTACATTTGGCACATATTATGTCACACAAAGGTTAGGGCATGTAGCACTAATACGTTGAAGATAAATGTTTTACAGGAGGTAATTACAAAATGCGAAGGCATCAAGTCATGAAATTCATGAAAGTATAATTCCCCCCAACAAGAAAAAATTCTGATAACGCTGCCGTTGGTTCAAGTTCATTTGCATAGTTTTCAAGTATACATACATTTCGTGGATAATGATTGATAAATCCAAGTATAAGAGACCTATTGTAACGCTTACATTGCAGTAGAAATCCACAGATTGAAGAATTGTGTATAGCCCCAGGTTTGCCCGATTTGTCTTTGAATTTCAAAGCATGTTGCTACGTGCTAACTTGCAATATATGTAGTCAACCTTTCATCAAACGATATGGTAGCTTTAACATATCGTTCTAATACACCTTTTGAAATACAAACAATTAACGAAATTATTTCGTGTAACTTGCGTCGGTTTGTTATCTTGTGTGTACGTTATAAATTAATTGTGATAAATGACAAACGTCCAAAGGAGACGCTTGAAGAATGACGGCAATGAGTGATACACGAGTAACGAGAAAAAACCGATCCAACAAGATCCTAAGAATAAGACTAAGTGATCGAGATATTAACCAAATGGTAACAATCCTTAGCCTGCAATTGAAGTGCTTGTAAGGAAGCTTAATGCGTTCAAGATGTTAAGATATTAAATTACCTGAGATTGACAGTTTTTGTGAAAAAGTACACCATTTCGATTTTTGATATTTTTTGACTAATATGTGGCCAAAGGTTACCTGAATTCTTTATCACATATATATATATATATATATAGTTTGATTCTTGTCCATTTATTGATATCAACGAAGACTGTGTGATATGTTGTGGTTTTCTATTTAATTTACCGAATTTCACACAGGTCGCCGTTGCAAAAGAGACACGAAGAATGAAGATGAATATGAAGATGGAGATGTATGTTTCTTGAAATTAATGCTTTCATTCATGTTTTAATTACAGCAATTACATTTACGTTTTTCTAATTTGCATATAAGCTCCAAGATTTTCATCATTGTGCAAGTTAAGCTTATTTGTTACACTATGAATGATACAAAATGAGCGATAGTAGCAGTTGTTGCTCGTATTTGCATTTATCAATGTACAATACTATGATTGAAGCAAATGCTAGAACATAGGAAAATATCTCTATTTACATAGGAATAAAAGGTTAGAAAACTGCTTAACTACTGCAAACTGTTAAAATTTGTTTCATAATCGACGGTGGTGAGTACGATGATTTGTTATGTCGATCTGTCCTTCACATTGAGTACGATTGTTATTAATCTCACCTTTTTTGCAGCTTAAGGAAATCGATCCCTTGATCGACCGGTTCTTGAAGACACAGTTACAAATTGTAACTCCTAAAGGAGAACGGAAAGAGATGTCCGCTGCATCTTTCTTTGATTCTGATGTCGAATGGAAGAACACGAAGCGTATTATTTTTTTAGGGGATTTTTTAACTGAAGAAACGCCGATTGTTAAACAGGCAAACTCGATGTGCTCTCTGGAGAACTTCGATGAAACCCTTTTTATTGTTGATTTAAAGAAACTTAATTTTGAAGCAGATTTTGCTAAAGAAATTCATAAACAATTACCTCCAGACAGCAAGTATTCTCTAGGTGAAGTCCATGACTTGTTATCGAGCAAGTGTTGGTTGATATTAGATGGTGGTGGTAAACCGTTGGAGCTACCAAAGCCTCCTGATTCGGAAGAAGGTATCAATG
Organism: Apostichopus japonicus; assembly: GCF_037975245.1. NCBI lineage: Eukaryota > Metazoa > Echinodermata > Holothuroidea > Aspidochirotida > Stichopodidae > Apostichopus > Apostichopus japonicus. The sequence continues at coordinate 15,586,746 of NC_092567.1, forward strand.
TAGAAAATGCTACACTATTAGACGTGTTATGTAAAAATAAGAATAATCTTCTAAGAATTTGGTTTACTTCTATACCTTCAGTTCCTAGTAATAATTTCAGTGATTATACGAAAATATACTTGTCGAAAGCTAATGAAAATTAATCACATAACTCAATAACAAATCTTTGAATGAAAATATGGTAAACGAAACACTCTCCTGTTATAATGGGAACGTACACAGAATATAGTAGCTAATGTTACATATATTATTCTCATTACGTTTGAAACAAATTTGACAAAGACAATTAACCACCAGAATTTTTTAATGAGCAACTAAGGTCGGAATCTGTGTTTGTCTCCTAGAAATTTTCTATTTGTAAATCATGGAGTTATATGTTTTTCGTCTTCAAATTACAGCAATCGGAAACATAAAGTAAACATTATCGATTCCTTTTATTAGTAGAAATGATATGTAAACTTATTTTGATTTAGTTTATAAAAGTATGAAGATTCATTGTCTAATATGGATTAGAATAGAATAAAAGTGCAGTTTTGTCAAATTAATGTATTATTTGAATTACTTGTCGGTTAGTGTAGTACCTTTGCAATTTGATATTGAAAATGACCTGATAACCATTAGACCGACACTGCATTGAATCAGGTAAGTCACAATTACAGTACTTTGCCTTGTATACATTACATTATATGTCCTGAAATATACAGTACCATAGCTTTGGGCTGTTCATTCTAGAAATACCGACGGCCGTAAAATCTGCACACTAGTAAATCAAAGGTATATTACAGCTGGATTCCTTAACGTATTATAATAATAACGACACGATAAATCATGATGTGTCCTACATAAGCTAGACATGAGGTATATTTGAATTCACATTACTGGTTTTGTATTCATCAATATGAGAATACATTGGCATGTAGTACTTTGCAATATAATTTTTTTGTTTGTTTGTTAACTATATAACATGGATCGTGTGGGTGTTAATAGTTTCCCTGTGGAAAAAAGAGAGAGAGACGGCGAGTAGACCTACAGTGTACACGTTTCACAATTTGGATATGACGACATGATGGGTTATTTTCTTTACAATTTATGAATTATACCGTTAATATAATTAGCCAATCGAAGTTTCTTATAAGTTTGTGTTGACTTTTATGGAATCGTGGAGTCAATGGAAATGTCCTTCCTCTTTGCAAACATCCATTTTCCGAATCTGATCCGACAATGATATGTTTGATTGGATTTTGACGCAGCAAAGTTACGTGTAAAACACAACGAATTACGTCATTTTGAAACACTTTGGTTCCCACTGAGTGGTGTTACTAGGTTACACTAATGTTATCTCAAATGATTGGCAAATTCTCTTAACACAAACGTCGCCCGGTTAAAAAATTAATTCATGATAACTGATATTTCCTGGCGGTTTACTGATGTATACATACTATGACAATTACATAGCTCTTTTGTTTGTACGAATCTGAGACTCCAAGCCCTTTTAGAAGTTTTAGATAGGAGGGACCTTTTCATATGTCTCACGAGAATTAAATCACATGACTAGTTTTGAAATCATCATATTGTTTTCGTCTTTTTGCATGCAGTCTTTGCAATATTTTGTTAACTATATCGAATTGAGCGTATGGGTCTAAATAGTTGTCCTGTGGAAAAGAAAGAGGGAGACGTCGAGTAGGCCTACAGTGTCCACGTATCACAAATTGCATATGACGACATGATGGGTTATTTTCTCTTCAATTTGTGAATTATTACCGTAAATATAATTAGCCAAGGGAGACGAAGTTTCCTATTATAGTTTGTGTTGACTTTTATGAAATCATGGTATCAATGGAAATTTCCTTCATTTTGGCAAACATCCATTTTTTCCGAAATTGATCCGAATATGATATGTTTAATTGGATTTTGACGCAGCAAAGTTGCGTGTGCAGCACAACGCCTTACATCATTTAGAAACACTTTGGTCCCACTGTTACTAGGTTACTGGCATGTTGTCTCAAGTTATTGGCATATTCTCTTAACACAGACGTCGCTCTGATGAAAAATTAAATTAATGATAACTGAAATTTTCCTGGCGGTTAACTGATGTATATGCACTATAACAGTTACGTAACTCTTTTTTTGTTACGAATCTAAGGCTCCAGGCTCTTTTTAAGAAGCTTTAGATAGGAAAGGGACCTTTAGATACCTCTCACGAGAATCAAATCAGCCTGGGTATTATTAAACTAGACATGATAAGACACTGACTTATATTAGACGATTTGACTTTGAATATAAAGTTACCTCATTGAGGACAATAACTATTAGAATTACATAGAATCGTTGATCAATAGCGTTACGCCATTCACTAACGGTTCAGGGAACGTTTCGCTTAAACCTAGATCATCAACACTTGTATTGATGCACCTACACCCCTAATTTAACCGAGAATATTACACAGTGTCCACATGAATACCGAACGTTTATCACAGAGCACCCTCTATGAGACATCTTACCTGAACCACCAGCCTTTACCTTTCGACGAGCGCATTCTTGCATCAGAGCGGGTCCCCTTTTCAAAATTAGTCCGGCACAGCAATGAACCAATATCAAACACATTACTCGTCCTGTGACACTTTTTTTTGCAATCATACTAAAGTTTGTACCATAGGGCTACCGATGAGCACTGTTAGTACCTTCTGGCTAAACATGCATATTTGTATAGTAGACCTACGATACTATGATGTTGCTAGGAAGTGCTTATCATCAAGTAACAATCTAACATTTTCTATTCGTCGTGTATTTTGCTTGTGGTCTAATTATATTTAAATGGTGTAATTGATATGGCAAGAGGTGTTTTCTACATGTTAAATGGTTTGCATGCCTTTATTTAAAGAGGTTATGAAATGGAAAGATTTTTCTTTATCATCGTGTTCTGTACACTCGTTGCTTCCAATGATACCCAATTTGTGTCAAACAAAGTGGGTATCATTAAACAAAGCTTGCATCCTCGATGAATAAAAGATCAACAATTCGAGGGTAATTAAAACTTTCTAAAAATTGTGTATATACGGTAATGCGGCGTGACGTCAGTCGAGGAACTCAGCTCACTTCCGGAGCGCTTTGTTTTAAATTCTTAAACGTCTGGAAACACACAACATTACACTGTTGCAGCGCTCTGTATTAATTGAGATTTAGTGTTTGGAGTTCTGTTTTTACGTAGATTTATCTCGTAACTGTTAAATATGCTGAGCCGATGTGTGGTTGCAGTTTGCTCCACCACAAGTAAAGACGGATTTCACCTGCACGCTTTTCCGAAAAATGACAGAATTGAAGAATTTGGACACGACTCGTTCAAAACACTACACATACACAACGTTACGAATGCTTTTGGTCCTATACTTTTGCCAAATTATTTTTTATGACCATAGCATAGGCCTCCTTGATGTAGCAAATGACGATTTGTTTTATTGGTTACCTTATATTTTACACAGAACTTAAAGCCAGTTGGTCAATCAATTCTAGATCTGCAATTTTTCTTTTGTGGTAAAACTGGCGTTGCGTTATGACTTTACGTAACAGTTGATAGATACAATTACACGGGCTAGCCTGTTAAACAACGTCTATAAGTTAGGTCTAGACCTCATGTTACCACTACTAGCACTTTAGGGTTACACTTGCACTGTACAGAATGCCACATTTTCCTTGCACTGTAAGTAACAACATTCTAGAAGCTTAGCTACGAAGTTAAGTAGCAGGATCATTGACATTCGAGATCATTTAAATCAATAACGGTGGTTTTGTTTATGCTAACCGACCAATTTCGATTCAGGATAGTCCAACCGTTCTGCTCGGGGACTTCGATCGGCAGTATGGAAAGCCATTTTAACATTTAATCGGGAATTTTAGATACCTGAAATTGTTTCTTATTTCAGATATCTGAAATTGAATTCGAGATATCTTAAATAGATTTCGAGATATCTGAAGTTCTAATTCAGATATCTGAAATTGAATTCGAGATATCTGAAATTGAATTCGAGATATCTAAAATAGATTTCGAGATATCTGAAATTCTAATTCAGATATCTGAAATTGAATTCGAGATATCTGAAATTGAATTCGAGATATCCGAAATTGAATTCGAGATATCTGAAATTCTATTTCAGATATCTTTAATTTAATTCGAGATATCTGAAATTGAATTCGAGATATCTGAAATTGAATTCAAGATATCTGAAATTCTAATTCGAGATATCTGAAATTGAATTCGAGATATCTGCAATTGAATTCGAGATATCTGAAATGCATATGCATAAATTTCCGATTAAATGTTAAGATGGCACGTATGGAAAGCCATTTTAACATTTAATCGGGAAATTTCAGATATCTGTAATTGAATTCGAGATATCTGAAATTGAATTCGAGATATCTAAAATTCTATTTCAGATATCTGAAATTGAATTCGAGATATCTGAAATTGAATTCGAGATATCTGAAAATGAATTCGAGATATCTGAAAATGAATTCGAGATATCTGAAATTTTATTTCAGATATCTGAAATTGAATTCGAGATATCTGAAATTGAATTCGAGATATCCAAAATTCTATTTCAGATATCTGAAATTGAATTCGAGATATCCGAAATTGAATTCGAGATATCTGAAATTGAATTCGAGATATCTCGAATTCAATTTCAGATATCTGAAATTCCCTGGTATTTCGAGATATCTGAAATTGATTTTAAGATATCTGCAATTATTTGTAGATATCTTAAATAAATTGGAGATATCTGTAATTTAATTTGAGATATCTGAAATTATTTCGAGATATCTGAAATTCCTTATTAAATGTTAAAACGGCTTTCCATACGGCAGCGACACGTCTCGGCCATCGGGATCGTTTAACAATTCTTCGAGAGGTCTCTGGGGAATACTTTGACAGCGAATTTCTGGCGTCTGAAGCCGTTTTTGCGGAAAGTTGTGCATGGGTGGTGTTGTAGTAATGCAGATAAACCATTCCAAGACATGAAAACCCACCACTTCATAACCTCTTTAAAGATATATGTATTACTAAGATCTAGAGTCAGAGAAGTTGTTTTATTCAACCATTTCCTTCTGGCAAATGAGGGTAGGAGGAAGTTGGAGGTGTTGTTGTTCCTATGTTCAAAAGATGGCGAAAAGGGGATCCGTACCCAGTTTAAAGTAAAGCAATAGAGTACAAAATAAAAGTAAAAGAAAAGGCAAAAAAAAAAAAAATTCCTATGGTAATAATTACATCACACTGCTTCACTTTTGATATAGACTCTTTAAGGTTGAAATGTACAATCTCGAAAACTGCATACTTTTAAGAATTGAATGAAAATTTTTAAGCAGGAAGCGCAGATTCAGTCCTCCAACATTAACATTTCAAAATTAGTCAAGTTACTTTCGTGGTATTATAGTAAGGGCTTGCTTGTGATAATGAAAAAAAGTTGGAAGAGCTCATTTATAAGTATATACAGCTTATTTCACGGACATTAATGTCAGAACTAATGCCAACATTTAATAATAAATTTGCTCAAACAAAAGTCCACCGGGTAAGTTTCAGACGAGACCAAAAAATATTAAATTTATTCTGTTGGTGTAACACTTGCTGCAGGAGCTGCATGGAAGGTATAACAGAGTAGTGAATAATAGGATACAATAGAATTAATCATATTACTTTGACATTTAGCTTGAACGGTTAACCACATTGAAAAGTGACAAGTTAGAGAGTAAGTGATGAACGGGGTGCTCTTTCTCAACAACCTCTTTTGTTAAGAAAAAACGAACTTAAATTATATCCTTGTTTCGATTCAGACAATATTTTGCCACGAGTGGTACTATTATTCGGTATGGAACTTTAATCTTAACATACGATTGTTTTAAAAGCAAAAGTACTTGGCTGACGTTAGTTTCCAAGTATCTCTCAGAGTACAAGTTTAGTAATACTATTTATAGGCCTTTCATAGTCAACTAATATATATCTATGAGTACGCAATAAAGTACTTACTTTCCAATTGAAAGATGGCTAGACTACATGAACTTTATCATACATAGTATGATTACTTATGATAAACCCTACCTGCCCATATCGGTGTATGTATTCCTAAAGCCTTAAGTCCATTAAACTGAAGTGATGCCATCTTGATCCCAGAATGCTTGGCTTACATAATTTGAAGAACAGTTCGATGAATTTCTTAACTGAACAAAATAACTAAATTTACTTGCGCTTAAAATGCAAACTACGTCTTTCTGCAATATTGTGTGAATCTTAAAGATTGATATGTGATTGGTGAGTACGTTACCATTAGTATTCCCGTTCTTTGAGAAAATTAAGAAATGAACATTGCCTTTGTTTCTCACCCGACTCCGATCAAATAAATCCGATAAAGGTTACAAGTTTTGCGTTATCTAGTACCTTTTTAAAACAATAACAACATTGCAAGATATGCAACTTACATCCTAAAAAAAAACCCCAGACAGATGGGGGACAAGGGATATATTTCGTTGTTCAAATTTGTTAATTGGTATTTAGCACACTTTCCCCGACAGAATCGAAAGTATCTTTTCGGAAATGTTGCTGCATTAAGAACTGTAGCAAACCTACCGAATATAAGGCAATCAAAATAAGGTTGCAAGTAAGCACACATATCTTAAATTAAATTGTCAAATACGTCTACAAAATAGCTCATATTAATAAATCCTTTTCGAAATGTCTTTCATATCATTTTAGCCACTATTTTAGTAGCAAATCTAAAACACCAACATTTTGTACAAATGACAAAGTGGGGTTTGTTGATTAATTAGTGATGATATATTAGAAACACAAAACATCGCTAAAACCTAAATGCTGCATTAAATCATACGGGTCTTTAAGTAAAAAAACAAGAAAATCAAACAACCAATTAACTTTTTTGCTTGTGTGTACTTTATTACCAGGTGTATTCCATTATTGTTTTTTTAATTCGTTGACAACGAAACAATGACTGTCCAGTTCCACAGAAACTCTATAACTCTTACACTCAACATATTAGCAGAACTTTCATTTCTTTTTCAATGGCAGACTTTAGGTTCTTCACTGTATACAACATACTGAGTTTATTTTGTCTACATGTTCGAAGTTTGGAGATTTAACTACCTATTTACATGTTGCATATCTTCATCTAACAGACCACAGTGTTTCAATCATATATTATATTTTGTTTCCTTACAGCTTCCCTACAAGAGTCGATTTAAGATGTCCCGTGACGATCGAGTTTACAGGAGCTGATACTGAATGCGTTGTACAGGGAAACACAGAAGTTTGTCTGGTTTTTCCAGTAAACAAGAGGGTTGCCAGCATAACTGGGAAGGAAACTACTGCCACTAGTTTTAGGACTTCGGTACGAACACGGCCAATGAATTGAATTTAAGAAGGACCGTGTCACGACTCGTTTTGGTCTTTAATGGTTGGAATACAGGAGTGTCAATCAAATGAAAGAATCTTCTCTTGCACTTACAAAGTCATGCCAAACACGAACTTCAATTAAAAGGTAAGTAGAACTTCCACAGTATACTTTGCAAAATGATGTGTTAATTAAGTCTCATAGTAAACGATAAACTCCTTCCATTGCTGTAACATGAAACAAAATCAAATAGATTACTACACCCAATGCGTTACCTTCTTCCCCCGGAAGTCGACCAGTGCAGCACCTGGCGTATAGTAATGTTTAACTATATAACTTTGTTATAAATCTGAACCAGCACGAATGACAACACTCCTGGAAATTCGTAAGACAAATCTGTAGTACTTTAATGACAACCGTGTCATGTTTTATCACATTGGAAACCCCGTTTTTAGAGTGTAACTCGTTCTCGCAAGTAATTAGAAGGTACACATATTAAAATATTTATGATTCAGAAGGCGTTCAATTAATACAGTTTGTTGTCAATGACTAGTTTCGATTGAATTCCTGCGTTAAAAGATATTTGTGTTAAAGTTTGTTGGCCTAACGTTTCGATCCTAGCAGGATCTTCTTCAAAGGTAAAATGACAAGTAACAGTAACAGAAGGAAAAAAAAAAACACGCATCGAATACAAACAGATCAATGAGCATGGTGAACACAAAGAGATAGATGTAAAGCATTAGTAGACAAGGGATGGAGAGAAGAAAGAAAGAAACCAACAGGGCAAGAGGAGAGGTAGGAGATAAACAGTGGTGGGACAAAGAGAGGATTAAGGGAAGGGGTAGGGAATAAACTGGAGAAGGACAAAGACAGAAAGGTGTGGAGAAAAAAAGAGTGATAGAGAGCTATGAGAAGAGGAGTGATGGAGGGGGGGGGGGGACATGTCCTTCCTGAATGTTGATCCCATGAGGTTGAATGGTGAAAAGGCGTTGCATCCACAGCCTCTCTCTGCTGAAAAATATTGATACACCCAGTGGTTGAAAATAAATAAACAAGACGATTATTAAGTCAGAGCAAATACATTAACGGAATGCATGGCTTTGTAAATCTGGGTGTATTGTTACTTCTCAACAACGTATGACTTTGGATGTTTATACAGATTTATCAACATTAAAAATACAAATTAACAAAGTATACAGAACGACTACCTCATCAGCCTAATAATTATACTAAAACACTCATGAATTTCTAATTGTAAACTGGTTTATTTCGGTAATTGAAATAGTTACATTAGCATGTCGAATATGAAGTAAATGTTTTACAAAGTTCATATAATGTGAAACAGCCGAATGGGAATTATGAAAAGTAAGTATACACTTATTACTTAATAAAGGTACTCGCATTAACTTGACATGTGATTTGTAATATCAACATGTAAACTTTCCTTTATATCATCAAGGCATTTATAAGAAGCCAAGATTAAGAATAATTAAAGTTATAAAGTTCCAACGACGTTAGTGTTTGGGTGTAAATATGTGTTTGAGCCATGAAATGATTATTTTATTGTTTGTTTTCTTCAAAAATCGATGCGTCCAGTGGCGTACATAAGGTACGGCAGTTATGGCACGTGCCCTGGTCGCCACTTGAAGGGGGCGCCACTGAGCAGTTTATATTTAAGTCAGAAAAGCCATCCTAGGATAGTGAACAGGCCTCGACAAATATTGACTTTTATTATTTTTAGCAGATATTATGATAAAGTTAACTTATCTAATAGATGGGTGTCAGATGCTTGGACCTGGACGCATTTTCAGTGTTTGCCATCATTATTATATCTTTAAAATATTTCTCTTTTAAGATGGGATCTATGTCCTCCTTTTTTTCTACATTTTTCCTTGCTCATTCTTTTCATCTTCTTCATCGAAATGAGTACTTAGTAATGTAGCAATTTTTACAGAGCAATAACTATTGCTCTTTTTTCTTTTGGCAAACTCCTCCTTCTTAGTGGTTCTTTGTTAAATTTGCCATGAATTTACTGCATGATCACTTGTTGCACAGAAACCTGTAAGCTTACTTTCTTGTGATTGAGGTATAAGTTCTAATGGTTCCACTGCTTTGTGTAAATTATCTTCAACACAACCCTTAGATTATTGATAAATCCTCTTGAAGGTGTTACCTGCCACCTGGAATGTAGTCTAGGCTGTTGCTGGAATTGTGACAAGTAGACTACCGTCAACTTGAAGTGTGTAACTGTATTGTTCATTTTCTATGTTACTAATCATAATAACTATAATCTTCAAAATGCATTTAATTGTGTAAGGTGTGTAAATGACTTGACAATTACACCTCGGATTTCTCACTTTTTTAAAAGAAGGAATTGATTTATCTAGTGTGGTACACCAAATTGCTGAGTCAAACTGAGGACTCTGCTATGAAAAAAAAATTATATGTATGGTTGCATTTTTTTCTCATCTATCTATATCACAAAAACCATCTCTGTGATGTAAAATTGTCATTACAAATTAACTTCAAAAATATTAAGCATTACAAAAGTCTCGTCCTCTAAGAGTTTGTCTAAGTATATTTTGGAGCAGTTCTGTTCATGTGGGAAAGTCTCTGTCAACCTCTTTAGTACCGTTAGTTGAAAAAAAACCATGAGGTCAGTTGATTTGCAGTACTTTCAATGTTTGGTACAATATCTTGTAATAATTACGGCTGTAATATCTGCCTGCTGTGTTCAAGATAGTTTTGCAGTCGATATCCTTAGTTACCTATCAAAGTAAGCATATACGATTAGCAGGAGGCTTCGCTGGTAAGTGGAAACTTTGATCTCTTTCTACACAAATTGTGATATTGTGATATTCCAACGAAGCATGATGAATTTTGCGTGATGAACGCCTATCTTTCCCTGATAAATCATAGAAAGTTCTTTGTAATTTATGCTAAAGAACATGTATGCAAACATCTATCAGTACATTTCGCATATAAGGTTTGACCAAGTTTCTCTGCATGGGTAACTTAGGAGGTCAAAGCAAGTATCAGAATGCATCTGGGTGCTGTGATCTTATTAAATGTGATGCCCACTGTAACTGTAAAACTTATAATGCAAACATACTTCACAAACTTCTGGCTATAATATATATATATAGTTGTGCTATCATTACCACAGCTGGCCTGGGCTTGAAATTGTTTGTGCTTTTACTGAAGGAGAGAGTGAAACCTAACTCAAAAATTCCTTTACTCATCTAAACATGAGAATTGTTAAGAAATCTTCAATACAGATCTGCGACCGGGATTATTTTTGTTCTATGATATCACTGATATTCCAGGCTAAGGTTAGTAGGTGGGAAAGTTACATCTGCGAGACAATGGAAAGTGTTATAGTGAAGCACAGAAAACCTTGATGTATGATTTTATGAAGTTGTGTGAAATATTACACTGTTAAGTTTAGGCTATTTGTAAGATTATGGTCTGTTGTGATAAATCGTTTAGTTATGGTCTTAGCTGTATAGGTACACTTCACAAGATATAGGAGGTATGATTAGGAAGAAATTGTACAAACATAGAGAAAACTTGGCAATTGTATTGTTAACTTGCACTCGTGGGCCTAAGTTGTTGTTATTATGTGACATTCGTTTTTACTTGTCAGCATAGATGGGTTTAAATTATTGGTCTTATATCCATGTTGTTATCTATAACTTAACACACTCATTACATACTACAGATGTCGTCGTATTTTTTGCCTTGCTATCAATATAATCTGTTAAACGGATCATGTGATAAAGAGTTCGAACTTTATATACCAAAGATAAACACATCATTCTATCTATATCAGACAAGCCCATAAAAAGAACATACATAGCAGATACTCTGCAGGCATCAAGGTGCAAAGTACAATCACTTAACAAGTTTGAAGACATAACCCAAGTTTGCCGCCATGAAGCAATTATAACAGGAAAAAAAATGCTATGACTGATGTGGATTTTTGAAGCTGCTCATTTCTGCCATCATTTTGGTTTTTGGTCAATGAGCTGTTAACAGCAACCATCTATTATTTGATCTCTGAATGAGCTGTCGGCTTCATCATTCCACAGCATGACCTTGTCACCGAGGATTCAATCTGACCGAATGCCACTTTGGTTCTACCAGTAATAATTCTACCTGCAATATTGTTTCATGGTGGTAACATGTTGTGTTCCCCTGATGCGACTTCATGATTATTCAGTGGGGGTAGCATCACCAACGATCGCATCATAAGCTTGTGTGATATTTGCGCTACATTACCTCTAGTAGTTTTCTGTGATTATCTCTATTATTATTCTTATTTTTTTCTTTCTGTTCTTCATATTTTGCCGCAGTAAGGCGATATCATACCGTAATGATATTTGTTTTGCCTGTTTTTATTATGTAATGGTGCCTTTTTAATAATGATGGTCCTATAACCAGGAAATGATGATACCAATTTAATGTCTTGCATGGTATCTGACCAAAAAGAAAAAAGGAGTATAAAACTAAACATAAAAAAAAGACATGTTCATTCTGCTGGAGGAAGAAGAAGAAAAAGACAGGTTGTTCGCAGGTCACAAGTAGTGCAAGAATACTAAAAAATAAAAGGTTTAAAAAAATTGTGAATTAGTTTGCAGGATTTAGAGACAGCTGTAGATAACAGAGCCATATGTGCAATATATATATACACCATCTGAAGAAGAAAATACAGTAGATTTGTCGAAGAAATCAACATTTATACTCATTTTGTTTTAATCTCTTATCCAGAGTCGTCTTTATTGCGGGGGGGGGGGGGGGAGGAGGGGGATTTTATGAAACTTAACAAGTGCACTTTGAATAAGAATGTTATTGAGTAAACCTCTCTCTTATGATCATTCCTGTTCCCCAACCGCCCCCTGTTCGAATATTTATTCACCAAATGAAGGTTATGGTGGAAGTGACTATTGAGTTCATTTGTTTAGCAACATATTACCTCCCAGACACCTCTTTCATGCTGTGAAAAGTAAACATAAATTCTTGAGATTGTATTTTAAATAGTATTTTGCAAGACAGTAATTGTAATGAGCGTATCGTTAAAGTGAATTTTAGGAATCGACAAAGTTATCAAATTTAACCTCAGTGATATTTTGACAAATCAAAGGTGGGAGGGGGTAGAGAGGAGGGGTGGGGTGGGATATGGTCACAAAACTTGTTTTTTGCCGTTACGAGCCTGCAAAAATCATGAAATCTCTGACATCCTAATAACCACTAAATACAACTCAAGCCATGCACGCGGTTACAGCTGACTTGGTGAACGGTACTAGGGAGGGGTAAGAAAGACTGGCGCTTTAGCGGTCGTGTAAATCGTGATAGGGTTCAAGGTAGGTCGGAGTTCACACAATTGCGCTCTGGTATGGTACATTTTGTCACCTAGAAATCTCTTGGTGTGTCTTTCTGGCGTTCACAAGATGACCAGTGGGCTGGTGCATGTGGGTGGGGGATGTGAAAAAGTGTCTGTCAAATCTAGTGTCTGTCAAATCTAGCAATATGTGCCGTGCGAGAATCCTTGGCTTTGGCCACAGGGTCGCACAACTGTCGACCGGCATGTACACCGCCGCTCACGTCTCCTAATGAGGCCCAAAGCCCCTGATAAAGAATCTACGGATGATGTTAAATGCCATAGTTTCATTTTTCTTTATAAATTAGCATAGGAAAACTAGCGCCACCATTTTTCATACCGTCATGTTCATTGTATTGTCGGCGCCAAAGCCTTTCTTCAACGGATTTTCTCTTGTCAGCTATTGTTCATAGTGTAACGTGCGTAGTTATGGAATTAAAGGGGTTCAGGGTTTATCTGTTAGGGCGTTGCTGCGTAATGAGGCGTAGAGAGATACTCGGGCTAGAGAAAGAAACATACACGATGTGTTGCATACTTTGCAAATATGTATTTGTGAGGTGTCTCACTCAGGACCCGGCACTCAAATGCCATCCAAAAGTAACAACAATTACAGCTGCTACTAAAACTAGTTAACATACAAATAAAATAAATAGCATTGACATACACAGCCGTCAAAATACTTTCAATACGCAAATAAGCTTCACATGACAATATAGCCAATTTACATAATATAACACACTCTTACAATAGTATGATAGAGATGCATGATAGAGATGGTAGGAAACCAACAAGCATTATCAACTGAACTTCAATAAACTTCAATCAAGAGTTTTGGAACGTTTGATCGGATTATCGGACTAAAAAGTTTGAGTAGTGATAAGCTTCAGTTCTTACTAAAAATCGATGTGAAGTCATCCCACTCTATCGACTATAATGTATGTATTTTAGATCCTCCTGTAAGTAGGATCTCGCGAAGAAGCCATCATTAACTTAACAAAGTCGCAAGCTGACCGAAGTCAGTCTCTTAGATCTCATATTTAACATCCATGATTGAGAATCGTCAGTTGTCAACAACTCTGTAACTGGACGACATGCATTAATCTTGGAGTGACTCGAACTTGGGGCCAATTATGATCGAAAGGCACCGGCGTTAACCACTGAGCTAACACTCCTTGTATTTCATTGAAATACGATTTGTTCCGGAAAGTGGAGAAGCAGCAAATTTATAGCGAAAGCGACTATGTAATACTTATATGTTTCATATCCCTGACATTATGTTATGTTGTTTATAAATGCTACGACAACAATTTTTTTTTGATATGAGTCAAACTTGTGCGGTATAAGATTTCGCAGCTATACGTGTAGTCATGAGCTCACAATGAAATGTTTACTTTATAAGGCTTTAGAAACAATTATCATTTGGAAGTTGAATGTGGGACAAGAGGAAAGCAATAACGTTTGTGGACATTAAGGTAAGTGCACGATTTCATTTTCTTACTAACTTGTTGCGATTTCCAAGACACTGTCATATGCGTCAAAGTTGTCGATATCTGGCGATACAGAAATCCACGTTTAAAAAGATCGTGCCAAAACAGGACCAGGAAGGATAAAATAATCAACTCATTTTAGAATTTCCAAAATATGAATATTGAAGAAACATGCATTAGTCTAACGGTAGAGTACACTACAAATATAGGTATTTTTCCTGATAAAGCTAAATATTGTAAAGTTTTCCTATATTCCTTTATAATACCATTTTAAGAAGCTGTCAACTTGATGAGAATTTTTCAAGTTTGTCATTAAAACAAATTAAAAATATAAATAAATAAAATTCAATTCAGGAAGGAAGGAAGGATTCAAGAATTACGCCTTGAAGAAGCTTCATGCGTCTTAATACGAAAACAAATCCAATATGAAGGTACTTTTTAAAGTAAAGTCACATAGGAAAGAACCTAGTCACGAAAAACCAAACAACGAACCGGTTGATCACCTCTCAACCCCAGTCCCCTTGCATGGAGACTGCGACTAGGCGCTCGTCGTTATTGGTGTGTGTCACGAATCCCCTACAAGGGGAACATGATGCTGCACATAGTGGTTGTGGTTTATACAGTGACATACTATTCGCCAAACACGGGGAAAACGTTCGTTTTAGTTGAGAAACAACAGTCGATGACAAACAACCCCTACGACCCCATCCGAACATTCACTATATGTTACGATACTGTTGATCCAAACCAAGTTTGTTTTACTGCCTATTCGTCTTTATCTTAGGATACAAGAAACCTCTGGTATAAAGTAATACCACATCTTGTTCATACTTTTTCTTATGAAAAGATCAGACTTTAAACTTGTATTATAAAATTGATTATATCAAACTGCAATATTGTGGAAAGTTGTAAAGTCTTTTAATTGGTGTTCATAGAGTGCACTGTTTATCTCATCCCCGTAAGGTATGCAGTTTGTGTTATTAAACAGAATGTATATAGTGAGCTCAATGGAAATGTAAAAGTAATTGTACGGGATTATGTAATTCTTGTGTGGAAGTAGATGCTAGGTAGACATGCAACATTGTCTTAGCTGGATTGGTCTCGTAATACTTGGTTACAGTAGGTTCAATGAGGAATGGACAGCTTTCTGGTGAGATAAAGAATAGAGGATAGCTAGAGCTCAGTTGGAGAGGGGCGTGAAAGTAACTCTTGGAGGAGACAGTTAGTAGTGTATTGTAATGTGGCGAATAACGCCTGTAGCTCGGTGGAGATGTTACTATCGTTACCCCTGGGGGAAATTATTGGTAGGCCTAGGATGCCTAGCTCCAACAAGCACCACGCAAATTAAATGATTAAAAAGTTAAGATGATTTTAAGATGATTTATTCTCTCCGGGATACAAATAACTGTTCAATTAAAAGCTGTAAAAGTACTTGAAGAAACTGCATGATTGGAAACAATAAATATGTATAAATTATTTGGCATCTTATACTGATCGTGAGAACTGGATGATTCATTTTCCAGAACTAATTTGCCTCTTTAAAAAAAACACCCGGCTGATATCTGATCTGATCCATGATTGGTTCAAATATTACCTACTACTGTAAATGAACCAATCATGAGTAAGAAAGAAAACAACACGTGGTCCTAATTTTTTCTTATGTCTTTCTTTGTCTGAAAATACGGGCTCCTAAACTAGACGTCTGAAAATGGACGAACAATTTCTAATGTATTTCTTTGTTCGTACACCGTGGGAATTAACGAGGGGAAGCTTGAAGATCAAAAGGTTAAAGAGTTAAAGACCTTACAGGTGTTAGATAGGAACTTAAAGGGGCTAGAGTATCATTTCATGACAGTATTTCTATTGTAGAAGGATTATGCAATATTTCAACAATGTATGAGAGTGTGCCATAGTTTTTACCCTGCAAGATAAGATCTCAAATATCACTTGGAAGAAATATACCAGGTTCATTGTGATTATCTGTGGATATGGCTTGGTTGGTACTGATTGAACCAACGACACGTAATTTAAACTTACAATCAACTAAACAAATAAGGGTAACACCCTAACACAACTGAACAAGTAACCTTTTTATTATGTAAATATGAAAAAGCACTATACGTCCAGTGCGTACATAACTCTCTAATATTATTAGAGAATTACTAAACCTTGCAGGTTACGTTATTATTGATATAGAGGGAAATTCTCACCGGACTTGTTTTTTCCTTTTTGTGCTTGCAAATACCTACGAGGGAGCGAAGCACATTTGAAACTGCTGCAGTGCCCACTGACCCAATATTGCTCTAGCTGGGACCTAGTCGGCACCGTGAACCCCCATCCAATAGCAGTGTACCCCCCATCAGAAGTACCCTCTAACATCCTTGATAATATTTCCAAGTGGGTCAAAGTCCCACATGTCTTTGAGTTGACCAACTCCAATTTTGAAAGCTAAGCACTTGCATCTACGATCTTATGATGTATGAACTTGTTTATGACATCTGCATATTTCCTTCAAAAGATCTTTGTAGAAGGAAGGGAAACAAGAATGTAACTGAGATTTTTTTTTCAGTGTCGGCAAAGCAGAGAGTGGTGTAGGGTTGTTGGTTGGGACGGGTAAACACTACTTTCCCCGGTAATGTGAAAAGTTACAAAAGGGCATATTTTCATACTTACTAGCACTGTTCTTTGTTGCTGAAAAGTACTCTTCACTCCATTTTGGTATGAAAACACCAAACTAGTATTTAAAGAGTGCCCGACTGTTGCACAATTAAAAAACCCAACAACATCGAAATGCCGTTTTGGTGGATTCCAGTAAAGATATTTGTGGTACAGAATGCACAGAGGTTAGGTTACGGTGTGCATTCTCAAATCAAACCGAAGTGTCCCACCTCACTGCCCATCGAATTTTGTGCCCCTCTTTTTGGTCACATTGACGTCTCTCCCACCGCCTTCATGGCAGCACTCGTTAGAGCACAGGTATAGGGGAATATGTACACCGTACCTACCCATCTATAATAAAACATATCAAACCGGTCAGAAGTGTAATTATATAGCTACAGTTTGAGCAGAGGTTTCGGCCGAAGCATGGCGACAGATGAATAATTTGCACGGAGGGAGAAACGGAGGTGTTCAAGATTGTTATAATGTGCACAGTTCTTAGCCTGGACCTGGACTTGTCTCGGACTAGGACTTGTCTCGGACTCGGATTTGTCTCGTACTCGGACTGGCAGGAATCACTCTAGGGCTCTGGGTACTTTGTATTCGGACTTCGACAAGGTACTTCTGTACTCGATTACAACCCTGTGCCTGTTTCTTAGTAACTCTATTTCATATCCACCAAGCTTCACTGTTCTTCGGTTACTGTAGTTCATAGAGACCCAATTCACTGCTTTTACGAACTACTTAAACATCCTGACTATAGAGGTAGTTCTACTGTTCGTACGTAAGTACGTACGTTGCTTTCATACTGACTAATAACCTTTGTATTATGGTATAATAAACCACAACCAAAAGTAGTTGTATAGCACCCGTAGTGCATAACTTTATGCAAATTACAATGTAATTGGTTGGCATTCCTCATACAAACAAAATTTCAATGAAGCAATATTTCTTCCCATCAAAAAATATTAAAATATTAGTAACAATTAGTAGATTAACTTCCATCACGGATATTTACAAAACTACGCAAGCTTCCTACCAGCTTATGGTTAATTAACAGTTATCAACGTGTCTAAACTTGTGGATACCAGTGTTGCATGTAGACTCATATGTGTCAATGCATAATTGCGTTCGCGTAGTACCGTAAGCCTTGGGTAACGCGCACATCATAAATAATGATCATTTGTACATAAGCGTACCCTCAACTTTTCTTATCTGGTCACTAAAAACCACAGATATAATATCCAAATAGAAGGACGCGTCTTACTGATTAAACTGCGTCAAAGCAATGGCGCAACCGGATCGTTTAAAATGGCCGTCAACTTCTTCCAAAAGAAATTATATCGAAATTGGATACTATAGATTATGCTTCCTATACATTCTACCGATAGGAACCAAAGACGGTTGAAAATGTCAATCTTCATGTGTTGTGATAGGAAATTAAAACCAAAAAGATCATTCTTTTGCAAATAAATATATATTTTTTTCATGCAAGAGAACAATGTTTTATGACGAAAACTGATTTTGGGTCCTAAATTGTTTGTAACGGTCTAGGCCTACACGATAAGAATACATTGAAAGGAATGTGTACGTCGGGGTTGTGGGCTGGGTGGGGGGGGGGGGTAGGTTATTAGCTAGGATGAAGAGAGCTGTCGAGAGGAAAATCCTGGTGAAAAACAGGCCTTTTTGTAGATATTTTTCTCATGTCAGAAACAATAATTATTCTATTTTTTGGGGAATTTATCTCCTTATTTGTTCATGTTTTCTGTTTTGAGGATTATTGGCTGACAAGATAACTATCACTTGTACTACCATTGCAATCACAAAGCAAAGCGGGAGAATGTTCCTGATGGTGCCAATTAAAATGGACCATTCCGAATGAGAGAAGTGATTCGTAGAATGGCTCAATATGTAAAAACGTCCCATTCCTTATATGGTGATGTCACTCATTACTGTAGCAATACAAACTGTTCATACACACCAATACGTCCGACTGGTTCAGCACTTTTATTTCAACTTTGTCGAACCCTCGCTCTCTCTCTTACAATAACCTTTCCATTTCTTCATCGTAAAATTGATGAAAAATGATGAAAATTGATGACCAAGTACATCTTGAAGGCAAAGGCTTGGTTCAGCGGTTAGAGTGTCCGCCTCACATTCCTAGGTTCCAGGATCAAACTTACGCCAGGAGCTAGATTCTCTTGACCTATTCAAAAATCGCTGCAGTGCAGTGGTGATATGCGGAGTCTTCCATGGATTTGGTATTCCTTGTTGGTAAACTTGGTAAAAGGGATTTGTTTCTGTTCTTCAATGGGAAACAACTTTTCGTCACAGCTGCACTGCAGTGATGTCGAATGCCTTTGCTTACCACAGTTTTGAGAATGTGGGCAGATACTGGGGCATACAGTCTAGTCCGTCGGATGTGGACGTTAAATGGTGGTCCCGCGAGCAGGAAGGAAAGCGAATTCACACCCCAGCCTTGTTATCCTCTGAACACTTATCGAAAAGAGAAGACTTGAAGTAAGCCGGTTTTCATCCACGGTCTAACACGGATAGGGTCTCAAATAAGCTACTGTAAGTCTTCCTGATCCTTGGGTCTCTAAACTAGACTAAACTATCTAGGCAGTTAAAACGCCATCGTTCGTGCTTTTCAATCGTAAACTGCGTTTAGGAATGTATATGGGTATGTTTGTCCCGCTGCTAACCTTTTGGAAGTATTGAGGCGTTGCGCTGTGCCATTGATTTTTTTGCAAACATTTGTGCCAGGTTCGTTCTACATTGAACTCCGTGGTAAAAACTGATTTTCATCTCAGTCGAATGAGAGTCACTGTTCGGTAGCGTTCGACAACATGTTCAATGGCATTATTTGAAACTAAGTTCAACCAGCTGGTGTTACAGGCCAAACATTCTATTGGAATATTCTACGCCATTTGTGGTGCAATTTGTCTATCGCTCGAAGACATGATACTCTACGTTGGAGGTAGGCTCTTACATCCAACTTTTATATTTGCTTGTAACTCGGTTATAGTCTTCTGTCTTTGCTTATTTACTTCGCTCCTCGCTTACCTGTCTCCTCACAACCTTAGCACCTCATTCTACCGTGCCTATAAAGTCCTGGTAAATAAATAACACTGTGCGCCCTCTATGACCGGACCCCCCTTCCGGTCCCTCCTCCTTTTTCATTCTACCATTCCAAGTGCCTACACGCATATTTTTCTTGTGGATAGTTTCCTTGGAAAATTGTCTTGGTTTTCTTCGACGATCGCCGGAAGTTTTTTAGCTTCGGATCTTTAGAAGTTTGACAGTCCTTTCCTGACCGATAAGTATCCTTTTTGTCAAAAAGGGAGGGTTTTGGGGACTGTTTTCGTAGTGCGTTTCCTTCTCGGGTTGGTTTGCGGCGGGGTTAGCAGTTCCGCGAAACTGCCTAGGTTCCCGCCCTATTCCTCCCCACGCTAAAGCGTGTTGTTGTTATTGTGTTTTCTTAGCTTGCTTACTAGCTTTCTTCCCCCCAATTAGTTTCTCTCGTCCCCCTTTTGGGGATTCATATTGCTCACTTATATTCACTCTTTTTCGTATGTATTTCTCGCTCTCTCATTTTTGTTTCAGCTTGCATTTTCATGTTAGGCCACCCCGTAGCGTTACCTTGTTTACCGTTGCTAGGTTACGCTACGCTCCACCTAAGCCTAATTCCCTCCCTAGTTCTCCCTTCTTACGTTAAGCTTCTATTGTTGTTCATTTATCACTAAGAAGTAATCTTCCTTAATCCGGTTATTCAGCATGTCACGCAATCCATTGAAGTGCATCAACTGCTCTATGTTTCGCCCAGGCAGAGCCTGGGACGAACACGACCTTTGTCCAAAATGCAGATCCTGCACTCGACGAGACCCCTGCCTGGTGTGTATTAAGTTTACACCAGCTCAGTGGCAGGACATCGACCTGTGGCTTGAGGGCTTACGTAGCAAGCTCCAGGGAAGGCTGGACTCGATCCCGAGCGCAATCGGGGCGCTGGAGGTTCCAGGAATAACGGGAGACAGAGAGGAGGAGGGAGTAGTAGAGAGAGAGGTGGAGGAGAGTGGCCAGGAGAGGGCCGAAGGAGAGAAAGAGGTAGAGAGAGAGGAAAGAGAAAGAGAAAGAATTCCCCTAACGGCCCCGGCTACGTCCGGATCAGTTACGGCCAGAGGGAAGGGCAGGAGCAAAGGCAAGGCTCCTGCCAAGAAAAGACCTCCAAAGCAGAGGCACAGCTCGGCCGGGCTGGAGACTCCGTCTCAGTCCGGGCCGCAGCTAAACAGACCCACAGAGCGCGGCCCCCCGGCCGTGGGAGGCTCGGGTCCTAAAGAGAGAGCAACCGAGGGGACTCGGAGACGGAGCCGGTCCCGTTCCAGGGAGCCGGACAGGGAGCCGGAGAGGCGGGTTCCGACGGAGATCCCGGCCCGAGAAAGTAGGGAGAGAGAGTCCTCCCGCCGACCCAGAAGGGAGAGATCGGGGTCGCATACAAGATCCCCAAGACGTAGAGAGAGGAAGAGATACTCTCCAATCTCCGACGAGTCCTCGGACTCTTCCGACGAAGGATACAGAAGATCCAAGAGGAGGCGCCGGTCCCCGAGACGGCGTCAGGAAGAGGAACCAGCTTGGCTTTCCAAACTCACCGGCCTGCTACGGCCCCTGCTGAAGCAAAGGACGTCCACGGTAGCCGACGTGGCACCGGGCCCTACCAGCCCCGTATCGACCATGGCCCCGCAACCGGCCCCGGACCCGGACGCTCTGGATTGCAGAGCGTCGGTGAATCTTTCCGGCTTGGAGGACGAAGGGGAGCCCATAGATCCAGATCCTCTCGACTACGATCCTATGGAGGACAGCTTTGGTCACAATTACGAACCGGAGGAAGCACCCGTGACAGGAGGAGCCCTCCCACAGGAGCTAATAACACGGGCGGCAGACATATTCAGACGACACCTGGGGTTCGAGGAACCCGAGACGCAACCGCAGAAGGCGGGCCGGGTATCAAAATTGACGGCGACCGGCGAAGCGTCATATAAGCCCAAAACTACCATACCAGTAGACGCAACCTGTTATGACAGATTTGAGGCCATTGCCAACAAGACCAAGTAGACGGCCTTCCCGGCCAGGGCAGATAGAGCGGTCAGGGTACCTGACGAGGCCTGGAAGGATCTATTTAGATGCCCAACCATCCCCCAGGAGGCCAAGGAGAGATTAAAAGCCGAACAAGGGGCCTCATCCACACACGTGTTCAAGACCCCGGACCAGAGGAAGCTAGAAGAGCTTTTGGTAGAGGTGGACATGGCAGCCCGTTCGGGCATGAAGTTCGCATCGGTACTAATGCTATCAGCCGAAGTCCTCATGCGACACCACCAACAGCTCCCTGAGGACAGCAGCCAAGTATCCAGGGACGAAGCGGGCCAGCTCCTCCTGCTGCTGGGCCCCCTCGTCAGACTCGCGTACGATCAATTTGCAAGGGTCGCTACCAGGTCCGTAAAGGCCCGTAGACAAAACATCGTCTCCGCCATCCATTGGCCTTCGACGGAGGCGAAGGACAGAATGCTGGAACTACCAATCCTCGGGGAGGACCTTTTTGCGGGCTGCTTCCAAAAGAAACTGCAGGAAGAGGTGGCCCGAAGGGAGACTCTGGCCAAATCAGAATTCCGACCCCCACCTACCCAGAGAACCAGACCCTTCCGCCCGAGGGAGAGCAGAGCACCTAGGGGAACGAGAGCAGCACCCGCCAAATCTATGAGCAGAGGAGCTCTCAGAGGCCGAAGCCGGGGGGCAGCCTTCCGTCCGACCCGCCCCTGGGCCCCCAGAGGAGGCAGAGGCTCCACGTCGACCAGACGGGACAGTGACCGCTCCTCCAATCGACCAGCGTTCGCCGCCCAGCCCTAGGGGTGCCCACCTCACCGCGGCCATTCCGCCGGTGGGGGGGGGGAGACTAACAAACTTCTCCCAGCAATGGGAATTTATTGGCGGGGACAAGTGGGTGTTGGACACAGTCAAACACGGGTACAAAATAGAATTCTCCTCCAGCCCACCTTTCGGGGGAGGAGGAAGGCAGACACTCACACCCACGGACCCCGTCAAACGCTTAGCCCTAGAAGGGGAAATTCTGGCCCTGCTGGCCAAGCAGGCAATTACAAGAGTTCCGGAAGAGACGGGACCACTCTTCCGGTCCTCCTTTTTTCTGACCAAAAAACGGGACGGCACCTGGCGTCCCATTCTAAACCTAAAACCCCTGAACACAAAACACATCAGACCAAAACACTTCCGTATGGAGACCTTAAACTTAATATTACCCCTACTCAGAAAGGGCATGTGGGCGGCGACCGTAGACTTACGGGACGCCTACCTGCACATCTTGATACACAAAGAACACCGACGATTCCTAGCGTTCCGGTACGCAGAACAAGACTACCAGTTCCGGGCGCTCCCATTCGGCCCAGCCACGGCTCCCAGAACCTTCACGAGAGTCGCGGGAGCAGTAGTCGCCTACCTTAGAAAAAGAGGGGTCACCCTCTACGTATATCTAGACGACTGGTTGGTAGTAGGGAACAGTCTATCGGAAGCAACCAACAACGTCCACAAAACGCTCCAGACCCTTCAAGAACTGGGCTGGATCGTGAACCAGAAGAAATCACGGCTATCACCCTCCCAGACGATCCAGTTCCTCGGGGCCATACTGGACTTCACCACCGGGGTAGCCCGACCCTCAGAAGAAAGAGTCGCGGCAGTCAAGGCGACCACACAACAGATCTTGGCACACCGGGGGTCACCAACGGGGACATGGCTCCGGGCCCTGGGACTCATGGCCAGCCTCGTCGATATAGTGAGACTGTGCAGGCTACACATGCGACCTCTGCAACTGCACCTGCTGAGGTCCGCAGACCCTACAGACCCAGACAAAACAACGCTCATCTACAGGTCAGAGGAGGTCACACAACACTTTCGATGGTGGCTCGACCCAAACAACTGGAGTTCAGGGGTACCCTTTGCGATACAGCTACCAATGACATCGATAACGACGGACGCGTCACTGTCCGGATGGGGAGCTCACTGGAGCAATCGCACAGCATGGGGGACGTGGTCCCAAACAGAAACATCTCTCCACATCAACATCCTGGAGATGATGGCGGTCAAAAGAGCCCTGGAAGCTTTCAACGACCACGTACAGGGAACGATAACCACAATCTTCACCGACAACACGACAGTGGTGGCCTACATCAATCGGCAGGGGGGCACCCGCTCAGACTCGCGTGGGAGGTGATAACAGCGGCCGAGGACTCCGGCACGATCCTACGGGCTTCCCACATCGCAGGCAAGCTCAACGTGATGGCGGACGCCCTATCCAGGGGGCATATAGACCCCAACGAATGGTCTCTGGAACAGGAGACTTGCGACAGAATCTTTTCGATCTTCGGCAGGCCCACGATAGACCTGTTCGCAACACACAAGAACAACAAACTCCAGACCTTCTGTTCCAGACGATTCCACCCCCTGGCCTACCACACGGACGCAATGTCCCTCTCCTGGGACCACATGGATGCGTACATCTTCCCGCCGCTATGTATGATCGGACAAGTCCTCAGGAAAATTCGGAACTCCAAGGGCAGGTTCACACTAATAGCCCCGTTCTGGCCTCGCAGACCCTGGTTCGCCGAGATCCCCCAACTCCTCATGGACGTCCCAGTGAGTCTACCGGACAAGCCCCACCTACTGTCCCAGAGACAGGGAACTCTCTCCCACCCAGACATCAAGGGGTTACAATTAGTTGCCTGGAGGCTGTCCGGTCTTCCCTACGACAGAGAGGCTTTTCAGAAGCAGCTGCCGCGATGGCAGCCGACGCTAGAAGGGGAACGACCGCAGCGACTTACGATTCCCGTCTGCGGAAGTTCGACCAATGGTGCCGACCGAGACAGATACTGCTGCCTGCTGCCTCTGTGACACAGATAGCCGAGTTCCTCCTCTCACTCTTTGGAGATGGGAAACAAGTCTCCACTATCAGGAATTACAGGTCGGCCATCGCTGCCATCCACCAGGGCTTCCCAGATGGCTCCACACTGAGCAATAACCCGTACATTGCACAACTCATCAAAGGCATGGCGAATCGTCGCCCACAGATCAGACGGCTGGCCCCCTCCTGGGGACTCTCAGCAGTGTTACATGCCCTGGCAGGACCACCATACGAACCAATGGCTAACGCCTCCCTGGCTGCCCTCACAAAAAAGACACTCTTCCTCGTCGCAGTTGCGTCAGCAAGAAGGAGGAGTTGCCTCCACGCCCTATCCACCAAGCAGAATCACATCAGATTTGAGGGCCACGAGGTGAGGATGATTCCAGACCCGTCATTTATTGCAAAGAACCAGACCTTGACCTTCTTGCCAGGAGACATTTTCATCCCGGAAATTAAGACCATGTCATCAGTAGCCGAGGACAAACGATGGTGTCCAGTCAGGGCACTGAAGTGGTACCTGAACAAGACAGAGAAGTTAAGACAATCAACTTCTCTCTTCATCATACCACGACCACCCTACGCAGCGGCCTCCAAAGACACTCTATCCAGGTGGCTAGTAGAGATCATACGCCCGTTCACATCGGGGACCTCCCGACCAAGGGCTCACGACGTCAGAGGGGTCGCGGCCTCTACAGCCCTATTCGCCGGCATCCCGGTAGAGGACATACTCAAAGCAGCAGCGTGGAAAACTCCAACTACGTTCGTCGCCTGCTACTTGACCGACACTTTACACGCCGAAGCGGCATTTGGTAGCGCGGTGATGCGAGGTCCGGTGGGTAACAGGTCCCACCCCTCGGGCCTCCCACCATCGGGCAGTGCCACTCGGTGCTAAGGTTGTGAGGAGACAGGTAAGCGAGGAGCGAAGTAAATATTCCAAAACTTACTGGTTTGGATATTTACGAGTGACGAGCTTACCTGTCTCCATTCCCGCCTCCCTCCCCCGAGAGGGTGGTGGGACACAGCCGGACGGAGGAGCGGTCGCTCGACTTGACTCATGACTCCGAGCTTCACACCAGATAGACAGAACCACCATCCACCAGAGAGCCATCGACTATGTCTATCGGTGAGTGTACCTATGTGTTTCCGTATGCGTTTGCGTACATAGTCTTCCACTTACGTTCTCACCTAAGTTGATCTAAGGGTAACAAGTGGCGGACCGTAAATCTTTAGGCTCCTTGTTAGTGTAAGGGGTAGTTCCGCCTGCAGGGTTCAGGAGAGTGTCCCCCCTTCCCGCTGCGCCGGGGAGGGTTACACTCCCCCCTGCTAAGAAGGCGTCAGTGAATTTTTTGTTAGGGGTTCACTTTGGGAAGTTAACTCGACGGGGGTCGTTGGGGGTGGCCAGACCTTGCCACCCCCACTCCCGTGTCCGTGAGGCCACTCTTTAGGAATGGTCTCATGAGAAAGGAGGAGGGACCGGAAGGGGGGTCCGGTCATAGAGGGCGCACAGTGTTATTTATTTACCAGGACTTTATAGGCACGGTAGAATGAGGTGCTAAGGTTGTGAGGAGACAGGTAAGCTCGTCACTCATAAATATCCAAACCAGTAAGTTTTGGAATATCCTTGGTAGTGGCGTTTAAATTGATTAAATGGCGCCCTGTGTCGTCTGCTCACTTTACGTTGGTTTTTCTGTTCGGTACTTTTGCTTGGATATCACAAATCACGGTTTCGTTGTCTGTCTTCAGCATTGGCCCAGGCAACTCCGTAGCACTGACTTTCACCCTTACAATATTTTCCGTCATCTTTAGTGGTATATTTCTGAAAACAGGATTCCAGGTCAAAGATTTTATATGCGCAATATGCTCCACTGGTGGAGTGGCTTTAATAGCCATTACAATCAATCAAGAAGAGTTGGTTATAGCCCAGTTTACCATCCCGGTATCATACGGTATCATCTCGGCCCTCCTCGGGGCGATGTCCTTCGCTGCCAGTTTCATCATTGGAAATCACCTAGCTTCATATGACAGTTCACACTCCATCGTAAATGTTCTCTCCTACGCATGTCAGTATTCGTTAGTTGCCTTGGTTCTGTGCACATTGTTCAATGGATGGTCGATCCCCGAGACAACCCTGGATGTCCTCATTTTGACATCCACGGGTCTGACCACTTTTGGAGGAGTCTTATTCAGTTACCTTGCACTCGACAGTGAAAACCCCACAACCGTGTCAGTAATAATGACGTCACAGGTAATATTTAACTACGTTGGCCAATTCATATTCTTCGAGTTTCGTTTTCACTGGGAGATACTTGCCGGGTCAGTTCTGATTGTCGTATCGTGTATTGGAGTCCTGCTACGAGGCGAGGGCGAAGAGCATGAAAATAATGGTAATGAAACAAAATCTGACGATGGCCAACAGAACGAGCATCAACCAATTCTAGAATAAACAACTTACAATAAAAATAACGAGCGAAACAACAACAATAATTTGGCGCATTTTAAGGATTAAGTTTTAAAGGTTCCGTGAGTGTCAATCAACGCTGGATATATAAGTGGGTTGGGATTTGGATAATGATCTTCCTAATGCATCGTTTTATTTTTGCAGCAGGAAAGTGAAAATATAGATATAGCAGAAAGGCGGCGAAGTGCTGTGGACTTCATGTCCTTTCAAAACTGTTGTTGTTGTAAGAAGCAAGTGAAAATATAAAATGGAAGACACATATTGATGTATACCATTAAACCGCTTTCATTTCATAGAGGAATCACTAATGGAAAATCGTTGTCAATTTAATGGGGGTGGGGGGGGGGGGGAAGGGGAAGTGGACGGACGGTTTCCTTAAATTTATCAGTGCTGGGCTTAAATTTAACAAGGCTGATCATAAACTTGGTTATCATTTCTGCAAAGTAATCTCCAGGAGATTTATTTCATCTACATTATTCGCAGTGATTATGAAGTGTTATATAATAAAACATTTACACTTCTCAACTTGGTAAAGGACTTGGAGTCTAACAGCATTATGACTGTGCTTCGCCATGTGAGGAACTGGTTACGTGTGCTTTTATTATCGTGCAAGGTGCTTGTTTACAGTTTATATGACAATTATTCAATTTACGCACATGATTATTTTACATCAGCTGACTGCACCATTTAAAGTTAACCATCTCGTTCGCTATGATGTCATTCGTTTTTGTCTCATTCGGTTACAGAAGTTAATCATTTATACGAGTCAAGTTTTCCCTGACAGATGTAAAATGTTGCTTAAAGATTGTGTTGCAATTGAAATGTCTATAATAATGAATGCACTTACTAGCTATGTAATATCTTTTGTTGAATCCAAATTTATGTTACGTATATAAATAACCAAGGTAACTATCATTAGTGAATGCACTAAACGTATCGAGCAGTCACATTAATGGTACTGTACAAATATTTGACGAAAAAAGCAGAAGAAACAGACAAATACATATTAAGTGTGACTTCAAGTTCACAGGAACCAGTCTGATTCATCAATTCAATGTTTTTATTATTCATGAAGGAGGTTAATAAATTAGCCGATGGATAAAAAATCCATTTTGCAATAAAGAGGTATGACTTTTTGACTGAGTTAGGCCTTAAGATATGTAAGTTGGCCATCCACTAGCTAAAATGTTATATCACCAAATATAGGCCTAGCACAATGTTTAAATTGCACTACCAATGATACATATACAAATGTCTCAATATAAACGTCATTCGCTTTAAAATGTCCCAGTTTGACGTCTTTACATTTGTAATGTTGGGACATTTTAATTTGTTTGTGTATAAACGACAGGTCCAATTAAGTTTGAGCAATAGCCTAACCATGTATGCAGAGCGTATATAGGATACGGTATATGTAACTTGTCATATCCAAGTATATAATGCTTGGTTGCATCTTATCATTACACTAAGTTTAAGGAAACAAAATTTATAACGTCGCTTTTCCCAACATAACTGGGATATTTGATTGGCGAGTATATTCTTTGGAATACTTGACGATTGTTTGGCTCATCAATCCATTGGCTAACGTTAGAATAAGTTCCCGTACACTTCCCCGAATTATAAACAAACTTCTCAGTTAAACTTACGCTATGTACTGTAATCCATTTAAGTTACACACAAGCGGCAACGAAGAACATAAAAAAAAAATCATAAACATACTTGTCGAGTACTCAAAACTACACAATATACGTGATTAATTCGACACATGCATCGACTAAATAGTTAATACCATTACCTAATTAAATTTAAACTCATGTGTGACATAATGAATTCAATGGAATTTGAAAATTAGAATATATGTACATATACTGTTACGCACCGGCTCAATTAGTTCAGGGCTCTGTTATTAAATAAGAAGAATTTAACATCAGATAAAGAGAGAAAAAACTACATTATTTAAGTCATTACATCTTTCTGAGATGCAGCAGGTTTTCATCTGTGGTTAAGCATGAATATTTCATGGAATTAAGACAAAAGGGGCTACTACTCTGCTTTTGGTGAGGGGTGAATAAACTCGGGAACAGGAAGTAAGTAGTTACTCTTAAGACAAAGAGGCATGGAAGCACATGTTTAAAGTAATATGATGTGGATATAACTACATACTACATTACATCCCGTTTGGAAGTTTGCTGAAGAATTGAACTGAAGTGAAATTTTAAAGCAAGAAAAAAAAAATGAATACGAGGAGGGAAACGAAGAAAATATACACATTAAGAGATGAATGTGTACAAGAAATATAACATAGTAAACACAATCGTTATCAAAAAACTCTCTAACCTCGCTGTGGAAGGTATCACATGAATTGTTCATCCATAAAATAATACCCAGATGGTATATTTTCACAATCACCGAGAAAGTTGGTGCGCTTTGGATATATAGACGGCATATTTATGTTATATAATGGGACAATTATTTACGTAACAGTTTTAAGCAAATAATTGTGTGATATAGAGATTAGTTTCGTAATAGCGGTCGATTTGGATTAGCCTATTTGTTTTTGAGTAAACAACGTTTAGTTGAAGGTTTAATTAATCTCCTTTCTTCATATGTTCTTAGTCCAAAAAATGCATGTACACACATCGTAAATGTTCGGAAACCTGTTTCTTCCATCAAAGAAGAGAATAGAATGAAAGTAAGGATGGTGACAAGTGTAATTGGGAATAATATAACATTATAATTTATGATTATACAAAGTCATTAACAAACCCAGCTTTAAAAGAGATACAAAATAGATACAACATTTGTATTGCTTGACCAGAAAAACAAACAATATTTCCTTGGCAAGAACATTCATCTGGTTATAAAACAAAATTTGACGATGTATCGCAATGACGTTATGTTAATTAATCAACCTTCATCCGATTAAATCATACACGCAAATCAAAAGAAGACGTTAGCGACTCTATGCAATTAAGCTTTCACTTACATAAAAGCCGACAAACATTGTTGATATATAAGCCATGTACACACGTAAATGAACATCAAGATTATAATTTTACATTTTAAGATTGTGAAAACGCAGACTATACTTATAATTGACCATTACAAAACTGAGCAGTCAATATTGATGTATTGAAAAGCTGTTCATATGAATATTAACGAAATATTTTGTTCGATACATAACTTGGTATGAGACTTAGATTGATTTGCATATTGTCGTATCGATATTGCCACAACTTTGTTGACTCGAAAGAAAAATTAAAACATACAATAAAGAACCAAACTACTATTAAATGATGCCTAACTTGATGACGGTTCCTCATGAGAAGAAAAAAAGACTGCCTTGGAAACTGTTTTGTTTAAATGCTTGTAATTGATTAAGAATGAAGTCTAGCGGCTTTTCGTTTTTACTTATTTGAAATAATTTCTATTTTGAAGTACTATCAGTTGCTATCAATTAACATAAGAATTTTTTTTTTCCTACCTGCATCGTTTCTATTTGATGATTTGCGAAAATCCCTCAATTTCTGCTCATCTGTGCTCACATATTTAGCAACACAAAGTTCTTGTATGAACTGGTGGCGACACCTAAAGCCATAACTAGTATTCGTGCTGTCCTTATCTAATGAACCATTACCTGAATTAGGGCAAATTTTCAGAATGCCGCACAACAAAGTGATTTCTCTTTTCTCTTCTTCTATCTGTTCTATGGATAAAGTATCATCTTTTAAAAATAATCTGCCTATCATTAGTACCAAATTGTCAAAAGCTGAAGTTGTTATTAAATGTTTCGTAACCATAACAT
The DNA here is from genome assembly GCF_037975245.1 of Apostichopus japonicus. Classification (NCBI taxonomy): domain Eukaryota; kingdom Metazoa; phylum Echinodermata; class Holothuroidea; order Aspidochirotida; family Stichopodidae; genus Apostichopus; species Apostichopus japonicus. The sequence continues at coordinate 15,617,885 of NC_092567.1, forward strand.
GGCGTAGAAGGAGACACTTTACGAGTAATTTAATGATTGATGGAAATAAAGTAGGATCGATACCGACTGAATGCTTGTTCATGATGCCATATTTGCTAGACACAAGAAGTTGAATAACAATCCCAATAAGATGACTATCTGTATCAAGTTTCAATAAATCATTTCTTTCAAGAATTGACCAAACTGAACGGCTTATAACATCAACATTATTATTACCATGTGTATCTACCTCTGTTTCGCTGCTGAGTTCTCGGAAATTTTTAATTGGAAACTGAACTTGTGTCTTTAACGTCTTGTAGTAGAAACACATTCGTTTTATATACGACTTTAACTCATCTTCTTTGAATGATAAAAAGTTAACAACAGCAAATGATTCATTGAATTGAGGAGGAAAACAGGGTCTCGAAGTCAACCAAATTCTTACATTATTATTGACTTCAGCAAGTCTAACAAAATTTTGAAACGTTAAATAACTTTGCTCACCACTTTCCTTGCGACCAAGTTTTAAATTTAAATCTGAAAATTCGTTACTCCCATCAAATATCAACAAACATCTTTCATTTTTAATAATGAACTCTATGTTTTCAATTTTGCAATCTTCCGGTAATTGCTTTGAAATTTCCTCCCATATTACCATTCAGGTTTGTATTTTGCAGATTGAGGAAAAATAAAAATATGTCATCAATTTTCATTTGCGACCATAAAAATGATACCTGCTTGACGAAAGAAGTCTTGCCACATCCAATATCTCCAACGAACAAAACACGTCTGAGTGTTTTGCTCTTATCTGACTTAAAGAAAGACAAGGTAGACATTTTCTCTGCTTTTCCATCAGGCCATGTAATTTGTACTTGCGTCTCAGCGTAGAGGTTAGTTTTTGAGTTCAATTGGTCGTGTTTGATGATCTTCTTTTTTCCGTCAGTCGCAAGAAAGTATTCTTCCCAAGGTAAAGGCATCGGGCAGATATTTTGCTTATAAGCCTCAATAAGTGATGTCTTACCTGCGAAATAAAATGACGAATTGGTGATGCTTATTCCTGATGTGAGAGAACTCCTAACTGTAAAGCTCAAAGTAAATTGTACGTACGCTTGTTGATAGACTTGCAATATTACTGCAATTGTTTATTTGAGATATTTTGAACAAGCCCAACGTTCTGATTTTCGTTAACCCTGGTCATGGTCGGAAATTACTAGCAATGAGATTATGGTCATCACTCATGTTGATTCTCTGATTGTCTACAATACAATACGATATCGCTTATAATGGTTTTAACATTTTCAAGGTTTTCCGAGTTTAAACTACTTCAAGATGTTAGACTTAGTTCTGTTTCCAATTGTGTAATAAACAACCATAATTACTACCGAGATATACTTATTATGCGATTACATGTACAAATTCCGTATCTATTAAAGGAATTAATTTAATAATCAAAAGTATTGATTTGGTTTTCTAAACACAGTTTCTCTGATCCTTTAGTCTATGAGGTTAGAAATAAGGCAGTCTGGAAGTTCTTTTAATGTTTTAAATCATACATTAACAGTGATAATAATTTGCGTTTAATCAAGCATAATATAATAAAACAAAACTAAAATAATTTTAACTTTATGAAACATACCAGGTTGACTAGGCCAAGCGAACCGATACCCAATAACAGAAATGATGGCTAGACTGCCCACTAACAAAGCCAGTACTGTATAACGTCATGAAAGAGAAAATATAGGAAAAATTGCTGACTTTGTTTACGTATATATGGTATGCTACTTGGTATGTATTTTTGGTTACTTACAGATCTTTTAGCGCTCCGAGCTAACGGGAATAATAATAATAGTAATTATATTATTAATAAACATCCTTTTCATGGTATGATTGCTGGGAAGATCTCCTCGCCTTTTCCTTAAATTTGTTCCTTACAATAGTTCGGAAAATCGGAAATCGGTCGGAAATAACTAGCAATGAGATTATGTTCATCACTCATGTTGATTCTCTGATTGTCTTCAATAAAACACTATATCGCTTATAATGGTTTTATCATTTTCAAGGTTTTACGAGTTTAAACTATTTCAAGATGTTAGACTTAATATTGTTTCCAATAATAAACAACCACAATTGGTACCGAGATATACTCATTAGGCGATCACATACTGTACATATTTCGTATCTATTAACAGAATAGTTGTAATAATCAATTGTATTGATTTGGTTACTAAACATAATTCCTTTGATCCTTTAGTCTATGAGGTTAGAAATAATGCAGTCTGAAAGTTCTTTTAATTTTTTTAAATAATGCATTAAAAGTTATATTAATTTGCGTTTATCCAAGCATAATATAATAAAACACAACAAGAGAAATGTTAACTTTATGAAACAAACCGGGTTGACTAGGCCAAGCGAGATAATACCCAATGTTGGCCCGAATGACCGCTAACGATTCCATTACTGAAAAACCGCCTGAAAGGATAAAATATAAGAAACTTTGCTGCCTCTTTTTACGTATTTTTGGTATGCTACGTGGTATAAATTTTTGGATAAGAATTGGTATTAGGGTTACAATATATAGGACTTCCTCTGGAATGCTCTCATTTTGATTTCGTAAGTGAGCGCCTCGGCGGACTTAAAACAATCCGGAATCTTGGTTAGACAAATTTGTAAGAATTAAAAAGTTTCTGTACGAGAAAATTTCACCAGTTCCTGGTGACATTTCACCAGGTTGTTTTTAGAGTGTATGAGTTTAGAAATAATGCAGTTCGTAAGTTCTTTTAATTTGTGTTAATAATGCATTAACAGTGATATTAATTTGCGTTTATCCAAGCATTATATAATAAAACACAACAAGAGAAATGTTAACTTTATGAAACATACCAGGTTGACTAGGCCAAGCGAGATAATACCCAATGTTTGCCCGAATGACCGCTAACGATTCCATTACTGAAAAACCGTCTGAAAGGATAAAATATAAGAAACTTTGCTGCCTCTTTTTACGTATTTTTGGTATGCTACGTGGTATAAATTTTTAGATAAGAATTGGTATTAGGGTTACCATATATAGGACTTCATCTGGAATGCTCTCATTTTGATTTCGTAAGTGAGCGCCTCGGCTGACTTAAAACAATCCGGATTCTTGGTTAGACAAATTTGTAAGAATTAAAAAGTTTCTGTACGCGAAAATATCACCAGGCTGTTTTTAGGGTGTATGAGTTTAGAAATAATGCAGTCTGAAAGTTCTTTTAATTTTTTTAAATAATGCATTAACAGTGATATTAATTTGCGTTTATCCAAGCATAATATAATAAAACACAACAAGAGAAATGTTAACTTTATGAAACATACCAGGTTGACTAGGCCAAGCGAGCCGATACCCAATAACAGAAATGATGGCTAGACTGACCACTAACAATGCCAGTACTGAATAACGTCCTGAAAGATAAAATATAGAAAAATTTGCTGCCTCTGCTTACATATCTATGGTTTGCAACGTGGTATACATTTTTGGTTACTTCCCGATTCTTTTGCGCTCCGAGCTAACGGGAATAATTATAATAGTAATAATATTTTAATAAACATCCTTTTCATAATATGATTGCTTGGAAGATCTCCTCGCCTATTCCTTAAATTTGTTCCTTAAAAAAGTTCCTTAAATTGGATTATAAGTTTTGGGATATGCCATTATTTATATGAAAAATGATTGAACAGAGCCAACGGTCTGATGTTCTTAAAACTTGGTCACGGTCGGAAATAACTAGCAATGAGATTATGTTCATCACTCATGTTGATTCTCTGATTGTCTTCAATATAGCACTATATCGCTTATAATGGTTTTATCATTTTCAAGGTTTTACGAGTTTAAACTATTTCAAGATGTTAGACTTAGTTTTGTTTCCATTAATAAACAACCATAAGTGGTACCGAGATATACTCATTAGGCGATCACATACATGTACATATTCCGTATCTATTAACAGAATAGATGTAATAATCAATTGTATTGATTCGGTTTCTAAACGTAATTCCTTTGATCAATTAGTCTATGAGGTTAGAAATAATGCAGTCTGAAAGTTCTTATAATTTTTGTAAATAATGCATTAACATTGATCATAATTTGCGTTTATCCAACCATAATATATAATAAAACACAACAAGAGAAATGTTAACTTTATGAAACATACCAGGTTGACTAGGCCAAGCGAGATAATACCCAATGTTGGCCCGAATTACCGCTAACGATTCCATTACTGAAAAACCGTCTGAAAGGATAAAATATAAGAAACTTTGCTGCCTCTTTTTACGTATCTTTGGTATGCTAAGTGATATAAATTTTAAGATAGGAATTGGTATAAGGGTTACCATATATAGGACTTCCTCTGGAATGCTCTCATTTTGATTTCGTAAGTGAGCGCCTCGGCGGACTTAAAACAATCCGGAATCTTGGTTAGATAAATTTGTTAGAACTATAAAGTTTCTGTACGAGAAAATTTCACCAGTTCCTGGTGACATTTCACCAGGTTGTTTTTAGAGTGTATGTGTTTAGAAATAATGCAGTCTGGAAGTTCTTTTAGTTTTTTTCAAATCATGCATTTACAGTGATATTAATTTGCGTTTATCCAAGCATAATATAATAAAACACAACAAGAGAAATGTTAACTTTATGAAACAAACCGGGTTGACTAGGCCAAGTGAGATAATACCCAATGTTTGCCCGAATGACCGCTAACGATTCCATTACTGAAAAACCGCCTGAAAGGATAAAATATAAGAAACTTTGCTGCCTCTTTTTACGTATTTTTGGTATGCTACGTGGTATAAATTTTTGGATAAGAATTGGTATTAGGGTTACAATATATAGAACTTCCTCTGGAATGCTCTCATTTTGATTTCGTAAGTGAGCGCCTCGGCGGACTTAAAACAATCCGGAATCTTGGTTAGACAAATTTGTAAGAATTAAAAAGTTTCTGTACGAGAAAATTTCACCAGTTCCTGGTGACATTTCACCAGGTTGTTTTTAGAGTGTATGAGTTTAGAAATAATGCAGTACGTAAGTTCTTTTAATTTGTGTTAATAATGCATTAACAGTGATATTAATTTGCGTTTATCCAAGCATTATATAATAAAACAACAAGAGAAATGTTAACTTTATGAAACATACCAGGTTGACTAGGCCAAGCGAGATAATACCCAATGTTGGCCCGAATGACCCTTAACGATTCCATTACTGAAAAACCGTCTGAAAGGATAAAATATAAGAAACTTTGCTGCCTCTTTTTACGTATCTTTGGTATGCTACGTGGTATAAATTTTTAGATAAGAATTGGTATTAGGGTTACCATATATAGGACTTCATCTGGAATGCTCTCATTTTGATTTCGTAAGTGAGCGCCTCTGCGGACTTAAAGCAATCCGGAATGATGGTTAGACAAATTTGTAAGAATTAAAACGTTTCTGTACCAAACAGATTAATATCAGTTTTCCCCCACGAAGAGGAGGAACGCCTCCCCTTGCCCACCCCTTGACCACTTGTCCACCAGGCCGTCACAAAAGTACGAAAGAAAATACGGCTTTCCGGTTTATTTTACATAGTTATTTCTTCCAAGTTACTTCTCATATATTTCTCTAGACAATTGAACGAAAAGGAATTTAGCAGGATTTTTTTTTATTTCAACAAGCAGAATGTTTACTTAATGACTAGTATATATTTTGAGAAAAAAAAATAGTCCTGTTACTTAATTCTTTTAGGAAGATATTTTTTGGAACCAAGCAAATATGAGGTGACCTTTAAAACAATTTCAAGTATAAAATGTGTACATCAAATTAAATATAACTGTTTTTTAAATTTCATTTTCCTTAAGGTCTAAACTGAATTTACTACCAACGGTTACCTAATAAAGACAGTTTCGCCAAGGCGATTATCATAATAGCCGTTGTTGCCAACTTGATGATGGACATGATCGACAATGAGCGTTGCTGGCTGAGATTATCTGGTGGGAAAATGATACATTACTTTAATATGATATTAGTGGTCAAAGAAATGCAAGGAGTTAATCACCAACAGTATTTTCAAATTGTCATGCTTCATAAAGCAGATTTGTCAGCTACAGGAATAGGAGACAATAGAACCAACAGTTATCTTTACTTTCTGATAATAGTATATTCAAAGAAGGGCTTTTGAATCATCTAGTGATATTCCTCCCCGTTTGGAAGTCATCATGGTTCACAAGAATCGCGTCAGAAGGATACCAGTTTGTTAAAGTTTGATGTAATAGTTCACGAGGACGTGAAACTTTCAACTGTCAAGTAGTTCCCTTTCCCTTGTTTTCAACGTGAACGTTAATGCTGTTGACACCGGCACCGACGACACGTAAATATCTAGAATTCAGTATTTGCAATATCATATCTATTCAACCAGTAAAAAATTTTTTCAAAGAAATCATGCATATATGCATAGCTCGATGATGTCAAGTAATGGTGCAAATGAAAAAATAAGCAAAAGATAAATGTGTTTCTTCTTAAAAGTGCAGTCATACGATATTAAATTTGCAGATATCTCGCTTGATTCCAACGCTGGAGGTACATCCACACGACTGCTACCACATCAAATGAGTGAGGGATTCAGTTGCATAACGTGTACGCGTTCCAGTAGAGCGAATCTCGATCGCGTAAATGAAACATGTCGGAAGCCTTGTCGAATTGATTAACAATCTATTTGCATGTCCAAAATCGATACTGTCCATAAGAATTACACGAAGCCCTAACATTGCAATATTTATGTTAACTGATGAATTTCGGTAACAAACTTCCGAAGTAGATTCAATGTTTCAATGTCAGGGAGCTGCTGTTGGGGTAGCAGCTCCCTGGTCCCACACATAGATATATATGAATGTGGAATTACATGAGTATGTACTGGTCATGTCTCTATCGTCAACTGTTGACGACCCCCACGAACGACCTTTAAAGCTGGCAGAACAGCGGTTAGCATACCAATATGCGGGAACCTGGCTAAGCTGCTTGCCCCCAAGGGACTGTTTGACGATTTCAATGTTGTTACATGTAAGGTTTGCAACTAATGGTGTTTATATTATAGCAAACAAAATACCTTAGGTTTATTGAGTCAACCCTCTGTGCCGCCGCTGGGAGGATGGCGGTGACATTTAGTTGTACCTGTTTTGAAATCTCTACATTAGCCACGTTCTTTCTCTATTATTTTCTTTGAGGATGAACAGTCTTTTTGAGTAAATTCAATTGGTTACTAGAATAGTGACCTCTTACAAATTTAAATCATATCGTTTACATATAATGTTGAGTGAAGCCGAAAGAGTTAAATGTCTTTTTCGAAAGAGTTATCATTCTGGACATTCCTGAAGAGGTAAGTTTTACTCTAAGGAAATACAACTGTATTAAAGTAGTGTGCTGTAAAGCAGGGAATATTGAACATTCAAAGTAAGCATATGCGCAAATATTGCGTTGGCCTAAACATATGGGTACATTCTCTTTACAAAAATACTCCACCCACTCCAGCATAAGAATCGCAAGTAACAATACCATTTACATATTAGTTAATGTCATAAACTTTCTTCATACGAATAAGATATGTGATTTTGAAAAGAAAAGTGTAAAAGGTGATTTACCATTATGTATAGACAATACTACGGTTACCGTGCTAGATCCTCACACATCAGCATATAATTTGGTTTTGTATGGGTAATTTAATGTCATAAACTACCTTTTTTAAATGTCGTCGTTGTAACAGCTGGCCTGTTGTGTACCAGTTTCGAGCGCTTCTGACCTGACTGAAGCTGAATATATAGCATACCGTCGACGCAAATGCGTTTACACAAGCTGTTCACGAAATGTTTGTCCCGTCGTTGTATTTATTTTAGATGTAAACGCTACCAAAGATTCAGAGGTTTTTTTTTGGGAAAGGACTCTGTAAAACGGCTTCTACCTGGCAGTCTGTACCAAGTCAATCGTCCTCTTTATATGATCTCTAGACCCGCGTTGTATGCACTCAAACGCGAAATTGTAGGTTATACATAAACAACGTGTATCCAATTAGGAAAACAAAATATTTTTAAATGTTATATTGGTTCTTACCTTTTACTAATAAGAGGTAGGGTTACTATACTCGTTTCGGTCAAAGAATTTAGAAAAAATTACCGTTGCAAGGAAGGTTATGAATTCTAACTAAACGTAAGATAACTGACTGCGATAGCACGTCTAGTCTGGTTATCACGTAGCTACTACCGAAGGGAATGATTCGCGGGAATGATACGCATAAGTTGACCTTTGTATTCAAACCGTTGATGCCAGTAACACGAAGAGTCATAGCTCAGCAGTTAATGATTGAACGAGCTTCTGATAACGGCATATTTGTTTTCATACATCATATCATAAACATCAATATGTTAAGCATATGGTACGTGGTGTTATGGTCCTGCTATTTACTTCAATCCTCTCTTACCTGTCGCCTACAACACTAACGCACATTTCCTAGTCTACCTAGACGCCACTGGTATAATTTTAGCACTGCGCCCCGGTGACCTCTCCCATAGGTCACCGCGCACCCTCTCTTCCTTCCGAATTTACCATTCCGAAGGAAAACGCTTACGAGCTCCGTACTCACTTACGCCAAACTGAGTTTTCTTGCTGGAACTCGGAGACCGGCTCGAAGACTTCGAGGGCGATCGGTTCCCCAAAACGGAATCGGAAGAGGAGGTGGAACTGCGGGGTACCACCCTACCACCCGATCTGATCGCGAAAGCCGCGGAAATTTTCAGACAACGGTTGGGGTTCGAGGACTCCCCAGCGGGACCTTCGGCCCCAAAATCATCGTCAAAACTGCGTTCGACAAACGAAACGCCAGAGGACGATGCCACCTCCATCCCTGTGGACCCTCTCTGTTTCGAGCGAGTGGAGGTCTTACAGAAACAACGGAGGTGGACGGCCCTCCCTGCTAAGCAGGATAGAGCACTTCGTGTGCTGGAGGAGACCTGGAAAAATCTCTCCCACCCGCCTTCGATCCCTAGGGACGGGACGGACCGCCTTCAGGCGGAACAAGGTTTGACGGGTGGGAATTTTAAAGACCCACACCGTAAACGACTTGAATTGATACTCTTCGAGCTCGACCAGTCATCCCGAGTGGGGATGAAGTTCGCATCAACCTTCCTTCTGGCAGCGGAAGTTCTCATGCGACATCACCAGCAGCTGCCAGAAGACCCAGACCAAATCCCAGATCGCGAAGCCGCACAGTTACTGTGGCTTCTGGGACCGCTAGCCAGACTGGTCTACGACCAGTTCGAGAGAATGATTTGATTTTATTTGATTTTATTCGGCAAGATATCATTCTTCATCTACATACAAACAAAAATTGCACATAAAGAAAAACATTTAAAATACAAGATGGGAATATACTTAAATGCATCAAAAAGAAAATAACATGCCAAGGATAACCCTTTAAGCGAAAAGCTTATTTCCAAAGGGGTCCTTATAACCATAAAAACACAAAACATCTAAAACATGCATACAAACACTGTAAAAAAGAAAGATATTTACAAGCTAGACATTCATATGATTTAAAAGGTAGGCTTTGGCATCTTTTTTAAAATTGTATTTTTCAGCAGGATGGATTTTATGTTTTCAGGTAGCCTGTTCCAGTTTTTAATTGCATTGTAATAAAAAGACCCAGCACTGTGCGTTTTAATTTTGGGAAGTTGAAAATTAAGAATACTACCTCTTGTGTTATGGCTATGAACACTATTTACTCTAATAAAATTCTCCCTCATATAAACTGGACAGGTACCATGGAAAACATTAAAAACATGATTAAGACGAAGCTATTCAGCCCTAGTGTTGATGTTCAAAATACCAAGAGTTTTAAAGTCAGCATGGTTAATGTGATCATAAAAATCTTTACCCAGAATGAATCTGATAACTTTGTTCTGGGCACATTGTAATCTACGAGCGTGGTACTTAGATATACCTCCATACCAAGATGAGATGGAATAATCGAACAGAAAAAGAACAAGGGCTGTACAGATGGTCTTTTGCACATTTTGATTAAAATATTTAGCTTGCCTGTAGAGGAATTTGAGCCGAGAATTTGTTTTACTAATAATGCCAAGAACAATTTGTTCGCCATCAAGGTATTGGTTTAACTCCAGACCGAGGTAAACAACAGAATGTTTGGCCTTAATCAGTTGACCATCACAAACAATTGAGAAGTCAGTATACTGACTAAGTTTACGTTTCGTCCCAAACAAAATCAACTCGGTCTTACCCATGTGTAACGACAATTTGTTTTCAATGAGCCATTTATTGCCACTCTCCAGGTTAGATGAAAGATTTTTGCCAATATTGTTAGGATCTTTGTCAGAGTAAATTAAAGCACTGTCATCGGCATATTGTAAAAGCAAGCAATTGATGGAGTTTGGCATATCATTTACATAGCAAAGAAATAAAATGGGGCCTAATATACTGCCTTGAGGCACCCCGCAAGTGATGATCAGAGGATCAGATTCAACTCTATTAATGCTAACAACTTGCCGTCTACCAGAAAGATAAGATTGGAACCAGTCAGTTGATGTACTGTGGACACCCATTGCGGACAGCTTATTACACATATTTGATGGTCTACACTGTCGAATCGCGATCCGCTCGGTCGAATCCCGCCGACGCAATGTACTGGCAGCAGTAAATTGGCCAGCGGGGGAACAAAAGAAAGACTGGCGACCCTCCCCATCCTGGGACAGGACCTTTTCAACGGCCAGTTCGGTGAAACCGTCAGACAAGAGATAGACCGGAGAGAAACACTCACAAAGTCGGGCTTCTCCCGTCCGGACACCCGCAGGGGTGATAGACCACCACGCCCTTACCGTCGTCCAGACCAATCTAGACCTCCAAGGGGTAGGGCACAACGACCCGTTTACTGGAAGCGGGGCAGCGGCAACGCCGCCAAATCATACAGGGGCGGGAGACCAGACAGGTCACCGAGACGCCCACCTTGGGGTCAGAGGTACGACCGACCCTCACGTGAGGAGAGACCGCGACCGCGTCGGGACGATCAACCCCCTAGGTCGTCGTTCGGGGCCCCAAGGCCCTAGGGGTGCCCACCCTACCACGGCTACAGCGTACCCGGCGGTAGGGGGGGGGGAGCTCCAGTTGTTCCAGAACGTCTGGAAAGAGATGGACCCAGGTCCGTGGGTCCTGGGGGTGATCACGAGGGGATACCCCATCGAGTTCTCTCGGACTCCCCCGGAGGGGGAGGCGGAAAGGACACCCCAGTACCCACCGACCTGGGCCAGAGATTCGCCCTCGAAAGCGAGCTCCATGCGCTAGTGACAAAGAGGGCAATAGTGGAGGCGACGGAAGGGGAAGGACCACTCTTCCGCTCGTCCTTGTTCCTAACGCCAAAAAGGACGGGTCATGGCGACCAATCCTCAACCTAAACCCGTTGAACAAGGGCTTCGTCCGGCCAACTCACTTCCGCATGTGGAGACTCGCGATAATCATACCGAACCTCGCGAAGGACACGTGGGCGGCATCCGTCGACCTCAAAGACGCTTACCTCCACATCCCTGTCGAAATCGCGTCACAAAACTTCCTAGCGTTTTCTTACAAAGGAAGAACCTACAAGTTCGTGGCACTAGCCTTCGGCCTCTCGACCTCACCGCGAGTCTCCACACGAATAGCGGGCGCGGTGGTCGCGGACCTACGCCGAAGCGGAGTGACCCTATATGCATACCTCGACGACTGGCTCGTCACGGGGAGGTTGCGCCAAGAGGCGCTTTTCAATGTAAGCCGCACAACCGAACGCCTCGAACAACTCGGTTGGCTTATCAACAAGGAAAAGTCGCAACTCACCCACCCAAACCATTCAGTTTCTGGGTGCGACTTTAGACTTTCACACTGGTTGGGTGAGACCGTCCGCAGAGCGGGTCACCAACACCCAACAGACAGTCCGCCGCCTAATCAACAGGCGGTCCTCAGCGGCCAGACGTTGGATGACAGCCCTTGGCCTCATGGCCAGCCCGGTGGACGTGGTTCCATTCTGCCGCCTCAGAATGCGACCTCTCCAATTACACTTACTCCAACACTACGACCCGGAGCAGGACGTACTCGACAGGCGAGTACCCCTGAACGGTTTTGACACGGCCCACCTTTCTTGGTGGCTCACAAAGGAGAACTGGGTCCAGGGACGCCCCTTCCGAGTACAAAAGCCTCTAATCTCTATAGTCTCAGACGCTTTCTTGCAGGGCTGGGGAGCACCTCTGGACGACCTGACAATTTCGGGGGAGTGGGAACCGACCTGGCGTCAGGCCCACATCAACGCACTCGAGATGGAGGTACTTTCCAGAGCCCTCCATCACTTCGAGTGTCACCTTCGGGGCCATACCGTCACAGCCTTCTGCGACAACACGACGGTAGTGGCCTACGTCAACAGACAGGGGGGGGGGGGGGGCGAAGTCCCGATCACTGTGTGCCGCGACATGGGACCTCCTGCTCTGGTGCCGAGACAACGACATCTCTCTAAGAGCCTCGCACATTGCAGGGAGGGAGAACTTAACGGCGGACGCCCTGTCCAGGGGGGCCCAGGCCCCAACGGAGTGGTACTTACAGGAAACCACCTGCCGTAACTTGGCCTGTTCGGGACCCCGAACATAGACTTGTTCGCTTCGGCGACCAACGCCAAGCTCCCAGTTTTCTGTACGCGGACCTTCCACCCCAGAGCATGGGCGTCGGACGCGTTCTCAATCAGCTGGGAGGGTATGGAGGCGTATACCCCCCCCCCCTCTGCCTCATACAGAAAGTGCTGCTCAAACTGAACCTATCCCGGACAAGGCTACTTTTCATCGCGCCATACTGGCTGAGAAAACCGTGGTTCCAGATTCTTCTAGATCTTCTAGCAGGAATCCCACACAGTCTTCCAGACGCACCCCACTTAGTGAGCTTGGGCCGGGCCCGAGTCAGTCTACCTCACCTACGGTCCCTGAACCTGACTGCGTGGCCGTTGTCCGGGCTCGATTCAGAGCGAGCGACTTTTCTTCAGACGCTGTCGCCATGGCAGCGTCAGCCAGACGGCCAAGCCCCGTCCACACTTACCATTCCCGATTGGCACGATTCTTCGAATGGTGCTCCCGTTTACAGATCCGTCCGGATACTACCTCTCCGGCGCAACTAGCGGACTCCTTCATGCTGCTCTTCGAGGAGGGTAAACAACCGAACACCATTCGAAATTACAGATCGGCTATCGCGACAATCCACTCGGGATTCCCAGATGGTTCATCGGTAGGTACCTGCCCTGAGCTAGCGGCCCTTCTCAAGGGTATGGCCAACCGAAGGCCCATACGTCGCAAGCTCCCACCAGCTTGGAGCATCAACGGCGTGCTCCACAACTTGGCCCGCTCACCGTTTGAACCAATGGGCTCATCCCTCCTCAGGGACCTCACCATCAAGACATTATTCTTGGTGGCCGCTGCCTCTGCCAGGAGGAAGAGTTGCCTGCACGCATTGTCCACAGCAGAAGGACCCATCTGTTTTGACAGCCAAGGCGTGCGTCTGGTTCCGGACCCCAAGTTCCTCGCAAATGGTACCTACATAGGACGAAAGACCTGAGATCCTCACAGGCCCTATTCATACTACCCACGAGCCCTCACTCGGCTGCCTCAAAAGAAACATTCAGCAGATGGCTCCACCACGTGCGGGACTCACGGGCCCGACACAACGCCAACATTAAAACAACCAAACTGATCGATTGATACTGGTAGATCATTTTCTTTTCTAATAAGTTATCAATAGTAGGTGCTATCACAGCTGGATAGACCCGGATATACCCGGACACTTCCACCCGGACATATCCACCCGGACATATTCAACCGGACATATCCACCCGGACATGCTCATCCGGACATATCCACCCGGACATACTCACCCGGACATATCCACCAAGGACATATCCATCCAGTCCGGACACCGAACGAACCACGCCAACTATGCTCTCAACCTAACCTTTCACCAGGTGAGTGCCTTGTGCCTCGTATTGCTTTGCTTCACATGACCATTCATCTTTTGAGCAGATTACGGACGCTTCGGCGTGGTTTTCGCACCCGACACGGGCCTCCCCGCTGCGGTTTCACGACCACAGCGGAATTAGGCAAATCCGGAAAGAAGAGAGGGTGCGCAGTGACCTATGGGAGAGGTCACCGGGGGCGCAGTGCTAAAATTATACCAGTGGCGTCTAGGTAGACTAGGAAATGTGCGTTAGTGTTGTAGGAGACAGGTAAGTATCGTCGTTCGTAAATACCCAAACCAGTGAGTTTTGGGGTAACGTCTTACCGGTATTATATTAACGGTATATCAAACAGCTCGATGTTAATGGGAGGTCTGATTCAACAGTTTGAGACATTACAAATTTTCTCTCAGCATAATCGAAACTCTGATTTGAATGCTTCATGTGTACTGGAATAGCCAGATGGGGTGGTGCGAATTGCATACCCCAACACACAGGACGAAACGGGGATGGCAGAAATACTTATTGTAACGCCACCTCTGGATCCTCTGCCAGACCGCTCTACCTGTCTTGCTTATTCCCTCCGGTTGTAGAGATGGTGTCAATGGAAGGGATAAGGGGAAGGTATTTAGAGGCACCTTTATGGAGGATTGCACTGAATTAACCAGCAGAAAAAACCCAGAAAGCAAACAAAGAAAAAACAGTACTCCTTTACGATCTATTTACATTCTCTCTAAACTACATGATATATGTCTACACGTTGTAAATTGTTGATTGTACATTACTCGCCGATGTAACCTTGGCTAACTTGACTTGGCGCCAAGTTCACAGTTATTACCTCGGCCCAGTGACCTTGCTCCGAGCGCCAACCCATCCCCGGCGCCCTGACCTTTGCGCCGAGCGCCAATCGTAATTTCGTTGCTGTAATATTGGCGCTGAGCGGCAATCCTAACTCCGGTGCGTTGACCTTGGCGCCGAGCGCCAGACAAACATGACTATCCCACCTATAGTGTCCCAGCAGAGCCGAATGTTACTACCTACATGACAACTGGATTGAGAAACTACTGATATGTATGCACTGCCTTTAAGAAATATTATGCTCTTTGAAAAATCATACTAGCTCTTCCAAAAATCCTGTTTTGAGTCTAGTGTCCTTTCTTTTAACCAAATATAATTTGTTTACATATATACCTCACGTATACTGATGATAACAGTGTCGAAAACCTGACCAACCAATCACTGGTAGATCATATAGAAGATATATAACACTTCAAAACTCAATATCCCGATGAGACTATAGCCTCTGTCCCGCTTAGACATTACTGATTAACAATGAATGGATTCGTATTTTGGCTAGGGTATGCGATCATTAAATCCAGCAGCAGCAGCGCTGTAGCCTACTCCTAGACATAAACAGGTTCAGTACAATACTGCCATAAACAGAATAATTCGAGCTCGGCTTTCCCTCCCAAAAGGTAATTTCTACTAAAAAACATTGTGCAAGCTTCAATACAGTAGAAACTATGATAAAAGGGCCATCATCACGATGGCAATCGCCATATTGACTCGTTACAATATATTTGATACTGACGGTGCTATTTGTTTCAATGTGCGGTATGATCTGTTTCTCAGAAAGCTTTACTCATTAGCCATGTGATAGAACTTTTGAATTTAGTGATTGACAAATAGAGTAACATTGTCTATTTTGGGCCAAACATTTATGTTCTCAAGATAATGTCAGGATGTAACCCACGATTCGCAGCACTCAGAAAACGCTTCCCTCTAGACAAAAATGGCATTCTATGAAGTTTAAGCCTTTTAAGTTGTGCACTTGATTAGAAAGACATCTCAGGTTAATTAACAGTCATCAGAAACACAATTAACGTCTGATTCGACCTTACAACTCTCAGGACGTGACTGGCGGGAAAACCTGCAAAGGTCATTCCAGAAGCTTTAATCTGGGTTTCTTGACCACATCACATGACATACGTGATAATGAATAGCTATGAACTAATAACTAATCAAAATACTAAAGATTAAAGTTGATTATACCCAGAATAGGCATTGGAAATCCTCAGCACAACAATAAAAAGCAAAGTTTTTTTTTCGATTACATTAAATGGATATTTCGGTGACAGGTTGAATGTTAAAATATTAAAAAGTTAGTGAAAACCCTATTTTCATGGCACTTTGTATGGTGAAACTCAATTATATCATAGGAAATAATATTTACATAAAAACAAATTAACTATCCAGTCCGTAAATTACCTTTTGAACAAACTCCCAAGTAACTGCACATTTCCAGGGATAGTGAAGGGATAAGACAAAGACTAACTTTAAGCAACCATCAAGAGCCTTTAATAATGTCTGCTGCTAAAATCCATGCCAATCCGCCACAATGAAAGTTTGATGGGCAGCATCCCGATTACCCACGATTAAGACAAAAAACTGGCGGTTCTCAAATTCCTCCAAGTATTTCGGAATAGTGGTACCAACCTTCAACGATCAGAAATATAAAGTGGCGGAGCATAACACCGTTTCCTAAAACCTTTCCAACCTTTTTGCAAACAAATCCAACAGAACTTGTATATCAAAGTAGGGTAGCTCATTGCCATTCATTGCAAACCTAGGCCTATCCATGTAAGTTCGCCTATAGATATCCTAGGATACATTTTAACAGGAATTACACCAAGGACAGAGCCTACATAAACAAGATTTTTGTTATAGTCCTTACAAATAGGCCTAGCTTAACTAGATCACAGTTGTGCCTAACGCTGGTCTAAGCGTAGCCGTTGGTATTAGCAGGCCAAGGCTGATATCAGGCTATGCGTAAACACAAATTGACAAAGGTCGCGATCGTGATAGTCTAGGCTAAATGTCTGTTGTAAAACTTTGCATAAACACATGAAAATAACTTTTGTAGAGGCGGTTTGTTCCATTTTTAGGGCTGTAAACCGGTAAAAGTCATGAAAACCGCATGACCATGGTCATGGCATGCTGCAGCATCACATCAGCCTGCGAGCAGAACAGTTCACTAATATGAAGTAATGCACAGCCTTTCTCGACGGCGAGCATCATGAGGGCTTCCATAGTTTGGTCTGTCACGTTCGTAGCTACGTTAACTTTGTGTAAACTTATACTAGTTCGATATGTTACAGTAGTAGTTCCTGCAACACGCCAGTATGTCATTTCATTCCTATCAGCCTAAAACAATTCTTGATGTTGTTTACATGTCATGTAAGGTCGGGCTCACCTTCGATGAAACGAACGATGTGGATATAATCAGCTGTTGTACATTTCAAGAGCAAAATGTAAAAAGTCGTAAACAAAAACAAGTAAGTGTTGCCCTAACTAAAAATGTTAATGGTAACATACCAAGTAACTCTATGGCCGAATTTTAACAGGTAGGGTAAAGAAGACATACCGTTGATGTTTCCGAAAGAATGTGCATTAAACAAACTGGTTTGTAATTTTTAGGACCATTGTGTTCCATTTTGATGGAAGTATCATATTGCCACAATCGATATTTATGAGTACCAGGAATCTTACGTTATTTGAAAGTCAACGACAAGAGTTACATAATAAAGTTATATGGCAGTGTCAAGTAAGTGGAGTTCCGAAAACGAACTCCCTTTTGTTCGATACGGCGGTATGGTTATTATAAACTTCTGAAAAAAGTATAAAGTTCGTACACATAATAAACAAACAAGGTGTTTCCCCTACACTATACAGTGTTAACTCTGTACTAAAGTCATAAAAAGCATTCTGGAAGTTTAACGTCATATCTGTAAGAAAGTGGTGTTGTAACAAATATATACTACCCAGCATTAACTAAGTATATTAAAAAATGCGCTTTCAAGAAAGATCCATGGATCGAGATAAATATCAATAACATATATATCGTTTTAGTATTAGATTTTATCACATCGATGAACATAATGTCATCGGAAATAAACGTTCTCAAAGTAAAACTTTCCTTATCATTCTCTTAACCTTGGGGCCTTACAAATTACCAAGTTCAGGATAGCATACAAGAGAACACGTATGAGTTTAATTGATCGACTAACTATACCATACGTCAAAGTCCACTCGTCTGCTTAACATTTTAGTCAAGTTAACTCAATATGTGAATATCCTATAGTGGTATTGCAATTATGAATATTACATAAGTATTTTTCACTTATCGTTTTTTCTAAATATCATGATGGAGAACAAAATTTAAATTTTAAATTTCAAATGTATATTTTACTAGTTAAAGCCCCATTGTGCATTCCATTCATAACATGGAGCAGCCCGGTCTCCAACCCCACTAACGTTTTTGGTACTATTGTCATTTATTTTATTGTTCAGAAGTTAGTTATCATGCAAACCTGAAAAGGTATTTTCCTTTACATTTTGCAGAGAGTCATATGTTGTTGCTCTGTCCTATAGAGTCCAGCAAAATATTGTTCACTAGGTAGGCTACATTGTTGCAATATAACACATTGAGGTGAAAATAATTGCCTATCCATTTGGTACAAAAGCGGGATACGTTTGCTTGAAGTTTCATGCATTCGATTTTGCTAAGGAGTAAACTTTTTGGCAAAAAAAGTACCTCGTCATTACTGTGTGAATATTTACTGTAGAACCAAAATAACATTCTTTAGACCTTCAAAATCAAATGAATGACAGAGCTTTAACCCTGATAAAGCCTTGAAAGCATTAAACGTCACAGTTACGCAAATATCCAAAAATGCGTCAGTCGAACAAGCAAGCTGTAGATAATTACAGACAGTAATCTTAGATCACGTTTCTCTTTTTTCTCAGTTCTTCATTGTTCTAATACTAGTAGTATTATAGGCGCTATATGTCAATAGAGTTATATATAAGTTATAACATTGTTTAAATGGAAAACACAATAAACCTTAAATATGCTGGAACCATACCATTTCAAGCTTTAACAACTTTACATGATGGAAAATGATAAACATTCCTACTTGATGAGGTGACTTGATCCTTCGTATTGTTGATGCTATTCGGTGTCACAACTGTTAAGAACAAAAACAAACATAGGTAATCGTCGTCATTACAGAGTGCCATGTATTGTGATGGCTGAGTTTGCATCACGAAAATAAAGCTGTTTCCCCATGCTTTTCGAAATGTTAAATCTTGTTTCGAAATTGGAATATCTATCTTCTTAAAAACAACGTTTACTTTGTCTCATAAATTGTGGTTCAACCCACTAATTTCAACAGAAAAGGTCAATACCTTGATATCCTACATTGACGTCCAACAGCCCCGTTTTTGACTTTTACACTTTTTTCTGGAAACTTGTTTGTATCGAAATATCGATTTATTCCAAATTTTGGCGTATCATCTCAACTTTCGAATTTGCTCTCGGATATCAAAACTTCACATAGATCCTCAAAGTTATAACTTCTTGGGATAGGTTTTATTAGGGCCTATTGTAAAAATTTCATGAATGAGAAAATCATTTATTTGTAAACGCTAAAGAGACTTCACACAATCAAGTTTTGACGGCGGCACAATGTATATAAGTTCAGAAGCAAGTGTTCGATATTTTTTCTACACATGGTTTGAAATACTCATTTAACAATAAACGCTTAAGATAATTACAAGCAAACTATTAAAACTATTGGATTTATTATTTTGTTTATACATTCACTAGCAATTATTGATCGACCACAGTCATAGTTTTGCTACCGGCTTACACCGTTTGATCAACGCCACTGAGCATGATGCATTAGCGTCACAATGTGTTATTTTTGTGTACTATAGTACTGAATATCATACTTACCTTTAACTTTAAAGAAAAAATTTCCTCTGGCGTTATGTTTGTAAGAACAGGAGAAATTCCTTTCACTAGGTTGATTACCCTGCATTTCAACATTTAGAGACCATAACGTATCGTTGCAACTTCCCATTGAAATTCCGTCTATTGGCAGTTTTGGTACCGAGGTCCTGAAAATATTCTTCGTATTTTCTTTCCAAGTAATGTGTGCAGTTGTCTTCTTTACTAGACAAACTAGACATACTATTGTGTGAAGCTTTACGTGGCATTCAATCTCATCTCCTGTAAACTCTGCAGTCGATGGACATATAATCAAATCTTGTAGAAAGGCTGGAAGTGCAAAAATAACATCTGATTGTAATTAAACGCAATAAGTTGTGGTTCAGGATAATATATGTCATTTGAAAATAAATAGTTAAATCCATACCTCTTTCAAATAGGAAAAGTAAGCCCAAGATATTGTACACAGTGGAGTACCTGAAGGCTGCCATTACACCTGTAAATGCTTATAAATACATTTATTAAAATATCTACTAACTATCCGTGCCAATCACGCGAAAGGAAATACTCATAAAGACTGTGCTTATCATTTCACAGGCAACTACAAGGAAGAAACTAAATGTTATGCGATACCCGAGCGGAAACAAGTATCACTCGAACGATCGTTTCATTTTTTGGAGTGCTGCTTTATGTATTCAAGTTTTAATTGGTCGAAGATCACAATCTCAAATTTGGCTACAGGCGCAGCCCTGGAACCTTTGAAGTTGCTCATCTGTTGACCAAGTTTTTACCCCGATGTAACCCCGTCAGAGGTTTGTGAACCGTTGTTGTTCGGAAGTACAACTCTGTCACAGGCTTGGAACAGAGAAGACATCGTTGTGCGATTGTCAAGTATTTGTCGAAGCCATTGACAATGCCTATACCGGGTGGCATGTACCTAATGTTATACGCAATACGGTACCAGTGTGGTTAATGAAGCCATTTAACATATGGAAGCATCCGCACAACTTACTATTCGGCCATCCGGCGACCCTTAAATACTTGGTTCAATGTGTGTATTCTATTGTAATCGACTCTCGCCTGCAATTATAGCGATTGTATTACTTTGGGACACCCATTGTTTTGCAATTGAAACATTGATCTATCCTGCAACGCTAAATACATTAACTTTCATTAAGAGTTCTTGTTGGACTAAGTGTTTGAAAATAAAACAAAATGTTGTCGTTTGTGAGAATATCCTCGGAAACACGAAATTTTATGTTGTTCTCTGACATACAACGCTATTTATTGGTAAAAAAGAATTGATTTGGGGCAAACGGTTTAGAATTGTAACCTAGTAAGCAATGTCTCGCGGAAAATAATATCTTTCGTGGTTATGCTGACTAAAACAACGGTACTGTGTTGTGCGGATTACCGTACTGCACTATAATACACATGATCATTTTGAAATGCATAACTGTACTTATGTTTCCTATGTTTATAACCACTCGCACAATATTCTTCATATTTGGTAGAATATTGCCATATGCCATGGACATGAAGAACTTCCAGAATGACGGCTGAGAGGTCAATGACCCACTGATCTGAGAGGTCAATGACCCAATGATGCAAATAGTGATGTTTTGCTATGAAAACAACACAGAACTGAACAGATATGCACCTTTCTTATGTTCAGTAGTATCAAAATACATATTTCTATTGGCGCCTTTGATCAACACGCAAAGGGTAACCGGACAACATGAAATATCAGCAGTACACAAAGTGATCAAAATGAAGTCTCATGTGTTCGGCAAGATCAGCTGGCATTTGTATCTTCTTTCTATTTTTTTAAATATAGGAACTGCTTTGTACATGATTGTATATTTCCTTTCATTCCATGTTAGTTGAGATACGAGAGAGGAGGGGGGGGGGGGTTGACATCCAGGCAATATGATGACTGATCAGTAGTGATAGCTGTAAAAGTTGGTATGATAACTCCTTATATTTGCATGGTTTTGATATCTAACCTTTACTATCAACTTGTTGTTTCTTTTGTTATGGCAGCCTTATTAAGCCTTCATTTCATAAAGAGGCTGTTTTGTCATGTAAGGCGGAGAAATGAATAGTCAAATATACAGTCCAAATAAGTCACATGATATCGTAGTAACTGGCTGTTCAGTTTGCATCTCTACAAAGTTGTAATGCAACAAAAGTGAACAAAAATTACAAAAAGACCTCAGATTATATTATACATCAAGTTCCTGTAGGATTATATGACGTATCGCTTTCACTTTTCATTAACTAACAATTTAGTAACAATAGTTATCAGTCAATGTTCGTGGACCAATATTGCCCTTCCCAACATTTTCTCTTGTCAAACAAAGAAGGGCTTTTTATATTTCCTTGTTTCGATTCAAACACTCTAATTCTCAAAAAGTGCTTCTATCTTCAGTTACATTAGTTCATTTACTTTTATAGCATCTCATGCAAAATCTGAAGTGCCCAATCTGCCAATCTAAATTGTAGGACTACATTGTTCCTAGATATATCTAAAAGTTTGTAGTTGAAGGTAGTTTCATGTATAACAATAGACACACAGAACAATGTTTCTTCCTGATAAGATGAGGGTTCCTGTACATACTGTTGTACCTAATCTCCATTATGTATTTTTCAGATGTGTTTACCACAATTAAAATTGTCAATACTCAGAAAGAAACGTCTAAATATAGACTTTAATTCATCAAAATGATGCTATTACTATGAACTTATCATTGTCAACATTTTTGTGAAACTTTCTAGTTTTCAAACCAACCAATCCTCCTGTCTCCTCCCCTGAAGAGGAGTAAAGGAAAATACCGATGCTATATTAGTTTTATAGTAAGGAAACCGTATCGTCACAACTCGGAAATGACCGATGGAGCATTACACAACCATGTTATCGCGCAGATATATTTTATGTTCGATGAATTATCTTTTGGGGTACATTGATATGTTATGCAAGTAATCAAGGGTACCACAGTAGTGTTGTATTTGACCTAAAGTTAATATTTACATTGCATACCACATTTTAAGAGAATTATGTCACTCTCAGGGTCATCATAAAATGTATCGATGTACCTTGATTGGAGTCAGTACCCTGTTATAAAGATGTTTTAGGGTAGGCGGGAGAAATATATTGGTCGGGCTAGCAAAATGCTACATGCAACTAACAACATGAGTATTCTGAACAGCAAATAACATATCATGTTGAATGAGGGTTGGGTTGTAGTCAGAATGGATTGTGGGAGTAACTTATGTAGAGAGTAAAAAGTAATTCGAAAGAATATGTAAATGTTCAAGAATTAGTGGGACAATTTGGGTGCAGAAAAGATAAAGTCATCGACGTGTCCAACTTAAGTAAATACATAGTCACGTAGGCAGAATTATTCTAAAAGATAGCAAAATCAATATGATGGCAGCGGCGTAAGTAGATCAGTGTCGCAATTGATATCCGTGACAAGTACCGACAATTAACAATCAATCCTCCGAATCCTGCAGTTCAGGCGGCCATTAGTTATAATTAACGTGGAATCAGTAAAACTTTAGTGCTCATTGCTAATTGATCTAGATACTACAGATGGGCCCCTTTTTTATTTTGCCGTAATGCCCACCAGAAAGAGCATTCATACGGCCAGCCCAGTAATGACCAACGCCCCATAAGTAAGTCAAATAATGGTAAAGTATTTCGGTAAGGCGATTGGTGTTTAGCAGGTTCATCAAACCAAATTCCGATGACGATACGAAGTACAATAAAGAAGTACAATTCTACATTTACATAATAAAATCATCGATGCGTAGTGTTTATTATGCCCATATTTAAGTGATACAGAATTTGGTTAAGTTGATCTCAATGGTGATTGCGGTATATCGGGGGCAGACAATTGAGTTTCAAAACAATACACTTCTCCCGTGAGTCCGCTAGGTTTTGTTCACCGATCGCTCATGCAGTATATCGAGCAGTGCTAAAGTGCAACAAATAGTTTATTATAGTAGGCTACTGTTGTAAGATTTTTTCGGATATAGCTCTACATTCGGTGCATTGGCAGACGACAATGTATATATTTTTACCTTGTGAATTGTACAGGCCGTCATTCCTCACATTAATATATTACAGTTTACCCATTGACCTTCGTACCGTGATTGTTTGTGTTAAGATATATGGATGAATATCACGTCTACAGCTAACTGTACAGTACGTATTTTGTCTTTACTGAAACAAATGCTGTACAATGAGCTCAACGTTGTACATTGCAAGAAACATCCATACGATATTTCGGTATGTTTAAACTTTATTTACTGCTTCAGGGAGTAATTGATCAAAACGAAGTCAAGCCATATTGAGAAATACTGTTTCTGTTAAGGTTATTAAGCGTATAACTTATACTTTAAAGCAATCATTTTTTGGGGTAAACTAATGAACATTATAATGAGGTACAGACGCACAAAGTGTGCACAATTAACACTGTTAACGGTTGATTAGTAGGCCTTGTTTGTACTGAAGTACACCCTAAGTTTGTAGAAACATAGACCCATGGAACCTGCAGAACGAAAATAGTTCATTTATTTTTAAAGTGATTTCTTGTGGAAGTCAATGTAAAACTTGTATATCTTTGAGAAATTATTTCACACTAAGTATTTTAGTTGAAACCTCATTTCAAGTATTGGCACAAACTCGACAAGCCATCGATTGGTGAATTTAAAAAGCTTGGTTTTGTTCTCCAAACGTCTTACATCTACTGATGAATAATTGCAATATTATTTAGAAAAAATATAGACGTTTTTAAACTTGATTGACCTGTAAGTGACAACCTTCACTTTGCTGTTGCGAAATGAATTCACAAAATGACAATAAACTTCGCACATCTAACATATTTAGCATACAACATGCTACCCTGGAGACATCTTTCAAAATATTTTGCTAAGTTTTCAGTTCTAGCCATCAGAAGATCCTCTATTAGATGTGTTCTTTATCGTCATGTAGGTGCTGATGAACTAAATTTAGGTCAACCGGTGACAATGGTTTAACCTCGATGTCAATATAGCTGTAGGCCTAAGTTAATTTAAGCAAATGGTTTCTTTACCATGGTTATATAGGACAGCATCGAACATCTTGTACGATTATAAATTTAAATGTTATTATAGAAGGAAGTCTTAAGAAGACAGCTATTCTCTCCTCAGAAAAATAAAACAAGTTAATCCACATTGCGACTTATGAAGCCCAATAGTTCAACATGACGTCAAATTACCTTTTAGGAGTTGCATTTTTCATTGCAACTGCTTTACCGACTAGTTATTCAGGTAAGCATTGAATTGTTATTTTTTCGTAACTGTTTCTTCTAATCACAGTTTAACTGTTACTATATGACACATTATTTTATCTTAGAATAAGGATGTTACCATAAGACAGTAAAATATTTTCTTACTCACTTTAAAGTATAAATCTTTATATGATACTTTGGTTTTAAAATGAAATGATGATGCTTATTAAGAATGATTTTAAAATTTCTGTAAATGGTCTTTTTACAAAGCGTCGACACTTAGATGTCCAGAAGAAATGTCAGTTGAAGAAGGCAGCACACAAGTTGTCAACTGTACACTCACCACGTCTACACTTACAGAGCTATACTGGTTCGTAGGAAATAGTACGAGCTCATTGCCCATCGCGCAATTGGTATCTGGTGTCCAACACGTTTGGCCAGTGCAACACTACGATATCAGCGACGATGGCTCACTTATCATCAAGAGCGTTGGTCGTAATCAGACAGGTCCTTACACCATCTTGCACTTTATGGAGGATGACGAGAAGGAACAAGACACCGTGTTCATAAATCTTATCGGTAATGATCATGTTAAACAAGTAAATATGAAAGGCAGATCAGTTGGTAAGATAAGATCTAGAAAACTGTTAGAATCAAATAGAACATATTACCTACCCGCTTAAAAACATTTATCGAAGGATCATTCGAAAATGACTGTTTTCGTATTACCTCTTGTTTTAAATTATTAAATTATATATTTTTGTCCTACAGTGGCGATTCTTTTACTGACATGAATCTATGTTATTGTTCCTCTGGCTTTGTTAATACTCTAATTTCTGAAATTCAGCGAGCGGGTAGGATAATGAATCTTGTATGTCAAAAGATGCTTGTTAAATCTGTATTTTTCGATTTTGTTTTATTCCCTTAGATGAGCCTTGTCCAATGATAGACCAGTGTACCTCATGTGAAGAATGTGTAATACAAGCCACTGCAGATCTAAAATTTCTCACGTGCACTATCATCAGTCCAACCAAAGAGAAAATATCCCCAATCTGGAGTTACAACAACGGAAGTATAATTCATGGTCGAATACACGAAGAACGACTTTCGGATAATTCGTGGAACGCCAGTGTCAGTTTGGACATTCATAGCTTGAACTGTGGATTGACAGTTTTTCTATGTTCCAGTTCTAAAGGAGGACATGAACATACAGTAAGGGATGCTAAAGTAAATATAACGTTTGGTGAGTGGCTTTTGTTTCCTTGTAAAATTTAGGTTATTATGTATACGATTACTTTGACCCATTTATGTTATGTTATGTCATGTTATGCTATGGTCAAACCTGATATTCATACGTTCAGTAAATTCAAAACAGGCAGTGTCAAAGTGTGTCAAAGAGACCTTCCAAACCGAATTTATGTTATTACCAACCCATATACGCGTTTAGCCAATTTCGACACAAATAACTGGGATACTTTATGGAACGATAATCTCGTGTCTAGCCTATAGTTGATGCTGCCGTATATAATGATGAACCGTTTATGAAAGTTTACTTTTTATTGACCATAAATTGTGCATGAAAAATTGGCTCAAAGCACCGTATTGCGTTCGTAACGTACATACATGAGCACAGAGTTTAATCAGATGTAATAAGCAAGAAAGTGTCATAACGCATTCTGAATTAAGTTGTGTTATGATTTCAGGTGTTTTGCAGTTTCATTAATTAGATGTGTAATTGGTCCAAGTTACGGGACAGCTAAAAAATCATCATTAAAATAATATCTTTTTTGTTTCAAATTTTCATTTAGGTTTGTTTATATGTTTGTCTTTCTGTCACTGTCATTTACATTATATTTACTTATGAACTTATGCGCATGTTTTCTCATTTCATATTAATAGTGTCATGTGATGATTTACAAATACCTAATGATGGAAATGATCCGATTCTCATTGTGACGTGCGTCATTGCAATCGTGATAGTTCTAACTACGACTGTACTTATTGCACTGTATTGCGGTAAGTGACTTTCTATTTAACAGTTTTACCATTGTATCAGAAAAAGAGAAAGAAAAATCACAATGCTAACATTGCACGGAAAATAGATAAGCCAAAAAATATTAAGTGCAACAGGAGATGTATCTGCATAAAGGCCCATGTTGCAGTTTACATTTTTTGGCATGTTGTATAATATCTTCCCGATCCCCTCTGGTAGGTCTACATGCAAAGTTGGGTGATAATTACAACAGTTCACTTTCTTACATTTGGCACATATTATGTCATACAAAGGTTAGGGCATGTAGCACTAATACGTTGAAGATAAATGTTTTACAGGAGGTAATTACAAAATGCGAAGGCATCAAGTCATGAAATTCATGAAAGTATAATTCCTCCCAAAAAGAAATATTTTTGGTAATGCTGCCGTTGGTTCAAGTTCATTTGCACAGTTTTCAAGTATACATACGTTTGGTGGATAATGATTGATAAATCCAAGTATAAGAGACCTATTGTAACGTTTACATTGCAGTAGAAATCCACAGATTTAAGAATTGTGTATAGCCCCAGGTTTTCACCGATTGGTCTTTGAATTTCAAAGCATGTTGTTACGTGCTAACTTGCAATTTATGTAGTCAATCTGTCATCAAAAGATATGGTAGCTTTAACATATTGTTCTAATACACCTTTGAAATACCAAAAATTAACGAAATTATTTCGTGTAACTTGCATCAGTTTGTTATCTTGTGTGTACGTTATAAATTAATTGTGATAAATGACAAACGTCCAAAGGAGACGCTTGAAGAATGACGGCAATGAGTGATACACGAGTAACGAGAAAAAACCGATTCAACTAGATCTTAAGAATAAGACTAAGTGATCGAGATATTAACCAAACGGTAACAATCCTTAGCCTGCAATTGATGTGCTTGTAAGGAAGCTTATTGCGTTCAAGATGTTAAGATATTAAATTACCTGAGATTGACAGTTTTTGTGATAAGTACACCATTGCGATTTTTGATAATTTTTTCTAATATGTGGCCAAAGGTTACCTGAATTCCTTATCATATATATATAGTTTTATTCTTGTCCATTTATTGATATCAACGAAGACTGTGTGATATGTTGTGGTTACCTATTTAATTTACCGAATTTCACACAGGTCGCCGTTGCAAAAGAAACATGAAGAATGAAGATGGAGATGAATATGAAGATGTAAGTTTTCTGAAATCAATTCTTTGATTCATGTTTTAATTACAGCAATAACATTTACGTTTCTCTAATTTGCATGTAAGCTCCAAGATTGTCATCATTGTGCAAGTTGAGCTTATTTGTTACACTATGGATGGTACAAAATGAGCGATAGCAGTAGTTTTATTCGTCATTTTGCATGTATCAATGTACAATACTATGATTGAAGTAAATGCTAGAACATAGGAAAAAATCTCCACAATACAGATATCGCAAATAATTTACATTCGTGATAGGAATAAACTGTTAGAAAACTGCTCAACTACTGCAAACTGTTAAAATTGTTTCATAATCGACGGTGGTGACTACGATGATTTGTTATGTCGATCTGTCCTTCACATTGAGTACGATTGCTATTAATCTCACCTTTTTTGCAGCTTAAGGAAATCGATCCCTTGATCGACCGGTTCTTGAAGACACAGTTACAAATTGTAACTCCTAAAGGAGAACGGAAAGAGATGTCCGCTGCATCTTTCTTTGATTCTGATGTCGAATGGAAGAACACAAAGTATATTCTTTTTGTAGGAGATTTTTTAACTGAAGATTCGCCGATTGTAAAACAAGCAAATTCGAAGTGCTCTCATGAGAACTTCGATGAAACCCTTTTTATTGTTGATATAAAGACACTAAATTTCGAAGCAGATATTGCTAAAGAAATTCATAAACAATTACCTCCAGACGGCAAGTATTCTCTATGTAAAGTAAATGAAATGTTATCGTTGGAAAAGTGTTGGTTGATATTAGATGGTGGTGGTGAACCGTTGGAGCCAACGAAGCCTCCTGATTCGAAAGAAGATATTAATCTAGATAAACATACACTATGTAATATTTTATGTAAAAATGAGAGTGGTTTGCTAAGAGTTTGGGTTTCTTCTTTACCTTCAGTTCCTAGTAATAATTTCAGTGATTATACGAAAATATACTTGTCGAAAGCTAATGAAAATTAATCACATAACTCAATTACAGGTCTTTGAATGAAAATATGGTAAACGAAACACTCTCCTGTTATAATGGGAACGTACACAGAATATAGTAGCTAATGTTACATATATTATTCTCATTACGTTTGAAACAAATTTGACAAAGACAATTAACCACCAGAATGTTTTAATGAGCAACTAAGGTCGGAATCTGTGTTTGTCTCCTAGAAATTTTCTATTTGTAAATCATGGAGTTATATGTTTTTCGTCTTCAAATTACAGCAATCGGAAACATAAAGTAAACATTATCGATTCCTTTTATTAGTAGAAATGATATGTAAACTTATTTTGATTTAGTTTATAAAAGTATGAAGATTAATTTTCTAATATGGATTAGAATAGAATAAAAGTGCAGTTTTGTCAAATTAATGTATTATTTGAATTACTTGTCGGTTAGTGTAGTACCTTTGCAATTTGATATTGAAAATGACCTGATAACCATTAGACCGACACTGCATTGAATCAGGTAAGTCACAATTACAGTACTTTGCCTTGTATACATTACATTTTATGTCCTGAAATATACAGTACCATAGCTTTGGGCTGTTCATTCTAGAAATACCGACGGCCGTAAAATCTGCACACTAGTAATTCAAAGGTATATTACAGCTGGATTCCTTAACGTATTATAATAATAACGACACGATAAATCATGATGTGTCCTACATAAGCTTGACATGAGGTATATTTGAATTCACATTACTGGTTTTGTATTCATCAATATGAGAAAACATTGGCATTTAGTACTTTGCAATATAAATTTTGTGTTTGTTTGTTAACTATATAACATGGATCGTGTGGGTGTTAATAGTTTCCCTGTGGAAAAAAGAGAGACGGCGAGTAGACCTACAGTGTACACGTTTCACAATTTGGATATGACAACATGATGGGTTATTTTCTTTACAATTTATGAATTATACCGTTAATATAATTAGCCAATCGAAGTTTCTTATAAGTTTGTGTTGACTTTTATGGAATCGTGGAGTCAATGGAAATGTCCTTCCTCTTTGCAAACATCCATTTTCCGAATCTGATCCGAATATGATATGTTTGATTGGATTTTGACGCAGCAAAGTTACGTGTGAAACACAACGAATTACGTCATTTTGAAACACTTTGGTTCCCACTGAGTGGTGTTACTAGGTTACACTAATGTTATCTCAAATGATTGGCAAATTCTCTTAACACAAACGTCGCCCGGTTAAAAAATTAATTCATGATAACTGATATTTCCTGGCGGTTTACTGATGTATACATACTATGACAATTACATAGCTCTTTTGTTTGTACGAATCTATAAGACTCCAAGCCCTTTTAGAAGTTTTAGATAGGGAAGGGACCTTTTCATATGTCTCACGAGAATTAAACACATGACTAGTTTTGAAATCATCATATTGTTTTCGTCTTTTTGCATGCAGTCTTTGCAATATTTTGTAAACTATATCGAATTGAGCGTATGGGTCTAAATAGTTGTCCTGTGGAAAAGAAAGAGAGAGATGTCGAGTAGGCCTACAGTGTCCACGTATCACAAGTTGCATATGACGACATGATGGGTTATTTTCTCTTCAATTTGTAAATTATTACCGTAAATATAATTAGCCAAGGGAGACGAAGTTTCCTATTATAGTTTGTGTTGACTTTTATGAAATCATGGTATCAATGGAAATTTCCTTCATTTTGGCAAACATCCATTTTTTCCGAAATTGATCCGAATATGATATGTTTAATTGGATTTTGACGCAGCAAAGTTGCGTGTGCAGCACAACGCCTTACATCATTTAGAAACACTTTGGTCCCACTGTTACTAGGTTACTGGCATGTTGTCTCAAGTTATTGGCATATTCTCTTAACACAGACGTCGCTCTGATGAAAAATTAAATTCATGATAACTGAAATTTTCCTGGCGGTTAACTGATGTATATGCACTATAACAGTTACGTAACTCTTTTGTTGTTACGAATCTAAGGCTCCAGGCTCTTTTTAAGAAGCTTTAGATAGGAAAGGGACCTTTAGATACCTCTCACGAGAATCAAATCAGCCTGGGTATTATTAAACTAGACATGATAAGACACTGACTTATATTAGACGATTTGACTTTGAATATAAAGTTACCTCATTGAGGACAATGACTATTAGAATTACATAGAATCGTTGATCAATAGCGTTACGCCATTCACTAACGGTTCAGGGAACGTTTGGCTTAAACCTAGATCATCAACACTTGTATTGATGCACCTACACCCCTAATTTAACCGAGAATATTACACAGTGTCCACATGAATACTGAACGTTTATCACAGAGCACCCTCTATGAGACATCTTATCTGAACCACCAGCCTTTACCTTTCGACGAGCGCATTCTTGCATCAGAGCGGGTCCCCTTTTCAAAATTAGTCCGGCACAGCAATGAACCAATATCAAACACATTACTCGTCCTGTGACACTTTTTTTTTTGCAATCATACTAAAGTTTGTACCATAGGGCTACCGATGAGCACTGTAAGTACCTTCTGGCTAAACATGCATATGTGTATAGTAGACCTACGATACTATGATGTTGCTAGGAAGTGCTTATCATCAAGTAACAATCTAACATTTTCTATTCGTCGTGTATTTTGCTTGTGGTCTAATTATATTTAAATGGTATAATTGATATGGCAAGAGGTGTTTTCTACATGTTTAATGGTTTGCATGCCTTTATTTAAAGAGGTTATGAAATGGAAAGATTTTTCTTTATCATCGTGTTCTGTACACTCGTTGCTTCCAATGATACCCAATTTGTGTCAAACAAATTGGGTATCATTAAACAAAGCTTGCATCCTCGATGAATAAAAGATCAACAATTCGAGGGTAATTAAAACTATCTAAAAATTGTGTATATACGGTAATGCGGCGTGACGTCAGTCGAGGAACTCAGATCACTTCCGGAGCGCTATGTTTAAATTGTTAAACGTCTGGGAACACACAACGTTACACTGTTGCAGCGCTCTGTATTAATTGAGATTTAGTGTTTGGAATTCTGTTTTTTCGTAGATTTATCTCGTAACTGTTAAATATGCTGAGCCGATGTGTGGTTGCAGTTTGCTCCACCACAAGTAAAGACGGATTTCACCTGCACGCTTTTCCGAAAAATGACAGAATCGAAGAATTTGGACACGACTCGTTCAAAACACTACACATACACAACGTTACGAATGCTTTTGGTCCTATACTTTTGCCAAATTTTTTTTATGACCATAGCATAGGCCTCCTTGATGTAGCAAATGACGATTTGTTTTATTGGTTACCTTATATTTTGCACAGAACTTAAAGCCAGTTGGTCAATCAATTCTAGATCTGCAATTTTTCTTTTGTGGTAAAACTGGCGTTGTGTTATGACTTTACGTAACAGTTGATAGATACAATTACACGGGCTAGCCTGTTAAACAACGTTTATAAGTTAGGTCTAGACCTCATGTTACCACTACTAGCACTTTAGGGTTACACTTGCACTGTACAGAATGCCACATTTTCCTTGCACTGTAAGTAACAACATTCTAGAAGCTTCGCTACGAAGTTAAGTAGCAGGATCATTGACATTCGAGATCATTTAAATCAATAACGGTGGTTTTGTTTATGCTAACCGACCAATTTCGATTCAGGATAGTCCAACCGTTCTGCTCGGGGACTTCGATCGGCAGCGACACGTCTCGGCCATCGGGATCGTTTAACAATTCTTCGAGAGGTCTCTGGGGAATACTTTGACAGCGAATTTCTGGCGTCTGAAGCCGTTTTTGCGGAAAGTTGTGCATGGGTGGTGTTGTAGTAATGTAGATAAACCATTCCAAGACATGAAAACCCACCACTTCATAACCTCTTTAAAGATATATGTATTACTAAGATCTAGAGTCAGAGAAGTTGTTTTATTCAACCATTTCCTTCTAGGAAGTTGGAGGTCACTTAGTGTGGTTCACGTCTCATCTTGTGGTCAAGGCGACAGATGGCGAGGCGACGAGTTGCAATTGAATAATTTATCATAAATCATATATGTTAATGACGCATAGCTGTCGTTGGTGTTGTTGTTCCTATGTTCAAAAGATGGCGAAAAGGGGATCCGTACCCAGTTTAAAGTAAAGCAATAGAGTACAAAATAAAAGTAAAAGAAAAGGCAAAAAAAAAATCCTATGGTAATAATTACATCACACTGCTTCACTTTTGATATAGACTCTTTAAGGTTGAAATGTACAATCTCGAAAACTGCATACTTTTAAGAATTGAATGAAAATTTTGAAGCAGGAAGCGCACATTCAGTCCTCCAACATTAACATTTCAAAATTAGTCAAGTTACTTTCGTGGTATTATAGTAAGGGCTTGCTTGTGATAATGAAAAAAAAGTTGGAAGAGCTCATTTATAAGTATATACAGCTTATTTCACGGACATTAATGTCAGAACTAATGCCAGCATTTAAATTTGCTCAAACAAAAGTCCACCGGGTAAGTTTCAGACGAGACCAAAAATTATTAAATGTATTCTGTTGGTGTAACACTTGCTGCAGGAGCTGCATGAAAGGTATTACAGATTAGTGAATAATAGGAAACAATAGAATTAATCATATTACTTTGACATTTAGCTTGAGCGGTTAACCGCATTGAAAAATGACAAGTCAGAGAGTAAGTGATAAACGGGGTGTTCTTTCTCAACAACCTCTTTTGTTAAAAAAACGAACTTAAATTATATCCTTGTTTCGTTTCAGACAATATTTTGCCACGAGTGGTCCTATTATTCGGTATGGAACATTAATCTTAACATACGATTGTTTTAAAAGCAAAAGTACTTGGCTGACGTTAGTTTCCAAGTATCTCTCAAAGTACAAGTTTAGCAATACTATTTATAGGCTCTTTCATAGTCAACTAATATATATCTAGAGTACGCAATAAAGTACTTACTTTCCAATTGAAAGATGTATAGACTACATGAACTTTATCATACATAATATGATTACTTATGATAAACCTTACCTGCCCATATCGGTGCATGTATTCCTAAAGCCTTAAGTCCATCAAACTGAAGTGATGCCATCTTCGTCCCAGAATGCTTGGCTTACATAATTTGAAGAACAGTTCGATGAATTTCTTAACTGAACAAAATAACTAAGTTTACTTGCGCTTTTAATGCAAAGTACGTCTTTCTGCAATATTGTGTGAATCTTAAAGATTGATATGTGATTGGTGAGTACGTTGCCATTAATATTCTCGTTCTTTGAGAAAATTAAGAAATGAACATTGCGTTTGTTTCTCACCCGACTCCGATCAAATAAATCCGATAAAGGTTACAAGTTTTGCGTTATCTAGTACCTTTTTAAAACAATAACAACATTGCAAGATATGCAACTTACATCCTAAAACAAAAAAAAAACAGACAGATGGGGGACAAGGGATATATTTCGTTGATCAAATTTGTTAATTGATATTTAGCACATTTTCCCCGACAGAATCGAAAGTATCTTTTCGGAAATGTTGCTGCATTAAGAACTGTAGCAAACCTACCGAATATAAGGCAATCAAACTAGGGTTGCAAGTAAGCACACATATCTTAAATTAAATTGTCAAATACGTCTACAAAATAGCTCATATTAATAAATCCTTTTGAAATGTCTTTCATATCATTTTAGCCACTATTTTATTAGCAAATCTAAAAGACCAACATTTTTTACAAATGACAAAGTGGGGTTGGTTGATTAATTAGTGATGATATATTAGAAACACAAAACATCGCGAAAACCTAAATGCTGCATTAGATCATACGGGTCTTTAAGTAAAAAAACAAGAAAATCAAACAACCAATTAACTTTTTTGCTTGTGTGTACTTTGTTACCAGGTGTATTCCATTATTGTTTTTTAATTCGTTGACAATGAAACAATGACTGTCCAGTTCCACAGAAACTCTATAACTCTTACACTTAACATATTAGCAGAACTTTCATTTCTTTTTCAATGGCAGACTTTAGGTTCTTCACTGTATACAACATACTGGGTTTATTTTGTCTACATGTTCGAAGTTTGGAGATTTAACTACCTATTTACATGTTGCATATCTTCATCTAACAGACCACGGTGTTTCAATCATATATTACATTTTGTTTCCTTACAGCTTCCCTACAAGAGTCGATTTAAGATGTCCCGTGACGATCGAGTTTACAGGAGCTGAAACTGAATGCGTTGTACAGGGAAACACAGAAGTTTGTCTGGTTTTTCCAGTAAAAAAGAGGGTTGCCAACATAACTGGGAAGGAAACTACTGCCACTAGGTTTAGGACTTCGGTACGAACACGGCCAATGGATTGAATTTAAGAAGGACCGTGTCACGACTCGTTTTGGTCTTTAACGGCTGGAATACAGGAGTGTCAATCAAATGAAAGGATTTTCTTTTTCACTTACAAAGTCATGCCAAACACGAACTTCAATTAAAAGGTAAGTAGAACTTCCAAAGTATACTTTTCAAAATGATGTGGTAATTAAGTCTAATAGTAGTTACGATTGAAAAAATAATGCACGTTGCAAACGGATTAGCGCAATGTATTTTATTTTAAATTTAAGTTAACACATGGTAATTCCTTTGTCGGATCAAAATGCTTCAAGTTATTTATTTCAGGTATTTTAACATAGCTTAGATCAAGTGAATGATACATTTAAATATAGCCTACCGATGCTTATGCAGTCACACAATACGGTTAAACGATAAACTCCTTCCATTGCTGTAACATGAAACAAAATCAAATAGATTACTACACCCAATGCGTAACCTTCTTCCCCAGAAGTCGGCCAGTGCAGCACCTGGCGTATAGTAATGTTTAACTTTGTTATAAATCTGAACCAGCACGAATGACAGCACTCCTGGAAATTCGTAAGACAAAACTGTAGTACTTTAATGACAACCGTGTCATGTTTTATCACATTGGAAACCCCGTTTTTAGAGTGTAACTCGTTCTCGCAAGTAATTAGAAGGTACACATATTAAAATATTTATGATTTAGAAGGCGTTCAATTAATACAGTTTGTTGTCAAAGACTAGTTTCGATTGAATTCCTGCGGTAAAAGATATTTGTGTAAAAGTAAGTTGGCCTGACGTTTCGATCCTAGCAGGATCTTCTTCAAAGGCAAAATGACAAGTAACAGTAACAGAAGGAAAAAAAAAACACGCACCGAATACAAACAGATCAATGAGCATGCTGAACACAAAGAGATAGATGTAAGGGATTAGTAGACAAGGGATGGAAAGAAGAAAGAAAGAAACCAACAGGGGAAGAGGAGAGGTAGGAGATAAACAGTGGATGGACAAAGAGAGGATTAAGGGAAGGGGTAGGGAATAAACTGGAGAAGGACAAAGACAGAAAGGTGTGGAGAAAAAAGAGTGATAGAGAGCTATGAGAAGAGGAGTGATGGAGGGGGGGGGGGACATGTCCTTCCTGAATGTTGATCCCATGAGGTTCAATGGTGCGAAGGCGTTGCATCCACAGCCTCTCTCTGCTGAAAAATATTTATACACCCAGTGGTTGAAAATAAATACACAAGACGATTATTAAGTCAGAGCAAATACATTAACGGAATGCATGGCTTTGTAAATCTGGGTGTATTGTTACTTCTCAACAACGTATGACTTTGGATGCTAATACAGATTTATCAACATTAAAAATACAAATTAACAAAGTATACAGAACGACTACCTCATCAGCCTAATAGTTATACTAAAACACTCATGAATTTCTAATTGTAAACTGGTTTATTTCGGTAATTGAAATGGTTACATTAGCATGTCGAATATAAAGTAAATGTTTTACAAAGATCATATAATGTGAAACAGCCGAATGGGAATTATGAAAAGTAAGTATACACTTATTACTTAATAAAGGTACTCGCATTAACTTGACATGTGGTTTGTAATATCAACATGTAAACTTTCCTTTATATCATCAAGGCATTTATAAGAAGCCAAGATAAAGAATAATTAAAGTTATAAAGTTCCAACGACGTTAGTGTTTGGGGGTAAATATGTGTTTGAGCCATGAAATGATTATTTTATTGTTTGTTTTCTTCAAAAATCGATGCGTCCAGTGGCGTACATAAGGTACGGCAGTTATGGCACGTGCTCGGTCGCCACTTGAAGGGGCGCCACTGAGCAGTTTATATTTAAGTCAGAAAAGCCATCCTAGGATAGTGAACAGGCCTCGACAAATATTGACTTTTATTATGTTTAGCAGATATTATGAAAAAAGTTAACTTATATAATAGATGGGTGTCAGATGCTTGGACCTGGACGCATTTCATTGCTTGCCATCATCATTATATCTTTAAAATGTTTCTCTTTTAAGATGGGATCTATGTCCTCCTTTTTTTCTACATTTTTCCTTGCTCATTCTTTTCATCTTTTTCATCGAAATGAGTACTTAGTAATGTAGCAATTTTTACAGAGCAATAACTATTGCTCTTTTTTCTTTTGGCAAACTCCTCCCTCTTAGTGGTTCTTTGTTAAATTTGCCATGAATTCACTGCATGATCACTTGTTGCACAAAAACCTGTAAGCTTACTTTCTTGTGATTGAGGTATAAGTTCTAATGGTTCCACTGCTTTGTGTAAATTATCTTCAACACAACCCTTGGATTATTGATAAATCCTCTTGAACGTGTTACCTGCCACCTGGAATGTAGTCTAGGCTGTTGCTGAAATTGTGTCAAGTAGACTACCGTCAACCTGAAGTGTGTAACTGTATTGTTCATTTTCTATGTTACTAATTCTTTCTTTCTTTCTTTCTAGCCTATTTCGCTCCACTGCAGGAGGAAGGCCTCTTCATCGATTTTCCATTTCCATCTGTCCTGTGCTCTCCTTTGCCATAGAACACCTGTAAATTCTCTGAGTTCATCTGTCCATCTTCTACTCTGCCTGTCTCTCCTTCTGACACAAGTTCTTGGGGTCCAGTTGGTAATTTTCTTTGTCCATCTGTTATCATGTTGCCTGGCCAAATGGCCGGCCCATCGCCATTTCTTGACTTTGATTTCCTTTATGATGTCTTGGACATTGGTTTTCTCTCTTAAGTTTTGGTTGGTTATCTGTCTCTCCTTGTGACTCCAATCATGATTCTTTCCATCGCCCTCTCTGTCACTCTCAACTTCTTTTCCAGTTTTTTTTTGTTGTTGTCCAGGTCTCCGCACCATATGATAGTACAGGAATTATGCACTGGTTGAAAACTTGTTTCTTCAGTGATGTTGGAAGATCCTGGTCACGGAAAATGAAGCTTAGTTTACCAAATTTGACCCATGCTAGTTGAATTCTGTTTACCTCTCCCGGTGTTTCATTGTTGAGGGAGATCCTTTTGCCCAAGTAGATGTAACTGTCCACCTCTTCTATCTCTATCCCCTGTACTGTAATCTGATGTCCTCTTATTCTGTCACCCATCATTACTTTAGTCTTTTTGATATTCATATTGAGTCCTGCCTTTCTGCTTTCTCTGGCTAGTTCTTGCTTCATTGTCTGGAGCTCTTGTGGTTGGTGACTTAGAAGAAGTATGTCATCAGCAAATCTTAGATGGGTCAGGTGTTCACCATCCACTGCAATTCCTTTTGATTGCCAGTCTAGATTCCTGAAGGCATTTTCCAAGGCTGCTGTAAAGAGTTTAGGAGAGATTGGATCACCCTGCCTCACACCTTTCAGAATTTTGAAGATGTTGGTTTTGTCTCCATCCAGATGAATTCTTGCACTGGGGTCTCTATAGATGGCTTTCACCAGACGAATGTATTTCTTATCTGTGATCTGGCCTCCCAATGCATGAAGCAAGGACTGGTGGTCGAGGCTATCAAAAGCTTTTTCATAATCTATGAAGCCCAGACAAAGATTAAACCGGTATACATTAGCTTTCTCAATCACCTGGCTTAAAGTGTGAAGGTGGTCTGATGTCGGGAAGCCTGATCGAAACCCCTCCTGCTCTCGTGGTTGTTTATCATCAAGATCCTTCTCCACTCTGGCTAGAATGACTCTGGTGAAGATCTTGTACAGATGAGGCAGCGAACTGATTGGTCGATAATTCTTGATGTCCTTCATATCCCCTTTTTTGTAAAGTATGACGACTTTTGCTTCATTCCATTGGGTTGGTATCTCCTCTAGTTCCATGATTTTGTTAAAGAGTTTTGTTAGGATCTCGGTAGTTCCTACCAAAACTCTTTAACAAAACCATCATGAACAGAGCATGCAGATATTACAGCCGTAAACCTTTTTACTAATTATAATAACTATAATCTTCAAAATGCATTTAATTGTGTAAGGTGTGTAAATGACTTGACAATTACACCTCGGATTTCTCACTTTTTTAAAAGAAGGAATTGATTTATCTAGTGTGGTACACCAAATTGCTGAGTCAAACTGAGGACTCTGCTATGAAAATAAAATTATATGTGTGTTTGCAGTTTTTTCTTATCTATCAATATATATATCAAAAACATCCCTGTTATGTAAAATTGTCATTACAAATCAAATACAAACTAATTAAGCAGTACCAACGTCTTGTCCTCTAATAGTTTGTCTAAGTAGATTTTGGAGCAGCTATTCTGTTCATACGGAAAATTCTCTGTCAACCTCTTTAATACCCTTGGTTGCAAAGAAAACAGGAGGTCAGTTGATTTACAATACTTTCAATGTTTGGTACAATCTCTTTGTAATGTTTACGGCTGTAATATCTGCATGCTTTGTTCATGATGGTTTTGCAGCCAATAGCCTTAGCTGCCTATCAAAGTAAGCATATACAATTAGCAGGAGGCTCCGCTGGTAAGTGGGAGTTTTGATCTCTTACTACACAATTTGTGGTAGTGTGATACCGAACGAAGCATGATGCATTTTGCCATGAGTGATGAACTTTTATCTTTCCCTGATGAATCATTGAAATTTGATATTTGAAATATTACAAGCAATAGGTACCGTGCGAGAATCCTTGGCTTTGGCCGTCGACCGGCATGTACACACTGCTTATGTCTACTAATGAGGCCCAGAAGCCCCTAATAAAAAATATACGGATGATCTTTAATGCCATACTTGTAGTTCAATTTCAATTCAGGAAGGAAGGCTCCAAGAATTACGCCTTGAAAAGTTTTATGCGTCTTAATAAGAAAAATTCCAATAAGAAGATATTTTTTAAAAGAAAAGTCACGTAGGAAAGAACCTAGTCTCGAAAAACCAAACAACGAACCGGTTGATCAGCTCTCAACTCCAGTCCCTTGCATCGAGACTGTGACTGTGTGCTTGTCGTTAGGTGTGTATCACGATTCCCCAAGAAACATGATGCTGCACATGGTGGTTGTGGTTGAAACAGTGAAACACATTTTACCAAACAAGGGGGAAAACGTTCGTTTTAGCTGAGAAATAACAGTCGGAGACAAACAACCCCCACCACCCTAACCGATCAATCACTATATGGTACCATACTGTTGATCCAAACCAAGTTTGTTTACTAGCTATGCGTCTTTATCTTAGGATACAAGAAACCTCTCGAATAAAATAAAAACACAGCTGTGTCCTTTGTTTCTACTTTTTCTTATGAAAAGATCAGACTTGAAACTTTTATTATAAAATATATAATATCAAACTGCAATATTGTGGAAAGTTGTAAAGTCTTTCAATTGGTGTTCATAGAGTGCACTGTTTAACTCATCCCCGTAAGAATATTATTTAGTAGGCCCTCTCAAATTAAATGATTAAAAAGTTATGTTGAATACACGATGATTTATTATCTCCGTGATACAATTAAATGTTCCATTAAACCTGTAAAATTTCCTGAAGAATACTGATTGGAAACAATTAATATGTATAAGTTATTTGGCCATTATATACTGATCGTGAGT
This sequence comes from Apostichopus japonicus, assembly GCF_037975245.1. Classification (NCBI taxonomy): domain Eukaryota; kingdom Metazoa; phylum Echinodermata; class Holothuroidea; order Aspidochirotida; family Stichopodidae; genus Apostichopus; species Apostichopus japonicus. The sequence continues at coordinate 15,659,027 of NC_092567.1, forward strand.
ACTGGATGATTCATTTTTCAGAACTAATTTTGCATCTATAAAAAAAAACGGCTCAGAAGTTGTGGGGTATCTGATCAATGATTGGTCCCTTATCCGCACGGGGGGTTGGGCACACAATTAGGATTTGGGGAACTTATCTTGTTAGGTCTGGCTTATAAAGGTTAGGGACAACTTCTCTATTAGGAAGTTGATTTAGATCAATAGAGAACAAAATTTGGAATTGATAACTTTATAAAAATTGCAAATTATATGCAAATTATAATATGCAAATTAGGATGTACTTTTGTTTTAATTGGAAAACACCAAAATACAATAAAATCATTAATGACTTCAATATTGACTTCAAATTGTATGATACAGTTTCTTCTGGGGTTGCTTTTTCAGATACCTTATTTTCTGAAATCGGTTGAGAATTAACAGAGTTATGACTGATTTCATTTAGTACAAATGTGGTTTACTTTGTTTACTTTCTACAATTACAGCCTAACGTTGGCATAACGTTAGGCCTAGCCTAGCCATTTTTGTAAAAAACGCTGTTGAACTAACAATTTCTGGGTCCTCAAAGGACCGAACCTTGATAAACTGGTTCGACCAGAAGGTCCTGGACCTCATCATGGTATCTGATCAATCGTCCCACATCTTTAGGGCCTATTGGGCCGTAATTTGGGGCGCTGTGTGCAGCCCAGCCCTATTTGAAAGTGAAAGTCCATTGAGCTGTACAGTAAATACTCAGTGTCACAGAATTGCGCAAGAGCGGCGGTTGCTATCAACTTACAAAGGAATGCGAGGGCGCTATGCCATAACTATCAACAGAGCCGTATATAGAGAGAGTTTGGCCAACCATGTAACCGATTTGGATTGGTCGAGAGGGAAAACGCCCACACAGGGTGGTAAAATAGGTTCACTTGAAAACTTTATAGCAGGCGACACGCATACTCACAGTGTATAGACTATCGTTTGTGTACACGAAAAAAGTACGAAATTATGAATGAAATGGTGCTGGGGATGCTGCAATCGGTCAGAACATGGATATTGTTGTTTGATTTTCCGACTGACCATAAAAGAAGAGGAATTTTTTGGAAGTAGAAAGAACAAGATGGAGATCTAATGAAAAAGAGTGTGTAGCCTAGGCCCATACTAGCCATAGGCCCTAGTGTAATACGAGTAATGTACAAGCAATGCGAGAATTTTACGTTCAGACTGGTTTCTGTAATTACATTCATGGCTATTCTCTCTCGTTTTACGATCCACAAATTCGATTTCATTATGCCAGCTCTCCTAATCATAGGCATGGCAGTTTCAGTCGCACATATAGTTATCCTAATTCCTAGTTATTGTATGCCAAGGCTATGCCTAGCCTAAAAAAGTAAAACTTTTAGTTTAATGTAAAAGGGTGGGCTAGCCTCTAGGCATCACGTAAAGCCCTAATCCTTATAGTTAAGCCCGAAGCATAAGTTAAGCCTGGGCTTAGTTAGACCTGGACCATTCTTGCTATTACTACAACTAATAATATGGCACAGTATAAGGCCCAATTAAACTACGCCTAAGGAAAACAAAGTAGCCTAGGCCTAAACTAGTTAGGCTAGGTCTATACTCATTGGGTTGTGTACACATACAGGCCTAATTATATAGACCCTTTTAATATGCCATAAACAAGTGCCCAAATGGTTACATGATCTTGGTTTGTGTAAATTGTCAGCATTGGCCTAGCCTTTTTAGGCTAACATGAATTCAGCCTAATTTTTTTCTTCTTCATGCATAAGTATAGCCTAGGCCTTGGTTTAATTTGGATGCAGTCAACTATCATTTATCAAAGTAGCAAGGGCCTAGGCTACATTTCAAAGACCACTAGGCCAAGGCTAATTATGGTACTGGTAGCCTAGCCTTAGTCATGCTTATTGCAAAGACTACCCTACACTCTTGTCTTGGTCACTGAAATTATCTTAAGAGCCCTGTCACCACATGTTGATGAAGAAATGTTCAAACTATTGCGTAGGCCTAGCTTAGGCAATGCACGGTTTCGTTTGACTGTTTTAAAAGAAGACTTGAAAATTTAGTGTTAACTGGTATTTCATTAATAAGCAAAACTGTCTGTGCATTCCAACGGAGTGCAAATTAAGAGAGGGAGGGCGGGGGATGCAGTATGATACACCTTTCAAGTTTTAACACATTATAAATGCACTTATGCCAGAAAGTCATTGCATCAGTAACTCCTTATTCCCTTAATCGACACCCACATTGACGATTGAAGTTAAAAAAATCTTTTTAAATTATCTTTAACTCCCTGAATTTCAGGACTTTTTTTACAAATCAAAGGTGACATGTGCTCTGAAGAAAAACTCCTAACATAAAAAGCCACAGTTAGCAGACTGTGATAAAGACGAACCTGGTGAGTGACTACTAGACTGAAATCCAGTTCCTGCAACCACAGCAATAAAGTCTTTTTTTAATCAATGCACTTGTGTGTTTGAAACTTTCAAATGGACACTCAATTGCAGTTGGTTAAGATATAAGGTTTTACCTTCATCATGGAGAGTTGAAGGGAATCTGCCTCATCATCTGAATAATGGACTCAAGGATAGCAACAAATCATGATTGGATAATGATTTTGAGCAAGTAAATATCTGGCAATTTGAAAGTTTGTATTATTTTTTTACATATTATTTAAGCTGCTTAGCTCACACACAAGCAAATGATCAAGTGACAACAACCGATGCAGTATATTTAAATGTATTGAAGACTTGCCCTAAACCGCATGCCGCGCTCTGAAAAAGTTTACTTTCCGTTGCTTGCAAGTGAAGTTTTTTTTGTGTCGCTACAAAATGCAGACAGTAATGAAACCTGATACCTTGTTATCTTTTATCTAGACCTGAGATGTCCACGCTGCTATGTGCACTGTGTTGAGGGTATTGACCGTGATGTTTGTATTGACTGTACACTAATGTCTATATACAGATGGTAGCAAGCTGTGTGTGTATTTTCTGGGATCAATGGTGGTGTCTAGCACTTCTGTTACACTGCATTCGAAACTAGGTCAGATAACCGGCATGAGACGTTTCTTTGTGCGGGAGTCTTCACACCCTTTAAGGAGAAGTATTTATATCCCATTAATAGAGAAAGAATTATGTTTCAATTGGTAGCATGCGACTTAAAAGTTTGCAAACATTAGACACAATCAAACAATAACAAGGTTCATTTACAAGGTAATCTACTGCCCTTTATTACACATTAGTCTGTCACATCAGAAGGTCACAGCTTTCAATAATTATACAAACAAATTCCCTTGATGGGTGCTTCGTTAGATTCCTGCAATTTTCAAGTTTATCAATGTAATAAGTAATGAATGGGGGAATGTGGAGAAGCTTTGGGATAATCTGTGGATAAGACTGCCAGACTATCAACAAGATTCCACATCCATGCAACTCCAACTGCTTCCTTCACCTCCTTGCAGATGTACCACATGTCCCAAAAAGAAGTCAGCATTGGTTAATGTAATTAAAATCTGGCTTCCTCCTGAGCTGGCAAATACACATGAATTGTCAAGTACAGAGGTCAGTGTGAAACCACTGAAAGATCTTCTCAGCTTTCAAGAAAACAAAGACTTGAAGCCAAATTGACAGAGGCCACACTGATACCATTCCACTCTCATAAGATGAAGGTATCACACACACTTCACTTCTGTGATGCAGTGCCTGGTAGACTGTGAGGGTCACCCAATGGATGTTTTAACAACTGTCTGGTTTATAGAGCTCTGCAACAGATAATTCATCCTGATGTCTAGTCGTCATCCTGTCATGGCCTTGAGCAAGTTGAACCCACTTCAACACAAAGCTGCTATTGAATTCTTGTCTAGGTACTGTCAAATCCACATCACCATCATTGCTGGTTCCAGCTACGCCGACCATAATAAAAGAGTACAATGAGGGTTTTTTAATTCACCCAACAGAGCTTGCATTCCAGTACCTTTGGGCAGCTGAAAAGATATTCAGAAATTGTTATATGAGTGTGTTTGTATGCATGCATATGTGTGATTTTCTTGCTTTACAGAACAGCTCCATTTTGTTATAAGCTATGTAACGTGGAAACCTGCCAATCATATGTTTGAAATAGGACAGGCTGAAACGATTCCTAAATGAAAAGCTTAACGACTTCTTGCATTTTTGTACATCACTGTTCAGGTAAGGCCAGTAAGGGCAGTATGAAGAATAAGTAACAATTAATAATTATCATTATGGCCATTTGCTCTCTGCATAATAACAAACTGAATGATCTCATCAGCCCTGTGCTCAGTTGACAACACTGACAAGTAGGCACACTATGTCAGTGTGATCCATGAAACCTTATTAAGGAAGGACATGACCGTATAGTATATATGTTAATGGAAAATACATAAGCTACAACATACACCAGTATTCAGTTGTTGCAGGTTTTTTTTCTCGACAGACCCATTCAATCTGTTGCACCTACTATAGCCTAGTACTACATTCCTGAGAAATTAACACCACAATATCAGTCTTAGGTTTGCCCACAGACTCCCAACTATTGCTAACTCCTACACTCAAGTATATAGTTTAGTTTAGTAGAAAAAAAGACCAGGTGAGACATTCAAGTCCCCATTAAGGACCCTAAGGCTATATGAGCGGAATAAAACCGAGGACATCAAATGTCTTACCCAATTACAATGCTTAATGTACTCATCCAAAGTATTCTTAAACCCATTCACACTACTTGCAATTCAACCTTCTCAGGCAAACCATTCCATCCATTCACAACCCTTGTATAAGTTGTATTAGACTTTAGAGAAAAAGTTATGCCAAATATTAATCCTACTATGTAACTTCTGGAGTTTAATACAATGACCTCTGGTACAACTACTTTTGGCAAACCTGAAAAGATCAGTGAAGCATAAATTGCCATTTTATGTGTAGGCCTACTCTATTTAATTGAAGGATCTATTAATGTAGGCCTGATGCTATAGTTGTGCGTCTGTAATCTAGCTTATCCAGGACTGTGATGTGTGCTTTTCGTTTGTATGACTAAAGTAGGAGTAGTAGTATGAGGCGTAAAATAAAACAAGTGTAATGACAGGTTTTCAGCTAGTTTTCTATGCATCTCAGGTGTGAAGATAAACATTAACTAACGCATACTCTAATTCATTACCTGATATCCATTTTGTTCCTCGTATGCCTGTCAAAATCTTACATTCTGAGTCACTTCGTTTGTTCGCAACGAGCACAGTGTGCAAAGCTGCTATATATTGTGTGTGGTGTTTTTCGTGTTTCGCGCAACTGGTAACGACAACTGGACCTATTTTGATGCCCATGGTTTGCGTGTGACGTCACAAATCGCCAGTTGGCCAAACTCTCTCTATATACGGCTCTGACTATCAATTACAAATGTTGCAATGGCCTAAATATCTAAAATAAGAAAAAAATTCCACGTACGTAGGTTGAAGCGTTCGGGAACGAGATTTTTTTCAAAAATGAACGGATTTGGACGATTTTGGTGTCAAATTACAGGAAATTTCAAGGTCATTTGCATTTTTCTCAGAGCTCTCTATAGATATATTCCTGAAATGCTCAAAATATGTTCAAAACATGTTAGGGTTTATACCAAATATAATGGGGGGGGGAGGGTTTGTTCAACTCTTATTTTCTGTCACGATTTTTATGAAGCGAACATCGATTTTTAGCCAAATTACGTCATTTTCAGATTGACCTTTGACCTTTGAACCCCACCCACTAAAAGTATTTCACAGTTACCCCCCCCCCTTTTTATTTGTTTTATACACAAACGTATGGTCTTAGCTACATTTCAATACCTTAATGAATGTTGTAGGATGTAAGGTGGCTGAGTACTATTTTTTTTTAAATTAAATGATTATTTGGGTCGATATCGACCCACCGAATAAAAATATTACCTATTACTATGAATGAGCTAATCATGACTAAGAAAGAAATCAATGTGTGGTCCTAATTTTCGCGATGTGAGGTATTCGTTATGTGTCCTTCTATTATCTTGCAAGGTGCTTGTTGATAGTTTATATGACAATTATTCAATTTACGCACTTGATTATTTTACACCAGCTGATTGCACCATTTAAAGTTAGCCATGTCGTTCGCTATGATGTCATTCGTTTTTGTCTTATTCGGTTACAGAAGTTAATCATTAATACGAGTCATGTTTTCCCTGACAGATGTAAAATGTTGCTTAAAGATTGTGTTGCAATTGAAATGTCTATAAATAATGAATGCAATTGCTAGCTCTGTAATATCTTTTGTTGACTGCAAATTAATGTTACATATATTAACAACTAAGGTAACTATCATTAGTGAATGCACTAAACGTATCGAGAAGTCTCATTAATGATGCTGCACAAATATTTGACTACAAAATGCAGACGAAACAGACAAATACATATTAAGTGTGATTTCAAGAAGTTTGCAAGAAGCAGTGTGATTCATCAATTCAGTGTTTTTATTATTCATGAAGAAGGTTAATACATTAGCCGATAGATAAAAAATCCATTTTGCAAGAAAGAGGCATGACTTTAAGACTTAGTTAGGCCTTAACTTAGGCTAGGATATGTAAGTTGACAATCCACTAGCCAAAGTGTGATATCACCAACTCGGCCTAGCTTAATGTTTAAAAGACACTCCCGGTGATACATTTAAAAATGTCTCAAGATAAACGCCATTCCCTTTAAAATGTTTCGGTTCGACATCTTCACATTTGTAAAGTTGGAACATTTTAAACTTTCTTTTGTGTATGCGACAGGTCTAATTAAGTTTGAGCAATAGCCTAACCATGTATGCAGAGCGTGTATAGGATACATTGTGTGTAACTTGTTATATCAAAGTATATAATGCTTGGTTGCATTTTATCATTACACTTTAGTTTTTGGAAACAATTCATAACGTTAATTGCTTTTCCCAACATAACTGGGATACTTGAGTGACGATTATGTTCTTTGGAATACATGACGTATGACTCTGCTCACCAATCCATTGGCTAACGTTAGTATAAGTTATCGTACACTTTCCCGGATTCTATACAAAATCCTTAGTGAGACGAACATTATGTACTGTAATCCATTTAAGTTAATACACACAAACGGCAACGAAGAACATCAACAAGAAACACATAAATACTTGTCGAGTGCTCTACACAATATACATGATTAATTCGATAGATGCATCGCTTACATAGTCATTACTATTACCTTATTAAAGTTTAACCCATGTTTTACATAATCACGTCAATCGAATGTGTAATAGAATATATGTACATATACTGTTACGCTCCGGCTCAATTAGTTCAGGGCTCCGTTATTAAATAAGTTGAATTAACAGCAGATAAAGCGAACTCCAGAATATAGATATACTTGTCGAATATAAGCTTTATTTATTCTGAGATGATATTGTTGCTGGTGTGCAGATCCAGAATAGTGTATCTGACCTACACTCTCTGAAGTCTACAATGCTAGTCTTTCTCATACTATAAACCTACAGTATGTAAGTCATTAAAACTTCCTGTGAAGGGACAATAACCTCTCTGTGACATAAATTCTTAGTCACACATTATTTTACTTATAATTACTAATGAACATAGGAGACGGCTATGACTAAACGCATATGTATACACCTGAGATGCAGCAGGTTGTCATCTGTTATTAAGCATGGATATTTCATGGAATTAAGACAAAGGGGTGTCTACGACTATGATGTGGGTGAGGGGTGATAAATTCGGGAACAGGAAGTAAGTAGTTACTCTTAAGACAAAGATGCATGGAAGCACATGTTTAAAGTAATATGGTGGGGATATAATTACATACTACATTGAATCCCTTTTGGAATTTTGCTGAAGATTTGAACTGAAGTGAAATTGTAAAGCAAGAAACAAAAAGTAAAAACAGTATACAACATTAATGAATACGAAGCGGGAAACGAATAAAAAATATACACATTAAGAGATGAATGTGTAAAAGAAATATAACACAATAGTTAACACAATCGTTAGCAAAAACTCTCAAACCTCGCTTTGGAAGGTATCACATGAACTGTTCATCCATAACATAATACCTCGATGGTATATTCTCACAATAACCGAGAAAGTTGGTGCGCTTTGGATATACTGAGGGCATATTTATGCAATATAATGGGACACTTTTTTACGAAACAGTTTTAAGCAAATAATTGTGTGATATAAACATTAGTTTCGTAATGGCGGTCGTATTTGGAATATTTGTGTTTGATTAAACAACGTTTAAGTGGAGGTTTAATTTATCTGCTTTCTACACATGTTCTTAGTCCAAAAGAAATGTATGTTCACATAGTAAATGTTCGGAAACCTGTTTCTTCAATCAAAGAAGCGAGTAGACTGGTTTGATAGTAAGGATGGTAACAAGTCTAATTGGGAATAATATAACATTATTGTTATTTGTGATCATACAAAGTCATAAACAAACCCAGCTTCAAAAGGCACCAACATTGGATAACAAATTCGAATGGTTTGACCAGAAAAACGAAAATTATTTCCTTGGCAAGGAACATTCATCTTTAACACACTTTGACGATGCATCGCAATGACGTCATGTTAGTTAGTCAACCTTTATCCGATTAAGTCATACACGCAAATCAAAAGAAGACGTTAGCGACTCTAAGCAGTTAAGCATTCACTGTGATTGGGTTTTTTTCTTTGTCGATCGTTTCGTAAGATATTACAGCCGACTAAAATTGATGATATATAAAACCATGTACACACGTAAATGAACATCAAGATTATGTTACAGTTTTAAGACTGTGAAACCGGAGGCTACACTTATAATTGCTCGTTACAAACCTAAGCAGTTAAAATCGATGTATTGAAAAGCATTATCTGTTCACATGATTATTAACGAAATATTTTGTTCGATCCTTACCTTCATATGAGACTTAGATTTATTTGCATATTGTGGTATTGGCATTGCCACAATTTTGTTGACTCAAAGGAAAAGTTAAACATACAATAAAGACCAAACTACTATTTAATGTTGCCTAACTTGATAACGGTTACTCATGCGACGAAGACAAATGACTGCCTTGAATACTGTTTTGTTTATATGTTTATTTTGTTTATTATTTAGGAATGAACTCGAACGGCTTTTCGTTTTTACTTATCTCAAATAATTTCTATTTTTTAGTACTTTAGTTGTTATCAATTAGCATAAGAATTCTTTCTTTCCTACGTTCATCGTTTTTATTTGATGATTTACGAAAATTCTTCAATATCTGCTTCTCTGTGCTCAGATATTTAGCAACACAAAGTTCTTGTATTAACTGGTGGCGACACTTTATACCATAACTAGTATTCGTGCTGTCCTTATGTAATGCACCATTACCTGAATTAGGGCAAATTTTCAAAATGCCGCACAACAAACTGATATTTCTTTTCCCTTCTTCTAGCTGCTCTATGGATAAAGTATCCTCCTTTAGAAATAATCTGCCTATCATTAGTTCCATACTTCCAATAGCCGTAGCTGTTAGGAAATGTTTCGTGACCACAACATGGCGTAGATAGAGACACTTTACGAGTAATTTAATGATTGATGGAAAGGAAGTAAGATCGATACCGACAGTATGTTTGTTCATGAAGCCATATTTGCTAGACACAAGAAGTTGAATAACAATCCCCATAAGAAGAGCATCTTCATCAAGTTTCAATAAATCATTTTTTTCAAGAATTGACCAAACTGAACGGCTTATAACATTAACATCATCATGTTCTTGGCAATTTTTAATTGGAAACTGAGCTTGTTCCTTTAACGTCTTGTAGTAGACACACATATGTTTTATATACGACTTTAACTCATCTTCTTTAAATGATAAAAATTTAACGACAGCGAATGAGTCACGGAATTGAGGAGGAAAACAGGGTCGCGAAGTCAACCAAATTCTTACATTATTATTGACTTCAGCAAGTTTTACAAAATTATGGAACGTTAAATAACTTTGCTCACCACTTCCCTTGCGACCAAGTTTTAAATTTAAATCTGAAAATTCGTTACTGCCATCAAATATCAACAGACATCTTTTCGTTTTTATAATGAACTCTATGTTTTCGATTTTGCAATTTTCCGGTAATTGCTTTGAAATTTCATCTGCCATATTTCCATTCAGATTTGTATTTTGTAGATTGAGGACAAATAAAAATGTTTCATCAGTTTTCATCTGCGACCATAAAAATGATACCTGCTTGACGAAAGAAGTCTTGCCACATCCAATATCTCCAACGAACAAAACACGTCTGAGTGTCTTGCTCTCATCTGACTGAAAGAAAGACAAGGTAGACATTTCCTCCGTTTTTCCATCAGGCCATGTAATTTGTACTTGCATCTCAGCGTAGAGGTTAGTATTTGAGTTCAATTGGTCGTGTTTGATGATCTTCTTTTCTCCGTCAGTCGCAAGAAAGTATTCTGCCCAAGGTAAAGGTATCGGGCAGATATTTTGCTTATAAGCTTCCATAAGTGATGTCTTACCTACGAAATAAAATGACGAATCGGTGATGCTTATTCCTGATGTGAGAGAACTCCTTACTGTAAAACTCAAAGTAAATTGTACGTACGTTTGTTGATAGACTTGCAATATTACTGCAATTGTTTATTTGAGACATTTTTGAACAAGCCCAACGTTCTGATTTTCGTAAACCCTGGTCATGGCCGGAAATTACTAGCAATGAGATTATGGTCATCACTCATGTTGATTCTCTGATTGTCTACAATACAATACGATATCGCTTATAATGGTTTTAACATTTTCAAGGTTTTCCGAGTTTAAACTAGATCAAGATGTTAGACTTAGTTCTGTTTCCAATTGTGTAATAAACAACCGTAATTTGTAGCAAGATATACTCATTAGGCGATCACATACATGTACATATTCCGTACCTATTAAAGGAATAGATGTAATAATCAATTGTATTGATTCGGTTTTCTAAACACAATTCCATTGATCCTTTAGTCTATGAGGTTAGAAATAATGCAGTCTGGAAGTTCTTTTACTTTTTAAAATAATGCATTAACAGTGATATTAATTTGCGTTTAACCAAGCATAATATAATAAAACACAACTAGAGAAATTTTAACTTTATGAAACATACCATGTTGAATAAGCCAAGGGAGAAGATACCCAATAACAGGAATGATGGCTAGAATACCCACTAATGGTGCCAGTACTGAATAACTTCCGGAAAAGAGAAAATATAAGAAACTTTGCTGCCCGGTTTTACGTATCTATGGTTTGCTTCGTGGTATAAATATGAAGGTAAGTATTGGTATTAGGGTTAACATATATAAGACTTCCTCTGATATGCTCTCATTTTGATTTCTTAAGTGAGCGCCTCGGCGGACTTAAAACAACCCGGAATCTTGGTTAGACAAATTTGTAAAAATTAAAAAGTCTCTGTACCGAGCAGATCAATATCAGTTTCCCCCACGAAATGGAGGAACGCCTCCCTTGCCCATCTTGTCCACCAGGCCGTGACAAAAGTACGCAAATAAATACGGCTTTCCGGTTTATTTTACATAGTCATGTTACTTAATACCTGTTCCCTTTAGGAAGATATTTTTAAGAACTGAGCAAATATGAGGTGTCAATTTAAGTATAAAATGTGTACATCATATCAAATTAAATACAACTGTTTTTTAAATTTCAATTTCCTGTAGGTCTTTACTTATTTTACTATCAACAGTTACCTAATAAAGACAGTTACTTTAAGGCGAATATCATTATAGCTATTGTTACCAACCTGATGCTGGACATGATCGACAATGAGCGTTGCTGGGTGAGATTATCTGGTGGAAAAATTACTTTAAAATGATATTAGTTGTCCAAAAAATGCAAGGAGTTAATCACCAACAGTACTTTCAAATGTTCATGCTTCATGAAACAGAATTGTCAGCTACAGGAAAAAGGAGACAATAGAACCAACAGTTATCTTTACTTTATGATAAAGATGATACATATTTTTTAAAGAAGTGCTTTTAAAATATCTAGTGATATTCCTCCCGGCTTGGAAGACATCGTGGTTTACAAGAAATGCGTCAGTAGGCTACCAGTTTGTTAAAGTTTGATGTAATGGTTCACCAGGACGTGAAACTTTCTAGTGTCAAGTAGTTCTCTTTCCCTAGTTTTCTAGACGTGAACGTTTAAGGTTTTGACACCGGCACCAACGCCAAATATAAGTTCACTTAAGATAATTAAATATATAGAATTCAGTATTTGCAGCATCATATATACTTAACCAGTAAAAAATATGTTCAAAGATATTCATGCATATGTAGCTCGATGATGTCAAATAATAGTGCAAATGAAAAAATAAGCAACAGAAAAATGTGTTTCTTCAAAGTTGAGTGCAATCATACGATATTAAATTTGCAGCTAAAAAGTGCAGATATCTCGCTTGATTCCAACGCTTGAGGTACATCCACACGACTGCCACCCCATCAAATGAGTGAGGGGTCAGTTGCATAACATTTACGCGTTCCAGTAGAGCGAATCTCGATCGCGTAAATGAAACATATCGGAAGCCTTGTCGAATTGATTTACGATCTATTTGCATGTTCAAAAACGATACTGTCCATAAGAATTACAGGAAGCCCTAAACATTGCAATATTTATATTAACGTTTCAATTCGTGTTTGCTGATGAATTTCGGAAACAACTTCCGAAGTAGATTCAATGTTTCTTATTCTAAATGCACTCTGACCAAGTGGGATTAATGGAGAAAAGCTGTCGCAATCGTAAAAAAGAAATTTATTTTCTATTGCCCTTATGACGCGAACGATTACAGTAAAATCGCTGCGACCGCCCATGTCAGCATGTTCATTACACAAATGTAAACAAAATAGTCTAGACATGTGGCCCAATCTAGATTCTAACGCAATCCTAGACTTGTATTACCCACTTTTCACAATTCCACGTAGGAAACGTCTGAAAACACTTGTATGTTTATTGTATTGGAAGGAAATGACACACAATTTCGCAAGCTACATCGGTTAGACCAAGAAAAGAGAGAAAGATACAAGAGCAGGGACCTAAGACAGGCTAGCCACGAAAGTAAAAGTAAGCCTATGGCTTACGGTCCTAAACAAAGACGAGAGATTTGATTGGCGCATGATCTGTTTGGGGGGGGTGGGCCTGCAAATTTTGATAGAAGTTTGTAGAATCTACGGAATCATTAATCTGGCAAATCTGGTGAATTTCATTCAGCTCAACATTTTTAACGACAGATAACTCAATAAAACTTATAAATATTAATATTAAAATTATCATTTTCACTGAACTTGTAGTGCAGTAAGCTGGAAAGATCGAAGTTAAATTTGGCAAACACGTAGTAAGACTTTGACTGAGAGAGACTTAGCAAGAGTATCTCGTTGCCTGCCTACTGAAAGTCTAACCTAGGCTTGCAACCTGGTTCCATGAAGGAGCTGCTGTTGGGGTAGCAGGTTCCTGGTCCCACACATAGATATATATTAATGTGGAATTTGATGAGTATGTACTGGTCATGTATCTATCGTCTACTGTTGACGACCCCCACGAACGACCTCCAAAGCTAGCAGAACAGCAGTTAGCATACCAATATGCGGGAACCTGGCTAAGCTGTTTGCCCCCAAGGGACTGTTGACGATTTGCGATGTTGTTACATGCAAGTTTTGCAACTAATGGTGTTTATATTATAGCAATCAAAATACCTTTTGTTTAGTGAGTATACCCTCTGTGCCGCCGCTGAAAGGATGACGGTGACATTTAGTTGTACCTGTTTTGAAATCTCTACATTAGCCACGTTCTTTCTCTATTATTTTCTTTGAGGATGACCAGTCTTTTTGCGAAAATTCAATTGGTTACTAGAATAGTGATCTCTTACAAATTTAGATCATGTCGTTTACATATAATGCCGAAAGAGTTAAATGTCTTCTTCGAAAGAGTTATCATTCTGGACATTCTCGAAGAGGTAAGTTTTACTCTAAGGAAGTACAACTGTATTAAAGTAGTGCGCTGTAAAGCAGGGAATATTGAAAATTCAAAGTAAGCATATGCTCAAATAATGCGTTCGCCTAAACATATGGGTACATTCTCTTTAAAAAAAACTCCACCACTCCAGCATATGAATCGCAAGTAACAATACCATTTACATCTTAAGTAATGTCATAAACTTTCTTCCTAAGAATAAGATATGTGATTTGTAAAAGAAAAGTGTTAAAGGTGGTTTACCATTATATACAGACAATACTACGGTGCTTACATCCTCACACATCAGCAAATAATTTGGTTTTGTATGGGTAATAAATGTCATTAACTACCTTTGTTAATGTCGTCGTTGTTACAGCTGGCCTGTTGTGTACCAGTTTCGAGCGCTTTTTAACCGATAAAGTGACTCGGACCGAAGCTGAATATATTGCATACCGTCGACGCAAATGCGTTTACACAAGCTGTGCACGAACTGTTTCCGTCGTTGTATTTATTTTAGATGTAAACGCTACCAAAGATTCAATTTTTTGGAAAAGGACACTGTAAAACGGCTTCTACCTGGCAGTCTATACCAAATCAATCTTCCTCTTTATATGATCTCTAAACCCGCGTTGTATGCACTCAAACGCGAAATTGTAGGTTATGCATAAACAACGTGTAGGCTATCCAATTAGGAAAACAAAATCTTTTAAATGTTATATTGGTTCTTACCTTTTACTAATAAGAGGTAGGCTTACTATACTCGTTTCGGTCAAAGAATTTAGAAAAATTACCGTTGCGAAGCAAGGTTATGAATTCTAACTAAACGTAGGATAACTGACTGCAGTAGCACGTCTAGTCTGGTTATCACGTAGCTACTACAGAGGGAATGATTCGCGGGAATGATACGCATAAGTTGACCTTTGTATTCAAACCGTTGATGCCAGTAACACGAAGAGTCGTAGCGAAGCAGTTAATGATTGAGGGAGCTTCTGATAACGGCATATTTGTTGTCATACATCATATAATAAACATCAATATGTTAGGAATATGGTACATGGTGTAATGGTCCTGCTAACGTCTTACCGGTATTATATTAACGGTATATCAAACAGCTCGATGTTAATGGGAGGTCTGATTCAACAGTTGGAGACATTACAAATTTTCTCTCAGCATAATCGAAACTCTGATTTGAATGCTTCATGTGTACTGGAATAGCCAGATGGGGTGGTGCGAATTGCATACCCCAACTCACAGGACGAAACGGGGATGGCAGAAATACTTATTGTAACGCCACCTCTGGATCCTCTGCCAGACCGCTCCACCTGTCTTGCTTATTCCCTTCGGTTGAAGAGAGGGGTGTCAATGGAAGGGATAAGGGGAAGGTATTCAGAGGCACCTTTATGGAGGATTGCACTGGAATAACCAACAGAAAAACCAGAAAGCAAACAAAGAAAATACAGTACGCTTTTACGATCTATTTACATTCTCTCTAAACTACATGATATATGTCTACACGTTGTAACATTTTGTTTGTACATTACTCGACGATGTAACCTTGACTCACTTGACTTGGCGCTAATTCCTCGGCGCCAAGTTCACAGTTATAAACTCGGCCCATTGACCTTGCTCCGAGCGCCAACCCATCCCGGCGCCCTGACCTTTGGGCCGAGCGCCAATCGTAATTTCGTTGCTGTAATATTGGCGCTGAGCGGCAATCCTAACTTCAGTGCGTTGACCTTGGCGCCGAGCGCCAGACAAACATGACTATCCCACCTATTGTGTCCCATCAGAGCCGAATGTTACTACCTACATGACAACTGGATTGAGAAACTACTGATATATATGCACTGCCTTTAAGAAACATTATGCTCTTTGAAAAATCATACTAGCTCTTCCAAAAATCCTCTTTTGAGTCTAGTGTCCTTCCTTTTAACCAAATATAATTTGTGTACATATATACATCACGTATACTGATGATATAACAGTGTCGAAAACCGGAACAACCAATCACTGGTAGATCATATAGGAGATATACATCACTTCAAAACTCAATATCCCGATGAGGCTTTAACCTCTGTCCCGCTTAGACATTACTGATTAACAATGAATGGATTTGTATTTTGACTAGGGTATGCGATCATTAAATCCAGCAGCAGCAGCGCTGTAGCCTACTCCTAGACATAAACAGGTTCAGTACAATACTGCCATAAACAGAATAATTCGAGCTCGGCTTTCCCTCCCAAAAGGTAATTTCTACTAAAAAACATTGTGCAAGCTTTAACTTCAATACAGTAGAAACTATGATAAAAGGGCAATCATCACGATGGCAATCGCCATATTGACTCGTTACAATAAACATGATACTTACGGTGCTATTTGTTTCATTGTGCGGTGTGATCTGTTTCTCAGAAAGCTTTACTCATTAGCCATGCGATAGAACTTTTGAATTTAGTGAATGACAAATTTAGTAACATTGTCTTTTTTTGGGCCAAACATATATGTTCTCAAAATCATGTCAGGATGTAACCCACGATTCGCAGCACTCAGAAAACGCTTCTCTCTAGACAAAAATTACATTCTATGAAGTTTAAGCCTTTTAACTTGTGCACTTGATTAGAAAGACATCTCAGGCTAATTGACAGTAATCAGAAACACAATTAACGTCTGATTCGACTTTACAACTCTCAGGACGTGACTGGCGGGAATGCCTGCAAAGGTCCTTCCAGAAGCTTTGATCTGGGTCTCTTGACCACATCACATGACATACGTGATAATGAATAGTAATGAACTAATAACTAATCAAAATACTAAAGTTTACAGTTGTTTATACCGACGATAGGCATTGGAAATCTCCAGCACAACAATAAAAGGAAAAGTTTTTTTTCGATTTCAGTAAATGGATATTTCGGTGTGACTGAGGTTGAATGTTAAAATATGAAAAAGTTAGTGAAAACCCTATTTTCATGGCACTTTGTATAGTGAAACTCAATTATAATCATAGGAAATAATCTTTACATAAAAACAACTTAACTATCCAGTCCGTAAAGTACATTTTGAACAAACACCCAAGTAACTACACATATACACGGATAGTTAAGGAATAAGACAAAGAATAACTTAAAGCAAACATCAAGAGCCTTTATAATGTCTGCTGCTAAAATCCATGCCGATCCGCCACAACGAAAGTTTGATGGGCAGCATCCCGATAACCCACTATTAAGACAAAGAAATGAAGGTTCTCAAATTCCTCAAAGTATTTCGGGATAGTGGTACCAACCTTCAACAATCAGAAAACAAAGTTGCTAAGCATAACACCGTTTCCTAAAACCTTTCCAACCTTTTTGCAAACAAATGCAACAGAACTTGTAGATCAAGTAGGATAGCTCGTTGCCATTCATTGCAAACCTAAGCATATCAATGTAAGTTCGCCTATAGATAGCCTAGGTTACATTCTAAAAGGAATTACACCAAGGACAGAGCCTACATAAACAAGATTTATGTTATAGTCCTTATAGTCCAAATTGGCCTAGCTTAACTTGTGCCTAACGCTGGTTTAAGCGTAGCCGATAGCATTAGCAGGCCCAAACTAATGTCAGGCTATGCGTAAACACAAATTGACAAAGGTCGCGATAGTGATAGTCTAGGTTAAATGTCTGTCGTAAAAATTTGCATAAACACATAAAAATAACTTTTATAGAGGCGGTTCGCTCCATTTTAAGGGCAGTAATTCGGTAAAAGTCATGAAAACCGCATGGCCATGGTCATGACATGCTGCAGCACCACATCAGCCTTCGAGCAGAACAGTTTACTAATGTGAAGTAATGCACAGCCTTTCTCGACGGCGTGCATCATGAAGCTTTTGCATTGCTAATGTTAGACATACCCTAACGTTAGGCCCCGCCCAGTTACTAGTGTCAGCCCACTTTCTGTTAAGACAGTGATACATTTTTGAATATTTCGAAGAAAATTGGCCAGGCCTTTCTACATTACAACCATCAAAACAAACTTTACCTGCAAATTCAGTAATTCAGTAATGTTAGATTCCATTCTGTTAATTTTTCTTTGACAAACGCATACATTCTTTCTGGCCTGATGTGACATTTTTTGACACTAATGATAAAGCCCGCAAATTAAACATGTCGATTACGTCACTGAATTCAACCAGGAAGTAGTTACAAGTTAGCAAGTGATATATTTTCACACCTGGCGGCCCGGTTGCGTTTTGGCTACTAGAGTTTAAACCCCAATAGTGTCAATTTGAGGTCACCGGGATTATTTCACCAGGGAGTTTTACAATGTTATACACGTCTGCTTGACAAGGGTCCTCGATGAGCCTCACGGTGGGGTGGGGGGATGTTGCTGAAATTAAACACTGAGGCAGCGAAAAAGTCTTTCTTTTTTATCATACGGTAATGTTCCTGCACGATGGAGTTTGTTGTATACCATTGTACATTGGTACTGTGTTTCATACTTCAGGTTAATTTCCGTAAAAGATTCTCCAAATTTCATTTACATGCATTAAGTTGCAAAAACAAACTCATTGTTTAAAGTACATGACATATGTAAAATTCCTGTTAAAATCGCAGAATTTTACATGTCAGTATAAGAGACTTACATATGTAAACAACTTGCTTCACATAAAACGTTTGTTAAAATAACAGAAGCTTAACTGTAATATTAAAAACCTACCTTCTGGTAAATTCGACAGGAATTTACAGTAAATTTACTTTTTTCTTAAACAGTACAGTGTACATGAACTTGTTATAGTATTTTATTGACAAGAGTGCTGGAAAAAATCGAATTCCTATTCCAACCAAGCAAGACGGAAGTTCACGTACTACACAGACACTGACCAGCAGTTTGGTCCGTCACGTTCGTAGCTACGTTAATTTTTGTAAACTTATACTAGTTCGATATGTTACAGCAGTAGTTCCTGCAACACGCCAGTATGTCATTTCATTCCTATCAGCCTAAAACAATTCTTGATGTTGTTTACATGTCATGTAAGGTCGGGCTCACCTTCGATGAAACGAACGAAGTGGATATAATCAGCTGTTGTACATTTCAAGAGCAAAATGTACAAAGTCGTAAATAAAAACAAGTAAGTGTTGCCCTTACTAAAAATGTTAATGGTAACATACCAAGTAAATCTATGGCCGAATTTTAACAGGTAGGGTAAAGAAGACATACCATTGATGTTTGCGAAAGAATGTGCATTAAACAAACTGGTTTGTCATTTTAAGGACCATTGTGTCCCATTTTGATGGAAGTATCATATTGCCACAATCGATATTTATGAGTACCAGGAATCTTACGTTATTTGAAAGTCAACGACAGGAGTTACATAATAAAGTTATATGGCAGTGTCAAGTAAGTGGAGTTCCGAAAACGAACTCCCTTTTGTTCGATACGGCGGTACGGTTATTATAAACTTCTCAAGAAAAGTATAAAGTTCGTACACATAATAAACAAACAAGGTGTTTCCCCTACACTATACAGTGTTCATTCTGTACTAAAGTCATAAAAAGCATTCTGGAAGTTTAACGTCATATCTGTAAGAAAGTGGTGTGGTAACAAATATATACTACCCAGCATTAACTAAGTATATTAAAAAATGCGCTTTCAAGAAAGATCCATGGATCGAGATAAATATCAAAAACATATATATCGTTTTAGTATTAGATTTTATCACATCGATTAACATAATGTCATCGGAAATAAACGTTCTCAAAGTAAAACTTTCCTTATCATTCTCTTAACCTTGGGGCCTTACAAATTACCAAGTTCATGATAGCATACAAGAGAACACGTATGAGTTAAATTGATTAACAACCAACTATACCATACGTCAAAGTCCACTCGTCTGCTTGACATTTTATGTCAAGTTAACTCAAATGTGAATATCCTATAGTGGTACTGCGGTTATGAATATTACATAAGTATTTTTTAATTATCGTATTTTCTAAATATCATGATAGAGAACAGAAATTTCAATTTTAAATTTCAAATGTATATTTTACTAGTTAAAGTCCCATTGTGCATTCCATTCATAACATGGAGCAACCCGGTCTCTAACTCCACTAACGTTTTTAGTACTATTGTCATTTATTTTACTGTTCAGTAGTTAGTCATCATGCAAACCTGAAAATATATTTTCCCCCACATTTTGCAGAGAGTCATACGTTGTTGCTCTGTCCTATAGAGTCCAGCGAAAATTGTTCATTAGGTAGGCTACATTGTTGTTATATAACACATTGAGTTGAAAAAATTGCCTATCCTGTTGGTTCACAACGGGCATATGTTTGCTTGAATTTATCATGCACTCGATTTTGCTAAGGAGCCAACTTTTTGGCAAAAAAAAAGAAAGTACCTCGTCGTTACTGTGTGAATATTTACTGCACAGTAGAACCAAAATAATATTCTTTAGACCTTCAAAATCAAATGAATGACAGAGCTTTAACCCTGATAAAGCCTTGAAAGCATTAAACATCACAGTTACGCAAATATCCAAAAATGCGTCAGTCGAACAAGCAAGCTATAGATAATTACAGACATTATTCTCAGATTATGTTGCTCTCTTTATATTTGTTATCAGTTCTCCATTGCTCTAATACTAGTAGTATCGTAAGCTCTATATGTCAATAGAGTTATACATATATACGTTATATACAGTGTTTAAAAGGGAAAACACAATGAGGCTTTAAATATGCTGGAACCATACCATTTCAAGCTTTAACAAAATTATATCATGGAAAAATGATAAATATTCCTACTTGATGAGGTGACTTGATCCTTCGTATTGTTGATGCTATTCGGTGTGGTGCCAATTGGTATCACAGCTGTTAAGAACAAAAACTCATAGGTATTCGTTGTCATTACAGTGTGCCATGTATTGTGATGGCTGAGTTTGCACCACGAAAATAAAGCTGTTTCCCCATACTTTTCGAAATGTTAAATCTTGTTTCGAAATTGGAATATTTATCTTCTTAAAAACATCGTTTACTTTGTCTCATAAATTGTGGTTCAACCCACTAATTTCAACAGAAAAGGTCGATACCTTGATATCCTACAATGACGTTCAACAGCCCCGTTTTTTATAGTTATAGTTTAAGTTATAACTTCTTGGGATATGTTTCATTATTGCAAAAATTTCATGAATGAGATAAATTATTTATTTGTAAACGCTAAAGAAACTTTACACAGTCAAGTTTTGACGGCGGCACAATGTATGTAAGTTCAGAAGCAAGTGTTAGATATTTTTAATTCTACACATGGTTTGAAATACTCATTTAACAATAAACGCTAAAGATAATTACAAACAAACTATTAAAACTATTGGATTTATTATTTTGTTTATACATCCACTAGCAATTATTGATCGACCACAGTCATATTTTTGCTACCGGCTTTCACCGTTTGATCAACGCCACTGAGCATGATGCATTAGCGTCACAATTTGGTATTTTTGTGTAATATAGTATTGAATATCATACTTACCTTTAACTTTAATGAAAAATTTTCCTCTGGCGTTATGTTTGTAAGAACAGGAGAAATTCCTTTCACTATGTTGATTACCCTGCATTTCAACATTTAGAGACCATAACGTATCGTTGCAACTTCCCATTGAAATTCCGTCTATTGGCAGTTTTGGTACCGAGGTCCTGAAAATATTCTTCGTATTTTCTTCCCAAGTAATGTGTGCAGTTGTCTTCTTTACTGGACAAACTAGACATACTAGTGTGTTAAGCTTTACGTGGCATTCAATCTCATCTCCTGTAAACTCTGCAGTCGATGGACATATAATCAAATCTTGTAGAAAGGCTGGAAGTGCAAAAATAACATCTGATTGTAATTAAACGCAATAAGTTGTTGTTCAGGATATGTAATTTGAAAATAAATAGTTAAATCCATACCTCTTTCAAATAGGAAAAGTAAGCCCAAGATGTTATACACAGTGGAGTACCTGAAAGCTGCCATTACACCAATAAATGCTTAGAAACACATTTATTAAAATATCTACTAACTATCCGTGCCAATCACGCGAAAGGAAATACTCACAAAGACTGTGCTTATCATTTCACAGGCAACTACAATGAAGAAAGTGAATGTTATGTGATACCCGAGCGTAAACAAGTATCACTCGAACGATTGTTTCATTTTTGGGCGTGCTGCTTTATGTATGCAAGTTTTAATTGGTCGAAGATCACAAGCTCAAATTTGGCTACAGGCGAAGCCCTGGAACCATTGTAGTTGCTTATTTGTTGACCAAGTTTTTACCTCGATGTGAACCCGTCAGAGGTTTGTGAACTGTTGTTGTTCGGAAGTACAACTCTTTCACAGGCTTGGAACAGAGAAGACATCGTTATGCGATTGTCAAGTATTTGTCTAAGCCATTGACAATGCCTATACCGGGTGGCATGTACCTAATGTTATACGCAGTACGGTACCAGTGTGGTTTATGAAGCCATTTAAAATATGGAAGCATCCGCGCAATTTGCTATTCGGCCATCCGGCGACCCTTAAATGCTTGGTTCAATGTGTGTATTCTATTGTAATCGACTCTCGCCTGCAATTATAGCGATTGTATTACTTTGGGACACCCATTGTTTTGCAATTGAAACATTGATCTATCCTGCAACGCTAAATACATTAACTTTCATTAAGAGTTCTTGTTGGACTAAGTGTTTGAAAATAAAACAAAATGTTGTCGTTTGTGAGAATATCCTCGGACACACGAAATTTTATGTTGTTCTCTGACACACAACGCTATTTATTGGTCAAAAAGAATTGATTTGGGGCAAACGGTTTAGAATTGTAACCTACTAAGCAATGTCCTGCGGAAAATAATATCTTTCATGGTTATGCTGACTAAAACAACGGTACTGTGTTGTGGGGATTAACGTACTGCACTATAATACACATGATCACTTTGAAATGCATAATTGTACTTATGTTTCCTATGTTTATAACCACTCGCACGATATTATTCAAATTTGGTAGAATTTTGTCACATGACATGACCTTGAAGAACTTCCAGAGTGACTGCTGAGGTGTCAATGACCCAATGATCTGAGAGTTCAATGACCCAATGATGCAAATAGTGATGTTTTGCTATGAAAAGAAGACAGACTTGAATAGATATGCAACTTTCTTATGTTCAGTACTATCAAAGTACATAGTACAATTGACGCCTTTGTGCAAAACGCAAAGGGTAACCGGACAACATGAAATATCAGCAGTACACAAAGTGATCAATTTAAGTCTCATGTGTTCGGCAAGATAAGCTGGCAATTGTATCTTCTTTGTAGTTTCTTTAATATACGAACTGTTTTGTACATGATTTGTATATTTCCTTTTTGTTCAGTTTTATTTGATTATTTGAGAGACGAGAGAGGGGGATGGGGAAGGGAAGGTTTTCATCCAGGCAATATGATGACTGATTAATAGTCAGAGCAGTCATAATTGGTATGATAAATCCTTATATATTGCATGGATTTGATACGTAACCTCTACTATCAACTTGTTGTTTCTTTTGTAATGACAGCCTTATTTAAGTCTTATAAATAAAGTGACTGTTTTGTAATTTAAGGCTGAGAAATAAATAGTCAAATACACAGTCCACATAAGTCACATGATATCGCTGTAACTGACTGTGCAGTTTGCATCTCTATAAAGTTGTAATGCCACAGAAGTAGACAAAAATAAAAAAGGGCTTCAGATTATATTATACATCAAGTTCCTGTAGGATTATATAACGTATCGTTTGCACTTTTCATTAACTAACAATTTAGTAAAAATAGTTATCAGTCAATGTACGTGGACTAACATTGTCCTCTCAACAATTGCTCTTGTCAACCAAAGTAGGGATTATTATATTTCCTTGTTTCGATTCAAACACTCTAATTCTCAAAAAGTGCTTCTATCTTCAGTTACATTAGCTCATTAGCTTTTATAGCATCTCATGCAAAATCTAAAGTGCCCAATCTGCCAATCTAGATTGTAGGACTACATTGTTCTTAGATATCTCTAAAAGTTTGTAGTTGAAGGTAGTTTCATGTATAACAATAGACACACAGAACAATGTTTCTTCCTGATAAGGTGGGGGTTCCTGTACATATTTTGTACTTAATCTCCATTTTGTATTATTCAGATGTGTTTGGTACAATTAAACTTGTCAATAATCTGAAAAAAACGTCTAAATATTGATTTTAATTCATCAAAATGATGCTATTACTCTAAACTAATAATTGTCAACATTTTTATGAAACTTCCTCGTGTTCAAACCAACCAATCCTCCCGTCTCCTCCCCTAAAGAGGAGTAAAAGGAAATCGATGATATATTAGTTTTATAGTAAGGAAACCGTATCGTCACAATTCGGAATGACCGATGAAGCATTACACAACCATGTACTCGCGCAGATATATTAATGTTCGATGAATTATCTTTTGGGATACATTGATATTTTATGCAAGTAATCTGGGGTACCACAGTAGTGTGGTATTTGACCTAAAGTTAATAATTACATTGGATACCACATTTTAAGAGGATTATGTCACTCTCAGGTTCACATCATGAAATGTATCGATGTACCTTGATTGGAGTCAATACGCTGTTAATCAGGGGTTATAGGGTAGGCGCAGGGAAATATATTGGTCAAGCTAGCAAAATACAATTAACATAGCAAATTGGGATACATGCAACTAACAAATGAGTTTTCTGAATAGCAAATAACATGCCATGTTGAATGAGGGCTGGATTGTAGTTAGAATGGAATGTGGGGAGTAACTTATGTAGTGAGTAAAAAGAATATGTAAATGTTCAAGAGTCAGTGGGACAATTTGGGTGCAGAGTAGATAAAGTCATCGACGTGTCCTACTTAAGTAAATACACACTGACGTAGGCAGAATTATTCTAAAGAGAGTAAATATAATTTAAAACTGAATTATTAGAAGCAAAATCAAAATGATGGCAGCGGCGTTACTAGGTCGGTGTCGCCATTGATAACCGTGAAAAGTACCGAAAAATTAACCAGCAATTCCCCGAAACCGGCAGTTGGAGCAGCCATTATTTATACTTAACGTGGAATCAGTAAACCTTAAGTGCCCATTGCTTATTCATCTAGATATACAAATTGGCCATTCTATGTTGATCCGTCGGGCCCACTAGAAACAGCAATCATACGGCCAGCCCAGTAATGACCAACGCCCCTAAATATGTTTAAGGCCGCTTGAAATCATCAAATCGGCTATAAAATTGGCAGTCTGGAAAACTAAAATATTAAATTGATAGTAAGTGTAGCAGAAGGTGAGGGGTGTTTGTAGGTAAGGGCAAGGGGTGTTTGGCAGGTTTACCAAACCAACTTCCGATGAAGATAACGAAGTACAATTATACCTATACATGCCATGTCATTGATGTGTATTATCCCCATATGTAAGTGATGCAGTATTTGTTTAATTTGATCTCATTTAGTGATTGCGGTATATCGGGGGTAGACAAATTGAGCTTCAAAACAATTCATTTCCCCCCGTGGGTCCGCTAGGTTTTGTGCACCGATCGCTCATGCAGTATATTGAGCAGTGTTAAAGTGCAACACATAGTTTATTACAGTATGCTATTGTTGTAAATTCTTTCCCATATAGCTGTACATTCGGTGCATTGGCAGACGTCAACGTATTTGTGCCTTGTAAATTGTACAAGCCGTCATTCCTCAGTAAAGTATGATACGCCACGGTGTTGTGAACACCAATATATCACAGTTTACCCATTGACCTTCGTACCGGGTTTGTTTGTGTTAGGTTATATGCATGTATATCACGTCTACCGTTAATTGTAGAGTACGTATCTTTGTTTAAACTGAAACAAGTACAGTGAGCTCAACGTTGTACATTGGAAGAAACATCCATACGATATTTCGGTACGTTTAAACTTTATTTACTGCTTCAGGGAGTAATTGATCTAAACGAAGTTAAGCTATATTGAAAAATATTGTTTCTGTTAAGGTTATTAAGCGTATAACTTATACTTTAAAGAAATCATTCTTTTTGAAAAATAATGAACAGCATAATGAAGTATAGACACACAAAGTGTACAAAATTAACACTGTTTACGGTTGATCAGTAGGCCTCGTGAATTCAAGTACACACTGAATTTGTGGTTACATAGACCTATGTAACCTGCAGAACGAAACCAGTACATTAAGATTAAAAGTGATATTCTTGTGGAAGACAATGTAAAACTTGTGCATCTTTGAGAAAATTATTCCAAATAAGTATTTTAGTTGAAACCTCATTTTAAGTATTGGCACAAACTCGAGAAGCCATCGATGGTTGAATTTAAACAGCTGGGTTTTGATTTCTAAACGTCTTCTATCTACTGATAAATGATTGAAATATTATTAAGAAAAAATAAAGACGTTTTAAACTTTATTGCCCTGTAAGTGACAACGTTCAATTTGCTGTTGCCAAATGAATTCACAAAATAACAATAAATTTCACACATCTAACATATTTAGCATACAACATGCTACCCTGGAGACATCCTTCAACATATTTTGCTATGTCATCAGTTCTAGCCATCAGAAGATCCTATATTAGATTCATTATCGTCTTGTAGGTGCTGATGAGCTAAATTTAGGTCAACCGGTGACAATAGTTTAACCTCGATGTCAATGTAGCTGTAAGTTAATTCAAGCCATTGGTTTCTTAACCATGGTTATATAGAACAGCATCGAACATCTTGTACGATTTTAAATTTAAATTTTATAAGGAATTCTTAAGAAAACAGCGTTTCTTTCCTCAGAAAAATGAAACAAGTTAATCCATATTGCGATATATGAAGCCCGATAGTTCATCATGACGTCAAATTATCTTTTGGGAGTTGCATTTTTCATTGCAACTGCTTTACCGACTAGCTATTCAGGTAAGTATTGAATTATTTGCTTTATCTTAACCGTAACTATATGACACATTAGTTTATCTTAAAATAAAGGATGTTACTATACGACAGTAAAAGATCATCTTACTCACTTTAGAGTATAAATCTTTATATGATACTGGTTTTTAAATATAATAATGATGCTTATTAAGAATGACATTAAAATTTCTATAAATGGTCTTTTTAACAAAGCGTCGTCACTTAGATGTCCAGAAGAACTGTTTATTGAAGAAGGGAGCATCCACGTAGTCAACTGTTCACTCACCACGTCTACACTTACAGAGCTATACTGGTTCGTAGGAAATAGTACGAGCTCATTACCCATCGCGCAATTGGTATCTGGTGTCCAACACGTTTGGCCAGTGCAACACTACGATATCAGCGACGATGGTTCACTTATCATCAAGAGCGTTGGTCGTAATCAGACAGGTCCTTACACCATCTTGCACTTCATGGAAGATGACGAGAAGGAACATGACACCGTGTATATAAATCTTATAGGTAATGATCATGTTATACAAGTAAATATGAAAGTCAGATCAATTTGATAAGATAAGATCTAGAAAACTGTTAGAATCAAACATCGAACATATTACATACCCGCTTACAATCATTTATCGAATAATCATTCGAAAGTGACTGTTTTCCCATTACCTCTTGTTTGAAATTATTAGTGGCGATTCTTTTACTGACATGAATCAATGTAGTTGTTCCTCTGGCTTTGTAAATACTCTACTTTCTGAAATTCAGCGAGCGGGTAGGATAATGAATCTTGTATATCACAAGATGCTTGTTTAATCTTCCTTATTCGATTTTGTTTTATTCCATTAGAAGAGCCGTGTCCAATGATAGACCAGTGTACCTCATGTGAAGATTGTCTAATACAAGCCACTGAAGATCTAATATTTCTCACGTGCACTATCACCAGTCCAACCACAGAGAAAATATCACCAATCTGGACTTACAATAATGGAAGTATAATTCAAGGTCGAATACACGAAGAACGACTGTCGGATAATTCGTGGAATGTCAGTGTCAGTTTGCACATTCAAAGCTTGAAATGTGGATTGACAGTTTTGCTATGCTCCAGTTCCATAAGAGGACATGATAAAACAGTAAGGGATGCTAGAGTAAATGTAACGTTTGGTGAGTGGTTTTTGTTGTATTGTTAGAATTTAGGTTATTATGTATAACCATTACTCAGACCCATTTATTTTATGTCATGTAATGTTATGGTCAAACCTGATATTCTTACTTTCAGTGAAGTCAAAAACAGGAAGTGTCAAACTATGTCAAAGAGACATTCCAAACGGAATTTATTTGATTACCAACACATATACGCGTTTAGTCAATTTCGACAAAAATAACTGGGATACTTTTTCGAACTATAATCTCGTGTCTAACCTATAGTTAATGCTGCCCTACATAATGATGAACCTGATATGAAAGTTTACTTTTAGATTGAACATAATTTGTGCATGAAAAATCAGCTCAAAGCACCGTATTGCGTTCGTAACGTACATACATGAGCACAGAGTTTAATTAGATGTAATAAGCAAGAAAGTGTCATAACGCATTCTGAATTAAGTTGTGTTAAGATTTCAGGTGTTTTGCAGTTTCATTAATTAGATGTGTAATTGGTCCAAGTTACGGGACAGCTAAAAAATCATCATTAAAATAATATCTTTCTTGTTTCAAATTTTCATTTAGATTTGTTTATATGTTTGTCTTTCTGTCACTGTCATTTACATTATATTTACTTATGAACCTATGCGTATGTTTTTTTCATTTCATATTAATAGTGTCATGTGATGATTTACAAATACCTGATGATGGAAATGATCCGATTCTCATTGTGACGTGCGTCATTGCAATCGTGATAATTCTTACTACGACTGTACTTATTGCACTGTATTGCGGTAAGTTACTTTCTATTTAACAGTTTTACCATTCTATCAGAAAAAGAGAAAGAAAAATCGCAATGCTCACATTGCACAGAAAATAGATAAGCCAAAAAATATTAAGTGCAACAGGAGATGTATCTACATAAAGGCCCATGTTGCAGTTTACATTTATTCACATGTTGTATAATATCTTCCCGATCCCCTCTGGTAGGTCTACATGCAAAGTTGGTCGATAATTATAACAGTTCACTTTCTTACATTGTGCACATATTTTGTCATACAAAGGTTAGGGCATGTAGCACTAATACGTTGAAGATAAATGTTTTACAGGAGGTAATTACAAAATGCGAAGGCATCAAGTCATGAAATTCATGAAAGCATAATTCCTCCCAACAAGAAATAACTTTGGTAATAATAATTTTGGTAATGCTGTCGTTGGTTCAAGTTCATTTGCACAGTTTTCAAGTATACATACATTTCGTGGATAATGATTGATAAATCCAAGTATAAGAGACCTATTGTAACGTTTACATTGCAGTAGATATCCACAGATTTAAGAATTGTGTATAGCCTCAGGTTTGCCCGATTGGTCATTGAATTTCAAAGCATGTTGTTACCTGCTAACTTGCAATTTATGTAGTCAACCTTTCATCAAAAGATATGGTAGCTTTAACATATTGTTCTAATACACCTTTTGAAAAACCAAAAAATCAAGTGATCAAGTGATCAATGACAAACGTCACAATGAGACGCTTGAAGAATGGCAGCAATGAGTGATACACGAGTAACGAGAAAAAGCCGATCCAACAAGATCCTAAGAATAAGACCTTTAAAAGTGATCGAGATATTAACCAAATGGTAACAATCCTTAGCCTGCAATTGATGTGCTTGAAAGGAGGCTTAATGCGTTCAAAATGTTAAGATATTAAATTACGTAAGATTGACAGTTTTTGTGATAAAAAGTACACCATTTCGATTTTTGATACTTTTGACTAATATGTGGCCAAAGATTACCTGAATTCTTTATCACATATATATATATATATATATATATATATATATAGTTTTATTCTTGTCCATTTATTGATATCAACGAAGACTGTGTGATATGTTGTGAGTTCCTATTTAATTTATCGAATTTCAAACAGGTCGCAGTTGCAATAGAAAGACGAAGAATGAAGATGAAGATGGAAAGGAAGATGAAGATGTAAGTTTGCTGAAAGCAAAGCTTTTCATTCATGTTTTAATTACAGCAATTACATTTAAGTTTTTCTAATTTGCATGTAAGCTCCAAGATTTTCATCACTGTGCAAGTAGCTTATTAGTTACACTATGGATGATACAAAATGAGCGATAGTAGCAGTTGTTACTCGTCGTTTGCATGTATCAATGTACAATACTATGATTGAAGCAAATGCTAGAACAGAGGAAAATATCTCCACAATACAGATATCGCAAATAATTTACATTCGTGAGAGGAAAAAAATGTTAGAAAACTACTAATAAATACTGCAAACTGTTAAAATTGTTTCATAATCGACGGTGGTGACTACGATGTTCTGTTATGTCGATCTGTCTTTCACATTGAGTACGTTTGTTATTAATCTCACCTTTTTTGCAGCTTAAAGAAATCGAACCCTTGATCGACCGGTTCTTGAAGACACAGTTACAAATTGTAACTCCTAAAGGAGAACGGAAAGAGATGTCCGCTGCATCTTTCTTCAATTCTGATGTCGAATGGAAGAACACGAAGCGTATAATTTTTTTAGGGGATATTTTAACTGAAGAAACGCCGATTGTTAAACAGGCAAACTCGATGTGCTCTAAGGAGAACTACGATGAAACCCTTTTTATTGTTGATTTAAAGGAACTTAATTTTAAAGCAGATTTTGCTAAAGAAATTCATAAACAATTACCTCCAAACAGCAAGTATTCTCTAGGTGAAGTAAATGACTTGTTATCGAGCAAGTGTTGGTTGATATTAGATGGTGGTGGTAAACCGTTGGAGCTACCGAAGCCTCCTGATTTGGAAGAAGATGTCGATGTAGATAAACTCACAACATTTGATATGTTATGTAAAAATGAGAATGATTTGCTAAGAGTTTGGGTTACTTCTTTACCTTCAGATCCTAGTAATTATTTCAAAGCTTATACGAAAATATATTTTCCGAAATCTAATGAAAATGAAACACAGAGCTCAATAACAAATCTTTGAATGGAATGAAAATATGAGAAACAAAACACTCTCCTGTTATAATGGGAACGTACAAAGGATATAGTAGCTAACGTTACAGATCATATCCTCATTACGTTTGAATTATATTTGACATAGACAATTAACTGCCAGATTGTTGCAATGATCAACCAAGGTCGGAATCTGTGTTTGTCTCCTACATTTTTTTTTATTTGTAAATCATGGAAGTTATATGTTTTTTTTTGTCTTCAAATTATAGCAATCGGGAACATAATGTAAAAATCATCGATTCTTCATATTAGTAGAAATGATATAAAAACTTATTCTGATTTAGTTTATAAAAGTATAAAGATTCCGGCCTTGCTATCAATTAATTGTTCATTGCATATTACTTGGATTATAATCGAATAAAAAGCTTTTTCGTGAACTTAATGTTAGAAATGAATTAACTGCTTAGAAATTTAGTGTAGTACCTATGCAATTTGCTATCGAAAATGACCTTGTATGCATACATCATATGTCCTGAAATTTATAGCGATATTCCGTATCAATTTGCGCTCCTTAGTACCATAGCTTTAGGCTGTTCGTTTAAAACATGCCGACGGCCTTAAATCTGCAAAGGTCTATTACAGCTGGATTCCTTAACGTAATATAATAATTTCGACACGATCAATCATGATGTGTCCTACATATTCTCGACGTGAAGGTTTATTGAATTCACATGACTAAATTTGAAATCATCAAATTGAATTCGTCTTTTGGCATGCAGTATTTGCAATATTCTGTTAACTATATCAAACTGATCGTTTGGGTCTATATAGTTGTCCTGTGGACAAAAGAAAGATAGGGAGAGGCGAGTAGGCCTACAGTGTACACGTATCACAAGTTGCATATGACGACATGATGGGTTATTTTCTTTTCACTTTATGAATCAATACCGTAAATAAAATTAGCCTGGGGAGGCAAGTTTCCTATTATATTTTGTCTTGACATGGAATCATGGTATCAATGTAAATGTCCTTCCTTTTAGCAAACATCCATTTCTTCCGAATCTGATTCGAATATGATATGATTGATTGGATTTGACGCAGCAAATTTGCGTGTGCAGCACAACGCCTTACGTCATTTAAACACTTTGGTTCCCACTGAGTGAAGGAACTAGGTTACTGTTATGTTATCTCAAATGATTGGCATATTCTCTTAACACAGACGTCGCTCTGATAAAAAATTAAATTCATGATAACTGAAAGTTTCCTGGCGGTTTACTGATGTATATACATTATAACAGTTACATAGCTCTTTTGTTGTTACGAATCTAAGACTCCAAGCTCTTTTCAAGAAGCTTTAGATAGGAAAGGGACCTTTTCATACCTCTCACGAGAATCAAATCATCCTGGGTATTATTAAACTAGAAATGCTAAGACACTGACTTATACTAATCGATTTGACTTTGAATATAAAGTTACCTCATTGAGGACAATGACTATCAGAAGACGTAATAACATAGAATCGTTTATCAATATCGTTACGCCATTCACTAGCGGGACAGGGAACGTTTGGCTTAAACCTAGATCAACACTTGTATTGATGCACCTACACCCCTAATTTAACCGAGAATATTACACAGTGTCCACCTGAATACTGAACGTATATCACAGAGCACCCTCTATCAGACATCTTATCTGAACCACCAGCCTTTACCTTTCGACGAGCGAAAAATGTAAGCGACTCTTGCATCAGAACGGGTCCCCTTTCAAAAACAGTCCGACACAGCAACGAACCCTGCCACTAAGTACTCTTGCAGGAACCAGTCAAACACACTACTTGTCCTGTGACACCTTTTTTTTGCAATCATACTAAAGTTTGTACCATTCGGCTACCGATGGGCACTTTACGTACATTCTGGCTGAACATGCATAGGTGTATAGTATACCTACGATATACTAGCATGTTGGTAAGTGCTTATTATCAAGTCACAATGTAACATTTTCCATTCGTTGTGTGTTTTGATTGTGGTCTAATTATATTTAAATGGTATACTTGATATGTCAAGTGGTGTTTTCTACATGTGTAATGGTTTGCATGCCTTTACTTAAAGAGGTTATGAAATGGACAGATTTTTCTTTATCATTGTATTCTGTACACTGGTTGCTTCCAATGATACCCAATTTGTGGCAAACGAAGCTTGCATCCTCGAGTAATAAACGATCAAAAATTCGAGGGTAATAAAAACTTTCTAATTTTTTTGGTATATACGGTAATGCGGCGTGACGTCAGTCGAGGAACTCAGCTCACTTCCGGGACGCTATGTTTACATTCTTAAACGTCTGGGTACACACAGCATTACACTGTTGCAGTGCTCTGTAGTAATTGAGATTTGGTGTTTGGAGTTATTTTTTTACTTAAATTTATCTCGTAACTGTTAAATATGCTGAGCCGATGTGTGTCTACAGGTTGCTCCACCACAAGTAAAGACGGACTTCACCTGCACGCTTTTCCAAAGATGACAGAAATTGAAGAATGTGGACACGATTCGTTCAAATCACTACACCTACACAACGTTACGAAAGCTGGTGGTCCTATACTATTGTCAAATTACTTGTTATGACCATAGCCTAGGCCTCCTTGATGCAGCAAATGACGATTTTTTTTTATTGGTCACCTAATATTTTACACAAAACTTAAATCCAGTTGGTTTGAACAATCAATACTAGATCTGCAATTTTTCTTTTGTGGTAAAACTGGCGTGTTATGATTTTACGTGACAGTTGAAAGATACAATTACACGGGCTAGCCTGTTATACGACGTCTATTAATTAGGTCTAGACCTCATGTTACCACTACTAGTACTATAGGGTTGCACTTGCACTGTACAGAATGTCACATTTTCCTTGCACTGTAACAACATTATAGAAGCTTCGCTACGAAGTTAAGTAGCAGGATCATCGACATTCGAGATCATTTAAATCATATTGTGGTCTTAATAACGGTGGTTTTGTTTATGCTAACCGACCAATTTCGGTTCAGGATAGTCCAACCGTTCTGCTCGGGGACTTCGATCGGCAGCGACACGTCTCGGCCATCGGGATCGTTTAACAATTCTTCGAGAGGTCTCTGGGGGAATACTTTGACAGCGAATTTCTGGCGTCTGAAGCCGTTTTTGCGGAAAGTTGTGCATGGGTGGTGTTGTAGTAATGTAGATAAACCATTCCAAGACATGAAAACCCACCACTTCATAACCTCTTTAAAGATATATGTATTACTAAGATCTAGAGTCAGAGAAGTTGTTTTATTCAACCATTTCCTTCTGGCAAATGAGGGTAGGAGGAAGTTGGAGGTCACTTATTGTGGTTCACTTCTCATCTCGTGGTCAAGGCGACAGATGGCGAGGCGACGAGTTTCAATTGAATAATTTATCATAAATCATATATGTTAATGACGCATAGCTTTCGTTGGTGTTGTTGTTCCTATGTTCAAAAGATGGCGAAAAGGGGATCCGTACCCAGTTTAAAGTAAAGCAATAGAGTACAAAATAAAAGTAAAAGAAAAGGCAAAAAAAATTAATTCCTATGATAACAATTACATCACACTGCTTCACTTTTGATATAGACTCTTTAAGGTTGAAATGTACTATCTCGAAAACTGCATACTTTTAAGAATTGAATGAAAATTTTGAAGCAGGAAGCGCAGATTCAGTCCTTCAACATTAACATTTCAAAATCAGTCAAGTTATTTTCGTGGTATTACAGTAAGGGCTTGCTTGTGACAATGAAAAAAAAAGGTAGAAGAGCTCATTTATAAGTATATACAGCTTATTTCGCGGACATAAATGTCAGAACTAATGCCAGCATTAAATAATAAATTTGCTCAAACAAAAGTCTACCGGGTAAGTTTCAGACGAGACCAAAAAATATTAAATGTATTCTGTTGGTGTAACACTTGCTGCAGGAGCTGCATGAAAGGTATTACAGATTAGTGAATAATAAGATACAATAGAATTAATCATATTACTTTGACATTTAGCTTGAACGGTTAACCGCATTGAAAAGTGACAAGTCAGAGAGTAAGTGATAAACGGGGTGTTCTTTCTCAACAACCTCTTTTGTTAAAAAAAAAAAAAACGAACTTAAATTATATCCTTGTTTCGATTCAGACAATATTTTGCCACGAGTGGTCCTATTATTCGGTATGGAACATTAATCTTAACATACGATTGTTTTAAAAGCAAAAGTACTTGGCTGACGTTAGTTTCCAAGTATCTCTCAAAGTACAAGTTTAGCAATACTATTTATAGGCTCTTTCATAGTCAACTAATATATATCTATGAGTACGCAATAAAGTACTTACTTTCCAATTGAAAGATGGATAGACTACATGAACTTTATCATACATAATATGATTACTTATGATAAACCTTACCTGCCCATATCGGTGTATGTATTCCTAAAGCCTTAAGTCCATCAAACTGAAGTGATGCCATCTTGATCCCAGAATGCTTGGCTTACATAATTTGAAGAACAGTTCGATGAATTTCTTAACTGAACAAAATAACTAAATTTACTTGCGCTTTAAATGCAAACTACGTCTTTCTGCAATATTGTGTGAATCTTAAAGATTGATATGTGATTGGTGAGTACGTTGCCATTAGTATTCTCGTTCTTTGAGAAAATTAAGAAATAAACATTGCGTTTGTTTCTCACCCGACTCCGATCAAATAAATCCGATAAGGTTACAAGTTTTGCGTTATCTAGTACCTTTTTAAAACAATAACAACATTGCAAGATATGCAACTTACATCTTAAAAAAAAAACAGACAGATGGGGGACAAGGGATATATTTCGTTGATCAAATTTGTTAATTGATATTTAACACATTTTCCCCGACAGAATCGAAAGTATCTTTTCGGAAATGTTGCTGCATTAAGAACTGTAGCAAACCTACCGAATATAAGGCAATCAAAATAAGGTTGCAAGTAAGCACACATATCTTAAATTAAATTGTCAAATACGTCTACAAAATAGCTTATATTAATAAATCCTTTGAAATGTCTTTCATATCATTTTAGCCACTATTTTAGTAGCAAATCTAAAAGACCAACATTTTTTACAAATGACAAAGTGGGGTTGGTTGATTAATTAGTGATGATATATTAGAAACACAAAACATCGCGAAAACCTAAATGCTGCATTAAATCATA
The DNA here is from genome assembly GCF_037975245.1 of Apostichopus japonicus. NCBI lineage: Eukaryota > Metazoa > Echinodermata > Holothuroidea > Aspidochirotida > Stichopodidae > Apostichopus > Apostichopus japonicus. The sequence continues at coordinate 15,695,244 of NC_092567.1, forward strand.
CGGTTCTTTAAGTAAAAAAACAAGAAAATCAAACAACCAATTAACCTTTTTGCTTGTGTGTACTTTGTTACCAGGTGTATTCCATTATTTTTTTTTAATTCGTTGACAATGAAACAATGACTGTCCAGTTCCACAGAAACTCTATAACTCTTACACTCAACATATTAGCAGAACTTTCATTTCTTTTTCAATGGCAGACTTTAGGTTCTTCACTGTATACAACATACTGGGTTTATTTTGTCTACATGTTCGAAGTTTGGAGATTTAACTACCTATTTACATGTTGCATATCTTCATCTAACAGACCACGGTGTTTCAATCATATATTATATTTTGTTTCCTTACAGCTTCCCTACAAGAGTAGATTTAAGATGTCCCGTGACGATCGAGTTTACAGGAGCTGAAACTGAATGCGTTGTACAGGGAAACACAAAAGTTTGTCTGGTTTTTCCAGTAAAAAAGAGGGTTGCCAACATAACTGGGAAAGAAACTACTGCCACTAGTTTTAGGACGTCGGTACGAACACGGCCTATGGATTGAATTTAAGAAGGACCGTGTCACGACTCGTTTTGGTCTTTAATGGTTGGAATACAGAGTGTCAATCAAATGAAAGAATCTTCTCTTGCACTTACAAAGTCATGCCAAACACGAACTTCAATTAAAAGGTAAGTAGAACTTCCAAAGTATACTTTGCAAAATGATGTGGTAATTAAGTCTCATAGTAGTTACGAATGATATTGAAAAAATAATGCACGTTGCAAACGGATTAGCGCAATGTTTTTTTTTTTTAAATTTAAGTTAACAAATGGTAATTTCTTTGTCGGATCAAAATGCATTAAGTTATTTATTTCAGGTATTTTAACATAGCTTAGATCAAGTGAATTATATATTTAAATATAGCCTACCGATGATTATGCAGTCACACAATTCGGTTAAACGATAAACTCCTTCCATTGCTGTAACATGAAACAAAATCAAATAGATTACTACACCCAATGCGTAACCTTCTTCCCCAGAAGTCGGCCAGTGCAGCACCTGGCGTATAGTAATGTTTAACTATATAACTTTGTTATAAATCTGAAGCAGCACGAATGACAGCACTCCTGGAAATTCGTAAGACAAAACTGTAGTACTTTAATGACAACCGTGTCATGTTTTATCACATTGGAAACCCCGTTTTTTAGAGTGTAACTCGTTCTCGCAAGTAATTAGAAGGTTATTAAAATATTTATGATTTAGAAGGCATTCAATTAATACAGTTTGTTGTCAATGACTAGTTTCGATTAAATTCCTGCGGTTAAAGATATTTGTGTGAAAGTAAGTTGGCCTGACGTTTCGATCCTAGCAGGATCTTCTTCAAAGGCAAAATGACAAGTAACAGTAACAGAAGGAAAAAAAAAACACGCACCGAATACAAACAGATCAATGAGCATGGTGAACACAAAGAGATAGATGTAAGGGATTAGTAGACAAGGGATGGAGAGAAGAAAGAAAGAAACCAACAGGGGAAGAGGAGAGGTAGGAGATAAACAGTGGAGGGACAAAGAGAGGATTAAGGGAAGGGGTAGGGAATAAACTGGAGAAGGACAAAGACAGAGAGGTGTGGAGAAAAAAGAGTGATAGAGAGCTATGAGAAGAGGAGTGATGGAGGGGGGGGGGGACATGTCCTTCCTGAATGTTGATCCCATGAGGTTGAATGGTGCGAAGGCGTTGTATCTACACCCTCTCTCTGCTGAAAATATTTATACACCCAGTGGTTGAAAATAATAAACAAGACGATTATTAAGTCAGAGCAAATACATTAACGGAATGCATGGCTTTGTAAATCTGGGTGTATTGTTACTTCTCAACAACGTATGACCTTGGATGCTAATACAGATTTATCAACATTTAAAATACAAATTAACAAAGTATACAGAACGACTACCTCATCAGCCTAATAATTAAACTAAAACACTCATGAATTTCTAATTGTAAACTGGTTTATTTCGGTAATTGAAATGGTTACATTAGCATGTCGAATATGAAGTAAATGTTTTACAAAGTTCATATAATGTGAAACAGCCGAATGGGAATTATGAAAAGTAAGTATACACTTATTACTTAATAAAGGTACTCGCATTAACTTCACATGTGATTTGTAATATTTCCTTTATATCATCAAGGCATTTATAAGAAGCCAAGATTAAGAAGAATTAAAATTATAAAGTTCCAACGACGTTAGTGTTTGGGGGTAAATATGTGTTTGAGCCATGAAATGATTATTTTATTATTGTTTGTTTTCTTCAAAAATCGATGCGTCCAGTGGCGTACATAAGGTACGGCAGTTATGGCACGTGGCCTGTCGCCACTTGAAGGGGACGCCACTGAGCAGTTTATATTTAAGTCAGAAAAGCCATCCTAGGATAGTGAACAGGCCTCGACAAATATTGACTTTTATTATTTTTAGCAGATATTATGATAAAGTTAACTTATCTAATAGATGGGTGTCAGATGCTTGGACCTGGACGCATTTTCAGTGTTTGCCATCATTATTATATCTTTAAAATATTTCTCTTTTAAGATGGGATCTATGTCCTTCTTTTTTTCTACATTTTTCCTTGCTCATTCTTTTCATCTTCTTCATCGAAATGAGTACTTAGTAATGTAGCAATTTTTACAGAGCAATAATCATTGCTCTTTTTTCTTTTGGCAAACTCCTCCTTCTTAGTGGTTCTTTGTTAAATTTGCCATGAATTTACTGCATGATCACTTGTTGCACAGAAACCTGTAAGCTTACTTTCTTGTGATTGAGGTATAAGTTCTAATGGTTCCACTGCTTTGTGTAAATTATCTTCAACACAACCCTTAGATTATTGATAAATCCTCTTGAAGGTGTTACCTGCCACCTGGAATGTAGTCTAGGCTGTTGCTGGAATTGTGACAAGTAGACTACCGTCAACTTGAAGTGTGTAACTGTATTGTTCATTTTCTATGTTACTAATCATAATAACTATAATCTTCAAAATGCATTTAATTGTGTAAGGTGTGTAAATGACTTGACAATTACACCTCGGATTTCTCACTTTTTTAAAAGAAGGAATTGATTTATCTAGTGTGGTACACCAAATTGCTGAGTCAAACTGAGGACTCTGCTATGAAAAAAAATTATATGTATGGTTGCATTTTTTTCTTATCTATCTATATCACAAAAACCATCTCTGTGATGTAAAATTGTCATCACAAATTAACTTCAAAAATATTAAGCATTACAAAAGTCTCGTCCTCTAAGAGTTTGTCTAAGTATATTTTGGAGCAGTTCTGTTCATGTGGGAAAGTCTCTGTCAACCTCTTTAGTACCGTTAGTTGAAAAAAAAACCATGAGGTCAGTTGATTTGCAGTACTTTCAATGTTTGGTACAATATCTTGTACTAATTACGGATGTAATATCTACCTGCTGTGTTCAAGATAGTTTTGCAGTCGATATCCTTAGTTACCTATCAAAGTAAGCATATACGATTAGCAGGAGGCTTCGCTGGTAAGTGGAAACTTTGATCTCTTTCTACACAAATTGTGATATTGTGATATTCCAACGAAGCATGATGAATTTTGCGTGATGAACGCCTATCTTTCCCTGATAAATCATAGAAAGTTCTTTGTAATTCATGCTAAAGAACTTGTATGCAAACATCTATCAGTACATTTCGCATATAAGGTTTGACCAAGTTTCTCTGCATGGGTAACTTAGGAGGTCAAAGCAAGTATCAGAATGCATCTGGGTGCTGTGATCTTATTAAATGTGATGCCCACTGTAACTGTAAAACTTATAATGCAAACATACTTCACAAACTTCTGGCTATAATATATATATATATAGTTGTGCTATCATTACCACAGCTGGCCTGGGCTTGAAATTGTTTGTGCTTTTACTGAAGGAGAGAGTGAAACCTAACTCAAAAATTCCTTTACTCATCTAAACATGAGAATTGTTAAGAAATCTTCAATACAGATCTGCGACCGGGATTATTTTTGTTCTATGATATCACTGATATTCCAGGCTAAGGTTTAGTAGGTGGGAAAGTTACATCTGTGAGACAATGGAAAGTGTTATAGTGAAGTGAAGCACAGAAACCTTGATGTATGATTTTATGAAGTTGTATGAAATATTACACTGTTAAGTTTAGGATATTGTAAGATTATGGGCTGTTATGGTATATCGTTAGTTATGGTCTTAGCTGTATAGGTACACTTCACAAGATATATGAGGTATGATTAGGAAGAAATTGTACAAACATAGAGAAAACTTGGCAATTGTATTGTTAGCTTGCACTCGTGGGCCTAAGTTGTTGTTGTTATGTTACATTCGTTTTTACTTATCAGCATAGATGGGTTTAATTATTGGTCTTATATCCATGTTGTTATCTATAACTTAACACACTCATTACATGCTACAGATGTCGCCGTATTTTTTGCCTTGCTATCAATATAATCTGTTAAACGGATCATGTGATAAGAGTTAGAACTTTATATACCAAAGATAAACACATCATTCTATCTATATCAGACAAGCCCTTAGAAAGAAACATATATAGCAGATACTTTGCAAGCGTCAAAGTGCAAAGTACAAACACTTGACAATTTTGAAGACATAACCCAAGTTTGCCGCCATGAAGCAATAATAACGGGGAAAAAAAATGCTATGACTGATGTGGATTTTTGAAGCTGCTCATTTCTGCCCTCATTTTGGTCTTTGGTCAATGGTTGTTAGCAGCAACCATCTATTATGAATGAGCTCTGAGCTCTGAATGAGCTTTTCGCTTCATCATTCCACAGCATGACCTTGTCACCGAGGATTCAATCTGACCGAATGCCGCCACTTTGGTTCTACCAGTGATAATTCTACCTGCGATATTGTTTCATGGTGGTAACATGCTGTGTCCCCCTGATGCGACTTTCATGATTATTCAGTGGGGGAGGGGAGGGGGGTAGCAGTACCAAGGATGGCATCATAAGCTTGTGTGATATTTGTGCTACTTTACCTCTAGTAGTTTTCTGTGATTATCTCTATTATTATTCTTATTTTCTCTTTCTGTTCTTCATATTTTGCCGCTGTAAGGCAATATCATACCGTAATGATATTTGTTTTGTCTGTTTTTATTATGTAATGGTGCCTTTTTAATAATGATGGTCCTATAACCAGGAAATGATGATACCAATTTAATGTCTTGCATGGTATTTGACCAAAAAGAAAAAAAGGAGTATAAAACTAAACATAAAAAAAAGACATGTTCATTCTGCTGGAGGAAGAAGAAAGAAAAAGAAAGTTTGTTCGCAGGTCACAAGTAGGGCAAGAATATTAAAAAAAGGAAGGTTTAAAGAAATTGTGAATTAGTTTGCAGGATTTAGAGACAGCTGTAGATAACAGAGCCATATGTGCAATATATATACACCATCTGAAGAAGAAAAATACAGTAGATTGTCAAAGAAATCAACATTTAATCTCATTTTGTTTGTAATCTCTTATCCAGAGTTGTCTTTATTGCGGGGATTTTTAAGAAACTTAATAGTGCACTTTGAATAAGAATATTATTGAGGAAACCTCTTATGATCATTCCTCTTCCCCGACCGCCCCAACCCCCCCCCCCCCGTCGGGAGATGTATTCACCAAATGAAGGTTACGGTGGAAGTGATTATGGAGTTCATTTGTTTCGCAACATATTACCTTCCAGACACCTCTTTCATGCTGTGAAAAGTAAACATAAATTCTTGAGATTGTATTTTAAATAGTATTTTGCAAGACAGTAATTGTAATGAGCGTATCGTTAAAGTGAATTTTAGGAATCGACAAAGTTATCAAATTTAACCTCAGTGATATGGTGACAAATCAAAGGTGGGAGGGGTAGAGAGGAGGGGGTGGGGTGGGATATGGTCACAAAACTTGTTTTCTTGCCGTTACGAGCCTGTAAAATCATGAAATTTCTGACATCCTAATAACCACTAAAAACAGTTCAAGCCATACACACGGTTACAGCTGACGTGTTGAACGGTACTAGGGAGGGGTAAGAAAGACTGGCGCGTTTTAGCGGTCGTGTAAATCGTGATAGGGTTCAAGGTAGGTCGGAGTTCACACAATTGCGCTCTGGTATGGTACATTTTGTTCCCTAGAAATCCCTTGGTATGTCTTTCTGGCTTTCACAAGATGACCGGTGGGCTGGTACATGTGGGTGGGGGATGTGAAAAGCGTCTGTCAAATCTAGAAGCAACATGTGCCGTGCGAGAATCCTTGGCTTTGGCCGCAGGGTTGTTCAACTATCGACCGGCATGTACACCGCCGCTCATGTCTCCTAATGAGGACCAAAGCCCCTAATAAAGAATCTACGGATGATGTTAAATGCCATAGTTTCATTTTTCTTTATAAATTAGCATAGGAATATCAACTAGCGCCACCATTTTTCATACCGTCATGTTCATTGTATTGTCGGCGCGAAAGCCTTTCTTCAACGGATTTTCTCTTGTCAGCTATTGTTCATAGTGTAACGTGCGTAGTTATGGAATTAAAGGGGTTCAGGGTTTATCTGTAAGGACGTTGCTGCGTAGTGAGCTGTAGAGGGATACTCGGGCTAGAGAAAGAAACATACACGGTGTGTTGCATACTTTGCATATATACTTTTTAAGAAAAAGTCACCCAGGAAAGAACCTGGGCACGAAAACCAAACTACCAAACGACTGATCCGCTCTCAGCCCCAGTCCCCTTGCATCGGGACTGTGACTGTGTGATCATCGTCAGGTGTGTATCACCATATATGTATTTGTGAGGTGTCTCACTCAAGACCCGGCACTCGAATGCCATCCAAAAGTAACAACAATTACAGCTGCTACTAAAACTTGTTAACATACAAATAAAAGAAATAGCATTGACATACACAGCCGTCAAAATACTTTCAATACGCAAATAAGCTTCACATGACAATATAGCTAATTTACATAACATAACACACTCTTAAAATAGTATGATAGAGATGCATGATAGAGATGGTAGGAAACCAACAAGCATTATCAACTGAACTTCAATACACTTCAATCAAGAGTTTTGGAACGTTTGATCGGATTATCGGACTAAAAAGTTTGAGTAGTGATAAGCTTCAGTTCTTACTAAAAATGGATGTGCAGTCATCCCACTCTATCGACTATAATGTATGTATTTTAGATCCTCCTGTAAGTAGGATCTCGCGAAGAAGCCATTATTAGCTTAACAAATCCGCAAGCTGACCGAAGTCAGTCTCTTAGATTCATATTTAACGTCCATGATTATGAATTGTCAATTGTCAACAACTCTGTAACTGGACGACATACATTTATCTTGGAGTGACTCGAACTTGGGACCAATTATGATCGAAAGGCACCGGCGTTAACCACTGAGCTAACACTCCTTGTATTTCATTGAAATACGAAGTGTAGAAGCAGCAAATTTATAGCGAAAGCGACTATGTAATACTTATATGTTTCATATCCCTGACATTATGTTATGTTGTTTAGAAATGCTACGACAACAATTTTTTTGATATGAGTCAAACTTGTGCGGTTTAAGATTTCGCAGCTATACGTGTAGTCATGAGCTCACAATGGAATGTATACTTTATAAGGCTTTAGAAACATTTATCATTAGGAAGTTGAATGTGGGATAAGAGGGAAGTAATAACGTTTGTGGACATTACGGTAAGTGCACGATTTCATTTTCTTACTAACTTGTTGCGATTTTCAAGACACTGTCATATGCTTCAAAGTTGTCGATATCTGGCGATACAGAAATCCACGTTTAAAAAGATCGTGCCAAAACAGGACCAGGAAGGATAAAATAATCAACTTATTTTAGGATTTCCAAAATATGAATATTGAAGAAACATGCATTAGTCTAACGGTAGAGTACACTACAAATATAGGCATTTTTCCTGATATAGCTGAATATTGTAAAGTTTTCCTATATTCCTTTATAATACCATTTTAAGAAGCTGTCAACTTGATGAGAATTTTTCAAGTTTGTCATTAAAACAAATTAAAAAAATAAATAAATAAAATTCAATTCAGGAAGGAAGGATTCAAGAATTACGCCTTGAAGAAGCTTCATGCGTCTTAATAAGAAAACAAATCCAATAAGAAGGTACTTTTTTAAAGTAAAGTCACATAGGAAAGAACCCAGTCACGAAAAACCAAACAACGAAACGGTTGATCACCTCTCAACCCCAGTCCCCTTGCATGGAGACTGCGACTAGGCGCTCGTCGTTATTGGTGTGTGTCACGAATCCCCTACAAGGGGAACATGATGCTGCACATAGTGGTTGTGGTTTATACAGTGACATACTATTCGCCAAACACGGGGAAAACGTTCGTTTTAGTTGAGAAGCAACAGTCGGTGACAAACAACCCCTACCACCCCATCCGAACATTCACTATATGTTACGATACTGTTGATCCAAACCAAGTTTGTTTTACTGCCTAGTCGTCTTTATCTTAGGATACAAGAAACCTCTGGAATAAAGTAATACCACATCTTGTTCATACTTTTTCTTATGAAAAGATCAGACTTTAAACTTTTCATTATAAAATTGATTATATCAAACTGCAATATTGTGGAAAGTTGTAAAGTCTTTCAATTGGTGTTCATAGAGTGCACTGTTTAACTCATCCCCGTAAGGTATGCAGTTTGCGTTATTAAACAGAATGTATATAGTGAGCTCAATGGAAATGTAAAAGTAATTGTACGGGATTATGTAATTCTTGTGTGGAAGTAGATGCTAGGTAGACATGCAACATTGTCTTAGCTGGATTGGTCTCGTAATACTTGGTTAAAGTAGGTTCAATGAGGAATGGACAGCTTTCTGGTGAGATAAGAATAGAGGATAGCTAGCCTGCTCAGTTGGAGAGGGGCGTGAAAGTAACTCTTGGAGGAGACAGTTAGCAGTGTATTGTAATGTGGCGAATATCGCCTGTAGCTCGGTGGAGATGTTACTATCGTTACCCCTGGGGGAAATTACTTGGTAGGCCTAGGATGCCTAGCTCCAACAAGCACCACGCAAATTAAATGATTAAAAAGTTAAGATGATTTTAACATGATTTATTCTCTCCGGGATACAAATAATTGTTCAATTAAAAGCTGTAAAATTACTTGAAGATACTGCATGATTGGAAACAATTAATATGTATAAATTATTTGGCATCTTATACTGATCGTGAGAACTGGATGATTAAGTTCCAGGACTAATTTGCCTCTATAAAAAACCGGCTGATATCTGATCTGATCCATGATTGGTTCAAATATTACCTACTACTGTAAATGAACCAATCATGAGTAAGAAAGAAAACAACACGTGGTCCTAATTTATTCCTATGATTTTCTCTGTCTGAAAATACTGGCTCCTAAACTAAACGTCTGAAAATGGACCGAACAATTTCTAATGTATTTCTTTGTTCGTACACCGTGGGAATTAACGAGGGGAGGCTCGAAGGTCAAAAGGTTAAAGGGTTAAAGACCTTGCAGGTGTTGGATAGGAACTTAAAGGGGCTAGAGTATCACTTTATGACAGTATTTCTATTGCAGAAGGATTATGCAATATTTCAACAGTGTATGAGAGTGTGCCATAGTTTTTACCCTGCAAGATAAGATCTCAAATATCTCTTGGAAGAAATATACCAGGTTCATTGTGATTATCTGTGGATATGGCTCTGTTGGTACTGATTGAACCAACGACACGTAACTTAAACTTACAATCGACTAAACAAATAAGGGTAACACCCTAGTACAACTGAACAAGTAACCTTTTATTATATAAATATAAAAAAGCACTATACGACTAGTGCGTACATAACTCTCTAATGTTATTAGAGAATTACTAAACCTTGCAGGTTACGTTATTATTGATATAGAGGGAAATTCTCACCGGACTTGTTTTTTTCCTTTTTGTGTTTGCAAATAACTACGAGGGAGCGAAGCACATTTAAAACTGCTGCAGTGCCCACTGACCCAATATTGCTCTGGCTCGGACCTGTTTTTCTGTTCGGTACTTTTTCTTGGTTATCACAAATCACGGTTTCGTTGTCTGTCTTCAGCATTGGCCCAGGCAACTCCGTAGCACTGACCTTCACCGTTACAATATTTTCCGTCATCTTTAGCGTCATATTTCTGAAAAGAGGATTCCAGGTCAAAGATTTTATATGCGCAATCTGTTCCACTGGTGGAGTGGCTTTAATAGCCATTACAATCGATCAAGAAGAGTTGGTTATAGCCCAGTTTACCATACCGGTACCATACGGTATCATCTCGGCCCTCCTCGGAGCGATGACCTTCGCTGCCAGTTTCATCATTGGAAATCACCTAGCTTCATATGACAGTTCACACTCCATCGTAAATGTTCTCTCCTACGCATGTCAGTATTCTTTAGTTGCCTTGGTTCTGTGTACATTGTTCAATGGATGGTCGATCCCCGAGACAACCCTGGATGTCCTCATTTTGACATCCACGGGTCTGACCACTTTTGGAGGAGTCTTATTCAGTTACCTTGCACTCGACAGTGAAAACCCCACAACCGTGTCAGTAATAATGACGTCACAGGTAATATTTAACTACGTTGGCCAATTCATATTCTTCGAGTATCGTTTTCACTGGGAGATACTTGCCGGGTCAATTCTGATTGTCGTATCGTGTATTGGAGTCCTGCTACGAGGCGAGGGCGAAGAGCATGAAAATAATGATAATGAAACAAAATCTGACGATGGCCAACAGAACGAGCATCAACCAATTTTAGAATAAACAACTTACAATAAAAATAACGAGCGAAACAACAACAATAATTTGGTGCATTTTAAGGATTACGTTTTAAAGGTTCTGTGAGTGTCAATCAACGCTGGATATATAAGTGGGTTGGGATTTGGATAATGATCTTCCTAATGCATTGTTTTATTTTTGCAGCAGGAAAGTGAAAATATAGATATAGCAGAAAGGCGGCGAAGTGCTGTGGACTTCATGTCCTTTCAAAACTGTTGTTGTTGTAAGAAGCAAGTGCAAATAAAATGGAAGACACAAAGTGATGATTAAACCGCTTTCATTTCATAGAGACATCACTAATGGAAAATCGTTGTAAATTTAAAGGGTGGGGGGGGGGGAAGGGGAAGTGGAAGGATGGTTTCCTTAAATTTATCAGTGCTGGGCTTAAATTTAACAAGGCTTATCATAAACTTGATTATCATTTTTGCACAGTAATCTCCAGGAGATATTATTCATCTACATTATTCGCATTAATTGTAAAGTGTTATATAATAAAACATTTACGCTTCTCAACATGGTAAAAGACTTGGAGTCTAACAGCATTATGACTAATTGCAAACGTTACACGATTAACCTTCATATAACTTTGCGTCATATATTTGTCTGTTTGGTCTAAACTGACGACCTTTGATCCCACCTATAAGTATCACACAGACTAGAGGTCGACTCATATAAAAATAGATTCCAAACAACTAAAACTGATAAAACTTGTAATACGTTCCATGCACGCCATTGACATTAAAAACAAACAGTTTTACTTTAAACCAGTTACGACAAGACGGTCGTTTGGACGTGATGGATTACCGCGAAGCGTTAAAATAGTCCCATACACAGAAATGTCATTACTGATATTGATAGGAATGTGGATGGGTGGGGGAGGGGGTGTTGGTGGGGAGGTGGAAGTTGTGCTTCGCGATGTGAGGGATTCGTTATGTTTGTGCCTATTATCTTGCACGATGCTTGTTTACAGTTTATATGACAATTATTCAATTTACGCACATGATTATTTTACATCAGCTGACTGCACCATTTAAAGTTAATCATGTCGTTCGCTATGATGTCATTCGTTTTGTCTTATTCGGTTACAGAAGTTAATCATTTATACGAGTCACGTTTTCCCTGACAGATGTAAAATGTTGCTTAGAGATAGTGTTGCAATTGAAATGTCTATAAAAATGAATGCAATTACTAGCTCTGTAATATCTTTTGTTGAATCCAAATTTATGTGACGTATATTAATAACTAAGGTAACTATCATTAGTGAATGCACTAAACGTATCGAGCAGTCTTATTAATGATACTGTACAAATATTTGCAGAAGAAACAGACAAATACATATTAAGTGTGACTTCAAGTTCGCAGGAACTAGTCTGATTCATCATTTCAATGTTTCTATTATTCATGAAAGAGGTTAAAAAATTAGCCGATAGATAAAAAATCAATTTTGCAATAAAGAAGTATGACTTTTTGACTGAGTTAGTCCTTAAGATATGTAAGTTGGCCATCCACTAGCTAAAATGTTATATCACCAAATCATCGAGTATAGGCCTAGCACAATGTTTAAATTGCACTACCAATGATACATATACAAATGTCTCAATATAAACGCCATTCGCTTTAAAAATGTCCCAGTTCGACGTCTTTACATTTGTAATGTTCGGACATTTTTATTTGTTTGTGTATATACGACAGGTCAAATTAAGTTTGAGCAATAGCCTAACCATGTATGCAGAGCGTATATAGGATACGGTAAATGTAACTTGTCATATCCAAGTGTATAATGCTTGGTTGCATCTTATCATTACACTAAGTTTAAGGAAACAAAATTTATAACGTTGCTTCTCCCAACATAGCTGGGATATTAGATTGACGAGTATGTTCTTTGGAATACTTGACGTATGTTTGGCTCACCAATCCATTGGCTAACGTTAGAATAAGTTCCCGTACACTTCCCCGAATTATAAACAAACTTCTCAGTTAAACTTACGCTATGTACTGTAATCCATTTAAGTTACACACAAGCGGCAACGAAGAACATAAAAAAAATCATAAACATACTTGTCGAGTTCCCAAAACTACACAATATACATGATTAATTCGACACATGCATCGACTAAATAGTTATTACCATTACCTAATTAAATTTTAACTCATGTGTGACATAATCACTTCAATGGAATGTGAAAAGTAGAATTTTTGTACATATACTGTTACGCTCCGGCTCAATTAGTTCAGGGCTCTGTTATTAAATAAGAAGAATTTAACATCAGATAAAGAGAAACTCCAGAATAAAGGTATACTTGTAGAATATAAGCTTTATTTATTCTGATATGATGTTATTGCTGGAGTGCAGATCCAGAATAGTGTATCTGAACTACACACTCTGAAGTCTGGAATTCTAGTTTTTATCATACTAAAAAACTACATTATTTAAGTCTTTACAACTTCCTGGGATGCAGCAGGTTTTCATCTGTGGTTAAGCATGAATATTTCATGGAATTAAGACAAAAGGGGCTACTACTATGCTTTGGGTGAGGGGTGAATAAACTCGGGAACAGGAAGTAAGTAGTTACTCTTAAGACAAAGAGGCATGGAAGCACATGTTTAAGTAATATGATGTGGATATAACTACATACTATATTAGATCCCGTTTGGAAGTTTGCTGAAGAATTGAACTGAAGTGAAATTTTAAAGCAAGAAAAGAAAAGTGAAACAGTATACAACATAAATGGATACGAGGAGGGAAACGAAGAAAATATACACATTAAAAGATGAATGAGTACAAGAAATATAACATAGTAAACACAATCGTTATCAAAAACTCTCTAACCTTGCTGTGGAAGGTATCACATGAATTGTTCATCCATAAAATAATACCTAGTGGTATATTTTCACAATCACCGAGAAAGTTGGTGTGCTTTGGATATATAGTCGGCATATTTATGTTATGTAATGGGACAATTATTTACGTAACAGTTTTAAGCAAATAATTGTGTGATAGTTTCGTAATAGCGGTCGATTTGGATTAGCCTATTTGTTTTTGAGTAAACAAAGTTTAGTTGAAGGTTTAATTAATCTGCTTTCTTCACATGTTCTTAGTCCAAAAAATGCATGTACGCACATCGTAAATGTTCGGAAACCTGTTTCCTCAATCAAAGAAGCGAGTAGAATGAAAGTAAGGGTGGTGACAAGTCTAATTGGGAATAATATAACATTATAATTTATGATAATACAAAGTCATTAGCAAACCCAGCTTTAAAAGAGATACAAAGTAGATACAACATTTGTATTGCTTGACCAGAAAAACAAACAATATTTCCTTGGCAAGAACATTCATCTGGTTATAAAACACAACTTGACGATGTATCGCAATGATGTTATGTTAATTAATCAACCTTCATCCAATTAAATCATACACGCAAATCAAAAGAAGACGATAGCGACTCTATGCAATTAAGCTTTCACTTATATAAAAGCCGACAAACATTGTTGATATATAAGCCATGTACACACGTAAATGAACATCAAGATTATAATTTTACATTTTTAAGATTGTGAAAACGCAGACTATACTTATAATTGACCATTACAAAACTGAGTAGTCAATATTGATGTATTGAAAAGCTGTTCATATGAATATTAACTAAATATTTTGTTCGATACATAACTTGGTATGAGACTTAGATTGATTTGCATATTGTCGTATCGATATTGCCACAACTTTGTTGACTCGAAAGAAAAATTAAAACATACAATAAAGAACCAAACTACTATTAAATGATGCCTAACTTGATGACGGTTCCTCATGCGAAGAAAAAAAGACTGCCTTGGAAACTGTTTTGTTTAAATGCTTGTAATTGATTAAGAATGAAGTCTAGCGGCTTTTCGATTTTACTTATTTGAAATAATTTCTATTTTGAAGTACTATCAGTTGTTATCAATAAACATAAGAATTCTTTTTTTCCTACCTGCATCGTTTTTATTTGATGATTTGCGAAAATCCCTCAATTTCTGCTCATCTGTGCTCACATATTTAGCAACACAAAGTTCTTGTATGAACTGGTGGCGACACCTAAAGCCATAACTAGTATTCGTGCTGTCCTTATCAAATTTACCTTCACCTGAATTAGGACAAATTTTCAGAATGCCGCACAACAAACTGATATCTCTTTTCCCTTCTTTTAGCTGCTCTATGGATAATGTATTCTCTTTTAGAAATAATCTGCCTATCATTAGTTCCATACTTTCAATGGCTGTAGCTGTTAGGATATGTTTCGTGACCACAACATGGCGTAGATAGAGACACTTTACGAGTCCTTTAATGATTGATGGAAAGGAAGTAAGATCGATACCGACAGTATGCTTGTTCATGATGCCATATTTGCTAGACACAAGAAGTTGAATAACAATCCCCATAAGAAGAGCATCTTCATCAAGTTTCAATAAATCATTTTTTTCAAGAATTGACCAAACTGAACGGCTTATAACATTAACATCATCATTACCATGTGGCTCTACCTCTGTTCCTCTGCTGAGTTCTTGGAAATTTTTAATTGGAAACTGAACTTGTTCCTTTAACGTTTTGTAGTAGATACACATTTGTTTTATATACGACTTTAAATCATCTTTTTCAAATGATAAAAAGTTAACGACAGCGAATGAGTCACGGAACTGAGAAGGAAAACAGGGTCTCGAAGTCAACCAAATTCTTACATTATTATTGACTTCAGCAATTTGAATAAACTTTTGAAACGTCAAATAACTTTGCTCACCACTTTCCTTGCGACCAAGTTTTGAATTTAAATCTGAAAATTCGTTACTGCCATCAAATATCAACAGACATCTTTCATTTTTAATAATGAACTCTATGTTTTCAATTTTGCAATCTTCTGGTAGCTGCTTTGAAATTTCCTCTGCCATATTTCCATTCAGATTTGTATTTTGTAGGTTGAGGAAAAATAAAAATATTTCATCAGTTTTCATCTGCGAAAATAACAATGATACCTGCTTGACAAAAGAAGTCTTGCCACATCCAATATCTCCGACGAACAAAACACGTCTGACTGTTTTGCTCTTATCTGACTGAAAGAAAGAATAGGTAGACATTTGCTCCGTTTTTCCATCAGGCCATGTGATAAGTACTTGCATCTCAGCGTAGAGGTTAGTATTTGAGATCAATTGGTCGTGTTGGATGGTCTTCTTTTCTCCGTCAGTGGCAAGAAAGTATTCTGGCCAAGGTAACGGTATCGGGCAGATATTTTGGTTATAAGCCTCCATTAGTGATGTCTTACCTAGGAAATAAAATGACGAGGTGGTGATGCTTATTACTGATGTGAGGAAGCTCCTTACTGTAAAACTCAAAATACTCTTAATTTTCTTCCCAAATAATTTGTATATAGGCTTGTGGATAGACTTGCAATATTACGTAATTTATTTTTCCGAAGTTTAGTTCACGGTATTCTGTAAGCAAATTACATCTTCTCAATAAACTATTAAGTTACTTTTGCAAATGAATTTTCACGGTTGTTAGGTTATGATAAAATCAAGAAGGAAATAAAAGGATTGAAGAAAATGTCACAAAGATGCTTGTTTACCAGGATGAAAACCTTTCTCTTCTGTATTCTGTTAACAAGAATGTAAAATATAGGTTGTTATAGACAGGAAGGCTGGTACTACATTAGTATTTAACGTTGAACTTATATTTGTCTGATGAACTAAACGAAACATGTTGAAAAACTTATATGAGATGGACTGAAATCTGACGAAATATGTTGATTTTGTATTAAATATATTTGCCAACGAAAAAAGTTTGACTGATTGAATAAAATACATCACCTGGTTACTTCCAGAGTCTTTAGCGCACCGAGCTAATGAAAAAAATATATATATAATAAACATTCTCTTCAAAATATGACAGCTTGGAATATCTCCTCGACTTTTCCTCAAATTCGTACCTAAAAATAGTTAATTTAATAGCTGCTTAATATTTACGTACGTTTTTTGATAGACTTGCAATATTACGTAATTTATTTTTCCGAATTTTAGTCAACGATTTTCATTTAACTATTAAGTTACTTTTCCAATGAACTTTTACTCTTGTTAGGGAATGATATTATCAGGGAAAAAATGAAAGATTGAAGGAAATGTAACAAAAGATGTTTATTTACCAGGATGTAAACCTTTCTCTTCTGTATTCTGTTAACAACAATGTATAATATAGGATGTTATAAACAGGTATATCTTATCACTTTTAAAAATATAGAAGGCTAGTACTTAATTTGTGTTTAACGTATAACCTATATTTTTCGGATGAACTAAACGACACATGTTGAAAAACTTAAATGAGATGGACTGAGTTCTGACAAAATATGTTGATTTTGTATTAAATATACCTGTCAACGAATAAGGTTTGACTGATTGAATAAAATACACCACCTGGTTACTTCCAGAGTCTTTAGCGCTCCGAGCTAAGGAAAACAAAAATATATATAATAAACATTCTTTTCAAAATATGAATGCTTGGAATATCTCCTCGACTTTTCATCAAATTCGTACCTAAAAATAGTTAATTAAATAGCTGCTTAATTTTTACGTACGTTTGTTGATAGACTTGCAATATTACGTAATTTATTTTTCCGAATTGAAGTCAACGATTTTCGGTTAACTATTAAGTTACTTTTCCAATGACCTTTTACTCTTGTTAGGTAATGATATTATCAGGGAAAAAAGTGAAAAGATTGAAGGAAATGTAACAAAAGATGTTTATTTACCAGGATGTAAACCGTTCTCTTCTGTATTATGTTAACAACAATGTATAATATAGGTTGTTATAGACAGGTATATCTAATCATTTTTAAAAATATAGAAGGCTAGTACTTAATTTGTGTTTAACGTATAACCTATATTTTTCGGATGAACTAAACGAAACATGTTGAAAAACTAAAATGAGATGGACTTAGTTCTGACAAAATATGTTGATTTTGTATTAAATATACCTGCCAACGAATAAAGTTTGACTGATTGAATAAAATACATCACCTGGTTACTTCCAGATTCTTTAGCGCTCCGAGCTAATGACAAAAAGATGTAATAAACGTTCTTTTCAAAATATGACTGCTTGGAATATCTCCTCGACTTTTCCTTAAATTCGTACCTAAAAATAGTTCATTAAATAGCTGCTTAACTTTTACGTACGTTTGTTGATAGACTTGCAATATTACGTAATTTATTTTTCCGAATTTTAGTCAACGATTTTCATTTAACTATTAAGTTACTTTTCCAATGAATTTTTACTCTTGTTAGGTAATGATATTATCAGGGAAAAAATGAAAGATTGAAGGAAATGTAACAAAAGATGTTTATTTACCAGGATGTAAACCTTTCTCTTCTGTATTCTGTTAACAACAATGTATAATATAGGATGTTATAAACAGGTATATCTTATCACTTTTAAAAATATAGAAGGCTGGTACTTAATTTGTGTTTAACGTATAACCTATATTTTTCGGATGAACTAAACGACACATGTTGAAAAACTTAAATGAGATGGACTGAGTTCTGACAAAATATGTTGATTTTGTATTAAATATACCTGCCAACGAATAAGGTTTGACTGATTGAATAAAATACACCACCTGGTTACTTCCAGAGTCTTTAGCGCTCCGAGCTAAGGAAAACAAAAATATATATAATAAACATTCTTTTCAAAATATGAATGCTTGGAATATCTCCTCGACTTTTCATCAAATTCGTACCTAAAAATAGTTAATTAAATAGCTGCTTAATTTTTACGTACGTTTGTTGATAGACTTGCAATATTACGTAATTTATTTTTCCGAATTGAAGTCAACGATTTTCGGTTAACTATTAAGTTACTTTTCCAATGACCTTTTACTCTTGTTAGGTAATGATATTATCAGGGAAAAAAGTGAAAAGATTGAAGGAAATGTAACAAAAGATGTTTATTTACCAGGATGTAAACCTTTCTCTTCTGTATTCTGTTAACAGCAATGTATAATATAGGATGTTATAAACAGGTATATCTTATCACTTTTAAAAATATAGAAGGCTGGTACTTAATTTGTATTTAACGTATAACCTATATTTTTCGGATGAACTAAGAGACACATGTTGAAAATCTTAAATGAGATGGACTGAGTTCTGACGTAATATGTTGATTTTGTATTAAATATACCTGCCAACGAATAAGGTTTGACTGATTGAATAAAAATACATCACCTGGTTACTTCCAGATTCTTTAGCGCTCAGAGCTAATGAAAAAAATGTAATAAACGTTCTTTTCAAAACATGACTGCTTGGAATATCTCCTCGACTTTTCATCAAATTCGTATCTAAAAATAGTTCATTAAATAGCTGCTTAATTTTTACGTACGTTTGTTGATAGACTTGCAATATTACGTAATTTATTTTTCCAAATTGAAGTCAACGATTTTCAGTTAACTATTAAGTTACTTTCCAATGAACTTTTACTCTTGTTAGGTAATGATATTATTAGGGAAAAAATGAAAAGATTGAAGGAAATGTAACAAAAGATGTTTATTTACCAGGATGTAAACCTTTCTCTTCTGTATTCTGTTAACAACAATGTATAATATAGGTTGTTATAGACAGGTATATCTAATCATTTTTAAAAATATAGAAGGCTAGTACTTAATTTGTATTTAACGTATAACCTATATTTTTCGGATGAACTAAACGAAACATGTTGAAAAACTAAAATGAGATGGACTTAGTTCTGACAAAATATGTTGATTTTGTATTAAATATACCTGCCAACGAATAAAGTTTTACTGATTGAAAAAATACATCACCTGGTTACTTCCAGATTCTTTAGCGCTCCGAGCTAATGACAAAAAGATGTAATAAACGTTCTTTTCAAAATATGACTGCTTGGAATATCTCCTCGACTTTTCCTTAAATTCGTACCTAAAAATAGTTCATTAAATAGCTGCTTAACTTTTACGTACGTTTGTTGATAGACTTGCAATATTACGTAATTTATTGTTCCGAATTTTAGTCAACGATTTTCATTTAACTATTAAGTTACTTTTCCAATGAACTTTTACTCTTGTTAGGTAATGATATTATCAGGGAAAAAATGAAAGATTGAAGGAAATGTAACAAAAGATGTTTATTTACCAGGATGTAAACCTTTCTCTTCTGTATTCTGTTAACAGCAATGTATAATATAGGATGTTATAAACAGGTATATCTTATCACTTTTAAAAATATAGAAGGCTGGTACTTAATTTGTGTTTAACGTAAAACCTATATTTTTCGGATGAACTAAACGACACATGTTGAAAAACTTAAATGAGATGGACTGAGTTCTGACGAAATATGTTGATTTTGTATTAAATATACCTGCCAACGAATAAAGTTTGACTGATTGAAAAAATACATCACCTGGTTACTTCCAGATTCTTTAGCGCTCCGAGCTAATGACAAAAAAATGTAATAAACGTTTTTTTTCAAAATATGACAGCTTGGAATATCTCCTCGACTTTTCCTTAAATTCGTACCTAAAAATAGTTCATTAAATAGCTGCTTAACTTTTACGTACGTTTGTTGATAGACTTGCAATATTACGTAATTTATTGTTCCGAATTTTAGTCAACGATTTTCATTTAACTATTAAGTTACTTTTCCAATGAACTTTTACTCTTGTTAGGTAATGATGTTATCAGGGAAAAAATGAAAAGATTGAAGGAAATGTAACAAAAGATGTTTATTTACCAGGATGTAAACCTTTCTCTTCTGTATTCTGTTAACAACAATGTATAATATAGGTTGTTATAGACAGGTATATCTAATCACTTTTAAAAATATAGAAGGCTAGTACTTAATTTGTATTTAACGTATAACCTATATTTTTCGGATGAACTAAACGACACATGTTGAAAAACTAAAATGAGATGGATTTAGTTCTGACAAAATATGTTGATTTTGTATTAAATATACCTGCCAACGAATAAAGTTTGACTGATTGAATAAAATACATCACCTGGTTACTTCCAGATTCTTTAGCTCTTCGAGCTAACATAAAAAATATAATAAACATTCTTTTCAAAATATGACAGCTTGGAATATCTTCCGACTTTTCCTCAAATTCGTACTTAAAAATAGTTCATTAAATAGCTGCTTAATTTTTACCTGGTTACTTCCAGATTCTCTAACGCTCCGAGCTAATGAAAAATAATCATAATAATATCATTAAAAAACATCCCATTCATAATATGATTGCTTGGAAGACATTTTGAAGGTTTTCTGTGTTTAAATTATCCCAAGATTTCATACTTACTTGGGTTCCAATTGCGTAATAAACAACCATAATTGATACCGAGATATACTCATTAGGCGATCACATACATGTACATATTTCGTATCTATTAAAGGAAAAGATTTCGTATCAATTGTATTTATTTGGTTTGCTAAACACAATTCCTATCATCATTTAGTTTATGAGTTTAGAAATAATGCAGTCTGGAAGTTCTTTTATTTCTGAAATTATGCATTAACAGTGATAATTTTCGTTGATCAAAGTATGATATAATAGAACACAACTGGCTAAATGTTAACTTGTTTCAACATATTGACGTTATGAAACATACCAGGTTGACTAGCCCAAGCGCGATAAAACCCAATAACAAGAATGATGGCTAGAATTCCCGCTAACCACGCCAGTACTGAATAAAGTCCTGAAAGATAAAATATTAGAAACTTTGCTGCCTCTTTTTACGTATTCATGGTATGCTACGTGGTATACATTTTGGGTAAGTATTAGTATAAGGGTTACCATATATCAGAATTCCCCGGATATGCTCTCATTTGGATTTATTAAGTTAGCGCCTGGGTGGACTTACAACCTTAAAACAATCTGGAATCTTTGTTAGACAACTTTGTAAGAATTAAAACGTTTCTGTACCGAGCAGATCAATATCAGTTTTCCCACACGAAGAGGAGAAAGGCCTCCCCTAGCCCACCTTGTCCAACAGGCCGTGACAAATTCCATCAGATATAATTTGGTAACCATTAATGCGTGCTGATTCAGCCCTTACTTGCGTTTCATCCTACATGTCAAAATCTATGCTTGTTGGTCACAATTACTGTTTGAGGGATTATGTACGGCATCGACCATCAGACGTACATTAAGAAAAGTACAGAGAGACACATAAAATGCTTTATTTCTATTAGTCCATTTGAATTGTCCCGTGTGATTAATTCCTCACCGTATTTTCCTTAAAATACAGATAAAATGCAAGTCCGATACATCATCCGATACAAACATATGGAAGTACATTCTAATGAATGTTTAATGGAATATTTAAACAAAGTATTTATTGAAGAAACTTGTAAATAAACTATACGCACCCACATACTTGCACACAAAAGAAAGAAATGAAGCAACAACTTCAATTCTAACGGTGACCGCTTGTTTGACCATTTCCCCATCTGAAGAAACATGTTCAACAATGTATACGCCTTCCTGTTCACGACGAAGTTGGTTTATAATAAGTGAGCCGTCTTCTGTAATTCTGTAAATTTTACAGTTCGCCACTGACATTGTCCCATCTTCAATTTGTGCGACTGGGCTCGGGTGGGTTCCTTTGTACCATTTCACGTTTCTCCCCACCAGGTTACAGTTGATGATTGCTGTACGTCCTTCTTCGTATGAAACAATGTCTCGACAAGTATGGAAGGAAGCTTGATGAGCAATAGAAAAGTAAAATGGTCGATTACAACTTAATTGGTATGGATTGGAAATAATATGCACCGTGGAGGCCTTTGAAGTATTAAAGTTTAAACCCACTCAGGTCAGTTAATATTGATTCGTAATAGAGTTTACAGCAATGAGAATCTTTTCAATTGAATCTCTCCGTCTGAGCTCAATCCTGTGTTGTGCCAAATAAACTTAACAATAGCACTCTCACTTTGCAATGTGTCGTCATTATAATTGATATTAATTTTAAACCCAAAACAAGTTTAAGGACATAAAAAGCGTTACCTCTTATATAAACGTCGACCATTCTTGTTTGTTTTTCTCCATCTGGGGTTATATATTCAATATAATAGGATCCTTCTTGTTCATGACGAAGATGGTTTATAGTAAAAGAAACGTCTTCAGTAAATGCGTAAATGTTATTATCTGTCATTTGTATAGTTTCTTCTTCAGTTGTTGCAACAGGGTCTTGAGGAGCAGTTTCCCTGTACCAATTGTTGATCAATCCACACCGGATCATGGCTTCACTTCCTTCCTTAGCTGAAACCGTTTTTGGACAATTAAGGTTCGAAGCTGTAAAGATATTTTCTAAACCAGAAATAGAAACTGAGAGATCGTATGTGATTTCGCCGATATTGTGCCAAGTGAGTCAAATTATAATTACAATTATTCAAAAATAAAACGATCTTGAAGTTGTTTTCAAGGTAAAGGAAACGTAGAAGCTAGTTTATTTATTTAAAGCGTGTTCATCAAAATACTTTAAGCAGTCCTTTAGGAAATATACATTCCTGTCGCTTAAGTTGCTTTCTTTGCCAAAAGTTAATTTGAAAATTGAGTAGTTTATAAACGCGTGTTGGCAATACAGCATATGAACTGAAATAATTATAAAGTTTACGCCTTTGTGCAGACACAAAACGAATTTTGTTTTATATCATTTCAATCAACTGATAAAATTTGAATAGTGTTAATACAATGAAGAAAGTAAGTAATGTTGGCAACAACTCGAACCATATATAGTCGACGTTAAACACAATTCATTTGGATGAAATATCCACCGTCCATTGTTGCTATTAGGTTTGTTTTAATCCGCAGTTGATTGTCAGTGCACTTCCTTCTACATCAGTTATTTCTTGTGGGCATTGGAAGGAGTAAGCTTTAACAGGGACACACATATATATATGTATCTATAGCTATAAATAAAGCCTTTTATTGTATCAAAACCAAGTGGTACTATGTGTGAAATACAATGTATTTAATATACATTTCACTAGTATCTTTTCAGGCTAGCGATATATATATGATATGATAGACTATATGTAAATGGTAAAGTATATGTCCCTTAAATTGTTATTCGTACAATACAGACATTCCCACGCATTAAAGGATTCATTCAACAACAAATTCATCAAGACGACATTTTATCTCTCAAGGTAAAAACTAGCGTAATATTATTGATATATGGCAGAAGTACCTCTGAGTTTAAGAGCCAACGTAGATCTCTCTTTGGTTCCATCAGATTCAAGATGCTCTATAGTGTAGAACCATTCTTGTTCATGTTGGATATTCTTTATGACAAGAGACAAGTCTTCTTTTATATCGTAAATATCTTGTCTCCCTATTAGTGTCGTTCCAATTATAGCTTCTGCAATTGGTTTCGTGTAAGGAGTGGTACCAAAATACCATTTACCGTTGGCCTTTCCTTCCATTCCACAGTTGATAATGACTTCACTACCTTTTTTTACTAACATATCCTCTCGACATTTGAATATGGCAGCTGTGCCGAGAAAAAAAGAAAACCAATGATGTCATTTATTTTCCTGTTGAATTGTAAGGAAGAACATCACATTAACACGAATCTCTACTTATTATTCGTTACCCTTAAAGGCTTGCAAATTAAAACAGACGCTCTGTATGATTTAATTTGCATCATCATTCTGTCCGGCATATTACTTCTTCATAGCTTCATCACATTCAAATAAAAGTTTTTTTTTGTCTACATTAGAAATCGAGTAGACTGTCAACCGAAATATGCTTTTGAGTAAGTTATACTTATCTAACTTCTTTTTTATTAGAACAAGTCATTAAACAGAAGAGAAATGCGATTTCACTTTGTAATCAAAATTAAAGAATATAACACTTCTAAGCATAAGCAATATCAATTTTTAAGTCACAGTGAACTTGAATTTTGAATGATCTATTACAAAACTAATGAACATAAATTTTCATCTCAGAGTGTCCCAATTGAGTAAAAACGTTAAAATGATGATAATACCCAAATATCCTCGAAGCATAACCCCGCCGTTCGTTGCTATTATTGTGGTTAAAGGTGTCAAAAGATAGTAGATGTACCAATGAGATAACACGAATGATAGTAATAGAAAGTGTACGTAGTACATTGAACAACACCACGAGTATTAACCAAACGGATCTGATGCATAGCAAACTTCACACGCAGGTTTTTTTAGCAGCATGAACCAACGCGTTATTTCAGGACAGCATGTAGCATAGGACACTAACATAACGGTCACTGACATGTACCATTTATACTTACTACACTACATTGTGTGTACTAAGCTATGGGTAGTGTACAATTGAGTCGGTACCTCACACAAGGACAACTCCACCGAGGAGAAAGCTCAAGCAAACAGTTACATTTGAAAGTTTTATGATTCCTTTATAACCTAACATGGAACATATTTGATCAGACGGAAATATGTGTGAACCAGGACTTGAAACTTGTCTTAGCGTAGGCAGCTGAGATTACACTTACCTATCTAATTTCGTCTTTTTGAACTAATATTCATTCGCCGGTTTACTATCCATTTTCTAAAAAAAAGGTCAGTTGACGAAACCACGGGCCAATCAGATTCGATCATTTTTAACAAATAGGAATGAACGACTATTACACAGAGTAAATTAGACAATACAACTAGCGTACATGGAGATTAAAGATCTACATCTTGCATTATGCGAGTGCCGCATTATCCTACTTGTGGTTGAACCGTACTAGAGTAGATACTACACCCAACTGCGGTTTACATTGCTGACATCGCATCACGTGTGATCGACTTACTCATGTCACAGATGGTGGCTTCGTTTGGAGTTAAAGCAGCACCGGACAGAGGTACAGACTTCTTTATGTGATTAGAGGTACATCATTATTTGTTGGGATACGATATTTGCTAAAAGGGACCCGCCTTGATAGAGGTCTAGTGCAAAAGTCGCCGGAACACGCACAATTTGAGGATGTTTTGTGTCTTTCCTTTTCATTGATACGAATGTGGTTAGACATTGGTAATCAAAACGGTGCCATGACCTGCAAGGAATGGGTACTCGTCTGATGACTTATCCTATGTGAATGGTAACATGTCTGTCTAGTAAGTTTGATATTCGTACCATATAGACATGCCCACGCATTAAAGGGTTCATTCAACAACAAATTCACCAAGACGACATTTGATCTCTCAAGGTAAAGTCTGCGTGAAATAAAATGTATTGCAAAAGTACCTCCTATTTGAAGAGCCAACGTTGATGTCGCTTTGGTTCCATCAGATTTAAGATGCTCAATTGTGTATGATCCTTCCTGTTTGTGTTGAACATTCTTTATAACAAGTGATGCATCTTCGTTTATGTCGTAAATATTGTAGTCCCGTATAAGTATTTTTCCATTCACAATTTCTGCGATGAGGCTGGAGTGGGGAGGGGTTCCGAAATACCATTTGCCATTGGCATTCTCTCCTAGTGAACAGTTGATACTGACTACACTTCCTCTTTGGACTAATACATCTTTTGGGCATTCCAAAGAAGTAACTATTCAGGTAAAAAGCACCAAAAGTGTAATTTATTACAGTTTTACAACATCAGTTAAATAAATTAAATACAAAACAAGATAAATCAGCAAACATTTGTCTACAGCGATACCAGTCCCATTTGTTGTAACACATCACACAATTAACAAAAGTAAAAAAGAAAATACGGCTTTCCGGTTTATTTTACATCGTTATTCCGTCCAAATTACTTCTCATATTTTTTTTCTAGACAATTTAACGAAAATGATTTTAGCAGGAAATCTTTTATTTCAACAAGCAGAAAGTTTACTTAATGACTAGTATATATTTTGAGAGAAAAAAACAAACAAAAGAAATATAGTCATATCACTTAATACCTGTTCCTTTTAGGAAGATATTTTAAGAACCGAGCAAATATGAGGTGACCTTTATGACAATTTCAAGTATAAAATGTGTACATCATATCATATTAAATATAAATGTGTTTTAAATTTCATTTCCCTTTAGGTCTTAACTTATTTTACTATCAATAGTTACCCAATAAAGATAAGGCGAATATCATAATAGCTGTTGTTGCCAACTTGATGATGGACATGTTGGACAATGAGCGTTGCTGGGTGAGATTATCTGGTGGAAAAATGATACATTACTTTAATATGATATTAGTGGTCAAAGTAAGCTGTTCTGCTTCATTAAACAGAATTTTCAGCTACAGGAATAGGAGACAATAGAACCAACAGTTATCTTTACTTTCTGATAATAATATATTTAAAGAAGGGCTTCTGAAATATCTAGTGATATCCCTCCCCGTTTGGAAGACATCGTGGTTCACAAGAATCGCGTCAGAAGGCTACCGGTTTGTTAAAGTTTGATGTAATGGTTCACGAGGACGTAAAATTATATAGTGTCAAATAGTTCTCTTCCCCTACTTTTCAACGTGAACGTTAAAGGTGTTGACACCGGCACCGACGCCAAATATAAGATCATGTTAAGATAAATCATAATAATATCTAGAATTCAGTATTTGCAGTATCATATCTATTCAATCAGTAAAAATAATGCACAAAGATGATGTCAAGTAATAGTGCAAATGAAAAAAATAAACCGAAAGAAAAATGTGTTTTTTCCTAAAAGTTGAGTGCAATCATACGATATTAAATTTGCAGGTATCTTGCTTGATTTCAACGCTGGAGGTACATTCACACCACTGCTACCCCATCAAATGAGTGAGGGGTTCAACTGAATAACGTTAACGCGTTCCAACAGAGCGAATATAGCGATAGCGTGAATGAAGCATGTCGGAAGACTTATCGAATTGATAACAATCTATTTGCATGTTCAAAAATGATACCGTCCATAAGAATTACAGGAAGCCCTAACATTGCAATATTTATGAAACGTCTCAATACGTGTTTGCTGATGAATTTCGGAAACAAACGTAGTCCAATATTTGTATCATCCACTTTTAAAAATTCCACGGAGGAAACGTTTAAAAACACCTGTTTTCATTGCAATGTAAGGAAATGACACAACTTCGCAAGCAACATCGGTAAGACCAAAAGAAAGCTACAAGAGCAGGAACCTAAGACAATCTAGCCACGAAAGTGAAAGTAAGCCTAGGCTAGGCCTAACGGTCGTAAACAAAAAAGATAGATTTGATTGGCACATGATCTGTTGGGCGGGGCTTGCATGTTTATATAATCTACGGACTGGTTAAAAAATCTGGCGAATTTCATTCAGGTCAAAGTTGTTAACGACAGATAACTAATTAATATTGATATGAAAATTGCATAAAACGGTGTCATTTTCACGGAACTTTTAGTGCAGTAAGCTGGAAAGGTCAAATTTTAAATTTGACAAATTATCTCGTTGCCTGCTAACTCAAAGTCCAACCTTGCAACCTGGTCCCATCAGGGAGTTGCTGTTGGGACAGCAGCTACCTGGTCCCATACATGGATATAATAATGTAGAATTACATGACTACCTACTGGCCATGTCTCTATCGTCAACTGTTGACGACCTGCACGAATGACCTCAAAAGCTAAAATCAAAATAAAATAAAATAAAACTGACCTCAAAAGCTGGCAGAACAGCAGTTAGCAAACCAATTTGCGTTGTTACCTGCAACTACTGATGTTTATATAAAAGTAAACAAATACGTTAGGTTTATTGAGTCTACGCTCTGATCCGCCGCTGGGAGAATGACAGGGACATGTAGTTTTACCTGCTTTGAAATCTCTACATTACCCACTTTCTTTATCGTTTATTTTCTTTGAGGATGACCAGTCTTTTTGAGAAAATTCAATTGGTTACTAGAATAGTGACCTCTTGCAAATTTAGATCATATCGTTTACATATAATGTTGAGTGAAGCCGAAAGAGTTAAATGTCTTCTTCGAAAGAGTTATCATTCTGGACATTCTCAAAGAGGGAAGTTTTACTCTTAGGAAATGTAACTTTACAAAGTAGTGTGCTGTAAACTCTATTGAAACCAGGGAGTATTGAACATTCAAAGTAGGGGTAAATTCTCTTTACAAAAATACTCCACCCATTCCAGTTGATTAAAATAGGGATAAAACAAGAAGCATAAGAATCGCAAGTAATAATACCATTTAAATCTTTACTAATGTCATAAACTTTCTACCAAAGAATAAGAAATGTGATTTGGATAAGAAAAGTGTAAAAGGTGGTTTACAATAATATATATACATTACTACCGTGCTAGATCCTCACATATCAGCATATAATTTGGTTTTGTATGGGAAATATAATATCACAAACTACCTTTGTTAATGTCGTCGTTGTAACAGCTGGCCTGTTGTGTACCAGTTTCGCGCGCTTTTTAACCGACAAAGTGACTCGGACCGAATCTGAATATATAGCATACCGTCGACGCAAATGCGTTTACACAAGCTGTACACAAAATGTTTCTCTCGTCGTTGTATGTATTTTAGATGTTAACGCTACCAAAGATTCAGAGTCTCTTTGGAAAGGACTCTTTAAAACGGCTTCTACCCGGCAGTCTGTACCAAATCAATCGTCCTCTTTATATGATCTCTAAACCCGCGTTGTATGCACTCAAACGCGAAATAGAAGTTTATGCATAAACAACGTCAACAAACATCAGAATATTACTGCCCTTGCTTAAACTAACGTGTATCCAAAACAAAATATTTTTAAATGTTATATTGGTTCTTACCTTTTACTTATAAGAGGTAGGCTTGCTGTACTCGTTTCGGTCAAAGAATTTAGAAAAATTACCGCTGCGAAGCAAGGTTATGAATTCTAACTAAACGTAAGATAACTGACTGCAATAGCACGTCTAGTCTGGTTATCACGTAGCTACTACAGAGGGAATGATTCGCGGGAATGATACGCATAAGTTGACCTTTGTATTCAAACCGTTCATGCAAGTACACGAAGAGTCATAGCTCAGCAGTTAATGATTGAACGAGCTGATAATGGCATATTTGTTTTCATATATCATATCATTAACATCAATATGTTAAGCATATGGTACGTGGTGTCATGTTCCTACTAACGACTTACCGATACTATATTAACGGTATATCAACAACTTGATGTTAATGGGACGTCTTATTCAACAGTTTAAGACATTACAATTTTTCCTCAGCATAATCGAAACTCTGACTTGGAATGCTGCATGTGCACTGGAATAGCCAGATGGGGTGGTGCGAATTGCATCCCCCAACTCACAGGACGAAACGGGGATGGCAGAATAACCTATGATATTGTAACGCCACCTCCGGATCCTCTGCCAGCGTTCCACCTGTCTGGCTCCTTCCATTCGGTTGTAGAAAGGGATGTCAATGAAAGGGATAAGGGGAATGTATTCAGAGGCACCTTTACGGGGGATTTCTCTGGAATAACCAGCAGGAAAACCCAAAAAAGCAAACAAAGAAAATATAGTACGTTTTTACTATCTATTTACATTCTCTCTAAACTACATGATATTTGTCTACACGTTGTAAATTTTTGTTTGTACATTACTCGACGTTGTAACCTTGACTAACTGGACTTGGCGCTAATTCCTCGGCTCCAAGTTCACAGTTATTGACTCGGCCCATTGACCTTGCTCCGAGCGCCAACCCATATCCGGCGTCCTGACCTTT
Source organism: Apostichopus japonicus (assembly GCF_037975245.1). NCBI lineage: Eukaryota > Metazoa > Echinodermata > Holothuroidea > Aspidochirotida > Stichopodidae > Apostichopus > Apostichopus japonicus. The sequence goes on from NC_092567.1 coordinate 15,725,702, forward strand.
GCGCCGAGCGCCAATCGTATTCGTTGCTGTAATTTTGGCGCTGAGCGGCAATCCTGACTTCGGTGCGGTTACCTCGGCGCCGAGCGCCAGACAAACATGCCTATCCCACCTATAGTGTCCCAGCAGGGCCGAATGTAGCTACCTACATGACAACTGGATTGAGAAACTACTGATATGTATGCACTGCCTTTAAGAAATATGCTCTTTGATAAATCATACTAGCTCTTCCAAAAATCCTCTTTTGAGTCTAGTGTTCTTCATTTTAACCCAAATATAATTTGTGTACATACAACACGTATACTAATGATAACAGAGTAAAAAACCTGACCAATCAATCACTGGTAGATCATATAGAAGATACTTAACACTTCAACTCGCAATATCCCGATTAGACTTTTAACCTCTGTCCCGCTTAGAAATTACAGATTAACAATGAATGGATTCATTCTTAAGCTAGGGTATGCGATCGATCATTGGATCCAGCAGTAGCAGCGTTGTAGCCTAATCCTGAACATAAACAGGTTCAGTACAATACTGCTACACATAAACAGAATAATTCGATCTCAACGAGGCTTTCCCTCCCAAAAGGTCATTTTTACTAAAAACAAACAACAATATGCAAGCAATCACTTCACAATACAGTAGAAACGACGATAAAAGGGCCATTGTCACAAGGGCAATCGCCATATTGACTCGTATTACAAGATTACAAGATATTACAAGATACGTATTACAAGATACTGGCGGTGCTATTTGCTTCATAGTGCCGTGTGACCTGTTTCTCAGAAAGCTTTACTCATTAGCCTTGCAATAGAACATTTGAATTTGGTTTTTGACAAATTTAGTGAAATTGTCCATTTCGGACCAAAAATTAATGTTCTCAAAATAATGTCAGAATGTAACCCCCCGATTCGTGCGGCATCACTCAGAAAAATCTTCTTTCTGGACACATATGGCATTTTAAGAAGTTTAAGCCTATTAACTTGATATGAACTGACATCAATATATAATATTGAAATTTATTAATAAATTTCATCTTGAATCTAATCAAAATAGCGCCATCGACCTTCCCTACACCGCTCTCAAGAAGTTCTTCCAAATGGCTTATATATTTTATAACATACGCACTGAAAAGTCCTCAGAACAAAAAGATAAGTTAAATGGATGAAAATGATTGCACCATTTTGCATCTTAACCTCCTTACCGAAAAAAGTTTTACAAAGGGGAGAGGACACCCCTTCAAATACCCTTTCCCAGAACGTACGGAAGCCAATTCCGCCCCACATCTAAAATTCAAATTCTTTTAAAGGGCGTAGATCTAGAAATGGTGTCTTGAAAAGTCATATCACTACAAGCGTTGATTATAATTGAGCTCCCTGACTCGAGGAGACTTTAGGAGACAAATTTGGCTTTGCCCCTCACACCTCGAAGGTTGGCTGTACGGATCAATGAGTTACTTAACAAGTATGTCGTTTTACTAAATGCTGTATTATATCAATCACCGAACCACGTGTAATTGAGCTAAACATTGAAGCACTATTGCAAACCTGGGCTTTATGTTGTGTATAATATACACATTGTGACTTTGCGGTGTAATTGCAAGATACACAGTTACCAGTTGTTTAAGTCAACAACATGTGGTTGACGGTGTCTATTAGGACAGCAAAAAGGTAAGGTCAACTCAACTACAACCTTATAAATGGAAAAGCAACGATAAAGTATTCAGGTTATCTTGGTGCTGGTTGATAATATTATGTAAAAATTATGTACGCTATAGAAGAATTAAAACTATTTAACGATAAGATGTGTTTCAAGAGATAAAAAATTACTATAATATGCTGTAGACTGATTTAAAATATACTGCTTTCTGTCCAGGTTTATGACCACTTTTAAGCTTTAGATAAAAAACCCTTTTCAGCACCCGAGTTTTATCAATCAAAGTGCTTGAAGTTCATAGTCTATTGCACAGACCGTTGTCTCAGTTCCTCACATGCTTTTTAAGAAAAAGTCGCCCAGGAAAGAACCTGGGCACGAAAACCAAACCACCGAACGACTGATCCGCTCTCAACCACAGTCCCTTTGCATCGGGACTGTGACTGTGTGATCATCGTCGGGTGTGCATCATCATTCCCCTCGAAAGGGAAAAGATACTACACATGATCTTAACCAAAAGGCCGAGAAGCGAAACATCTCAGGTTAATTAACAATAATCAGAAACACAATTAAGGTCTGATTCGACTTTACAACTCTCAGGACGTGACTGGCGGGAAAACCAGCAAAGGTCATTCCAGAAGCTTCGATTTGGGTCTCTTGATCACATCACATGACATACACGATAATGAATAGTTATGAACTAATAACTACTCAAAATACTAAAGATTACCGTTGATTATACCAAGGAGAGGAATTGAAATCCTCGGCACAACAACAAAAAGAAAAGGTTTTTCGATTACATTAAATGGATATTTGGTGACTGAAGTTGAATGTTAAAATATGAAAAAGTTAATGAAACCCCCATTTCATGGCACTTTGCATGGTGAAACTCAATTTTTTTCATAGGAAATAATATTTACATTAATATTGCATTTCGATGAAATTGTTATTCCAATGTATCCTGACAGCTAAGCAAACAATCCATATGCATCAGGTTTCAAGGATAACACAACAAGACGTTTATAACAGGAAATAAAGCTTTTGAAGAATATTTGCCTCAGTCTGTGAAATCACTCCAAAGGGAAGAATCGAACGTTAAAGAGTTTCCAATACCATTGAAGTTTAACAAAATCCAAACATAGAAATGCTTCAAAAATTGTAATAAGAAATGCAAGCAAGCCCTTATAAGATTTTATGACAAATCGCACGAGTTTTTTTTCGCTACTGAACTATACACACTTGCGCGAACTGTGGTCAAGCAATACCGTGAAGGCTACAATACATAATACGCATGTTTCGTAACTCATTGAGCAATTACACATAACCATCCATTTCCATTACGTGGTATGTGGGTATTTGGCGACATTCTTCTTTGACTTCATTCTAGAAAGAGAAACAAAACAAATGGAAACGATAATAAATACTGCATATAGAGAAAAGTATGATTTGAAATGTGGCACAATAGTAAATTAAAATAAACAATCAATCATATCAATTAAATGTATTTTTTTTTGAGCGAAGAAGAACCAGGGATATAGAGACATTTTCTGAAGCATTAAAAGTGTCGCACAAGTAATAATATTGGAAATCATTTCAAACATGCATAAACTTACCATCTTTTGAATGTCACTTAAAGTCCCAACAAGTTGAGAAGCAATGTCTCCAAAAGTCAATCGCTGTGCCGCCGACATACTCCAACAAGTCAACATCATGTTGTAGCTGTATGTAAAATAAAACCGTTAATTTTTCTGTTAACGTTTACCTACGGCGAGTTAGTTACATCTTCCAGATTCAATAAATTATGCTTGCAAAAATCACCATTGGTCTTTAATGTCAAGGAAAAAAATAACTTACATAGATCCAGGGCAACATGAGGGTTGATTTAATACATTTGATTGTCGAATGTTCTCTTCTAACTGTATTTTATCAAGTCCGGCATGCGGAACTTTACCTGCAGTATTAAATATAAAAAAATATAATTCAATAAGTACTCTTAATGAATACTGAAAACAAAGCGTTACACAGTATTTTCACAGTCTTGTTAATTCACTACTTTATATTCCTATAATTGACCGAACCTATAAGGTGAGGTTCGATTGGGATTCTATCGATGCATCACAAGAACGGAAGGATTACATGGGATTGCACTGCTGACCTTCTTCAGTTTTTAAAGGATCGTGAATGGGCAACGCAACAAGGAAGGATTACCACAACGGGATTTGTGGGGAGAATATGACTACGCTGGGAGGGCATGTAATCCCTCTGTTTGTGTGATGCGTTGGTATACTCTCAATCAAACCTCAACTTAGGCTTAATTACAGGGTTCCATCCCCTAATCAAACTTCACTTAATGATATTTCAGAGTAGAGTGTCCATTAAAAGATGACAAGAAGACAGTCCATGACATTTATAAACTGTATTTACTTCAACATAAAGTTTCTTCCATTGAACTGAATACAAGTTTTTCTCAGTTCCTACCTGGTACAACTTAATGTATATTAAGATCTTTCTATTTCATTGCAGCAAGTTTAACTTTTGCAATGCAACTTCTTTATAACCGTACTCCTTTTATGCGGGCTTACTCTTACCAATTTGACTCTTGACATGTTACATAACAGAATTTTTAAGACTTTCCCAAAATCGCATAACTAAAGAATTGATGACCTTGTATGAATTCTTTCTTATAGAAAGTAGCAAAAGTTTCCTCTGACTGCCAACCTCCGACTTGATGAATAACATTTATGAGGTACTATTGTAGCACTGGCAGCTGACCCTTCTGCAGCCCTTGTACTGTGAGTTTTCGAAGGAACCGGACATCTATAACAGAGTGTTCAATGACTCATCTCAGCCACATAGATTAAGTGTATCTTGTAACAGACTTTTATGGCTTTGAATAACTTATAACGAATTGGTCCCCCCCCCTTCTCAGAAGACTGGTTGTCGTAAGGTAATGCAGTAGCACTTTATATACGCTAACCGGTTTGTCCTGAGGATAGTCACAAAGAATCACTGTTACAGGTTTCATACCTGGCCGATATTGCTTGAAATGGTTATTTATGTAAACTTTTACTTCAATTTCGTCAATATTCATGTCTGTAATATTAAGCAGTTGAATGGTTAGACGATGAGTCGATACAAACATGACTAACTTCAAAAATACTTCTTCGAGGGTAAAAAATTGTCAAAAGATGTATGAACCTTAAATAGCTAAGAACTAATGAGGCATCTCATATTCTCTTGTATTAGATGTTGAGGTTCTAAGCTCAAAGGCACTCTTGAGGAACCTCCCAATAAGGAGGTGAGTCCCAATGGTCTTCCTGCTGCAGTAAAATGCTGACAAGGCTGACCTAGCTGTGTTTAGGGCGCTGTAACTCAATCCTCGGTTAAATACCATTGTATGACAGTCCAGTACTTGTTAAATTTCTTTGTACTGCTGAAGTCTCTCATTTTGTTGTTGTAATTGACTTATGCCAATTAAATGACAATGCATCAATGTAGAGAGCCTCTGGGTTTGGCTTCCATGAGGCAAACGTTTAAGTTGAGTATTCAAACGTGCCGTAAAAAGGTTAATGTCTGGCATGCCCGAACTTGTAGATATTTCCTAGTTATTATCGTCATAAATACGTGACAACTTGTTAGCTTGTATATTTGCTTAGCCAGGTAAATAGCAGAATGACAGCCAAATATTTCTTTCCATATACCAATGCCAAATGGCTTTCGTTTTCTTAATTGTTTTGTGGTAAACATCGGTGATATCGTCAGATCACGCTGACTCTACCGTCAGTGTCAGTGTTAATGCTCAATATTTTAGTTCTTCGTGTTAATGAAACCAACAACCAGTGAAGTTCAGCTCGGTTCCGTCAGCGCATTGTGGTCATTTTCTTCAGCATATCATTAGGTTTAAGCCTATTGATTTGTATAATATGTATAGCTAACAATTAAAGGAATGGCTAATGTTGAATTGGTTTACTTTTACTTTTAGTAGCTTTCACATTAGTAGTTTTCCAGATCCAATGGCCCTCTAAATATTTTACAAAGATTGAACGTCACTCTCCCACATGAAAGAAACAGACGAAATGAAAACTTGCCAACCTAATGAGAAAATTTCCCACAGTAACACAGCATAACTCCAAACGTCACAAGCAGATGTATATTCTTTCAAAAAGAGCGTTTCCGGTGATAACCAAGCTAGCGGTGGATATTTCTAGAAAGAAAGCAGAACAAGTAGCGGTCTCGTACACAATCTATACATAAGCTTTCTCGAAGGTAGTTGTTCACCTTCATCTTAAATTTTAGATATATAATTGAGAAAATGTTACTTGAGCAACCGTTTGTCACCCTTGGCAAATCAGCTTCCGAGTTGCAACACAGTACTCTATAAATCCGATATTGAATATTTAAGTTTACATAATGATTTAGACTAGAATGACTCATCCTTCTAAATAATATAAGTTAGAGAAAAAAGAAATCACTTCATGTTTCTCTTTGGATATCAAACTAAAGTATCAAGTGACAGACTGTTTTTTTTGGGCAGACGAAAAAGTTCTAATAATTACCTTTCTTAGTTCTTCTTCTACTTTTGGTATCGCCATATCTATCGGTCGGATGTCGTATAGTTTGCAGAGCCCGTCTCCGGTCAGAAGGACTTTTCTCAAGCATAGCACTGGATGACAAAACTTGACAAGAACAATTACATCACAAGCAATTTTCTCAATGTTCTGATACCCTCTTTGTAATGCACATTAAACCTAGACGGTGCTCATCGCACCCAATGCAATCATTCACATCATACACAAGAAAACAACCGAACTGTTATTGCTTAGAGTCCGATGCAAAATTGTATAACTCATAGTTTTTCATTAAAAAATAGATCCAACCAAAAGATGTTATACACACGATTTGAGTGCCATACATTTCACCAATGGATATTACTGTCAGTATAAAACTGTTAAATTACGTAACTAAATACGTTGGTTAGTACGCCAAATACATTGCAACAATTGTTTGGTTATGTAACTATTAACAAATACCTATGTAGGCCTATGTTTTTAAGTACCTTTTGCGACACAAGGAATTCCATTCCTTTCACAATATCATACGAGAATCCAAGAAGTTCTTCGAATTGTTGTTCAGCTTTCGTTGCAAATCTCGAAAACTTCTCTTCCACCTCAGAGTACCGAGCCAGAATGAAATTTTGCAGGGAGCCATTTTCCAGATATTCGTAATATATTGTATATGGAACTGTAATAAAGTTGAGTAGTTCACGAAATTCAATAATGGTCTGCATTCTGCGAATAATTGACAGCATTTTATATGAACTTTGTCATTTACTTGAACCACAGTTCAACTAATAAACATTAACATTGGTGCCTTCAAGGTTTGTCTCTTTCATGATGTTAACTTCAACACGGTGACTAATATTGCTTATATTATATATGTATTATATATATATATTATATATGATATATTATATTATATATGTTATATTATATTATATATATATATTATATATGTTTTATCCATAACTCGACATATTGTTATGATGATTCCTATTTTGACAAGCTAACCACCCGGGCCCGTTAATCCTATTGTTGGAGCACAGCAAACGATGTGTGATATCAAATATTCTAGTATTCATGATGACTCATCAATGGAATGTTATACATTTGGAATGTGTGCTCAGCTGTTAATCAGTGCTGTATGTATTTACATAGATAAGAAATGGGTTTTACCCATTTTGTTATTCAAACTCATATGGAATATCCGTCTCTGCAAGTTAACAATGCATTAGTTAATGTAAAACACGAAAGGTCACATGATTAGAAGATGACACTATTCAACTTATAACAGGATAGAATCCGAACTTGGTGGTTTGAGTGTATGCCTGGTCGTTTGCTATACTGCGTCATTTGAGTTATGACGTCATGCATAGGTCATAGCTCATATAACCACAAAGCAGCACTTTGGCTATTACAAATCTACCGAATGACACAATGTTCGGAATCACAATCCAATGTGGGATATCTGAAGTTATCAATACATGAATTAATGTAAAATGCAACATGTGATTACAGAAGATCAAAGGTCACAATTAGCTGAGACTGCGATATTTTCACTTGCAAACATAATGGTGTCATAAGTTAATGATGTAGGGAAATGCAGATTAAAGAATAACATATAGCTCATCAAGATAGACTCTTTAAATTTCACCGAGCTGCCTAATGCAATTTATTATTTTAGCCTAATGTGGGTATTCTGAATGATATGAGAAGGAATAAGTAAAACAACTTACACTCAGTAATCGAAATGAATAAACATTCCACTATATGAGGATGAATCCGAAGGCTTTTAATACTTCTTGCAACGCGTTGGAAATTTCGAGCATCCTCTATGCTACATATCTCTGCAAAAGATATAAATATGGTCATAATTCCGAGTTCTTTTTCATAATTAATTAATGTATCACTCGTACGCTAACTTCATTACGCATCTGCGGTTTGTTTAATATCAATCAGCAATATGTTTAGCCAAGCAACAAGTGCATTACACTTATTGCCATGTTTGATTCGTTTCTATCTGGTATTCCTTCTAGTCATTCTCAATAATTTAAAGCAGTGCAAGTCGCTTGATAGTTTGGACGTTATTTAGCATGTAGTTACTCGACATCGAGAATTGTAAAAAAGACCCCTTTTAATTATCATTTGCATACTATGTAGTCATGCAATTCTTGATTAAAATGTTTGGCAAAACTGCTACGAAAAAAAGTCCGTTTACATATCTCGCCTGGCTGATTGATATTGTGTTGATCAATTTCAATTTAAAACTATCTTTCAAATCAACACTTTTGTCAAGCTGATACTTACCCCGTAGGCTTTTGGCAAAACAAGTATGTTCTTTCCTGTCTTTGGTTCGAAAGTTACCTCGACGATATTCAAACAAACAGCCAACATCAACGCACGGTTCAGAGTAAATAGGAAATTTGTAGTTTGCCATGATGCTTTGTCTCTTTCGAACAAGAGTTGGTGATGCGTCCGTAGTAACGTCAAGGTCAACTGTGACAGAACCTAGTAAATGAAAGATAGCATTCAGTCCATGTTGTAGCTGACTGCATTTTCGATTTCTCTTTTGTTTTGAACAAGATGAACGCTTCGAATTCCTGGCCGAGAATACAGTCAGAATCATTAAGAAGTCAAAAACAGAAAACCGTACACTGTATATTGTTACGGGGCGAGGAGGTGCATATATATAAATAATATATATATATATATATATATACATTTGTATGTATATCGGTAGATGTGTATTTAGGTATTACCATCAAAAATAGTTGTATCTTGCAAAGTCTTCGAATTGGTCATTTGTGTTCCCATGTCAAGACTCCGCCTTAGAAAGTAGAAAGAGAAGATACATGGATAGTGGACATCATCATATCATTAGAGAGCATTTCAGTGTAATACAAACCATCAAGGCAGTAAGTGCAAACGCCAAAAGAATCGCATATTGTTTTTCTGTGTTAAGTACCATTATTTACTTTTGGAACTCCCTATTACTTATCATAGTTAAAACGATCGTCATGTATATGATAAGTTACATCATGTTTGTTTATATATATATTGCTCAAAGTTCAAGGAGATTGTGATGCTACAGTTCATTAATAGCGATTTTGGCATGTGCATGTAAAATCTGCAATCCGCTCAATGAATTTGTTTCGCTTTTCACCTACGGTATTTCAGACGTATCGTAAGCCTCATCAAAGAGACTGTACGTACATACCTGACCACCTAATTGTAACCCAAAATTATAGTAGTGACATACATATAAATAAAAGCCCCTCTCCTATCATATTTAATGTCATCATCCATTCCGTAAGTCCTGACCTCTTTTCAGAAGTCTAAGTTTATATGTGGCACATTATAACTAGCTTACCCTCAATCATCCACATCGTCCTTCAATTTTACTTTCCTCGTTACCATATATCCATATTCTCTTTCATGGGATGAAAAAGGGTTACGAGTTTTTATAGGTTAGCACCCAAATTTCAATAAATGATATATGTTTAATGGCAGGACAAAGAAAAGTGAGGAGGGTAACTTCGATGGGTTTAAATACGTATGTCTATTGAATAACTCAATGATATATATATATATATAAGCAATTTATAAATACCATACCTTTCAGTTTCTCTCTTTGTGTTACCTATAAAATTTCAACGAAGCAGACAGAATTAAGAATAGTGTAAATCATTTGGTAGAGATCACATCGTCCGGCGTCTTATATTCTATTAAAAGGTTAGGGATTTTTTTCTCTTTAACTTGTGAATATACAGCATGTAAATTTACTTTAGAGAGTGCTAAGAACATAGACTAGCTGCATAATCTGTTCTCTAAAATACTTACAGTGTCTTCGGACTAAACAGCACAATGCAGTTAAGATCGCAATGAAGAATATTGTTCCACTGAGTATTAATGGGAGCATCTTATCTGATAGCAAATTAGATAAATGATGATTGTTTTGTGTTAATCTGCGATTATGGTTCAAAATATCAAAATTCACGTAAAATGGAATTAACAACATCTTACACTGTTAAAAGAAAATCTGTTAAAAAACAAATTTCTGTTGGCAGCAAGGTTTCCAGGAAATGACCGTTATTTCAAAACTGCACTGAGATAATCAAGGTAAAATATACAGTCTAAATGTTATCTATAGTATTTTCTTGCATTATAAGACTTTGTCCGTAAAATTATTATGATACGACGACCGTTATTTGACACTATATTATATGTAAAATAAATAGTCTAAACACGTTATTTATTCAGTATTTTTCTTGCAATAAATGGGTCTTTGTCTGTAAAATTGCTTTATTTTGAAGGTTACTAAACACTATGTTCTGGGTAGATATACAGCCTATAAATTTACATTATACAGTGTTTTTTCTTATGGTCGCTGTGTTTTCTTATGGTCATATGATCGCTGTGATTATATTGTATGTTAAATAGAAAAAAAAAGATAAACAAGGTCAAGGAAGGTTAAAGTAATCTTTGTCACATAGCAGATAAAAGTTTAATTTAAAGTTTCTGTTATAATCACAAGAAAAGTCACTCTCTTAATTACAAATTTGATATGCTACAAAATTACCCAAACATGTGTCAATTACAGTTGTAATCACTCCAGCTTGTCTGATAGAATTACTCATTATCAGTGAGATTATAAAAGAACACAAACAACAAATTATTGTTCTCTGAACTTTTATAAGCTGAAGTCATACATAAGATTAAACTTCAATAAGACAGGCGTTGATTGAGGGGTTGGGAAATTGCTGGGTGCCCCAGCCTTCCTTTCGAAAAAAAATCCGTTTTGTTATACTGACCGTACTTTCATTGCTTGAGAAATGTACTGATAATTCCGTATGTGACCATATTTGTCTCTCAGGACACTTCAGGAAATCCTGGATCAGAGAGCTGAAAATGTTCACAACTAACTAATAATAAAACACTAGCTTTAACACTTGAGACTTGCTCCACTCCCACTAGTGTCACAAACACATTCTGTGTTGCTCTACAACAAGAGTTAGTTACATATGTACTTGATGCATTTTAAGTTCATTGCATTATGTGACTACAGGAAGTATTTTTCATTATGCATTGCTTCACTTTCATGCTTTTGGCATCTGTCATCCACTCCAGATCGCCCTCAATGCAGCCCTCATTGTCATATTGGCAGATGATGTATTGGACTGACTTTACTATCCAGTCCGTAAAGTAAATTTTGAGCAAACTCCAATGTAACTGCACATTACCACGGATAGTTAAGGTCAAAGACATAGAATAACTTTAGGCAAACATCAAGAGCCTTCAGTAAGGTCTACTGATGCAAGGGCGTAGGAACGGGGGGGGGGGGGGCGCCAGCCCCCCCCCCAGTGAAAAACATGGGGGCGGAAGTATCATTCCGCCCCCCGCTCCGCAAGTCAGAAAACCCATTTTTCATTTCCAAATGAGAAAAAAATCTCATTTGGAGCACCAAATTGCATTTAAGGCCAGGTGAAAATGCAAAATTCTTTACAAAATGGAGTGAGAGTTGAAGTATGCTATATTGCACCAAATTGCATCTGAGGCCACCTGGAAATGCAAAAAAATTCCAAAGGGGAGGGGGACACCCCCTCCCCTTAGACCCCTCCCCCAGGCCGGCTATCAGTCTTTAGCCCCCCCCCCCCACTCAAAAGTACCTTCCTACGCCACTGTACTGATATGTTCTATGCCAATCCGCAACAACGAAACTTTAATGGGCAGCATCACGATCACCCACTATTAAAACAAAAACCTGGCGGTACTTATTCCTCCAAGTATTTCGGCGCAGTGGTACGCAGTGGTACCTACCTTCAACATTCAAATAAACAAAGTGGCTAAGCATAATACCGTTTCCTAAAGCCCTTCCAACCTTTTTGCAACAAATGCATCAGAACTTGTATATCAAAGTAGGGTAGCTCATTGACATTCATTGCAAACCTATACCTATCCATGTAAGTTTACCTATATATAGCCTAGGTTACATTCTAACAGGGACACAGCCTACATAAACAAAAACAGATTTATGTTATAGTACTAACAAATTGGCCTAGCTTAACTTGGTAGTAGGTGTGTCTAACGCTGGTCAAGGCGTAGCCGTTTGTACTAACGGGTCTAGCCTAATGTCAGGCTATGCGTAGACACACTGTGGGAATATTTACTGCACAATAGAACCAAACTTAGATTCTGAAGACCCTCAAATTCCAATGCATAATGGAGCTTTAACCCTGATAAAGCATTGTTAGCATTAAATATCACAGTTCCGCAAATATCCAAATGCGTCAGTCGAACAAGCAAGCTATAGATAAATATAGACAGTAATATCAGATTCATTTTCTCTCTTTATATTTTATTTTATATTTATATTTTATATATTTTCTCTATATTTATATTCTTACTCGATGAGGTGGCTTTATCCTTCGTAATGCAATTCTGTGTGGTACTAATTGGAATTATATCTGTTAACAACAAAAACAAAAATAATAGTCGTCATTACAGTGTGCCATGTATTGTGATGGCTGAGCTTGCCTTACAATAATAAAGCTGTTTCCACAGGCTTTTCGAAATGTCAAATCTTGTTTCAAAATTGCAACCTGTAATTATCTTCGAATATCTATCATCTTAATAACAACAATTGCTTCATCTCTTAAATTGTGGTTCATTCATACTTCCTAAATCCTATTGGTCCATTCAGGTCAGCTGACCGTGGTTAATCCTGTGAGTAACGCACGGTAAAATTACGGGGCATCACTTTAATAAATCTTTGGTTATATGTAACCAAAAATGTTTTGTTTTATGATTTTTCCCCCACACAAATGGTAGTGTATGAATGAACGGGGTTAGTCAACGGTCTAGCGTGATTGTGCATTAATCCTGTGAGTAACGCACGCTAGACCGTTGACTAACCCCTTATTCATTCTAATAATTTAAACAGAAAAGTTCGATACCTTCATATCCTACATTGAAGTTCAACATTTCTTTTTGGGTATATAGCCTATTTTAATCCAAATATTGGACTTTTTCTGGAAACTTTATTGAAATGTATAAAGTATTGAAATGTTTACTTTTTATTCCAAAATGTTGGCGTTTCATCTCAACTTTCGAATTTGCTCTCGGATATCAAACATGCCAATATATCCTCGAAGTTATAACTTTTTGGGATAGGTTGTATTAATGCAATAATTTTATGAATGAGATAAAGTATTTATTTGTAAACACTAATGAAAACTCACACAAGCACGTGTTGACGGCGGCACAATTTATATAAGTTCCGAACCCAGTGCTTGATATTTTTTATTCCATACATGGATTGTAATACTCATTAAACAATAAACGCTTAAGATAATTTCAAACAGACTTTTAAACTTATTGGATTTATGATTTTGTTTATAAATCAACTAGCAATTATTGATCGACAACAGTCATATCATTGGTGCCGACTTCACCGTTTGATCAACGCCACTGAGCATGATGCAATAGCGTCAAAATGCGTTATACTTGTTTACTATCGTATGAAAAACGACACATACCTTTTACTTTAAAGAGAAATTTGCGTCTGGAGTAACGTTTGTCGGTACAGGAGAAATTCCTTTCACTCAGTTGATTTCCCTGTATTTTAACATTAAGAGACCAAAACGTATAGCTGCAATTTCCCATTGAAATTCCGTCTATTGGCCGTTTTGGTACCGAGGTCCTGAAAATAATCTTCGTAGTTTCTCTCCAAGTAATGTTTGCAGTCGTCTTCTTTACTGGGCAAACTAGACAAACTAGTGTGTTAAGCTGTACTGGACATTCAATCTCATCTCCTGTAAACTCTGCTGTCGATGGACATTTTATAATAGTATCTTGCAGAGTGGCTGGAATTGCAAAATATAACAACTGGTTGAAATAAATAAACACTATAATTTGTTGCTCAGGATATGTAATTTGCATATGGATTGTTAAATACATACCTCTTTCAAATAGGAAAAGTAAGCCCAAGATGATGTACACAATGGAGTACCTGTAGGCTGCCATTCCACCAGTAAATACTCAGAAATACATTAAATGAAATATCTAATAACTATCCGTGCGCAGTCGACACTCACGCAAACGACATCATAAAGATTGGGCGTATCATTTTACAGGCAACTACAAGATAGAAAGTGAATGTAAGGCAATACCCGAATGTTAACAAGTATCACTCGAACGATTGTTTCACTTTGTTTTGTGCGTGCTGCTTCGTGTTCAAGTTCATTTTATATATCAAGGGTACTGTGCAGTCGAGCCACTTTACACTCAATACGTTCGCTAAACGCAATCAGACGTAATTTTGTGAGGGTAAAAATCACAATGTGTAAGGTTAATTAATGCCTGTAATTAGGTTCTGTATTTGAAGTTAGTTACCTGTATAACAATAAAACAAACATGACAATGTAACTTCAGTACATGCTTTTGTACTTCATCTACATTTTGTATAATCAGATATGTTTGGTACAATGGAATTGTCAATAATCTGAAAAATGTCTTAATATAGATGTTAATTTATCATAATGATGCATTTACTTTGAACTTATCATTTTCAACACTTTTGTGAAACTTCCTCGTGTCCAAACCAACTAATCCTCCCTCTTCTCCAACTAAAGAGGAAGAAAAGGAAACCGATGCTATATTATTTTTAATATTAAGGAAACCGTATCGTCACAAATCTGGATGACCGATACAGCATTACACAACCATGTACACGCGCAGATACATTTTGTGTTCGATGTATTTTCTTTTGGAGTACATTGATATATTATGTAAGTAATTCTTAGCGTACCACAGTAGCGGGGTATTGGACCAATAGTTAAAGTTTTCATTACGCACCACATTTTAATAGAATGAAGTCACATATATAAAATGTTTTAATGTTCCTTGATTGGAGATTTAAATCGTCAATATGCTGTTTTGAAGGTGTTAGAGGGTAGGCGGAAAGAAATTTATCGATCGAGCGAGCAAAAAACAACAAACATAGCAAAGTGAGAAACATTACAAAGAACACAGTAACAACTGTAAATCTTAAAGTTTTGTACCAAAGTAAACACTGGATCGTGCTATAAATCAGTAGCATGTGCTATTAGGATTACAGTAAGAGGTGGGGATACGGTTACCCTCAACAAATCCAGGTTGATGCATTTGTTGGTATGACACATATCCTCAGTTCTTACTATAAACCTAATAGCACTTGCGACCGATTTATCCTATTTATCAACACGATTCAGTTTTTACTGTCGTACTACACTTTAAGATTGGCAGTAGTAACTGTAATCTCTGTATGAATCAGTTGGATCCATGCTACTAACAATACGAGTACTCTGAACAGCGAATAACATGTCATGTTGAATCAGGGCTGGATTGTAGTTAGTATATATATTGGGAGTCACTTATGTAGTGACTTAAAAGTAATTCGAAAGAATGATATGTAAAAATATTCAAGGATCAGTGGGACAATGTGGATGCAGAGTAGAGTTAAAGTCATCAACGTGTCCCAATTAAGTTAATATAGTCACGTAGACAGAATCATTTTAAAAAGATAGTAAATCTAATTAAAATATGAATTATTAGAAACAAAGGCAATATGATGGCAGATGCGCAACTAGGCCGGTGTCGCCAATAATATCCGTGACAAGCACCGAAATAATAAACCGTCATTCCGCCGAAACCGGCAGTTGAAGCGACCATTATTTCTACTTAACGTGGAATCAGTAAACCTATAGTGCCCAATGCTTATCTAGATATTCAGATGGCCCCTTTTATATTTAGAAATCGAATGAATACGGCAAGCCAAGAAATAACAAACGCCCCTAAGTATTGTTTAAGGCACCTCGGAATCACCAAATTGGGAATGGCATATAGGAATGGCAGTCTGGTCAACTAAAAGGTAATCGATTAAATTGACAGTAAGTATAGCAGGAATATTTTCACGTGATATTCACACAGTGCACATATGGACGGCGTTCATTAATAACATAAAACCGAGGTTACCACCTTACGTTAAGACCACTCTTATTTGCTGCTTTTTGCACTATTCTAGATACCTATAGACACTAGGTAAGTTTTGCTATCTGTCCATTCTTAACTCAACATAATTCTTGTTGCCCAACGATTTCCGTGGTTCTCCCTCCCTCTTTCCGAATAAAAATTCATGTAAACAAGACATACTTATATACAGTAGTTAGGATGATGTAGTATAAATTCACAATCAGGGCCGCAACCAAGTATACTTTTTGGGAGGAAGTGAGCCCGCCCAACCCCACCCTTCTTCACGCTGGTAAACAAAATGTAATAACGATCTTTGTGTACAGTTTATAAATTCATAACATGTATATACATGGGGTTCAACCTATACAGTCGAACATTCTTCAACATCGTTTAAAATTTTTCAAAATAGCAACATCTTACACCTGACTTCATGCATTGTCAATACCACATCCCTCACCCCAGGACAAGAAAAGTGGTTGCTTCTCTGCTCACATTGCATTGCTTCATTTCTTCTTATGCTTTAATGATTATTAAGTGCAGTTCTTAAAGTTCTATTCCGGTACCCATCAAATAGGAATTCAAACGAAATCATGTCCTCAGCGGAAAGAGCATAGGAGTACCATATCCGAGCGTCTAGAGGTGTCAATTACAAATAAAAAACTGTTCCAAACTTAAACCATGATGATCTTGAGTGCGGCGCTTCAGGATGTTATTTATTTATTTATTTATTTATTTATTTTTCAAATTTTCTATAGCGCCTTATCCAATCAGAAATTGTTTTAAGGCGCTTTACAGTAAAATACATTCAAACATGATATACAAAAATATAAATCGAAAGTGTAATGTATAAAAAGGGTAGAAATTTGTTATATACAATCTGACAATAAAATGGGAAATCGAAAATTATACAAACAAGTTCTTAAAATTTAAAATATATATGTTATGCTAGATGAGGCAGTCTGCAAAGAGTATCAATGAATATTCTAGATACAACACCTTTATAAATATGAATCAATAAAAGTAATTCAAGATTCAACACTTTTATCAATTTGGAATAGTCAACATAATGGTAAAGTATTCCAGTAAGGAGAGTGGTGTTTAGCAGGTTCATCAACCAACTTTCGATGACGATAACGAAGTAAAATAAATTACATTTCTACTTTTTTTTTCATCCATTTCTACAAATTCATCCATGCTTAGTGTTTATTATCCGCATATTTAAGTGATACAGTATTTGGTTAATTTGATAGTCATTTAGTGATAACGGTATATCAGGGTCTGACAAATTCAACAAATTAGGCTTCAGAAATACATTTCCCAAGTGGGTCTACTGGGTTTTGTGCACCGATAGCTCATGTAGTATATCGAGCAGTGCTAAAAGTGAAACAAATAGTTTAATACAGAAGGCTACTGTTGTAAGTTCTTTCCCATATAGCTTGTACATTCGGTGCATTGGCAGACGACAACGTATTTGTAACTTGTGAATTGTAAAGACTTCCATTCCTGAGTAAATAATGATAACCCACGGTGTTTTAAACATTAATATATATCACAGTTTACCCATTGACCTTCGTACCGGGATTGTTTGTGTTAGGTAATATGCATAATATCACGTCTACAGCTAACTGTACAGTACTTCTCTTTGTGTTAACTGAAACAAATGAAGTACAGTGAGCTCAACGTTATACATTGTAAGTAACATCCGTTCGGTATTTTGGTACTTTTGAACATTATTTACTGCTTCAGGGAGTAATTGATCTAACGAATTTGAACTATATTGAAAAATACTGTTACTTTTAAAGTTATTAAGCGTATCATTTAGCTCCAAAGAAATCATTTTATTGGTAAAATAATGTACAGTATAATGAACTATGGACGCACATAGTGTACACAAAATATACTGTCCACGGTTGATCAGCAGGCCTCGTTTGTACTCAAGTACACACTGAATTTGTGGTTTCATAGACCTATGTAACCTGCAGAACGAAAGCAGTAAATTATGTTTAAAGGGATATTCTGGCGGTAGACTATGTAAAACTTGTATCTTTGAGAAGTATATTCCACACTTAATATTTTAGTTGAAACCCTCATTTCAAGTATTGGCACAAACTATGGATTATTTGAATGTTTCCTATCATTTAAACAGCTTTTTCTTGCTCTTCAAAATATTGTTACGAAAAATGAAGACGTTTTAAAGTATGTTGCTCTGCAGGAGACAACATTCAATTTGCTGTTGCCAGATAGATTCACAAAATAACACTAAACTTCACAAATCTAACATATCTACCATACAACATGCTACCCTGGAGACATCCGTCAAAATATTTTGCTAGGTCATGAGCTCTAGCCATCAGAAGATCCTCAGATAGGTCTAATAATATATAGTCTTGAAGATGCTTAAATGTAGGTCAACTGGTGACTATACTTTAACCTCAATGTCAATATATCTGGAGATTAATTCAAGGCAATAGTTACTTTACCATGGTGATATAAAACAGCATCGAACATTTTGTGCGATTTTCAATTTCAAGTTTATTTTATAAGGAAGTCTTGAAACAGATTAATTAAGAAGGAAGCATTTTTCTCCTCTGACAGATGAAACACGTTGTTCCACATTGTGACATAGGAAACCCGATAGTTCACCATGACGTCATATTATATTTTGGCAGTTGCATTTTCCATTGCAACTGCTTTATCAACTAGCTATTCAGGTAAGTATTTAATTGTTTTGCTTTATTTTATTTCTAAACAGTTTCTTCTAATCACAGTGTAAACGTATCGATTTGACACATTATTACAGAGTAGAATAATGAATGTTACCATAAAACAGTAAAAGGTCATCTTGCTCACAGAGTAGAAATCTTTATATTATACTTCGGTTTTAAAATATAATGATGATGCTTCATAAGAATGGTATAAAAAGTTCTATAAATGGTTTTTTTTACAAAGCGTCGTCACTTAGATGTCCAGAAGAACTGTTAGTTGAAGACGGGAGCATCCAAGTTGTCAACTGTTCACTCACCACGTCTTCACGTACTGACCTATACTGGTACGCAGGAGCCAGTACGAGCTCATTTCCCATCGCGCAATTGGTATCAGGTGTCAAACACGCTTGGCCAGTGCAACACTACGATATTAGCGACGATGGTTCACTTATCATCAAGAGCGTTGGTCGTAATCAGACAGGTCCTTACACCATTTTACACTTTATGGAAGATTACGAGTCGGAACAAGACACTGTGTTTATAAATCTTATAGGTAATGATCATTTTATACAAGTTAATATGTAAGGCAGATCAAGTTATAAGATAAGATCTAGAAAAATGTTGGAATCAAATAGAACATATTAACTACCTGTTAAAAATCATTTATCGCATACGTTTTCTCATTATCACTTGTTTTAAGTTATCCAATTATATATGTTTCACCTACAGTGGCGATTCTTTTACTGACACGAGTCTATGTAGGTGTTCTACCGGTTCTTGTAAATACTCTACTTTCTGAAATTCAGCGAGCGGGTAGGATAATGAACCTTTTATGCCGTTACAATATGCTTGTTTAATCTTTCTTTTTCAATTTTATTTAATTCCTTAAAAAGATCATTGTCCAGTGATAGACCAGTGTACCTCATGTGAAGATTGTCTAATACAAGCCACTGAAGACCTTATACTTCTCACGTGTACTATCACCAGTCCAACCACAGAGAAAATATCACCAATCTGGACTTACAATAATGGAAGTATAATTCAAGGTCGAATACACGAAGAACGACTGTCGGATAATTCGTGGAACGCCAGTGTCAGTTTGAACATTCAAAGCTTAAACTGTGGATTAACAGTTTTGCTTTGCTCCAGTTTTATAGAAGAAGAAGAAAATGAACGAATGGGTGCTAGAGTAAATGTAACGTTTGGTGAGTGGTTTTTGTTGTCTTGTTGGCATTTAGGGTATTATGTATATCATTACTCAGACCCATTTATATTATGTTACGCTATCTTATGTTATGTTATGTCATGTCATGTTATGTTATTGCCAAACCTGATATTCATACTTTCAGTCAAGTTAAAAACAGGCAGTGTCAAACGTTGTCAAAGAGACATTCCAAACCGAACTTAATTGATTACCAACACAGATACGCGTTTATTCAATGTCGACGCAAGTAATTGGGATACTTTATCAAAGGATATTCTCGGATCTTACCTATAGTTAATGCTACCGTACATAATGTGAACCTTTTTTGAAATTTAACTTTTAGATTGAACATAATTTGTGCATGAAAAATTAGCTCAAAGCACCGTATTGCGTTTGTAACGTACATTTATGAGCACAGAGTTTAATCGGATGTATAAAGCATGACTGTATCTTAAAGCATTCTGAATTAAGTTGGGTTAAGATTTCAAGTGTTTTGCAGTTTCATTAATTGGATGTGTAAACGGTGTCATAAAAGTGTCGCATATATTCTTTTTCCAAGTTATGGGACAACTAAACAATATTAATTAAAATAATGCCATTATTGTTACAAATTTTCATACAGTTTTGTTATATGTTTGGTTTTCTATCATTGTCATTTACATTATATTTACTTATGAACTTATGCGCAAATTTCTTCATTTAATATTAATAGTGTCATGTGATGACTTGGAAATACCTAATGATGGAAATGCACCGATTCTCATTGTTGCGTGCGTCATTGCAATCGTGATAATTGTTACTATGACTTTTCTCATTGCACTGTATTGCGGTAAGTGACATTCTACTTAACAGTTTTACCATTCTATCAGAAAAAGGCAAAAAACACAATGCTCACATTGCACAGAAAATAGATAAGCAAAGAAATAGTAAGTGCAACAAGAGATGCATCTACATATAGGCCTATTTTGCAGTTTACATTTATTCACATGTTGTATACTATCTTCCCGATCCCTTCTGGTAGATGTACATGCAAAGTTGGGTATAAATTATAATAGTTCACTTCCTTACATTGGGCACATATTATGTTATACACAGGTTAGGGTATAAAGTACTAATACGCTTAAGATAAACTTTTTACAGAACAATGAGAAGGTATACAAAAGGCATAAAGTCATGAAATTCATGTAAGTATAATTCCTTCCAATTATACATACATTTCGTGGATAATGATTGATAAATCCAAGTATAAGAGGCCGCTTGTAACGTTTACATTGCAGTAGAAATCCACAGATTGAAGCATTGTGTATAGCCCCAGGTTTGCCCGATTGGTCTTTGAATTTCAAAGCATGTTGCTACGTGCTAACTTGCAATTTATGTAGTCAACCTTTCATCAAAAGATATGGTAGCTTTAACATTTTGTTCTAATACACCTTTTGAAAAACCAAAAAATAACGAAATTGTTTCGTGTAACTTGCATCAGTTTGTTATCTTGTGTGTACGTCACAAATTAATTGTGATCAATGACAAACTTCAAAATGAGACGCTTGAAGAATGGCGGCAATGAGTGATACACGAGTTATGAGAAAAAGCCGATCCAACAAGATCCTAAGAATAAGACTTTCAAAAGTGATCGAGATATTAACCAAATGGTAACAATCCTTAGCTTGCAATTGATGTGCTTGAAAGGAAGCTTAATGCGTTCAAAATGTTAAGATATTAAATTACGTGAGATTGACAGTCTTTGTGAAAAATAGTACACCATTTCGATATTTGATATATTTGACTAAAATGTAGCCAAAGGTTACCTGAATTCTTTATCACATATATATTTTTTTATTCTTGTCCATTTATTGATATCAACGAAGACTGTGTGATATGTTGTGGTAATCTATTTAATTTACCGAATTTCACACAGGTCGCCGTTGCAAAAGAAACATGAAGAAAGAAGATGGAGATGAATATGAAGATGAAGATGTAAGTTTGCTGGATTCAATGCTTTGATTCATGTTTTAATTACAGCAATTACATTAACGTTTTTCTAATTTGCATGTAAGCCCCAAGATTTTCATCATTGTGCAAATTAAGCTTATTTGTAACACTATGGATGATACAAAATGAGCGAAAGTTGCATATGTTACTCGTCGTTTTGCATGTATAATGTACAATACTATGATTGAAGCAAAGGCTATAGAACATAGGACAATATCTCCACAGTACAGATATCGGAAATAATTTACATTCGTGATAGGAATAAAATGTTAGAAAACTGCTTAACTACTGCAAACTGTTAAAATTTGTTCATAATCGACGGTAGTGAGTATGATGTTATGTATCTGTCCTTCACATTGAGTACGTTTGTTATTAATCTCACCTTTTCTGCTTTTCTTAAGGAAATCGATCCGTTGATCGACCGGTTCTTGAAGACACAGTTACAAATTGAAACTCCTAAAGGAGAACGGAAAGAGATGTCCGCTGCATCTTTGTTTGATTTTGATGTCGAGTGGAACAACACGAAGCGTATTCTCTTTGTAGGGGATTTTTTAACTGAAGATTCGCCGATTGTAAAACAGGCATTTACGAAGTGCTCTCATAAGAACTTTGATGAACCACTTTTTATAGTTGATATAAAGAAACTAAATTTCGAAGCAGAATTTGCTAAAGAAATTCATAAACAATTACCTCCAAACAGCAAGTATTCTCTAAAAAAAGTGAATGAAATGTTATCGTTTGAAAAGTGTTGGTTGATATTAGATGGTGGTGGTGAACCGTTGGAGCTAACGAAGCCTCCTGTTTCGGAAGAAGATACCTATCTAGATAAACTTACAATATTTGATACGTTATGTAAAAATGAGAGTGATTTGCTAAGAGTTTAGGTAACTTCTATACCTTCAGTTCCTAGTAATAATTTCAGTGATTATACGAAAGTATACTTGCCGAAATCTAATGAAAATGAATCACAGAGCTCAATAACAAATCTTTGAATGCAATGAAAATATGGAAAACGAAACACTCTCCTTTTATAATGGGAACGTACACAGGATATAGTAGCTAACGTTACAGATCATATTCTCATTACGTTTGAATTATATTTGACAAAGACAATTAACCGACAGATTTTTGCAATGAGCAACCAAGGTCGGAATATGTGTTTGTCTCCTAGAATTTTTCTATTTGTAAATCATGGAAGTTATATGTTTTTACGTCTTCAAAATATAGCAATCGGGAACATAATGTAAAAATTATCGATTCTTTATATTAGTAGAAATGATATAAAAACTTAGTTTGATTTAGTTTATAAAAGTATAAAGATTCCGGCCTTACTATCAAATATTTTTTCATTTCATATTACTTGGATTATAATCGAATAAAAAGCTGTTTCGTGAACTTAATGTTAGAAATGAATTAATTGCTTAGAAAGTTATTGTAGTACCTATGCAATTTGCTATCGAAAATGACCTTGTATGCATACATCATATGTCCTGAAATTTATAGCGATATTCCGTATCAATTTGCGCTCCTTAGTACCATAGCTTTAAGCTGTTCGTTTAAAACGGCCATAAAACGACGGCCATAAAATTTGCAAAGGTCTATTACAGCTGGATTCCTTAACGTAATATAATAATTACGACACGATCAATCATGATGTGTCCTACATATTCTCGACATGAAGGTATATTGAATTCACATGACTAAATTTGAAATCATCAAATTGAATTCGTCTTTTGGCATGCAGTATTTGCAATATTCTGTTAACTATATCAAACTGATCGTTTGGGTCTATATAGTTGTCCTGTAAACAAAAGAAAGATAGGGAGACGGTGAGTAGGCCTACAGTGTACACGTATCACAAGTTGCATGTGACGACATGGTGGGTTATTTTCTTTTCACTTTATGAATCAATACCGTAAATAAAATTTGCCTAGGGAGGCAATTTTCCTATTATATTTTGTCTTGACATGGAATCATGGTATCAATGTAAATGTCTTTCCTTTTAGCAAACATCCATTTTTTCCGAATCTGATTCGAATATGATATGATTGATTGGATTTTGACGCAGCAAAGTTGCGTGTGCAGCACAACGCCTTACGTCATTTAAACACTTTGGTTCCCACTGAGTGAAGGAACTAGATTACTGTAATGTTATCTCAAATGATTGGCATATTCTCTTAACACAGACGTCGCTCTGATAAAAATTAAATTCATGATAACTGAAATTTTCCTGGCGGTTAACTGATGTATATACACTATAACAGTTACGTAACTCTTTTGTTGTTACGAATCTAAGGTTCCAAGCTCTTTTTAAGAAGCTTTCGATAGGAAAGGGACCTTTCCATACCTCTCAGGAGAATCAAATCATCCTGGGTTTTATTAAACTGGACACACTAAGACACTGACTTATACTAATCGATATGACTTTGAATATAAAATTACCTCATTGAGGACAATGACTATCAGAAGACGCAATAACATAGAATCGTTAATCAATAGCGTTACGCCATTCACTAACGGGTCAGGGAACGTTTGGCTTAAACCTAGATCATTAACCACTTGTATTGGTATTGATGCACCTACACCCCATATAGAACCGAGCATATTACACGGTGCGCATCTGAATACTGAACGTATATCACAGAGCACCCTCTATCAGACATCTTATCTGAACCACCAGCCTTTACCTTTCGACGAGCGAAAAGCGACTCTTGCATTAGAACGGGTCCCCTTTCAAAAACAGTCCGACACAGCAACGAACCCTGCCACTAAGTACTCTTGCAAGAACCAGTCAAACACAGTACTCGTCCTGTGACACCTTTTTTTGCAATCATACTAAAGTTTGTACCATTCGGCTACCGATGGGCACTTTAAGTACATTCTGGCCTGAACATGCATATGTGTATAGTATACCTACGATATACTAGCATGTTGGTAAGTGCTTATTATCAAGTCACAATGTAACATTTTCCATTGGTCGTGTGTTTTGATTGTGGTCTAATTATATTTAAATGGTATACTTGATATGTCAAGTGGTGTTTTCTACATGTTTAATGGTTTGCATGCCTTTACTTAAAGAAGTTATAAAATGGACAGATTTTTCTTTATCATCGTATTCTGTACACTCGTTGCTTCCAATGATACCCAATTTGTGGCAAACGAAGCTTGCATCCTCGAGGAATAAACGATCAAAAATTCAAGGGAAATTAAAACTTTCTAAAAATTGTGTATATACGGTAATGCGGCGTGACGTCAGTCGAGGAACTCAGCTCACTTCCGGGACGCTATGTTTACATTCTTAAAGGTCTGGATACACACAACATTACATTTTTGCAACGCTCCGTATTAATTGAGATTTAGTGTTTGGAGTTCTGTTTTTACGTAAATTTATCTCGTAACTGTTAAATATGCTGAGCCGATGTGTGGTTGCAGGTTGCTCCACCACAAGTAAAGACGGATTTCCGCTGCACGCATTCCAAAAGATGACAGAAATCGAAGAATTTGGACATGACTCTTTCAAACACTACACATACACAACGTTACGAATACTTGTGGGCCTATGCTATTGCCAAATAATATGTTATGACCTTAGCATAAGCCTCCTTGATACAGCAATGACTTTTTTTTTATTGGTTACCTAATATTTTACACAAAACTTAAAGCCAGTTGGTTTAAGAACAATCAATACTTGATCTGCATTTTTTCTTTTGTGGTGAACCTGGCGTTGTGCTATGTATTGTGTTATTTTACGTAACAGTTGAAAGATACAATTACACGGACTAGCCTGTTATACAACGTATATTAGTTAGGTCTAGACCTCATGTTACCACTACTTGCAACTGCACTGTACAGAATGTCACACTTTCCTTGCACTGTAAGCAACAACATTATAGAAGCTTCGCTAAGAAGTTAAGTAGCATGATCATCGACATTCGAGATCATTTAATCATATTATGTTCTTAATAAAGGTGGTTTTTTTTATGCTGACCGACCAGTTTCGGTTCAGGATAGTCCAACCGTTCTGTTCGGGGACTTCGATCAGCAGCGGCGCGTCTCGCCCATCGGGATCGTTTTACAATTCTTCGAGAGGTCTCTGGGGAATACTTTGACAGCAAATTTCTGACAGTTGTAGTAATGCAGATAAACCATTCCAAGACATGAAAACCCACCACTTCAAAACCTTTTCAAAGATATATGTTTTACTAAGATCTAGAGTCAGTGAAGTTGCTTTATTCAACCATTTCCTTCTGGCAAACGAGGGTAGGAGGAAGTAATGGGTAAATTAGTGTGGGTAAGTCTAATCTTGTGGTCAAGGCGACAGATGGCGAGGCGACGAGTTGCAATTGAATAGTTTCTTTAAATATATTATGTTAATGAGGCATAGCTTTCGTTGATGTCGGTTGGTCTGGTATTTGTTGAGTTCATGAGGTAATGCATTGTAGCACTTTTGCTGTTGTTTTGGAATAATTTTTAATAATGTATCAGTAAAATGTCATTGTTGCTATGTTCAAAAGATGGCGAAAAGTGGATCCGTACCCAGTTTAAAGTCAAGAAGTAGAGTACAAAATAAAAGTAAAAGAAAAAGAAAAACAATTCATTCCTATGGTAATATTTACATCACACTGCTTCACTTTTAATATAGACTCTTTAAGGTTGAAATGTACAAATCTCGTAAACTACATACTTTTAATAATTGACAGAAAATTTTGGAGCAGGAAGCGCAGATTCAGTCCTTCTACATTAACATTTCAAAATCAGTTAACTTATCGTGGTATTACAGTAAGGCTTGCTTGTGATAATGAAAAAAGTAGAACATCTCATTTATAAGTATATACCGCTTATTTCAGGACATTAATGTCAGAACTAATGCCAGCATTTGTTGGTTAATCACCCATCAAAATAAAACATGTTTTTAAATTGCAAATTTGAAATATTGTATGGTTAATTAAGTCGAATTTTCATAATAATAAATTTACTAAAACAAAAGTCTACCGGGTAATTTTCAGACGAGACCCAAAAATATTAAATGTATTCTGTTGGTCACTTGCTGCAGGAGCTGCATGGAAGGTATTACAGATTAGTGAATAATAGGATACAATAGAATTAATCATATTACTTTGACATTTAGCTTGAACGGTAAACCACATTGAAAAGTGACAAGTCAGAGAGTAAGTGATAAACGGGGTGTTCTTTCTCAACAACCTCTTTTGTTAAAAAAAAAAAATATTTCCTTGTTTCGATTCAGACAATATTTTGCCACGAGTGGTCCTATTATTCGGTATGGAGCATTAATCTTAACATACGATTGTTGTAAAAGCAAAAGTACTTGGCTGACGTTAGTTTCCAAGTATCTCTCAAAGTACAAGTTTAGCAATACTAATTATAGGTTCATTCTTACTCAACTGATTGATATCTATGAGTACGCAATAAAGTAGTTACTTTCCAATTGAAAGTTGGATAGACTACATGAAATTTACCATACATAATATGGTTGCTTATGATAAACCTTACCTGCCCATATCAGTGTATGTAACGCCTTAAGTCCATCAAACTGGGGTAACGCCATGTTGACCTCATCATGCTTGGCGTATATCAACTGAAGAGCAGTTCAATGAGTTTCTTAACTGAACAAAATAACTAAATCTAATTGCGCTTTTTAAATGCAAACTACGTCTTTCTGAAATGTTGTGTGAATCTTAACAGATTGCTATGTGATTGGTGAGTATGTGGCTATTAGTATGCCCGTTCTATGAGGAATTGAGAAAGGAATATTGCGTTTGTCTCTCACCCGACTCCGATCAATAAATCCTATTAAGGTCTACAAGTTTTGCGTTATCTAGTACCTTTTACCAACAATAACAACATTGCAATGTATGCAAATCATATCCTGAGAACAACGGACAGGTGGGGGACTAGGGATTTATTTCGTTGATCGAAATTGTAAATTGATATTTAGCACATTTTCCCCGGCAGAATCGAAAGTATCTTTTTCGGAAATGCTGCTGCATTAAGAACTTTAGCAAACCTACCGAATATAAGTCAATCAAAATAAGGTTGCACCCATAACTTAAATTGGATTTTCAAATACGTCTACAAAATAACTTATATTAATAAATCCTTTACAAATGTCTTTCATATCATTTTAGCCACTATTAGCAAATCTAAAAAAACAATTTATACAAATGACAAAGTGGGTTGGTTGATTAGTTAGTGATGAGATATTAGAATCACAAAACATCGGGAAAACCTAAATGCTGCATTAAATCATACGGGTATGAGTCAATTACAAAACAAGAAAATAAAATCAAACAACCAATTCACTTTTTTGCTTGATTGAACTTCGTTACCAGGTGTTATTCCAATATTTTCACTTTGTTTTTTTCGTTGACAATGAAACGATGGCAAATAACTTGTACACGGACTGTGTAGAAACTCTATAACTCTTACACTCAACATATTATCGGAACATTCATTTCTTTTTCAATGGAAGACTTCAGGTTCGCCACTGTGTACAACATACTGGGTTTATTTTGTCTATATGTTGGAGGATGTGGAGATTTAACTACCTATTTACATGCTGCATATCTTCATCTAACAGACCACGGTGTTTCAATCATATGTGATATTTTGTTCTTACAGTTTCCCTACAAGAATGATTTCTTACCTACGAAATAAAATGAAGGATTCGTGATCCTTACTCCTGATTTGAGGAGACCACAGTGGGACAAACCTCATGGTTAATATTGCAATCAATATGGTTAATATTGCAATCAATAAAACTGTTCCACTGCTGATGAGTATTAATGACAGCGTCTTATCTAATGGAAATTTAATAAACGATAATTGTGTCTGTTCATCTGTAATTATGGTTGAACTTGTCAAACCCGTAATTTGGAATCAACAACAAAAACAACAAATGGCGTCTTTCCTGAATTTATTATAGCATTATATTGACCTAAAATTACTGAAAATTCTAATGCCTTTTCCAATGGAGGAAGAGGGAAGTTCACGTACTACTCAGACACTGACCAGCTTCCATAGTTTGGTCCGTCAAGTGCGTACGTACGTTTGTAGAAGTTCGAAAAGTTACAGTAGTAGTTCCTACAACACCTCAGTATACCATGTCATGTCATTTAGCCCTAAACATATCTTTGATGGCGTTTAAGTGTCATGTTAGGTTGGTAGGTGATGGAAGTAGCTCGAAACACACTGCAGTCGGGCTCACTTTCAATAAAACGAGCGATGTGGCTGTTTTGTAATGTTAGAATCTTAATTTAACGAACAAAATGTAAAAGTCGTACATAAAAAGCAAGTAAGTGTTGCCATTACTTAAAACTATTAATAGTAACTAACCAAGTAACTCTATGGTCGAAAGAAAGTGCTTGCCAGGTAAAATTGGCAGTTTTACCATGATTGACGGTTATGAAAGAATGTGCTCTAATAAAATTTGTCTGTCATTTCAAGGACCAATGTGTTTCATATCGATTGAAAAATGAAATTGCCACAATCGATTTTGATGAGTATCACAAATCTTACGTTATTTGAAAGTCAACGACAAGAGTTACGTAAATTAAGTTATATGGCGGTTTAAGGTAAGAGGAGATCCGAATATTTTTTTCGCTAAAATCGAACTCACCTTCGTTCCGGACAGGCCCCCATAAATGTCACGGATTCTTTTCAAGAGAGCAGTCGACAACGGTGTAAAGACGGACAGAGAGAGCATATGAGTTTCAAAGGTTCGATATAATTACTAACAACAACAATAAAATTAATAGCGGTTACATAGAACAATTAAAAGTCATCATTTTCTATATATATATCCTTTTAAACGTTTTAACTTCTATACTTCATATGGCATCCTTTCCTTCTTATGGTCCTAGTGTTGTTTCGTTGAGGGTTCTGTCAACGTGTATGGTTAATACAAATGAATGTTCTTTCTTTCTATATGAGCGTCGGCCTTTTCCTTTTCTTAGTTTCACGTTCTGTTTCTTTTCCTCGTTCAAGCTTTAATTTAGCCTCTTCCCTGCCTCTTTTGCCATCTATAAAAGTACCAAAAACACCGAATTTAATTCGTAAAGTAATGAGTCCATGTTATCTCAATGAAGGTGGAAATTGGTTTCTTTTGAACTAAAATTCTGAGCTAACATGTTATAATTAAACAAGAGCAACTTACGGTTTTGCTTTCGGTTCAAGACCGAGATTGAAAAGAGAGAGCACGTGGCTTTACTGTTCTATTTATACCCGATGCCGACGGAATTCCGATACTCGTTAACAAAGAAATTATTACGTAATGCTTAAGGATGCACAAAACCATGGCTAAATAATTAGCATCCAATTAAATAAACACGTAAAGCAATCAATAAAATACTTGAGGGGGTTATCCCCGAACGGGTTGTGACATTTCACTCCCCTCCTCTTGAAGAAAATGTTTCATTTTCTTAATACTTTTAAACATTTACAACACAACTCTTTTCTTAACATTCTTAAACATTTGTAACTTTTTTTGTCTTTATATTCTTAGAATTTGTAACTCAATTATTTCCTTATAGTAAACAATACTATTACGATACACTGTTCAACTGTTCATACAATGACTCAATTACGAGATCAAACGACTTAAACAATCTGCACCAACATTTGATGAACCCTTAATTGCTTCAATTCTCAATTTATAGGGTTGAATACTTAGAGACCATCTCATAATACGTGGATTTGCTAATCTAGCCTTTTGAAGAAATGCTAGAGTCTGTTTGTACGGTAAATTCTCTACCGTAAAGGTATCGTTGGAATTTGTTAATCCCCCAAACTAAAGCAAGGCATTCCTTCTCCATGACAGAATAAGCCTTCTCTCTTTGTAACAGTTTCCTACTTGCGTAAGCCACAGGAAATAACTCGTTATCATGCTCTTGTAAGAGTATGGCTCCTAATCCTAAATCTGATGCATCTGTTCTTAGAATAAATTGTTTTGAAAGATCAGGCAGGTGCAAAATCGGAGAGCTGGAGAGCTTATTTCTCAAAGACGTAAAAGCTAATTCTTGACTGTCTCCCCAAACTAGTTTGTTAGGTTCCCTATTTTTAGTTTTGTCAGTGAGAGGGGATGCTATCGCAGCATAATTAGGTATAAAACCCCTATAATATCCAGTTAGACCCAAGAATGATCGGAGTTGTTTCTTGGTCTGTGGTCTTGGTGCAGCCTTAATCTTTTCAACTTTATCCAATTGGGGTTCTAATTTTCCTTTTCCTACAACATGACCTAAAAATTCTACCCTTTGCTTTGCAATGCAGCATTTGCTAGGCTTTGCTGTCAAATTTGCTTCTCTGAGTCTCTTAAATACTGTACTAAGTACGTTTAAGTGTTGTTCCCAAGTTGGAGTATGGACAAGAATATCATCCAAATAGCAGTCTACATGACGTAATCCTTTGAGCAAAATGTCAATAAATCGATAAAATACTTGAGGGGGTTATCCCCGAACGGGTTGTGACAAGGCGGTCTGGTTATTATCAACATTGTGATAAAACTGTTGTTATCCTAGAGGATTTTGTTGTATATTAGATGATTGTATACCAGATGATTGTAAACAAGATGAAGGTTGTCCTGAAAAAAGCAAAATGTATAAAATTCGTACACATGATTAACAAGTATTCCCTTTCTCTATACAATTTTATTTCTGTTCTAAAGTATTGAAAAAGTTTCTGAAAATGTAACGTCTTATCCGGAAAAAAAGTAGTGTGATAATTAACCTAGTATATTAAAACACGTGCTTTTAAGAAACAAACGATTTGCCGTTCCATGGAACGAGATAAATATCAAAATACATATATATCGTTTTAGAATTAGATTTAGTCGCAATAATTTTTTTCCTCAATTTTTTTTGTTAATGTCATCGGAAATAAACGTTCACAAAGTACATCTTTTATTATCATTCTCTTAACCTTGGGCCTTACAATTGCAAAGTTCATTATAGCATACTAGAGATCACGTACGAGTTAAATTGACCAACGACCAACTAAACCATACGCCAAAGACCGTCTTCGCGTTTGCTCTATCGGCAGGGCATATGGTTTCAAAATTGCACCCTGTAATTATATTGGAATATCTATCTTCTTAAAAAATAGATTACTTCTTCTCGTAAATTGTGGTTCAATCCACTTAATTTCAAAGAAAAGGTCGATACCTTGATATCCTACATCGACGTGTTTTATAAATGTAGACTATTTTAATCAAAACTTTGGACTTTCTTTTAAAATCTTGTTTGTATCGAAAGGTCGACTTTTTATTCCACAATTTGGCGTATCAACTTTCGAATTTAATCTCGAATATGAAAACGTCAACTATATCCCCGAAGTAATAATTGTATTAGATATTGAGACATATTCCTAGAAATTACGACTTATAATCTCAAGGAAATTAGTCTTAAAGTGGTACTGCGTAAAGTGATTAGTATAGGTAGGTAAAGGTAAAATTGCTCCACATTAATGCATTGTTACAATGTGCGGTGTTTTATGTAAAATTTTACTTAGTATGTCAAACGTTTGACTTTTTACTAAGATTTTGAGCAAAGAGTCCCGCACTTTTGACCGATGTGAGGTATACGAAATACTCTGTAACTCTCTTTACCAATGCAAAGATCCAACTGAATGATCCAGCACCGGCGTGCAGAGTGAATCTCTAGTTACCAAAGCTTGGGATAGCTACACTTTACTTCTTTGGTTTTTTTATTTATTTTATTCTTTTTTTTTTTTTCTACATGTGTTTTAGTACTCATTTAACAATAACTGCGAAGATAATTTGAACAAACTATTAAAACTATAGGATTTAATATTTTGTTTCTACATCTTAGCAATTATTGATCGAGCACAGTTATATATTTGCTACCGGTTTCCCCCGTTGAAGAACGCCACTGAGCATGATGCATTAGCGTCACAATGCGTTATATTTGTTAACTATAGTATGAAAAATCACACATACCTTTTACTTTAAAGAGAAATTTTCCTCTGGTGTAATGTTTGTAAGTACAGGAGAAATTCCTTTCACTCGGTTGATTTCCATGCATTTCAACATGTAAACTCCAAAACGTATAGCTGCAATTTCCCATTGAAATCCCGCCTATTGGCAGTTTTGGTACCGAGGTCCTGAAAATAGTCTTCGTATTTTCTCTCCAAGTAATGTTTGCAGTCGTCTTCTTTACTGGGCAAACAAGACATACTAGTGTGTTTAGCTGTACTGGACAGTCAATCTCATCTGTAAACTCTGCTGTCGATGGACATGTTATAATTGAATCTTGCAGAAAGGCTGAAAGTGCAAAATATAACATCTGGTTGGAATAAATAAACACTATAATTTTTTGCTCAGGATATGTAATTTGCAATGAATTGTTAAATACATACCTCTTTCAAATAGGAAAAGTAAGCCCAAGATGTTGTACACAGTGGAGTACCTGAAGGCTGCCATTCCACCAGTAAATACTCAGAAATACATTAAGTGAAATATCTACCAATTATCCGAGCGCAGTTGACACTCACGCCAAAGGAAATACTCATAAAAATTGTGCTTATCATTTTACAGGCAACTACAAGATAGAAAGTTAATGTAACGTAATACCCGAATGTTAACAAGTATCACTCGAACGATTGTTTCACCTTTTTTTGTGTGTGCTGCTTCGTGTTCAAGTTGTAAATGTCGTAGGTCGCGAGCTCATTTGATATATCAAGTGTACAGTCGAGTCACTTTACACTCGATAAGTTCGTTAAACACAGTCAGACGTAATTTTGTGAGCGTTAAAATCACAATATGTCAAGGTTAATTAATGCCAGTATTGATGACTTGTCATAAAACGATATAGGCTCTATACCCCAGAGAAGCAACCACCTTTTTGTAGTTGGGGGCTGAGATGTTGCAATGAGACATTGGGGTCTAAGAGAAATTGTGTAAAAACTGAGGGTGATTAGATGTAAAATGGTGTTAAATTTTGCACATTTTGAAACAATGTTGAATGAGTTTCGACTGTAAGTGTTGTAACGCATAGATATTTTCTATTCCTATGTACTTTAGTGATAATTATATCTAACAGTAGAGAGTGGGTGGCTTATCCCCTTCCACCTGATTTTTCTGGACGTTAAGCCCAACGAAGTATACGTGATTCTGCCCAAATACTCCAAACTCTATATCGATTTAAAATTTTAGTGGGACACACAAAACCTAGTTTACATCTGGTATATGGAGGGGTATGAGTAGATTGATAACAATGAAACAGAACTGTAATATATATGATAACTCTTTATTTTTGCATGGTTTTGATATGTAACCTAGTTTACATCTAGTATGTGGAGGGGTATGAGTTGATTGATTTCCCCTCCCATTTGAATCATTTCGATCAGTTTAAACGCATTTGTGTACTACAACTCTAATGCCAATGTATACGACTTTACGTGCGGATTATATATATTTTTTTGGCCGTAAGGGTTTCGTCCGTTCTTATTTTCTTTATTATAGGAACTGTTTTGTACATGGTTGTTTTTCCCCTTTTCTTCCATGTTATTTAAGAGACTAGAGACGAGAGAGGGAGAGGGGATTTTTGTGACATCTATGCAATATGATGAATGATCAGTAGTCAGAGCTGTAACATTTATGATAACTCCTTATATTTGCATGGTTTTGATATGTAACCTTTGCTATCAACTTTCTTTGTTATGGCAGCCTTACTTAAGTCTGCATTTCATCAACTGACTGTTTTGTAATTTCATTTCAACTGGCGGTTCAGTTTACATCTCTATATAGTTGTAAGGCCACACTAAAAACCAGAAGTAGAAAGCTTCAGATTATATGATACGTCAAGTTCCTACAAGATTATATAACGTATCGGTTAAATTTTCATTAACTTACAAGTTACTGTCAATAGTTATCAGTCAATATACGTGCGTCAAGATTTACCCTTCAAACAATTTCTCTTGTCAAACAAAGAAGGGCTTATCATATTTCCTTGTTTCGATTCAAACACTTTAATTTCTCTAAATTTGCTTTTTTTCTTCAGTTATATTAGTACATTTGTTTTTTATAGCATCTCATGCAAAGCTAAAGTGCCAACTCTGCTAATCTCGATTGCAGGACAAGATTGCTCTGAGTTAGGCTCTGTATTTGAAGTTAGTTTCCTGTATAACAATAAAACAAACATAACAATGTAACTTCCCGATAAGGTGGGGTATCCTGTACATATCTTTGTACTTCATCTCTATTTTATTTATTCAGATATGTTTAGTTCAATGGAATTGTCAATAATCTGAAATAAACGTCTAACTATAGATTTTAATTTACCATAATGATGCATTTACTTTGAACTCATCATTGTTAACATTTTTGTGAAACTTCCTCGTGTTCAAACCACACCAATCCTCCCTTCTACTCATCTAAAGAGGAAGAAAAGGAAAAATACAGACGCTATATTATTTTTATAGTAAGGAAACCGCATCGTCACAACTCGGAATGACCGATGCAGTATTACACAACCATGTATTCGCGCAGATACATTTTATGTTCGATTTCTTTTGGGGTACATTGATATCTATGTAGGTAATCTGGGGTACCACAGTATAGCGTGGCATTTGACCTATAGTTAATATTTACATTGCATAACTCATTTTAATAGAATTATGTCACTGTCAGAGTCAAATGTATAAAATGTATAAATGTACCTTTATTGGAGAGTTTGTTAGTCAATAGGTTGTGATAAACGGGTTATATGGTAGACGGATAGAAATATACTGGTTGAGCTAGCAAAATACATAAAACATAGCAGAGTGGGATCCATGCAACTAACAACATGAGCATTCCAAACAGCAAATGACATGTTATGTTGAATGAGGGCTGGATTGTAGTTAGAATATGTTGTGGGAGTCACTTAATTAGTTAGTAAATAGTAATATCGAAAGAATATGTAAATGTTCAAGAATCGGTGGGATAATTTTGGTGCAGAGTATATAAAGTCATCAACGTGTCCTCTAATTAAGTAAATGTATGGTCACGCAGGCAGAATTATTCTTAAAGATGGTAATATATTTTTAAACTGAATTATTATAAAGCAAACTCAATATGCTGGCAGCGGCGTAATAAGGCCGGTATCGCTATGATATCCGTGACAATTACCGAAAAATAACGGACCATCAATCCGCCGAAACCGGCCATTATTAATACCTATCGTGGAATCAGTAAACCTTTAGTTCCCATTGCTTATTCATCTAGATATAGAGATGGGCCCCTCACATATATTGCCGTCGAGCCCAGCTCAGTATTGACCAACGCCCCTAAGTATGGTAAAGGCCCTTTGAAATCACCAAATCGGCTATAAGATTGGTTGTCTGGACAACTAAAGATTGATATTTTAGTAAGTATAGCAAAATAAGTAAGTCAAAATAATGATAAAGTATTCGGTAAGTCGAGGGGTGTTTAGCAGGTTCATCAAGCCACCTTCCGATGCCGATAACGAAGCACAATAAAGAAGTACAATTCTACCTATACACACACATTCATCTGTGCTTAGTGTTCATTATCCCCTTATTTACGTGATACAGTATTTGGTTAATTTGATCTCATTTAGTGATTGCGGTATATCTAGGGCAGACAAATTGAGCTTCAAAACTGTAAACTACCACCCGTGGGTCCGCTCGATTTTATGCACCGATCGCTCATGCAGTATATGGAGCAGTGTTAAAGTAGTTTATTACAGTAGGCTACTGTTGTAAGTTCTTTCTTATATAACTGCCCATTCGGTACATTGGCAGACGTCAACGTATTTGTACTTTGTGAATGGTACAGGCCGTCATTCCTCAGTAAAATATGATAAGCCACGGTGTTGTGAACATTTATATATATCACAGTTTACCCATTGACCTTCGTACCATGATTATTTTTATTGGGTTATATGCATGTATATCACGTCTACAGCTTACTGTACAGTACTTCTCAATGTTTCAACTGAAACAAATGCTGTACAGTGAGCTCAACGTTATACATGGTAAGTAACATCCATACGTTATTTTGGTACGTGAGAATTTATTTACTGCTTAGGGAGTTATAGATCTAAATAAAGTTAAGCTATATTGAAAAAAAAATGTTTCTGTTGAGGTTATTGTGCTTATAACTTATACTTTAAAGAATCATTTTGTTGCAAAATAAGGAAGTATAATGAACTATATACGCACAAAGTGTACACTATTAACACTGTTTATGGTTGATCAGCAGGCCTCGTTTGTACTCAAGCACTGAATTTGTGTTAACATAGATATATGTAACCTGCAAAACGAAAATAGTACATATACAGTAATATTCTGGTGTCACACAATGTTAAACTTGTATATCTTTGAGAAGAATATTCCATCTTTTAATCTTTTAGTTGAAACCGTCATTTGAAGTATTGGCACAAGCTCTAGAAGCCATCGATTGTTGAATTTAAACAGCTTGGTTTTGTCCTCCAAATGTCTACCATCTACTGATAAATTATTGCAATATGAATTAGACGAAACATAGACGTTTTAAACTTTATTGCCCTGTAAGTGACAACGTTCAATTTGCTGTTGCCAAATGAATTCACAAAATAACAATAAACTTCACAAATCTAACATATTAAGCATACGACATGCTACCCTGGAGACATCCTTCAAAATATTTTGCTCAGTTATCGGTTCTAGCCATCAGAAGATCCTCTATTAAATGTGTTCATTATCGTCTTGTAGGTGCTGATGAACTAAATTTAGGTCAACCGATGACAATAGTTTAACCTTGTCAATATGGCAATATAGCTGTAAGTTAATTCAAGCCATTGGTTTCTTTACCATGGTTATGTAGAACAGCATCGATCATCTTGTACGATTTTAAATTTAATTTTATAGGGAAGTCTTAAGAAGACAGGGTTTCTCTCCTCAGAAAATTGAAACAACTTAATCCACATTGTGACGTACGAAGCCCGGTAGTTCATCATGACGTCAAGTTATCTTTTGGGAGTTGCATTTTTCATAGCAACTGCTTTACCGACTATCTATTCAGGTAAGTATTGAAGTGTTTGCTTTATTTTATTTCTTAACTGTTTCTTCTAATCACAGTTTAACCGAAACTATATGACACAATAGTAAAGCATAGCATGAAGGATGCTACCATAATACAGTAACAGATCATCTTACTCACTTTAAAGTAGAAATCTTCATATGAGACTTTGGTTTTAAAATATAATGATAATGCTTATTAAGAATGATATTTAAATTTCTATAAATCTGTCTTTTTTACAAAGGGTCGTCACTTAGATGTCCAGAAGAACTGTCAGTTGAAGAAGGGAGCATCCAAGTTGTCAACTGTTCTCTCACAACGTCTACACTTACAGAGCTATACTGGTACATAGGAACCAGTACACGCTCATTACCCATCGCGCAATTGGTGTCTGGTGTCAAATACGTTTGGTCAATGCAACACTACGATGTCAGCGACGATGGCTCACTTATCATCAAAAGCGTTGGTCGTAATCAGACAGGTCCTTACACCATCTTACACTTTATTGAAGATGACGAGACGGAACAATACACCGTGTTTATAAATCTTATAGGTAATGATCATGTTATACAAGTAAATATGTAAGACAGATCAATTGATAATATAAGATCTAGAAAACTGTTAGAATCAAATAGAACATATTACCTACCTGTTAAAAATCATTTATCGAATACGTTTTCTCATTATCAGTTGTTTAAGTTATCCAATTATATATGTTTCACCTACAGTGGCGATTCTTTTACTGACACGAGTCTATGTAAGTGTTCTACCGGTTCTTGTAAATACTCTACTTTCTGAAATTCAACGAGCTGGTAGGGTAATAAACCTTGTATGCCGTTACAATATGCTTGTTTAATCTTTCATTTTCACTTTTATTTTATTCCTTTAAAAGATCATTGTCCAGTGATAGACCAGTGTACCTCATGTGAAGATTGTGTAATACAATCCACTGAAGAGCTAATATTTCTCACGTGCACTGTCACCAGTCCAACCACAGAGAAATTATCACCAATCTGGACTTACAATAATGGAAGTATAATTCAAGGTCGAATACACGAAGAACGACTGTCGGATAATTCGTGGAACGTCAGTGTCAGTTTGGACATTCAAAGCTTAAACTGTGGATTAACAGTTTTGCTTTGCTCCAGTTTTACAGAAGGACATGAAAATGAACGAATGAGTGCTAGAGTAAATGTAACGTTTGGTGAGTGGTTTTTGTTGTCTTGTTGACATTTAGGTTATTATGTATATCATTACTCAGACCCATTTATGTTATGTTACGTTATCTTATGTTATGTTATGTCATGTCATGTTATGCATTCATACTTTCAGTCAAGTTAAAAACAGCCATTGTAAAACGTTGTCAAAGAGACATTCCAAACCGAATTTATTTTATTACCAACACATATACGCGTTTATTCAATTTCGACGCATATAATTGGGATACTTTATCAAACGATATTCCCGGGTCTTACCTATAATAAATGCTGCCGTACATAATGTGAAGCTTTTTTGAAATTTAACTTTCAGATTGAACATAATTTGTGCATGAAAAATTAGCTCAAAGCACCGTATTGCGTTCGTAACGTACCGTACATTTATGAGCACAGAGTTTATTCGGTTGTATAAAGCATGAATGTATCATAAAGCATTCTGAACTAAGTTGTGTTAAGATTTCAGGTGTTTTCATGTTTTGGATGTGTAAGCGGTGCAATAAAAGTGTCGCATATTTTCTTTGTCCAAGTTATGGGACAGCAAAAATTTAATAATTAAAATAATGCCTTTATTGTTACAAATTTTCATTCAGTTTTGTTTATTTATTTGGTTTTCTGTCATTGTCATTTACATTATATTTACTTATGAACTTATGCCCGTATATCTTCATTTAATAATAAAAGGGTCATGTGATGACTTGGATATACCTAATGATGGAAATGCACCGATTCTCATTGTGGGGTGCGTCATTGCAATCGTGATAATTGTTACTACGACTTTTCTTATTGCACTGTATTGCGGTAAGTGACATCCTACTCAACAGTTTTACCATTCTATCGAAAAAGGGAAAGAAAAATCACGATGCTCATATTGCACGGGAAATAGATAAGCAAAGAAATATTAAGTGCAACAGGAGATGTATCTAGTACATAAAGGCCCATGTTGCTGTTTACATTTATTCACATGTTGTATAATATCTTCCCGATCCCCTCTGGTAGGTCTACATGCAAATTTGGGTGATAATTATAGCAGTTCACTTTCTTACATTTGGCACATATTATGTCACACAAAGGTTAGGGCATTTAGTACTAATACGTTAAAGATAAATGTTTTACAGAACAGTGAGAAGGTAATTACAAAAGCGAAGGCATAAAGTCATGAAATCCATGAAAGTGTAATTCCTGCAAGAAATATTTTTGGTAACGCTGCCGTTGGTTCAAGTTCATTTGCACAGTTTTCAAGTATACATACATTTCGTGGATAACGATTGATAAATCCAAGTATAAGAGACCTATTGTAACGTTTACATTGCAGTAGAAATCCACAGATTTAAGAATTGCGCATATCCCCAGATTTTGCCCGATTGGTCTTTGAATCTTAAAGAATGTTGTTATGTGCTAACTTGCAATTAATGTAGTTAACACTGCATCAAAGTATATGATAGCTTTAATATATTGTTCTTATACATCTTTTGAATTACGCAAAATTAACGAAATTGATTTGTGTAACTTTGCGTCAGTTTGTTATATTGTGTGTACGTTATAATTAATAGTGATCAATGTCAAACGTCCAAAGAGACGCTTAAAGAATGACGGACATGAGTGACACACGAGTAACGACAAAAAGCCGAACCAAGAAATATGACTTTATGACGAGATACAAACAAAATAAAAATGGCTGTGCTTGAAAGGAAGCTCAATGCGTTCAAGATGTTAAGAAACTAAAGTACGCTTATAAAAAATTAACAGGTTTTTGATAAAAAGAACACCATTTCACTAATATGTGGCCTGAGGTTACCTGAATTCCTTGACCCCCAACACACCCACACACACACATATATATATATATATACATATATATTGTATATGTATACATATATATATATAGATATATATATATATATATACATATACATATATTTATATAGATATACATACATATATACATATATATATATATACACATATATATATATATTTATATATATACACATATATATATATATATATATATATATATACACACATATATATATATATATACACACACATATATATATATATATATATATATATATATATTCTTTGCCCGTCTTTTGATATCAACAAAAATTGTGTAATATATTGTGGTTTCCGATCTATTTTACCCGTATTTTAAGCAGGTCGCTGTTGCAAAAGAAACACAAAGAACGAAGATGGAAATGAAGATGGAAATAAAAGTGGAAATGAAGATAAAGATGTAAGTTTGCTGAAAGCAATAATTTTTATTCATGTTTTAATTTTATTTTCCCTCCGTTTATTAAGATTTGATGTAATATTTACAGTGATTCTTAGGTAACAGATACAATGATTTTCATATTTACAATGATAGTACACCTGCACCTTGCAGTGTTCTGGCAGAAAAACAAACCCAACTAATAACCGGAGCCGAAGACAAGCATATAATTTGGGTATATGGATAACAAATCGCTTACTTATGAATGGAATAGACCTTGGCATGGGGCAAAAGCTTGAAGCAAGTCAGAGAATTTAACACGGTATTTCCTAGATATAGAAAATCTCAAATTATTAAAACGTTCGATATTAATTGCAAACTTGAACTTAAGGAAAAACTCGTTTATATCTGGTACGCGACTATTTAGTCTGCGATCATGTTTTAATTACAGCTCCGCCAAAAATTTACGTTTCTAGAATTTCATGTAAGCTCCAAGATTTTCATCAGTTTGCAAGTTAAGCTTATCTTTTACAGTATGGATGATTCAAAATGAGCGATAGTAGCAGTTGTTAATCGTCGTTTGCATGTATCAATGTACAATACTATGATTGAAGCAAATGCTAGAACATAAGCAAATAACTTCACAAGACAGATATCGCAAAATAATTTACATTCGTGTTGGGAAAAACATGTTAGAAAACTGCTTAACTATTGCAAACTGTTACGATTTGTTTCATAATCGACAGCAGTGACTACAATATTATGTTATGTCGACCTTTCCTTCACATTGAGTACGTTTGTTATTTATCTCACCATTTCTGCAGCTTAAGGAAATCGATCCCTTGATCGACGGATCCTTGAAGACTCAAAAGAGAGACTCAGACTCAGAAGAGTCAAAAATTGGAACTCCTGACGGAGAACCGAAAGAGATGTTCGTTTCATCTGTTTTCGATACTGATGAGTGGAAGAACACGAACCGTATTATTTTTTTGGGTGATTTTTTAGCTGGAGAAACGTCGATTGTTAAACAGGCAAATTTGATGTGCTCTCATTGGAACATCGGCGAAACCATTTTTGTTGTTGATATAAATAAACTTGATTTCGAAGCAGATGTTACTATAGAAATTCATAAACAATTACCTCCAAACAGCAAGTATTCTCCAGATAACATCAATGAAATGTTATGCATTGGAAAGTGTTTGGTGATATTTGATGGTGATGGTCAACCTTTGGAGCTACCGAAGCTTCCTGATTCGGGACAAGACATAATTCTAGATAAAATTACAACATTTGATATTTTATTTACAGATCAGAATCCTTCTCTAAGAGTTTGGATTACTTCTATACCTTCAGTTCCTACTAATCATTTTATTGATTATAAGAAAATATACTTGCCGAAGGTTAATGAAAATGATTCCCAAAGCTCAACACTTTAGATACAATAAAAATATGGGAAACGGAACACTCTCCTGTTATAATTAGAACTTACACAGGATATAGTAGCTAGTGTTACATATAGTACTCCCACCGCCAGATTGTTGTAATGAGCAACCAAGGTAGGAATCTGTGTTTGTCTCCTAAAACTTTTTTCTATTTGTAAATCATGGAGGTTATATGTTTTTAATTCGTCTTCAAATTATAGCAATCGGGAACATTAAGTAAAATTATCGATTCTTTTATTAGTAGAAATGATATGTAAGCTTGTTTTGATTTAGATTATGAATGTATAAAGATTCCTGCCTCATTGTCAAATGATTGTTCATTGCATATTACTTGGATTATCATCGAATAAAAAGCTGTTTTTTGAACTTAATGTTAGTTAGTTAGTGTGGCACTTATCTTGAAAATGACCTGATAACCATTCGACCAACACTACATTGAATCAGGTTCGTCACATTTACAGTACATGCATGTATACATTACATCATATACCATGAAATTTATAATGATATTCCGTACCAATTTGCGATCCTTGGTACTATAGCTTTGGACTTTTTTCATACTACAAAAAAGCTGACGGCAATTACATCCGCGTACTATATGAGTTCAAAGTTCTATAACAGCTTGCTTCATCAACGTTATATAATACCAACTGTACGATAACATCATGATGAGTCCTACATATTCTCGACATGAAGGTATAGTTGAATTCACATTACTGGTCTTGTATTCATAAAAATGAGTATATTTTGGCATGCTTGTACTTTGCAACATAACTGTTTTGTTTGTTTGTTAACTATATCACGTGGATCGTGTGGGTGTAAATAGTTGCCTGTGGAAAAGAAAGAGGGACACGGCGAGTAGGCCCATAGTGTACACGTATCACAATTTGGATATGACAACATAATGGGTTATTTTCTTTACAATTTATGAATTAATACCGTTAATATAATTAGCCAATCGAAGTTTCTTATTAGTTTGTGGTAACTTTTATGGAATCGTGGAGTCAATGGAAATGTCCTTCCTCTTTGCAAACATCCATTTTCCGAATCTGATCCGAATATGATATGTTTGATTGGATTTTGACGCAGCAAAGTTACGTGTGCAACACAACGAATTACGTCATTTTGAATCACTTTGGTTCCCACTGAGTGGTGTTACTAGGTTACACTAATGTTATCTCAAATGATTGGCAAATTCTCTTAACACAGAGGTCGCCCGGTTAAAAAATTAATTCATGATAACTGATATTTCCTGGTGGTTTACTAATGTATACATACTATGACAGTTACATAGATCTTTTGTTTGTACGAATCTGAGGCTCCAAGCCCTTTTAGAAGTTTTAGATAGGGAAGGGATCTTTTCATATGTCTCACGAGAATCAAATCATCATGGGTTTTACTAAATTGGAAAAGCTAAGACACTGATTTATACTAATCGATTCGACTTGAATATAAAGTTACCTCGTTGAAGACGATCACTATCAGAAGACGTAATAACATAGATCGTATATCAATAGCGTTACGCTATTCACTAACGGGACAGGGAACGTTTGGCTTAAACCTAAATCATCAACGCATTTATTGATGCATCTTCACCCCTAATTTAACCGAGAATATTACACAGTGTTCACCTGGCGGAGGGCGGAGTGTATAGCCTAGTGGTTAACGCCGGCGTCTCCCAGTCATGAGATCCCCGGTTCGATTCCCCGCCGACAGCAAGGTGTGTCGTCTGGCAAGGGTGTTGTTCAATAACAACTTCCCGACATGGACGTTAAATGGATGTGTGCCGAGAGATTGGCTTCGGTCAGCTTGCGAGTCTATAAGCCTCCATGGCTTCTTTCGCGAGTTCCTGCTTGCGGGAAGATCACATATACATACAT
Source organism: Apostichopus japonicus (assembly GCF_037975245.1). Classification (NCBI taxonomy): domain Eukaryota; kingdom Metazoa; phylum Echinodermata; class Holothuroidea; order Aspidochirotida; family Stichopodidae; genus Apostichopus; species Apostichopus japonicus. Next base: position 15,770,601 of record NC_092567.1, read on the forward strand.
ACATACATACATACCTAACTGCTGAACCTATATCACAGAGTATTCACTATCAGACATCTAAACTTAAGTACCACCCTTTACCTATCAACTAGCGACAAATGTAAGCTACTCTCGCATCAGAGCGAGTCCTCTTTTTAAAAAAAAAAGTCCTGCACAGCATACAACCCCATTAGGACTCAACCGAAAGTGACCTATCCGTGTTACTCCGCCACTTTGCACAAACCAATGTAAAACACACTACTTGTCCCGTGACACCTTTTTTTTGGAATCCATCACGATAATTTGTACAATACGGCTACCGATGGGTACTACTGTACCTACTGGCTGAACATGAGTCTAGGTATAGTTTACCTACAATATACTAGGTAGCTGCTTATCATCAAGTCACAATCTCACATTTTCCTTTCGTTGTCTTTGTTGCTTGTGGTATAAATTTTAACTGGTATATGGTTGATATGACAAGAGGTGTTTCCTACATGTTTAATGGGTAGCATCATGCATGGCTTTACTTAAAGATTACGAAAGACTTAGAGTCAGAGAAGTTGCTTTTAGTACCATTTCTTTCTGGATGTATAGCGTAAAGTAGTGTGGGTACGTCTAATATTGGGGTCAATGCGACAGATGGCGAGGCGACGAATCGCAATGGAATAATTTCCCATAAACTGTATATGTTAATGCCGCATAGCTTTCGTTGATGTCGGTGTCTCTTGTTGTAATGTCCCAAGCTAAGTGTTGAGTTCATGAAGTAATGCTTTGCAGCACTTTTACTGTTGCTTAGGAATATTTTTTTTATAATGTATCAGTAAAATATCATTGTAGTTAAGTTCAAATGATTGAGAAAATTGGATCCGTACCAAGTTTATTTACATCACTCGGTTTCACTTTTTATACAGACGATCTTATAGATTAAATGTACAAATCTCGAAAATTTCATACTTTTAGGAATTGAATGAAAATTTTGAAGCATGATGCGCATGTTCAGTACTTCTTCATTTACATTCCAAAATCAGTCAAGTGACTTTCGTGGTAGAACACTATAGAGCGATTGCTTTTGATAATGGAAATGTAGAACAGCTCATTTAATAGTATATACTGCTTGTTTCATACACATTAATGCCAGAACTAATGCAATTTGGTGAATCACCCATCAAACTAAAATATGTTTTTAAATTGTTTTGTACGGCTAATTAAGTCAACTTTTCATAACAATAATAAAATGCTGAAACAATAGTCTATCGGGTAAGTTTCAGACGAGACCATATTGTATTACATGTTAAATATTACACTGTTGCGTTCAGTTCGATGTCTTTTGCTGCTTGATCAAAATGTCAAATTATTTAAAATGTAGGTTTTGATGTTCGATACATACAGGAACTGCATGAAAGTTATTACAGCTTAGTTGATAATAGAATACAGTATAATCAATATATTACTTTGACATTTAGCTTCATTGGTTAACCACTTTGAAGTGATAAGTCAGACTGTCACAGTTAGTGATAAACGCGGGTTCTTTCTCAACAACCTCTATTGTGAAGAAAAACAAATCAACTTAACACATATTTCCTTGTTTCGATTCACACAATATTTTGCCACGAGTGGTCCTATTGTTAGGTCTGGAACATTAATCTTAACCTACGATTGCTTTAGAGCAAAGGTACTTGGCTGGCTAAGGTTTCCAAGTATCCAAACTATTACTCGAGTATAGCAATAGGCTCTCTGTGTGATTAGTAAACTCATTTATATCTACAAGTACGCAATGAAGTAGTTACTTTCCAATTGAAAGTTGGATAGCCTGCCCGAACTTTTACCATTCGTACTATAATTACTTTAGAATACACGAGATTGAACTTACCCTTTGCCCATGTCGGTGTAAGTATTCCTAACGTCATAAGTCCATCAAATTGAAGAGACGCCATCTTGACCTTATCACGCTTGGCTAACGTAACTGAAGAACAGTTCGATGAATTTCTTATTCTATACTGAGCAAAATAACTAAATTTTACTTGCGCTTTAAATGCAAACTAAATTTTTCTGAAGTATTGTGTTAAACTTAAAAGACTGCTTTGTGATTGGTTAGTAGGCCTATAAATGTGGCTATTATAGTTGCCGGTATCCTTTGAGAAAATGAACATTGCGTTTGTTTCCCACCCGACTCTGATCAATACATCCTATCCGGAAAAAAAACGGACAGGTGGGGGACTAGGAATATATTTGGTTGATCAAAATTGTAAATTTATATTTAGCACGTTTTCCCGAAGTGTCCCGACAGAATCGAAAGTATCTTTTTTCGGAAATGTTGCTGTTTTAAACAGTGCTTTTTTCTGTTTTATATTGAACTTTAGAAAACCTACCGAATATAAGGCAATCAAAATAAGAGTGCTAAGTAAGCACCCGCATTTCAGATTGAATTGTCAATGCGTCTACAAAATAACTTATATTAATAAATTCCCTTCAAATGTATTTCATTTCAATTTAGCTACAATTTAAGTATCAAATCTAAAAGACAAACAATTTTGACAAATAACATAAAGTGGGGTATTTACATGGTGACGAGATATTAGACTCACAAATCATCAGGAAAACAAAATTGCTGCATTAAATCATACGGTTATTTAAATCAATTACAAAGCAAGAAAACAAAATTAAACAATCAATTCACTTTTTTGCTTGGGTGTACTTCGTTTCAAGGTGTTATTCCATTATTTTTACTTTGTTTTATTCCGTTGACATTGAAAAAATGGCAAAATAACTTGTCGTACACGGACTGTCCAATTCCACTGAAACTCTGTAAATCTTGCACTCAACAATTTAGCGGAACATTCATTTCTTTTTCAATAGCAGACTTCAGGTTCTCTACTGTGTACAACATATTGGATTATTTTGTCTATATGTTAGTGGTATGGATTCAACTGACTATTAACATTTGCATATCCTCATCTAATAGACCACGGTGTTTCAGTCATATATGATATTTTGTTTTCTTACAGCTTCCCTACAAGAGTCGATATAAGATGTCCCGTGACGATCGAGTTTACAGGAGCCTAAATTGAATGCATCGTGCAGGGAAACAAAGAAGTTTGTCTGGTTTGTCCAGTCAACAGGAAGATTGCCAACATAACGTGGACAGGAAATACTGCCACTACTTTTAGGACCTCGGTACAAACACGGCCAATGGATGGAATTTCTGAAGGAGGTTGCCATGACTCTTTGGTCTCTAATGGTAGAAATACATGCTTATCAATCTAATGAAAGAATGTTCGTAGTTCTCCCTCCCTCCCCCGAAACAAATCATGTCAACATGACATACTTGTATACAGTAGTTAGGATGATGTAGTATATATTCTCACAACCAAGTATACTTAAGGGGAGGAAGTTGAGCCTGCCCAACCCCACCCCTTTTCACACTGGCAAACAGAATGTAATAACGACATTTAGTGAACAGTTTATGAATCTACAAAATGTACATGGATCTCAACCTTTACAGTAGAACATTCTTCAACATCGTTTACAATGTTGCAAAATATAGCAACATTTTCCTGCATTGTCAATACCAAATCCCTGGACGTCTTAACATATTATCCCTCGCCCAGTACAAGAACGGTGGTTGCGTCTCTGCTCACATTGTATTGCTTCATTTCTTCTTATGCTTTAATGATTGTTCAGTACAGTTCTTAAAGTTTTTTCCCGGTACCTATCAAATGGGATTTCAAACGAAATCATGAGAGTACCATATCCAAGCGTCTAAAGGTGTCAAATAGAAAATTAAAAAAATGTTCCAATCTTAAACCATGATGATCTTGAGTGCAGCGCTCCAGGGTGTTGTGCTAGAAATGACAGCTTTCATAGGGTATGGTTGAATGTGATGAATATTCAAAATTCAACACATTGATCAATTTGGAAAAGTCAACATAATGGTAAAGTATTCCGGTAAGGAGAGTGGTGTTTAGCAGGTTCATCAAACCAACTTCCGATGACGATAACGAAGTATAAAAAAGTAATATTCTACCTTTACATACAAATTTATCCATGATAAGTGTTTATTATTCGCATATTTAAGTGATACAGTATTTGGTTAATTTGTTAGTCATTTAGTGATAACGGTTTATCAGGGTCTGACAAATGCAACAAATTAAGCTTCAGCAATACATTTCCCAAGTGGGTCTACTGGGTTTTGTGCACCGATAGCTCATGTAGTATAGCGAGCAGTGTTAAAGTGAAACAAATAGTTTAATACTGTAGGCTACTGTTGTAAGTTCTTTCCCATATAGCTGCACATTCGGTGCATTGGCAGACGTCAACGTATTTGTAATTTGTGAATTGTACAGACCGTCATTCCTGAGTAAAATATGATAACCCAAGGTGTTTTAAACATTAGTATATATCACAGTTTACCCATTGACCTTCGTACTGGGATTGTTTGTGTTAGATTATATGCATGAATATCACGTCTACAGCTAACTGTACAGTACTTCTCTTTGTGTTAACTGAAACAAATGGAGTACAGTGAGCTCAACGTTATACTTTGTAAGTAACATCCATTCGGTATTTTGATACTTTTGAACATTATTTACTGCTTCGGGGAGTAATTGATCTAACGAATTTTAACTATAATGACTAATACTCTTACTTTTAAAGTTATTAAGCGTATCATTTAACTCTAAGTACCTCATTTTATTGGTAAAATAATGAAGAGTGTAATGAACTATGGAGGCACATAGTGTACACAATTAATACTGTCCACGGTTGATCAGCAGGCCTCGTTTGTACTCAAGTACACACTGAATTTGTGGTTTCATAGACCAATGTAACCTGCAGAACGAAAGCAGTAAATTATGTTTAAAGGGATATTCTGGCGGTAGACTATGTAAAATTTGTATCTTTGAGAAGTATATTCCACACTTAATATTTTAGTTGAAACCCTCATTTCAGGTATTGGCACAAACTATGGATTATTTGATGTTTCCTATCATTTAAACAGCTTCTTCTTGCTCTTCAAAATATTGTTTAGAGAAATAAAGACGTTTTAAAGTATGCTGCTCTGCATGTGACAACATTCAATTTGCTGCTGCTGCAATTTGCAATTTGCTGCTGAATTCACAAAATAAGACTAAACTTCTAAAATCTAACATATCTAACATATAACATGCTACCCTGGAGACCTCCTTCAAAATATTTTTAAGTCATGAGCTCTAGCCATAGGAACACCCTCAAATAGGTCTAATATTATCGTCTTGAAGATGCTTGAATGTATTTCAACTGGTGACATTAGTTTAACCTCGATGTCAATATATCTGGAGATTTATTCAAGGCAATGGTTTCTTTACCATGGTGATATAAAACAGCATCGAATATCTTGTACGATTTTAAATTTCAATTTTATTTTATATAAGGAAGTCTTGAAACAGATTAAGTAAGAAGGAAGCATTTTTCACCTCTGACAGGTGAAACCCTATATTCGACATTGCGAAATATGAAGCCCGATAGTTCATCATGACGTCATCTTATCTTTTTTCAGTTGCATTTTCCATTGCAACTGCTTTATAGACTATTTATTCAGGTATGTATTTAATTGTTTTGCTTTATTTCTAAATAGTTCCTTCTAATCACAGTTTAACCGTACCAATATGACACATTAGTGTAGCGTAGAATAATGGATGTTACCATAAAACAGTGAAAGGTCATCTTGCTCACAGAGTAGAAAACTTTATATGATACTTTGGTTTTAAAATATAATGATGATGTTTATTATGAATGATATCAACATTTTTTTAATGGTATTTTTACAAAGCGTCGTCACTTAGATGTCCAGAAGAACTGTCAGTTGAAGAAGGGAACATACAAGTTGTCAACTGTTCACTCACCACGTCTACACTTACAGACCTATACTGGTACGTAGGAGCGAGTACGAGCTCATTCCCCATCGCGCAATTGGTATCTGGTGTCAAATACGTTTGGTCAGTGCAACATTACGATGTCAGCGACGATGGTTCACTTATCATCAAGAGCGTTGGTCGTAATCAGACAGGACCTTACACCATCTTACACTTCATGGAAGATTACGAGTCGGAACGAGACACTGTGTTTATAAATCTTATAGGTAATGATCATGTTACACAAGTAAATATGTAAGGCAGATCAAGTGATAAGATAATATCTAGAAAACTTTTCGAATCAAATAGAGCATATTACCTACCAGCTTACAATCATTTATCGAACAATCATTAACAAAATCTGTTTTCTCATTACCTCTTCTTTTAAATTATTCGATTATATATTTTACTACTACAGTGGCGATTCTTTTACTGACATGAGTCTATGTAATTGTTCCTCTGGCTCTGTAAATACTCTACTCTCTGAAATTCAGCGAGCAGGTAGGATAATGTTTGTCACAAGATGCTTGTTTAATCTTTCTTTATCAATTTTGTTTTTTCCTTTCAAAGATCCTTGACCAGCGATAGACCAGTGTACATCATGTGAAGATTGTGTAATACAAGCCACCGAAGATCTAATACTTCTCACATGCACTATCACCAGTCCAACCACAGAGAAATTATCACCAATCTGGACTTACAATAATGGAAGTATAATTCAAGGTCGAATACACGAAGAACAACTGTTGGATAATTCGTGGAACGTCAGTGTCAGTTTGGACATTCAAAGCTTGAACTGTGGATTGACAGTTTTGCTCTGCTCCAGTTCTATAGGAGGACATGAAAATGCACTAAGTGATGCTAGAGTAAATGTAACGTTTGGTGAGTGGATTTTGTTGTCTTGTTAGCGTTTAGGTTATAATGTATACCATTACTCTGACCCATTTATGTTTCGTTATGTTATGCTATGTCATGTTATGTTATGGTCAAACTTGGTATTCATACTTTCAGTCAAGTCAAAAACAGGGAGTGTCAAACTTTGTCAAAGAGTCATTTCAAACCGAATTAATTTTATTACAAAACATATACGCGTTTATTCAATTTCGACACAAATATCTGGGATACTTTATCAAACGATATTCTCGGGTCTTACCTATAGTAAATGCTGCCGTACATAATGATGAACCTTTTATGATATTTTACATTTAGATTGAACACAATTTTTGCATGAAAAATTAGCTCAAAACACCGTATTGCGTTCGTAACATACATACATGCATGAGCACAGAGTTTAATTGGATGTTCATTCATACTTAGTAAAGATTCCTAAATCCTATTGGTCCATTCAAGTCAGCTGACCGTGGTTAATCCTGTGAGTAACGCACGGTAAAATTACCGGCTGATGAATACAATTGTTACCATGTTACCATGTTTTGTCGTCTGCTTTGATGAGCTATCGAAATACATCAAAAACACAAAATGGCTTATATAACGTTTGATTTGAACTTCGATTTGCGCACTTTAGACGAGGTAGACACTCAGGAAAACAATGGAAGATTTGCAAACCTGGTTGAGAAAGACTTAGATCGAATTGGAGAAGACAGGAATGAGGAGTCCACGAAGAAAGTCACGAAATGGGGAGTTAAACTCTTGAAAGGTAAGCTGCTAGAACTTTAGAAGTAGTAGTAGGCGTTCTATTGCCTAGAAACAGGCCTAGGAACGTAATGTTAGGCCCCCGGCCCTAGACTAGACCTAGGTGTAGTTCCCCAGCCCCCTCCCCATCTTTATGGCTGGTACCAAAGTTCTGTATACCAAATATTAGCACTTCTCGTAAAGCATGATTTATAAATCATCAGTAAGCTTTAAATATGTCAAAACACTTACTTTCTATTACAGAATGGTGTCAAGCAAAGGAGCTAACAACTGATTTTGAGCAGCTTAACGTGCCGGAATTGGCTTACCTTCTTCGAAGATTTTATGGAGAAGTTCGAATACAAGATGGTAGTTCATATGCAAACAAAACATACAGAGGACTGAGGGCTGCGATCCACCGCCATCTGACAGGGGCTCCCTGCAACCGTCATGTAAACATTATGAGAGATAAAGACTTTCAGAGTGCCAATAACGTCTACATTGGAATGATGAAAAAATCAAGAGAGAAGGCCTAGACGTGAGTTGTCAGAAACCAGCTATTTCTGAAGGCGACTTCAAAACCATGTTTGAGAGCAAAGTTTTGTCCACAGATAATCCTTCTCCACTGTTAAACATGGCGTGGTTTTATCTTGAGTACCATTTTTGTCGTCGAGGACGAGAAGGTCTGCGAAGTCTAAAGAAGTCGTCGTTTAACTTTGGTATCGACGACACAAATAACGCATATGTCTTTCTTAACTTCAACGAAGCACCTAAAAATCACCCTGGCGACCTCCAAGACGACTTCCAATCCCGGAAACGTATGTATGCCACAGATGACGAAAAATGTCCAGTGAAGGCGATCAAGAAGTATTTGCAAAAGCTGAATCCAAACTGCGAACACTTTTTTCAACGGCCAAAGGTATATGTTGCTGAATCAGACCAAGTAGGGTATAACAACCAGCCGCTGGGGGTTAACACCCTTGGGAAAATGATGGTGAAGATTTCCGAAAAAGCAAAGCTGAGTCAGAAATACACAAACCACTGTGTTCGTGCAACAACTATTACAACACTCAGTAATGCTGGCATCGAGACACTGGTCATTATGGCCATGAGTGGACACAGAAACGAGAGCAGTATAAAAGTTACTGCCAAGATGCATCTAATTCACAGAAACGATCCTGTTCAAAAGTCTTGCAAGATGCCATCAGAGGTAAAGGACGCGAAAACATGGATCCGCACTCAAGTCTAGGCCAAAGTGTAGGCTGCACAGCTGTTGCCTCCAACAATGACATTAACGTTACTGCTGCTGTTAGGGCTGAAACGTCTAACATGTCCAAACTGTTTTCCAAATGTTCTTTCCAAAGTCCTGTGAATGTTTACTTCCAAAATTCATAGTTATATCCGTATTAAAACACCAAACAGTTGTGGATGCTTTGAGTTTAAATATATCCAGTATCTGTCCGTAATTAAATGTTCGCAAGGCCGTTATGTTGCTCATAGTGTTATAAAGTTAAAGTTAAACGACCGCAGTACCAAGCACTGTGTAGTGTGTACGTTCAAGTGAGTGTACGTGTTCAATACAAGGCCTACTATGTTATCGTATGGCTGTATACCATACGTACATGTTTGTCCCTAGAATGGTTGCTATGGGAACCAGAAGCTGTAGGGCATTGATATGATGAAGCCAACTAGAAATTGTTTGTAGTTCGTTGTTATTGAGACCTTTCAAAAATAGTTTTATGGCCGCAATATTGCCAAAAATTAGTTAAAATGTTATTATGGTTCATCTTTTATGAATGACAGCCTTTCAAAGACGTTTCCTTTATAATTATTTACTATCGTTCAGTATTACTTTATAATTGCACATGTACATTAATGTTATGCTGGTTGTTAATCGTTAATTTGACTTACGGGGCATCACTTTAATAAATCTTCGGTTATATTTAACCAAAAATGTTTTGTTTTATGATTTTTCCCCCACACAAATGGTAGTGTATGAATGAACGGGGTTAATCAACGGTCTAGCGTGCGTTACTCACATGATTAATGCACTCCGGGTGTTAATGCTATCGCTGGATGCACTCGGGCTCCGCTACGCTCCGCCCTCGTGCATCGCTTGCATTATCCGCCGATCGTGCATTAATCATGTGAGTAACGCCTTATTTAAAGCAAAAAAAGTGTCATAACGCATTCTGAATGAAGTTGTGTTAAGATCTCAGTTCTTAAAGATGTTTTGCAGTTTCATTAATTGGATGTGTAAACGGTGTTTATAGGTGTCGCATATTTTCTTTGTCCAACTTATGGGACAGCTAAAAAATCATAATTAAAATAATGCCTTTATTGTTTCAAATTTTCATTCAGGTTTGTCTATCTGCTTGTTTTTCTTTCACTGTCATTGACATTATATTTATTGATGAACTTATGCGCATGTTTCTTAATTTAATATTTATAGTGTCATGTGAGGACTTAGAAATACATAATGATGGAAATGCACCGATTCTCATTATGATGTGCGTCATTGCAATAGCAATAATTGTTACTACGACTTTACTAATTGCACTGTATTGCGGTAAGTGACAATCTATTTAACAATTTTATAATTCCTTCAGGAAAAGGGAAAGAAAAATCACAATGCTCGCATTTCACGGAAAAAAGATAAGCAAAGAAATATTAAGTGCAACAAGAGATGTTTCTACATACAGGCCTATGTTGCAGTTTACATTTATTCACATGTTGTATAATATCTTCCTAATCCCCTCTGGTAGGTTTACATGCGGAAGTTGGGTGATAATTATAACAGTTCACTTTTTTACATTTGGCTCATATTTTGTCATACCCGGGTTAGGCGAAGGCATGCGAAGGCATAAAGTCATGAAACCCATGTAAGTATAATTCTTCACAACAAGAAACATTTCAGGTAACGCTTCCGTTGGTTCAAGTTCATAAGCACAATTTTCAAGTATACAGACATTTCGTAGATAATGATTGATAAACCCAAGTATAAGAGGCCTATTGTAACGTTTACATTACAGTAGAAATCCACAGATTTAAGAATTGTGTATAGCCCCAGGTTTTGCCGGATTGGTCTTTGAATTTTTAAGCATGTTGTTACGTGCTAACTTGAAATGTATGTAGTCAACCTTGCATCAAAAGATATGGTAGCTTTGTCATAGTGTTGTTGTACACTTTTGAAAATACCAAAAGTTAACGAAATTAGTTTGTGTACTTGCATCAGTTTGTTATCTTGTGTGTACGTTATACATTAATCGTGATCAATGACAAACGTCCAAAAGAGACGCTTGAAGAATGACGTCAATGAGTGATACACGAGTAACGACAAAACGCCGAACCAACAAAGATCCCAAGAATAAGACTGAAATGTGATCGAGATATTAACCAAATGGTAGCAATCCTTAGCCTGAAATTGCTGTGCTTGGAAGGAAGCTTAATGCTTTCAAGATGCTAAGAAACTAAATTACATTTATATAAGATTCCGATTTTTGTGATAAAAAGTACACCATTTTGATTTTTTATACTTTTCACTAATATGGACTAAGGTTACCGGAATTCCTTATCATATATATATATATATATATATATATATATATATATGGTTTTATTCTTTGTCCATTTATTGATATCAAAAAAGACTGTGTGATATATTGTGGTTTCCAATTTATTTTACCCGTATTTCACGCAGGTCGCCGTTGTAAAGAAAACACGAAGAATGAAGATGGAAATGAAGATGAAGATGTAAGTTTGCTGAAAGCAATGCTTTTAATCCATGTTTTAGTTACAGCTCCACGAAAATTTACGTTTCTAGAATTGCATGTAAGCTCCAAGATTTTCAGTTAAGCTTATTTGTTACACTATGGATGATACAATATGAGTGATAGTTGCAGTTGTTACTCGTCCTTTTGCATGTATCAATGTACAATACTATGATTGAAGCAAATGCTAGAACACAGGAAAATAACTCCACAATACAGATATCGCAAATAATTTACATTCGTGTTAGGAAAACATGTTAGAAAAATGCTTAACTACTGCAAACTGTTAAAATTGGTTTCATAAGCGACAGTTGTGACTACAATGTTATGTTACTTTGACCTTTCGCTCACAATGGGTACGTTTGTTATTTATCTCACCTTTCTGCAGCTTAAGGAAATCGATCCTTTGATCGACCGGTTCTTGAAGACACAGTTAAAAATTGAAACTCCTAAAGGAGACCGGAAAGAGATGTCCGCTGCATGTTTTTTCGATTCTGATGAGTGGAAGAACACGAACCGTATTCTTTTTGTTGGGGATCTTTTAGCTGGAGAAAAGGCGATTGCTAAACAGGCAAATTTGATGTGCTCTCAAGGGAGCATCGACGAAACCCTGTTTGTTGTTGATGTAAAGAAACCTGATTTCGAAGCAGATTTTAATAAAGAAATTCATAAACAATTACCTCCAAACAGCAAGTACTCTCCAGATGAAGTATATGAAATGATATCGTTTCAAAAGTGTTTCTTGATAATTGATGGTGGCGGTGAACTGTTGGAGCTACCAAAGCCTCCTGATTCGGAAGGAGACACCATTGCAGATGGATTTACAATATTTGATGTTTTATTTAGAAATATAAATGATCGTTTAAGAGTTTGGGTTACTTCTATACCTTCAGATTCTAGTTATCATTTCAGTAATTAGACGAAAATATACTTGCAGAAGTTTGAAGAACATGGATCACAGCGCTCAATTACAAACATTTGAATGCAATGAAAATATGGGAAACAAAACACTCTCCTGTTATAATGGGAACGTACAAAGGATATAGTAGCTAATGTCACAGATAATATTCTCAATACGTTTGAAACAGATTTGACAAAGACTATTAACCGCCAGAGTGTTGCAATGAGCAACCAAGGTCGGAAGCTGTGTTTGTATCCTTCAATATTTCTATTTTTAAATCATAGGGGTTAGATATTATTCGAAATTAATGTTAGATTTGAATTGATTGCCTGTTAGTGTAGTACCTATGTAATTTGCTATTGAAAACGAGTTGATACAATTAGACCAACACTATATTGAATGAGGTTCGTCACATTTACAATACATGCGTGTATACATTAAATCGTATGTCCTGAAGTGTATAACGATATTCCATATCAATTTGTGTTCCTTGTAATATAGCTTTAGACTGTTTCCATATTACAAAAGCTGACGGCCATAAAATCCGCATATTAGGAGTTCGAAGTTCTATAACAGTTGGCTCCCTTAACGTAATATAATAATAACGACAAGATAAATCATGATGTGTCCTACATATTCTCAACATGAAGGTATATTGAATTCACATGACTTGTTTTGAATTCATCAAATTGAACTCTTCCTTTGGCATGCAGTATTTGCAATATTCTGTTAACTATATCAAACTGATCATATGGGTCTAAATAGTTCTCCTGTGGAAAAGAGAGAGAGGGAGACGTTGAGTAGGCCTACTGTGTACACGTATCACAAGTTATATATATGACGACATGATGTTATTTTCTCTTAAATTTGTGAATTAATACAGTAAATATAATTAGCCAAGGGAGGCGAAGTTTCCTATTATAGTTTGTGTTGACTTTTATGGAATCATGGTATCAATGGAAATGTCCTTCATTTTGGCAAACATCCATTATTTCCGAATCTGATCCGAATATGATATGTTTGATTGGATTTTGACGTCATTCAGAAACACTTTGGTCCCACTGAATGATATTACTAGGTTACTGGCATGTTAGCTCAAGTTATTGGCAAGTTCTCGTAACACAGACGTCGCTCTTATCAAAACTTTAATTCATTATAACTGGAATTTTCCTGGAGGTTTACTGATGTATATACACTATAACGGTTACGTAGCTCTTTTGTTGTTACGAATCTAAGGCTCCAAGATCTTTTCAAGAAGCTTTAGATAGGAAAGGGACCTTTTTATACCTCTCACGAGAATCAAATGATCCTGGGTTTTATTAAACTGGAAACGCTAAGACACTGACTTATACTACCGATTTGACTTGGAATATAAAGTCACCTCGTTGAAGACGATCACTATCAGAAGACCTAATAACATAGAATCGTTTATCGATAGCGTTACGCCATTCACTAACGGGACAGGGAACGTTTGGCTTAAACCTAGATCATCAACACTTGTATTGATGCACCTGCACCCCTAATTTAACCGAGAATATTACACAGTGTTCATCTGAATACTGAACGTATATCAAAGCACCCTCTATCAGACATCTTATCTGAACCACCAGCCTTTACCTTTCCACGAGCGAAATATGTAAGCGACTCTCGCATCAGAGCGGGTCCCCTTTCAAACACAGTCCGGCACAGCATAGAACCCCCATTGACGACTCAACCAATGTAAAACACACTAAACGTCCTGTGACACCTCTTATTTTGCAATCATATTGACGTTTGTACCATACGGCTACCGATGGGCACTGTAAGTACCTTCTGCCTAAACATGCATATGTGTATAGTATACCTACGATATAATAGGTAACTGATTATCATCAAGTCACAATCTAACAGTTTCCATTCGTCGTGTATTTTGCTTGTGGTACAAATTATATTTAACTGGTATACTTGATATGGCAATAGGTGTTTTCTACATGTTTAATGAGTTGCATACCTTTACTTAAAGATACATATATTACTAAGATCTAGAGTCAGAGAAAGTTGCTTTATTCAACCATTTCCTTCTGGCAATTGAGGATAGGAGGAAGTAGGGGGCAAAGTAGTGTGGGTACGTCTCATATTATGGTCAAGGCGACAGATGGCGAGGCGACGAGTTGTAATTAAATACAATCTCAAAATCTATATATGTTAATGACGCATAGCTTTCGTTGATGTCGGTGTCTGTTGTTGTAATGCCACAAGGTTGAGTTCATAAGGTAATGCAATGTAGTACTTTTGCTGTTGCTTTGGAATAATTTTGAATACTGTATCAGTGAAATGTCATTGTTCCTATGTTCAAAAGATGGCGAAACGTGGATCCGTACCCAGTTTAAGGTCAAGCAATAGAGTACAAACTAAAAGTAAAAGAAAAAAATTCCTAGGGTAATAATTACATCACACGGCTTCACTTTTGATATAGACTCTTTAAGGTTGAAATGTAAAAATCTCGAAAACTATATTCTTTTAAGAATTGAATGACAATTTTGAAGCAGGAAGTGCAGATTCAGTCCATCTTTATTAACATTTCAAAATCAGTCATGTTACTTTCGTGGGATAAGAGTAAGGGCTTGCTTGTGATAATGAAAAAAGTAGAACAGCTCATTTATAAGTATATACTGCTTACTTCACGGACATTAATGTCAGCATTTGTTGGTGAATCACTCATCAAAATAAAACATGTTTTTAAATTGCAAATTTGAAATATTGTACGGCTAATTAAGTCGACTTTTCATAATAATAAATTTGCTCAAACAAAAGTCTACCGGGTAATTTTCAGACGAGACCCAAAAATATTACATGTATTCTGTTGGTGTACCACTGGCTGCAGGAGCTGCATGAAAGTTATTACAGATTAGTGAATAATATGATACAATACAATTAATCATATTACTTTGACTCGGAGAGTAAGTAATAAACGGGGGGTTCTTTCTCAACAACTTCTATTGTGCAAATAACAAACGAACTAAAATTGATTTCCTTGTTTCGATTCAGACAATATTTTCCACGAGTGGTCCTTTTTTTTGGTATGGAACATTAATCTTAACATACTATTGTTTTAATGCAAAAGTACTTGACTGGCGTTAGTTTCCAAGTACCTCTCAAAGTACAAGTTTAGCAATTCTAATTATAGGCTCATTTTTACTCAACTGATTTATATCTATGAGTACGCAATAAAGTAGTTACTTTCCAATTGAAAGTTGGATAGACTACATGAAATTTACCATATAATATGGTTGCCTATGATAATCTTTACCTGCCCATATCGGTGTATGTATTCCTAAAGCCTTGAGTCCATCTAACTGGAGTAACGCCATCTTGACCTCATCATGCTTGGCGTGCATAAACTGAAGAACAGGTCAATGAATTTCTTAACTGAACAAAATAACTCAATTTAATTGCGCTTTAAATGTAAACTACGTCTTTCTGCAATGTTGTGTGAATCTTAAAAGATTGCTATTTGATTGGTGAATATGTGGCTATTAGTATTCCCGTTCTTTGAGGAATTGAGAAAGGAATATTGCGTTTGTCTCTCACCCGACTCCGATCAAGTTTTGCGTTATCTAGTACCTTTTTCAAACAATAACAACATTGCAATGTATGCAAATTAAATTCTAAAAATAACGGACAGGTGGGGGACTAGGGATATTTTTCGTTGATCGAAATTGTAAATTGATATTTAGCACATTTTCCCGACAGAATCGAAAGTATCTTTTTCGGAAATGTTGCTGCTTTAAGAACTTTGGCAAACCTACCGAATATAAGTCAATCAAAATAAGGTTGCACCCATATCTTAATTAATAAATTGAATTGTCAAATACGTCTGCAAAATAACTTATGTTAATAAATCCTTTACAAATGTCTTTCATATCGTTTTAGCCACTTTTAGCAAATCTAAAAGACCAACAATTTTTACAAATGACAAAGTGGGGTTGGTTGATTAAGTAGTGATGAGATATTAGAATCACAAATCATCGGCAAAACCTATATGGTGCATTAAATCATACGGGTCGTTAAGTTAATTACAAAACAAGAAAAGAAAATCAAACAACTAATTCACTTTTTTGCTTGAGTGAACTTAGTTACCAGGTGTTATTCCAATATTTTCACTTTGTTTTACTCGTTGACAATGAAACAATGGCAAATAACCTATACACGGACTGTCCAGTTCCACAGAAACTCTATATAACTCTTACCCTCAACATACTAGCGGAACATTCATTTTTTTCAATGGCAGACTTCAGGTTCTCCACTGTGTACAACATACTGGGTTTATTTTGTATATATGTTCGAGGTGTGGAGATTTAACTACCTATTTACATGTTGCATATCTTCATCTAACAGACCACGGTGTTTCAATCATATATGATATTTTGTTTTTACAGTTTCCTTACAAGAGTGATGTCTTACCTACGAAATAAAATGACGAAAGGGTGGTTCTTATTCCTGATGTGAGGAGAACACAGTGTCTTCGAATGATACAGCGCAATATGGTTAAGATCACAATCAATAATACTGTTCCACTGCTGATGAGTATTAATGACAGCATATCTTATCTAATGGCAAATTAAATAAACGATGATTGTGTGTTAATCTGTAATTATGGTTCAACTTGTCAAACCCTACGTAATTTGAAATCAACAACTACATCTTTCATGAACTTATTATAGCATTATATTGACATATAATTGCTGAAAAATTCGAATGTTTTTTCCAATGGAGGAAGATGGAAGTTCATATACTACTCAGACAATGACCAGCTTCCAAAGTACGGACCGTCACGTGCGTACGTGCGTTTGTAGAGTTATAACAAGTTATATCAGTTCGATATGTTACAGTAGTAGTTCCTGCAACACGCCACTATATCATGTCATGTTATTTAGCCCTACATTCTTGATGTCGTTTACATGTCATGTAAAGTTGGTAGGTGATGGAAGTAGCTCCAAACACACTACAGTCGGGCTCACTTTCAATAAAACGAGCGATGTGGTTATAATCAGCTTCTGTTGTGTAGTATTAGAATCTAAATTTCACGAGCAATATGTAAAAGTCGTTCATAAAAAACAAGTAAGTGTTGCCCTTACTTAAAACTGTTAATAGTAACATACCAAGTGACTCAATGGCCAAAAAAAGTGCTTGGGTAAATTTGGCAGTTTTACCATGATTGACGTTTATGTAAGAATGTGCTCTAAGCAAACTTGTCTGTCATTTCAAGGACCACTGTGTTTCATATCGATTGGAGAATTAAATTGCCACAATCGACTTTGATGAGTATCACAAATCTTACGTTATTTGAAAGTCAACGACGACAAGAGTAACGTAAATTAAGTTATATGGCGGTTTAAGGTATGAGGAGATCCAAATATTTTTTTTTCGCTAAAAACATACTCACCTTCGTTCCATAAGAAGGTCTGGTTATTATCAACTTCTGTGATAAAAAAATTGTTATACTAGATGATCTTGTTGTATTTTAGATGATGGTATACAAGATTGTATACAAGATGAAGGTTGTCCTGAAAAAGTAAAATGTAAAAATTTCGTACACATGTTTAACAAGTATTTCCCTTTCTCTATACAATTTTATTTCTGTACGAAAGTCTTGAAAAACTTTCTGAAATTGTAACGTCATGTCCGGTAGAAAGTGTGTGGTAATTAACTTAGTATATTAGAAAACGTGCTTTAAAGAAACAAACGATTTGCCTTTCCATGGATCGAGAAAAATATCAAAATACATATATATCGTTTTAGAATTAGATTTAGTCGCAATTTTTTTGAATGGTTGATAAATCTAACTTCATCGGAAATAAACGTTCTCAAAGTAAATCTTTTATTATCATTCTATTAACCTTGGGGCCTTACAATTGCCAAGTTCATGATAGCATACAAGATATCACGTACGAGTTAAACTGACCAACGACCAACTAAACCATGAGTCAAAGACGTTCCGTCGCGTTTCCTCCATCGGCAGGGCATCTGGTTTCGAAATTGCATACTGTAATTAGTTGGAATATCTATCTTCTTCAAAAAATCGATTACTTCGTCTCGTAAATTGTGGTTTAAGCCACTTATTTTTTAAGCAAAGGTCGATACCTTGATATCCTACATCGACGTATGTTATATGTAGACTATTTTAATACAAACTTTGGACTTTTTTAAACTTGTTTGTATCGAAATGTCGACTTTTTATTCCACAATGTTGGCGTATCAAATTTCGAATTTGATCTCGGATATCAAAACTTCCACTATATCCTCGAAATAATATTTTTTTTCGATAGTGAGACATATTCCTAGAAATTACGACTTATAATCCCAACTGCGTAAAGTGATTAGTATATGAAGGTAAGGGTAACATTGTGGTCCAGATTAATACATTGTTAAATTGTGCGGTGTTCCATGTGAAATTTTACTTAGTATGTCAAACGTTTAACTTTTTATCAAGATTTTGAGAAAAGAATGCTGCACTTTTGACCGAGTATGAGGTATACGAAATACTCTAAGTTGTAACTCTCTTTACCAATGCAAAGATCTAACTGAATGATCCAGCACTGGTGTTCAGAGTGAATCTCTAGTTACCAAAGCTTTGGATAGCTAAACTTTACTTATTTGGTTGTGTTTATCTCAATAATTCCATGAATGAGATCATGAAAGTATTTATTTGTAAACTAAAATGATACTTGGCATAAGCACGTTATATCGGTGGCACAATGTGTATAAGTTCGGAACCTAGTGTTTGAAATTTTTTATTCTACATGTTTTTTAATACTCATTTAACAATAACTGCTGAAGATAATGTGAAACAAACTATTAAAACTACTGGATTTAATATTTTGTTTCTACATCCACTAGCAATTATTGATCGAGCACAGTTATATTTTTGCTACCGGTTTCCACCGTTGATGAACGCCACTGAGCATGATTCATTAGCGTCACAATGCGTTATATTTGTGTACTATTATTTAATATCACACATACCTTTAACTTTAAAGAAAAATTTGCTGCTGGCGTTATGTTTGTAAGAACAGGAGAAATTCCTTTCACTAGGTAGATTTCCCTGCATTTCAACATTAAGAGACCATAACGTATCGTTGCAACTTCCCATTGAAATTCCGTCTATTGGCCGTATTGGTACCGAGGTCCTGAAAATAGTCTTCGTAGTTTTTCTCCAAGTAATGTTTGCAGACGTCTTCTTTACCGGGCAAACTAGACATACTATTGAGTTTAGCTTTACGGGGCATTCAATCTCATCTCCTGTAAACTCTGCAGTCGATGGACATATAATCAAATCTTGCAGAAAAGCTGGAATTGCAAAAAATATCATATAACTGTAATTAAACACAATCAGTTTTTGTTCAGGATATGTAATTTTCAAATAAATAGTTAAATCCATACCTCTTTCAAATAGGAAAAGTAAGCCCAAGATGTTGTACACAGCGGAGTACCTGAAGGCTGCCATTCCACCGGTAAATACTTAGATATAATTGTAGTAAAATATCTACTAACTATTCGTCCCAATCACGCGAAAGGAAATACTCAAAAAGACTGTGCTTCTCATTTCACAGGCAACTACAAGGAAGAAAGTGAATGTAAAGTGATACTCGAACGTAAACAAGTATCACTCGAACGATTGTTTTGCGTGCTGCTTTTGTATTCAAGTTTTAATTGGTCGAAGGTTACAAGCTCATATTTGGCTTCAGGCGAAGCCCTGGAACTATTGTAGTCGCTCATCTGTTGACCAAGTTTTGACCGCGATGTGACCTCGTCAGAGGTTTGTGAACCGTTGTTGTTCGGAAGTACAACTCTGTCACAGGCTTGGAAATCGTTATGCGATTGATCAAGTATTGTCTAGTATTTGCCTAAGCCGAACTCATTGCTGTCAACGCAAATCTGTACTTGTTTAGCTTGTGTGGAAAAAAGGAATGCGCACGATTGTCTAACGTTCGTGGTAGAGTAACTTAGGCATAGGCTCGTCCATGAAGAGTAGAACGACATTACCACTATCGTTGTAACCTGTGGGCTCTAAGCACTAGGCCGAATCAGCAGTTTAAATTCGTTTGGGGCCTGCAAGGCTGCACAATTAATAAAGTAAGCAGTCATGTTAGTACTTGCAGTACCAATATAGTAGTTGTAGTACCAATTTCTGAATAGAAAGTATCACTGTGTTCAATAAAAACTCTTTCTGGAAAGTATTTATCGTTCATGTTTGGTTTTTATGTAATCATAACCTTCCTAGTCATGCTAGGGTGTGTGTCTATTATCATGGACGTTTCACATGTAAAGCAGTGTGTGGAAACATCAGTTGGGGTCAACAAAGATCAAATAGTTGCAACCTCGTATATAAGTCTACAGATGAGTTTTTGGACAGATCTGGTGTTGTTTAGTATGGATATGTAAAACATTGGGTACAAGAAGCATATTAGTGGAAGTTGGTGGCCAACATATATCCCTGGGATTATAATTCATGTCACCTTTAGATGCGTCTTGCTGTACTTCCTACATCAAATATTTTAAAACCATCAATGTACAGCATGTCCTAATCATAACAAAGTAGTGATTGTTTATCATAACAACCAGTATGAACTGGGTCCAACTGGTTCAACTATGTTTTACTGGGTTCAACTATGTTTTACTGGTTCAACTATGTTTTACTGGTTTCAACTGGGTCAACTATGTTTTGCTGGGTTAAACTGGGTGAACTATGTTTCACATGTTATATTTTGAAATAGTTTGAACTGGGATTCTCAACTGGTGTTATCTACACTTATATAACACCACACTATAGTTTTCAATTTTTAACAGTAGATCTATACTGTATGTAAGGGTGTTAGCCACTGAAAATAAATGTTTGTTCTTGATCAGAGAACTCTGGGTTTGGTATGATGACCTAACACAGAGCAAGACACATAAAAAATGGAGAACTCAACAGGATTGGATCAAAAGAAATTATAATTATGAATAACAAACAATGAACAGCTGATCTGGGCCCAGTCAAAGAATTAAATGAAACAACTTACAGTCGTGAGGTGCGCACCCCAAATATCAAGAAATTAAATTTAAAAGTCTGTTCTGGTGAGTTGGCCTGCTGGTTACATCAAGTAGTCTTAGACCTCAGATCTTCCACGACATCAGATATTCTACGACATCAGTATAGTTGAACCTAATAAATGGTATTATGAATGTCCGATCTCAACAAAAAAGTATCCTTTAATTTATATGAAATAGTGTTCCAGGGTATCCTTTCAGTAACATAATGTCAATATCCTTTATTGTAAAATAATATCCTTTATAGTAAATAGTATCCTTTATAATAAATAGTGTCCCAGACTGTCAGTTGAATATCACAACTTCCATAAAATAATAAGGTCTACAGTAACTTGAACTATGTAAATTAAGGTTTAAAACAAACTATCCAGCCATTAAACTATCTTTCTCTTCTTTGACAACTGCCTTGCTCAGATACTCATAGCCAACTGCCAACTCCCTATACCCTCACAAAATTCCTTTGTTCCTAAAACATATACACACAGACCCCATTTCCTGTGAGGGCTAATTTCCAGGAAGAACAAGATAGTTGCCTAGCAACCCAGAAGAGAGAGAGTTGTTATTAAATCGACCCTTTTGCTGCCACAAGACAACATACAAATATACTGTACAAATGTATAGCCCTCTGTACAGTGAGCACTGCACAGTGCACTAATAAACAAGTAAAACTATGGTAAAAAACAAAACTTTATGTAGTAAGAGCTGACCATCTTACACTGTACAAATGAAGCCTCACTTGAAATTAGATTGATAGTTTAATCATATGTTCATAATGTTCAGTGTAGGACATCCTCACATTTGTAGCATATACGTGTATGCTGTACACTTCACTAGGCTAATGACTTTTGCAAAGTATGTTATTATGCCGGCAATAGGACACTTCATGTTTGAAACAACAATCACGGCAATTGCGTAAATTTGGAAAATTGCTAATATGTTTGCTAATTGACGATAACTTTCCTTTCCTAAAATCATGCGGCTAAATATAGGTGTTAACTTGAGTATAACTAGGTTAGGCCCCTATAAGCTAGGCAACTATAACGTAAGGATATGTCTAACGTTAGTAATTGTACCATGTGATATACCTAGTAGGGAACCGGTTTGTTAGGCCTAGCCTATACTATAGTCCTAGGTCACTATATATAAAGTTTCTGTTCAATTCAAATATTTATGATAAAGAGCACGTTTACAAACAATTATAATGTTACAAGTATGTGTTAATAATATAAAGGTACTGCAAGATCACAAAGGAGGTAACTTAGCCGCGGTAATAATAAAATTGTTGGCAAAATCGGTTACAAATTCGATTATTCTGCAAAGCTTCTGTTGGCGTATGTGGTTTGCGGATTCGGAATTTATAAATTTATCGCTAACGCAAGGGACAAATGTCAAAGTTCAAATTCATACTATTTTGCACTAGGAAGGCATTTTGCCTACCAATTGTTCAAATCGACGAACAAAGTAAAACATAATTTTTTCAAATTTGTTATATAGTAAATATTTCATATTTTTAATCATTGCGGTACAAAAATGTAATCGTTTAATCATACCTGTGATAAATATGACAAAGATTTGTTTTACACCCCTCATAAGTTGGCTAATTTAGCATTTTCAATATATAACGATACGGTTACTGCTTACGAACTTACATTATAATATTCGTGATAATTACTCCTAAAATAAAAGCAGTCAACATAATGCAACCCAGTTGGGCCAGTGTGAAACCTAGTTCAACCCCAACAGGGCCAGTTCACCAGTAAACATAGTTCAAACCCAGTAGGGCTTGTGCAAACCAGTGAAACTTAGTTAAACCCCAGCTGGGTCAGTTCACCAGCCAATAGTCCAAACCCAGTTGGGCCAGTGCAAAACCAGTTGAAACCTAGTACAACCCTAACAGGGCAAGTTCACCAGTCAACATAGTTCAAACCCAGTTGGGCTAGCGCAAAAACCAGTGAAACCTAGTTGAAGCCCAACTGGATCAGTTCAAACATAGTTCAAACTCAGTTGGGCCTGAACAAACCCAGTTGAACATTGTGTAAGACCAGTTGAACCTAGCTCATATTCAGCATAGCCCAGTTGGAACCCAGTAAGACCCAGTTAAACACAGTTAAAAACCAGTTAAACATAGTAGGCCCTAGTAGAACCTAGTTGATTTTTTAACTAGGTTCTACTGGAATTTCTACCAGGGCATTCAGTAGTGTCGCTTTGCTTGGTGTATGTGATATGTAAATGTGTACAGTCGAGTTACTTACTTCTAAAACTTTAGGCAATTAAACGAACATAATTGTGTGATGGGGAAAAGAGTTCAAGTTAAGTAATGCCAGTATTGATGACAGGTCTTTTGTGTGGTATCAAATAAGTGGTTAACAATTGTAGCTGAATCATTTTTTAAAAGTTTACTTATGTTTCCTATGTTTATAACCACTCGCACGATATTCTTCAAATTTGGTAGAATGTCACGTGCCACATGACACTTAAATATTTCCTTTTCTTCCATGTTATTTGAGAGACGAAAGAGGGGGAGGTGGAAGGAGAATACTTGTTTTGACATCCAGGCAATATGATGACTGGTCAGTAGTCAGAGCTGTCATAATTGGTATGATAAATTTTAACATTTGCATGGATTTGATATGTAACCTTTGCTATCAACTTGTTGTTTCTTTTGTTATGGCAGCCTTATTTAAGTCTTGATTTCATAAAGTGACTGTTTTGTAATGTAAGGCGGATAAATAAATAGTCAATTACATAGTCCCAATAAGTCACATGATTTCTATCGTTGTAACTGGCTGTTCAGTTTGCACCTTTTTAAAGTTGTAAATGCCACAAAAGTAGGCAAAAAGTTAAAAAAGACTTCAGATTATATTATACATCAAGTTCCTGTAGGATTAACGATCGTTTTCCCTTTTCATTAACTTACAATTTAGTTACGATAGTTATCAGTCAATGTACGGGGACCAAGATTACCCTTCCCAACAATGAAAGGGGGTTGTAGGCGGTTCAATTAACACTATCTAACGCAACGTAGTCGCCAAGAACCTGTAGTAATGAAAGGGGGTGTAGGCGGTTTTACACTATCTAACGCAACGTAGTCGCCAAGAACCTGTAGTATTTTTAAGGGAGGGCCCGAGGAACATGAACTTATAGCATGCTCCTCATGGTGAAACATAATTGCACCTTTGAGGTGAATTGAGTGTACTGTTAATAGTAGGAGAGACTAGTGTAGGTTCTTATGACCAACTAGACCGGTTTCTGCTCTTAAACCTTATAGGAGGAGCTTCATCAGTAGTAACCTTTGAATATTTTATATTCGGCCTGGGCGTCTCGTTCTCAAAATGCATCTATTTTCTGTGCACGGGTTTTTATGGACTCATAGTGCAGCTATAAAAGCATCTAAAAGAGCTTCGTGTGAACCTTGAGAGTCAGCTGATTCTTCGTTAGTACGAAACCTTGAATTAACAAGTAAATCTTTGAGATTTTGGGCCCTTTTGTAGGCTAGAATCGGTTCTTTTGGAAACAGTTTGGATAATGCCGCGTGTTGCGAGATTAAGTGGCAATGTTTCAAATGTGCTTTTTTCAAATGCGTTTGTAAACCCTTTTTGCTTTTTGTTTTATATGATGAAGCGGATTCTCATTATTCTTTTTAGGTCTTTCAATGACTTGAGAAGATCACTTCGTTTAGGGTTTTCTGGAGTTGCTAGGAACCTCAGACCTTTACCTGGCGCAACAAACTCTATATTGGACATGTTTCTGTCTGATAAGTTCTTTACGAACTTGTTTAGTGTTTCTGCTTCTGTTCGAAGACAATGGGCTTTTGAATGACTACTTGTAGTCTGTAGCTCCCTGTTGGTGGTGCGGAATTTTTCGGAGCTTTTAGTAGCTTTCACTGATCGGACATATTTGCGTTTTTGGAGGATGGTTGTCAGTAGCCGGTTTGCCTCAAGAGCTTCTATGGTTGACTCTAGGTCGGTCTCGGCTCTTGATTTCTTTTCTAGAAATCTCTCCCGTTGCCTTTTTGCCTGGCGGGATAACTCTTCTCCCCAGATTCTACGGAGGGTTCTGCCTGCCCGTTGGAGTACTTGATTCCAAGAATCAAAGAACTCCTTCGAGTGGTTCAGTTGCCCCGGGAGTCTAGGTGGGTCTCTTAGGACCTTGAGTTGATAGGTGGCGTTTTGATCGCCGTCTATCTGGGTGATTTCTTTTGTGACAATGATGAGCCTTGACTGGAGCTCCTTCAGCGTATCTGCGTTGTTTATGACCTACTTGTAGGTTTCCTCTTTCAAGTGGATCCTGTTTTCTTTCCTTTTGATAGGAGACATTTGCCCACACGGTATGTGTCTTTGTTGACTGGTGAGGCAGGAATATCAGGAATAAGTGTGTACATGACTGGTTATGCCTTTTAGCAGAAAACCCTTGTGCTTAAGTCCATTTTTACGGACGTTGTTCAGTCGGAAACCCTTTGTTTGCCTTTACGGACGTTACGGAGCAGCTGTAAACCATTGTTAATGTGCATCAGTAGTAGCCTTTGAATATTTTATATTCGGCCTGGGCGTCTCGTTCTCAAAATGCATCTATTTTCTGTGCACGATTTTTTATGGACTCATAGTGCAGATATAAGAGCATCTAAAAAAGCTTCGTGTGAACCTCGAGAGTCAGCTTCAAAAGGCTACTACTGATGAAGCTCCTCCTAAAGTTTGAGAGCAGAAACCGGTCTAGTAGGTCATAAGAACCTACACTAGTCTCTCCTACTATTAACAGTAGACTCAATTCACCTAAAAGGTGCAATTATGTTTCACCATGAGGAGCATGCTATAAGTTCATGTTCCTCGGGCCCTCCCTTAAAAATACTACAGGTTCTTGGCGACTACGTTGCGTTAGATAGTGTAAAACCGCCTACACCCCCCTTTCATGATAAAGTTGTGAATGCCACAAAAGTAGACAAAAAGTTTAAAAAGACTTCAGATTATATTATACATCAAGTTCCTGTAGGATTAAAGATCGTTTTCCCTTTTCATTAACTTACAATTTAGTTACGATAGTTATCAGTCAATGTACGGGGACCAAGATTACCCTTCCCAACAATTTCTCTTCTCAAACAAAGAAGGGCTTATATTTCCTTGTTTCGATTCAAACACTCCGAATGTCTCTAAAAGTGCTTTTATCTTCAGTTACATTAGTTCATTAAGTTTTTTATAGCATCTCATGCAAAGCTGAAGTGCCCAATCTGCCAAAATCGATTGTAGGAACTACATTGTTAGTAGATATCTCTAATAATTTGTAGTTGAAGATGAATAACAATAAAACAAACAGAACAATATAACTTCCTGATACGGTGGGGGTTCTTGTACATACTTTTGTACTTAATGTCCATTTTGTATAATTAGATATCATTGGTACAATGGAATTGTCAGTAATCTGAAAGTATCGTCTAAATATAGATTTTAATTTATCATAATGATGCATTTACTTTGAACTCATCATTGTCAACATTTTTGTGAAATTTCCTCGTGTTCAAACCAACCAATCCTCCTTCTCCTCCCCTAAATAGGAAGAAAAGGAAAATACCGATGCTATATTACTTTTTATAGTAAGGAAACCGTATCGTCACAACTCATGCAGCATACACAACCATGTATTCGCGCAGATACATTTGAAGTCCGTTTAATTTTCTTTTGGGGTACATTGATATGTTATGTAAGTAATTTGGGGTACCACAGTAGTGGGGTATTTGACCTTTAGTTAATAATTACATTTCATACTACATTTTGACAGTTTTATGTCACTCTCAGGGTCACATCATGAAATGTATCGATGTTCCTTGATTGGAGTCAATAGGCTGTTATAAAGGGGTTATAGGGTAAATGGATTAAATTGATAGTAAGTGTAGCAAAATAAGTAAGTCAAAATAATGGTAAAGGCGAGTGGTGTTTAGCAAGTTTATCACACAGACTTTCGATGCCGATTACGAAGTACAACAAAGAAGTACAATTCTACTTATACATACAAATTCGTCGATGCTTAGTGTTTATTATCCCCATATTGAAGTGATACAGTAGTTGGTTAATTTGGTCTCATTTATGGATTGGGCTATATCGGGGGCGGACAAATTTAGCTTCAAAACAATACATTCCCCCATGGTTCTGTTAGGTTTTGTGCATCGATCGCTCATGCAGTATAACGAGCAGTGTTAAAGTGCAACAAATAGTTTATTACAGTAGGCTACTGTTTGAAGTTCTTTCCCATATACCTACACATTCTGTGCATTGGCAGACGTCAACTTATTTGTACCTTGTGAATTGTACAGGCCGTCATTCCTCAGTAAAATATGATACGGTGAACATAAATATATCACAGATTACCCATTGACCTTCGTACCGTGATTATTTGTGTTAAGTTCTTTGCATGTATATCACGTATACAGCTAACTGTACATTTTCTCTTTGTGTTAACTGAAACAAATGAAGTACAGTGAGCTCAACGTTATACATTGTAAGTAGCATCCATACGGTATTTTGGTACTTTTGAACATTATTTACTGCTTCAGGGAGTAATTGATCTAAACGAATTTGAACTATATTGAAAAATACTGTTTCCTTTAAGGTTATTAAGCGTGTAATTTATGCGCTAAAGAAATAATTTTATTGGTAAAATAATGTAGGCCTACAGTATAATGAACTATAGACGCACATTGCGTACACAACTAGTACTGTCCGCGGTTGATCAGCAGGCCTCGTTTTGTACTCAAGTACACACTGAATTTGTACTTACATAGACCTAGACCTATAACATAGACTGATTAGTTGAATGTAACCTATCATTTGAACAGCTTGGGTTTTTTCTCCAAATGTCTTCCATCTACTGATACATGATTGCAATATTATTCAGAAAAAAATAGAGACGTTTAAACTATGTTGCCATGTAAGTGACAACATTTAATTTGCTGTTGCCAGATGCATTCACAAAATAACACTTAACTTCACAAATGTAACGTATCTACCATACAACATGCTACCCTGGAGACATCCTTCAAAATATTTGGTGACAATAGTTAAACCTCGATATCAATATAGCTGTAAGTTAATTCAAGGCTTCTTTTCATGGTTTCTTTACCATGGTTATATAAAACAGCATCGAATATCTTGTACGATTTTAAATTTAAATTTGATTTTATAAGGTAGTCTTGAAACAGATTATTTAAGACGACAGCATTTCTCTCCTCAGAAAAATGAAACAAGTTAATCCACATTGCGACATTTGAAGCCCGATAGATCATCATGACGTCAACTTATCTTTTGGGAGTTGCATTTTTCATTGCAACTGCTTTACCGACAAACTATTCAGGTAAGTATTTGAATGTATTGTATGTATTTTAGATCCTCCTACAAGCCTCATTGGCTTATCGAAGCCGCAAGCTGACCGAAGTCAGTCTCTCAGATTAATATTCAAATGTTTTGCTTAATTTTATTTCTTAACTTTTTCTTATAATCACAGTTTAACCGCAACAATACGACACAGTAGTATAGCATAGAATAAAGGATGTTACCATAAGGCAGTAAAAGATCATCTTGCTCACTGTTTTAAATCTTGATATGCTACTTGAAATATAGTGATGATGCTAATTATGAATGATATTAAAATTTCGATAAATGGTCTCTTTTACAAAGCGTCGTCACTTAGATGTCCAGAAGAACTGTTAGTTGAAGAAGGGAGCATCCAAGTTGTCAACTGTTCACTCACAACGTCTTCACTTACAGACCTATACTGGTACGTAGGAGCGAGTACGAGCTCATTCCCCATAGCGCAATTGGTATCTGGTGTCAAATACGTTTGGTCAGTGCAACATTACGATGTCAGCGACGATGGTTCACTTATCATCAAGAGCGTTGGTCTTAATCAGACAGGTCCTTACACCATCTTACACTTTATGGAAGATGACGAGACGGAACAAGATACCGTGCTTGTAACTCTTATAGGTAATGCTCGTGTTATAGACGTAAATGTGCAAGGTAAATCAAGTGATAAGATAAGATCTAGAAAACTGTTAGAATCAAATATAGCATATTACCTACCTGCTAAAAATCATTTATCGAATCATCAATCGAAAGTGACTGTTTTGACATTACATCTTGCTTTAAATTATTCAATTACATATTTTTCACCTACAGTGGCGATTCGTTTACTGACATGAGTATATGTTATTGTTCGTCTGGCTTTGTAAATACTCTACTTTCTGAAATTCAGCGAGCGGGTAGGATAACGAACCTTGTATGTCACAATATGCTTGTTTAATCTTTCTTTTTCGATTTTGTTTTATTCCCTTAAAAGAGCCTTGTCCATTGATAGACCAGTGTACCTCATGTGAAGATTGTGTAATACAAGCGACTGAAGATCTAATATTGCTCACGTGCACTATCATCAGTCCAACCACAGAGAAAATATCACCAGTATGGACTTACAACAATGGAAGTATAATTCAAGGTCGAATACACGAAGAGCGACTGTCGGATAATTCGTGGAACGCCAGTGTCAGTTTGGACATTCAAAGCTTGAACTGTGGATTAACAGTTTTGCTATGCTCCAGTTCTATAAGAGGACATGAAAATGCACTAAGAGATGCTAAAGTAAATGTAACGTTTGGTGAGTGGTTTTCGTTGTCTTGTTAGCCTTTAGGTATATCATGTGTACCACTACTGCGACCCATTTATGTTATATATGTTATGTTATGTCATGTCATGTCATGTTATGTTATGTTATGTCATGGTATGTTATGGCCACAACTGATATTCATACTTTCAGCCAAGTCAAAAACAGGCAGTGTCACATTTTGTAAAAGAGGCATTCCAAACCATGTAGTTGACGGTTGAGCATTTTCAAAGTCCAATTGGAAGTTATATCTTGATAGAAATTCACGGATGAGTTCAAATGTTTATTACCTACACATTTACCCGTTATTCAGTTTCGACACTAATTACTGGGATACTTTATCAAACGATAATCTAGGGTCTTACCTATAATTAATGCTGTCGTATATCATGATGCACCTTGAAATATAACTTTTGGATTGAACAGAATTTGTGCATGAAAAAAGCACCGTATTGCGTTCGTAACGTACATACATGAGGACAGAGTTTAATCGAATGTACACAGCAAGAAATGTCAGTACGCTTCTGAATTAAATTATATGAAAGGTGTTTTACCATTTCTTAATTGGATATGTAACGGTGTAATGAGTGTCGCAAATTTTGTTTGTCCAAGTTATGGGACAGCCTAAAAACATAGCTAAAATAATGCCTTTATTGTTTTAAATTTACATTCAGGTTTCTTTTTCTTTCACTGTCATTGACATCATATTTACTTATGAACTCAGTTTTATTTATCTGTTTGTTTTTCTGTCAATGTCATTTAAATTATATTTACTTATAAACTAATGCGCATGTTTCTTCTTTTAATATTAATAGCTACATGTGATGACTTAGAAATACCTAATGATGGAAGTGCACCGATTCTCATTGTGACGTGCGTCATTGCAATCGTGATAATTGTTACTACGACTTTTCTAATTTCACTGTTTTGCAGTAAGTGCCATTTTAATCAACAGTTTTACCATTCTATCAGGAAAAGGGAAGAAAATTCACAACGCTCACGTTGTATAGAAAACAGATAAGCAAAGAAATATTAATTGCAACAAGAGACGTATCTACATATAGGCCTATGTTGCAGTTTACATTTATTCACATGTTGTATAATATCTTCCTGATCCCCACTGGTAGGTCTAAATGCGAAAGTTGGGTTATAATTATAACAGTTCCATTTCTCGCATTGGTCACATATTATGTCATACACAGGTTAGGGTATGTAGTACTAATACGTTAAAGATAAATGTTTTACAGAACAGTGAGAAGGTACTTACAAAATGCGAAGGCATCATGTCATGAAACTCATGTAAGTATGTTTCCTCCCACAAGAAAAAAATTCTGGTAAAGCTGCCGTTGGTTCAAGTTCATTTGCACATTTTCAAGTATACAGACATTTCGTAGATAATGATTGATAAACCCAAGTATAAGAGGCCTATTGTAACGTTTACATTACAGTAGAAATCCACAGATTTAAGAATTGTGTATAGCCCCAGGTTTTGCCGGACTGGTCTTTGAAATTTTAAGCATGTTGTTACGTGCTAACTCGTGAAATGTATGTAGTCAACCTTGCATCAAAAGATATGGTAGCTTTGCTTTATTGTTGTTGTACACTTTTGAAAATACCGAAATTAGTTTGTGTACTTGCATCAGTTTGTTATCTTGTGTGTACGTTATACATTAATCGTGATCAATGTCAAACGTCCAAAAGAGACGCTTGAAGAATGACGTTAATGAGTGATACACGAGTAACGACAAAACGCCGAACCAACAAAGATCCCAAGAATAAGGCTGAAATGTGATCGAGATATTAACCAAATGGTAACAATCCTTAGCCTGCAATTGCTGTGCTTGAAAGGAAGCTTAATGCTTTCAAGATGCTAAGAAACTAAATTACACTTATATAAGATTTCGATTTTTGTGATAAAAAGTACACCATTTTGATTTTTTATACTTTTCACTAATATATGGACTAAGGTTACCGGAACTCCTTATCGTATATACATATATATATATGGTTTTATTCTTGTCCATTTATTGATATCAAAAAAGACTGTGTGATATATTGTGGTTTTCAATATATTTTACCCGTATTTCACGCAGGTCGCCGTTGCAAAGAAAACACGAAGAATGAAGATAGAAATGAAGATGAAGATGTAAGTTTGCTGAAAGCAATGCTTTTAATCCATGTTTAAATTACAGCTCCGCAAAAATTTACGTTTCTAGAATTGCATGTAAGCTCCAAGTTTTTCAGTTAAGCTTATTTGTTACACTATGGATGATACAATATGAGCGATAGTTGCAGTTGTTACTCGTCGTTTTGCATGTATCAATGTACAATACTATGATTGAGGTAAATGCTAGAACATAGGAAAATAACTCCACAATACAGATATCGCAAATAATTAACATTCGTGTTAAGAAAACATGTTAGAAAAATGCTTAACTACTGCAAACTGTTAAAATGGGATTCATAATCGACAGTAGTGACTACAATGTTATATTACTTTGACCTTTCACTCACAATGAGTACGTTTGTTATTTATCTCACCTTTGTGCAGCTTAAGGAAATCGATCCCTTGATCGACCGGTTCTTGAAGTCACAGTTAAAAATTGAAACTCCTAAAGGAGAACGGAAAGAGATGTCCGCTGCATGTTTTTTCGATTCTGATGAGTGGAAGAACACGAACCGTATTCTTTTTGTTGGGGATCTTTTAGCTGGAGAAAAGGCGATTGCTAAACAGGCAAATTTGATGTGCTCTCAAGGGAGCATCGACGAAACCCTGTTTGTTGTTGATATAAAGAAACCTGATTTCGAAGCAGATTTTAATAAAGAAATTTATAAACAATTACCTCCAAACAGCAAGTACTCTCTAGATGAAGTACATGACATGATATTGTTTCAAAAGTGTTTCTTGATAATTGATGGTGGCGGTGAACTGTTGGAGCTACCAAAGCCTCCTGATTCGAAAGGAGACACCATTGCAGATGGATTGACTATATTTGATGTTTTATTTAGAAATATAAATAATCGTTTAAGAGTTTGGGTTACTTCTATACCTTCAGATTCTAGTTATCATTTCAGTAATTATACGAAAATATACTTGTAGAAGTTTGAAGAACATGGATCACAGCGCTCAATTACAAATATTTGAATGCAATGAAAATATGGGAAACAAAACACTATCCTGTTATAATGGGAAGGTACAAAGGATATAGTAGCTAATGTCACAGATATTATTCTCAATACGTTTGAAACAGATTTGACAAAGACTATTAACCGGCAGAGTGTTGCAATGAGCAACCAAGGTCGGAAGCTGTGTTTGTATACTTCAATATTTCTATTTTTAAATCATAGGGGTTAGATATTATTTGAAATTAATGTTAGATTTGAATTGATTGCCTGTTAGTGTAGTACCTATGCAATTTACTATTGGAAACGAGTTGATACAACTAGACCAACACTATATTGAATGAGGTTCGTCACATTTACAGTACATGCGTGTATACATTAAATCGTATGTCCTGAAGTGTATAACGATATTCCATATCAATTTGTGTTCCTTGTAATATAGCTTTAGACTGTTTCCATATTACACAAGCTGACGGCCATAAAATCCGCATATTAGGAGTTCGAAGTTCTATAACAGTTTGCTCCCTTAACGTAATATAATCATAACGACAAGATAAATCACGATGTGTCCTACATATTCTCAACATGAAGGTATATTGAATTCACATGACTTGTTTTGAATTCATCAAATTGAACTCTTCTTTTGGCATGCAGTATTTGCAATATTCTGTTAACTATATAAAACTGATCATATGGGTCTAAATAGTTCTCCTGTGGAAAAGAGAGAGAGATGGAGACGTTGAGTAGGCCTACAGTGTACACGTATCACAAGTTGCATATGACGACATGATGGGTTATTTTCTCTTCAATTTGTGAATTAATACCGTAAATATAATTAGCCTAGGGAGGCGAAGTTTCCTATTATAGTTTGTCTTGACTTTTATGGAATCATGGTATCAATGGAAATGTTCCTCCGTTTTGCAAACATCCATTTTATCCATATCTGATCCGAATAAATTATGATATGTTTGATTGGATTTTGACTCAGCAATGTTGCGTGTGCAGCACAACGCCTTACGTTATTTAGAAACACTTTGATTCCCTCTAAGTGA
This sequence comes from Apostichopus japonicus, assembly GCF_037975245.1. NCBI lineage: Eukaryota > Metazoa > Echinodermata > Holothuroidea > Aspidochirotida > Stichopodidae > Apostichopus > Apostichopus japonicus. Next base: position 15,804,661 of record NC_092567.1, read on the forward strand.
TGTTACTAGGTTACTGTTATCTCAAGTTATTGGCAAGTTCTCGTAACACAGACGTCTCTCTGATCAAAACTTTCATTAATGATAACTGAAATTTTCCTGGCGGTTTACTGATGTATATACACCATAAAGTTACGTAACTCTTTTGTTATTACGAATATAAGGCTCCAAGCACTTTTTAAGAAGCTTTAGATAGGAAAGGGACTTTTCATACCTCTCACGAGAATCGAATCATCCTGGGTTCTATTAAACTGGAGACGCTAAGACACTGACTTATACTAATCGATCTGACTTTGAATAAAACGTTACTTCGTTGAAGGCGATCACTATCCGAAGACGTAATAACATAGAATCGTTTATCGATAGCGTTACGCCATTCACTAATATAACGGGACAGGGAACGTTTGGCTTAAACCTAGATCACCAACACTTGTAATGATACACCTACACCCCATATAGAACCGATAATATTACACAGTGTCCACGTGAATACTGAACGTATATCACAGAGCACCCTCTATCAGACATCTTATCTGAACCACTACCACCCTTTCAACGAGCCAAACATGTAAGAGCGGGTCCCCTTTCAAAAACAGTCCGGTAAAGCAACAAACGCCCATTGACGACTCGACCGAAAGTGACCGATTCGTGTTGCCCTGTCACTAAGTACTCTTGCAGGAACCAAGTTAAAACACACTACTCGTCCTGTGACACCTCTTATTTTTGCAATCATACTGAAGTTTTTACCATACGGCTACTGATGGCACTGTAAGTACCTTCTGCCTATAAAATCATGCATATGTGTATAGTATACCTACTTATCATCAAGTCACAATCTAACATCTTCCATTCGTCGTGTAATTTGCTTGTGGTATAAATTATATTTAACTGGTATACTTGGTATGGTAAGAGGTGTTTTCTATATGTTTAATGGGTTGCATGCCTTTACTTTAAGATGTATGTATAAATAAGATATAGAGTCAGAGAATTTACTTTATTCAACCATTTCCTTCTGGCAAATAAGGGTAGGAGGAAGTTGGGGGCAAAGTAGTGTGGGTACGTCTCATAGTGTGGTCAATGCGACAGATGGCTAGGCGACGAGTTGCAATTGAATAATTTCTCATAAATCTATACATGTTAATGACGCATAGCTTGCGTTAATGTCGGTGTCTCTTGTTGTAATGTCACAAGGTATGTGTTGAGTTCATGAGGTAATGCATTGTAGCACTTTTGCTGTTGCTTTGGAATGAGTTTTAGAAATGTATCAGTGAAATGTGATTGTACCTATTTTCCAAAGATGGCGAAAAGTGGATCCCTACCCAGTTTAAAGTCAAGCTGTAGAGTACAAAAGAAAAATAAAAGAAAAAGAAAAAACAAAAACAATTCATACTTATGTAAATAAATACATCACTCAGCTTCAGTTTTGACATAGACTCTTTAAGGTTGAAATGTACAAATATCGAATTCTGCATACTTTTAGGAATTGAATGAAATTTTGGAGCAGGAAGCGCAGATTCAGTCCTTTTGTCATTAACATTACAAAATCAGTCAAGTTATTTTCGTGTTAGAACAGTGAGGGCAATTGCTTGTGATAATGCAAAAAGTGGAACAGCTCATATATAAGTATATTCTGCTGATTTCACGGACATTAATGTCAGAACTAATTCCAGCATTTGTGGGTGAATCACCCATCAAAATAAAACATGTTTTTAAATTGCAAATTTGATATATTGTACGGCTAATTAAGTCGACATCATAATAATAAATTTGCTCAAACAAAAGTCTACCGGGTAATTTTCAGACAAGACCCAAAAATATTAAATGTATTATGTTGTTGTAACACTTGCTGCAGGAGCTGAAAGTTTTTACAGATTAGTGAATAATAGGATACAACACAATCATATTACTTTAACTCATAGAGTATATCATAAACGGGGGGTTCTTTCTCAACAACCTCTTTTGTGAAAAAAACAAACGAACTTAAATATATTTCCTTGTTTCGATTCAGACAATATTTTGCCACGAGTGGTCCTATTATTCGGTATGGAACATTAATCTTAACATACGATTGTTTTAAAAGCAAAAATACTTGGCTGACGTTAGTTTCCAAGTATCTCTCAAAGTACAAGTTTAGTAATACTATTTATAGGCTCTTTCATAGTCAAAAAATATATATCTATGAGTACGCAATAAAGTACTTACTTTCCAATTGAAAGATGGATAGACTACATGAACCTTATCATACATAATATGATTACTTATGATAAACGTTACCAACCCATGTCGGTGTATGTATTCCTAAAGCCTTAAGCCCATCAAACTGAAGTGACGCCATCTTGATCCCAGAATACTTGGCTTACATAATTTGAAGAACAGTTTGATGAATTTCTTAATTAACTGAACAAAATAACTAAATTTACTTGCGCTTTAAATGCAAACTACGTCTTTCTGCAATGTTGTGTGAATCTTAAAGTTTGATATGTGATTGGTGAGTATGTTGCCATTAGTATTCCCGTTCTTTGAGAAAATTGAGAAATGAACATTGCGTTTGTTTCTCACCCGACTCCGATCAATAAATCCGATAAAGGTCTACAAGTTTTGCGTTATCTAGTACCCTTTTTAAACAATAACAACATTGCAAGATATGCAACCTACATCCTAAAACAAACGGACAGATAGGGGACAAGTGATATTTTTCGTTGATCCAATCTATTAATTGATATTTAGCACATTTTCCCCGACAGAATCGAAAGTATCTTTTGCGGAAATGTTGCTGCATTAAAAACTGTAGCAAACCTACCGAATACAAGTCAATCAGGTTGCAATAAGGTTGCAAGTAAGCACCGATATCTTAAATTGAATTGTCAAATACGTCTAAAAATAATTTATATTAATAAATCCTTTTTAAACGTCTTTCATATCATTTTAACCACTATTTTAGTAGCAAATCTAAAAGACCATCGATTTTTACAAATGACAAAGTCGGGTTGGTTGATTAATTAGTGATGATATATTAGAAACACAAAACATCGGGAAAACCTAAATGCTACATTAAATCATACGGGTCTTCAAGTTAATTACAAAACAAGAAAATCAAACAACCAATTCCCTTTTTTTGCTTGGGTGTGCTTCGTTACCAGGTTTATTCCCTTATTTGATTTTTTTATTCCGTTGACAATGAAACAATGGCAATTAACTTGTACACGGACTGTCCACTTCCATAGAAACTCTATAACTCTTACACTCAACATATTAGCGGAACATGCATTTCTGTTTTAATGGTAGACTTCAGGTTCCTCACTGTGTACAACAATCAATCAATCAATAGTCATACACCAAATTGGCCCGTTGACCTTCCCGAAGTTTATAAACAATATAGGTTTGTAACCTTTTATAATGTTAACCCGGTGCCTACCATCTTCGAGTAGCTTGGCTGCAGAACGGCCGGACCATTTGGTTAAATTGGTGTACAACATATTGGGTTTATTTTGTCTACATGTTCGAGGTTTGGAGATTTAACTACCTATTAACATGTTGCATATCTTCATCTAACAGACCACGGTGTTGCCATCATATGTGATATTTTGTTCTTAAAGTTTCCCTACAAGAGTGATTTCCTTTCGCCGTCAGTCGCAAGAAAGTATTGTGCCCAAGGTGACGGTATCGGGCAGATTGTTTGGTTATAGGTCTCCATAAGCGATTTCTTACCTATGAAATACAATGAAGCATGGGTGGTTATTATTCCTGATGTGAGGAGAACACAGTGTTTTCGAAGGATACAGCGCAATATGGTAAAGATCACAATCATTAATACTGTTCCACTGCTGATGAGTTTTAATGACAGCATCTTATCTAATGGAATATTAAAGAAACGATGATTGTGTGTTATTCTGTAATTATGGTTCAACTTGTCAAACCCCACGTAATTTGATGTCATCAACTACATCTTTCATGAACTTATTATAGCATTATATTGAAGTCTTTCACATGTCATGTAAGGTTGGTAGGTTAAGGAAGAAGCTCCAAACACACTGCAGTCGGGCTCACTTTCGATCAAACGAGCGATGTGGTTTATAACCAGCTTCTGTTGTTGTGGTATAGGCCTAAGAATCTAAATTTCACGAGCAAACTGTACAGTGTTGTACAGGGATACAGGTAAGTGTTGCCCTTCCTTAAAACTTTTAATAGTAACATATAGCTGAAAGCAAGTGATTGGGTAAAATTGACAGGTTTACCATGACTGACGTTTATGAAAGAATGTGCTTTAAACAAACTTGTCTGTCACTTTAAAGGACCATTTTGTTCCATTTTGATGGGAGTATTAAATTGCCACAATCGATTTTGATGAGTATCACAAATCTTACGTTATTTGAAAGTCAACGACAAGAGTTACGTAAAGTAAGTTATATGGCGGTTTAAGGTAAGAGGAGATCCGAACATGTTGTTTTCGCTAAAAACGAGCTCACCTTCGTTCCATAAGGCGGTCTGGTTATTATCAACTTCTGTGATAACACTTTTGTTATACTACATGATTTTGTTGTATATTAGATGATGGTAGACTGAATGATTGTATAAGATGAAGGTTGTTCTGAAAAAAAGAGCAAAATGTATAAAATTCGATAACATGGTTAACAAGTATTTCCCTTTCTCTATACAATTTTATTTCTGTACTAACGTCTTGAAAAACTTTCTGAAAATGTGACGTCAGATCCGGAAGAAAGTGGTGTGGTAATTAACTTAGTATATAAGGAACCGTGCTTTAAAGAAACAAACGATTTGCCGTTCCATGGATAGAGATAAATATCAAAATACATATATATCGTTTTAGAATTAGATTTAGTCGCAATAATTTTTTTGTTTGATAAATGTTTGATAAATCCAATGTCATCGGAAATAAACGTTCTAAAAGTAAATCTTTTATTATCATTCTCTTAACCTTGGGGCCTTGCAATTGCCAAGTTCATGATAGCATACAAGAGAACACGTACGAGTAAAATTGACCAACGACCAACTATACCATTATATACATATATACGATATATACATTGTTTAAATGGAAAACACAATGAGGCTTTAAATTTGAATTTATGGAACCATAAATTTTGAAGCTTTAACAAAAATAAGATTATGGAAACATGTTTAATAATCCTACTTGATGAGGTGACTTGATCCTTCGAATTTCTGATGCTATTCGGTGTGGTGCCAATTGGTATCACAGCTGTTAAGAACAAAAACAAAAATAGGAAATCGCCGTCATTACAATGTGCCATGTAATATAATGGCTGAGTTGCGTTACGAAAATATTGCTGTTTCCCCATGCTTTTCGAATGTCAAATCTTGTTTCGAAATCGCAACCTACAGTTATATTGTAATATCTATCTCCCTTAAAACATCGATTACTTCGTCTCGTAAATTGTGGTTTAATCCACTTATTTCAAAACCTTGTTATCCTACATTGATTTTAACAGCCCTTTATAGATATGTAGACTACTTAATCCATTTTTAAAACTTTTTGCTGGAAACATTTTTGTATAAAAATGTAGACTTTTATTCCAAAATTTTGGCGTATCATCGCAATTTTCGAATTTGCTCTCGGATATCAAATCTTTCAATATATCATCAAAGTTATAACCTTTTGGGATATGTTTTATAATTGCAATAACTTCATGAATGAGATAAAGTATTTATTTGTAAATACTAATGGAGCTTCACACAAGCACGTTTTGACTGGGACACAATGTGTATAAGTTCGAAACCAAGTGTTTGATATTTGTTATTCCATACATTGTTTTTAATACTCGGTTAACAATAACAGCCTAAGATAATTTCAAACAGGCTATTAAAACAATTGGATTTATTATTTTGTTCATATATCCACTAGCAATTATTGATCGACCACAGTCATATCTTTGCTACCGCCTTTAACCGTTCAATCAACGCCACTGAGCATGATGCATTAGCGTCACAATCTGTTATTTTTGTGTACTATATATAGTATGAAATAACACACATACCTTTAACTTTAAAGAGAAATTTGCCTCCGGCGTTACGATTGTAAGAACAGGAGAAATTCCTTTCACTAGGTTGATTACCCTGCATTTCAACATTTAGAGACCATAACGTATAGTTGCAACTTCCCATTGAAATCCCTCCAATTGGCCATTTTGGTACCGAGGTCCTGAAAACAGTCTTCGTATTTTCTCTCCAAGTAATGTTTTCAGTCGTCTTCTTTACTGGGCAAACCAGACACACTAGTGTGTTTAGGTGTACGGGGCATTCAATCTCATCTCCTGTAGACTCTGCAGTCAATTGACATGTAGTCAAATCTTGCAGAAAGGCTGGAAGTACAAAATATAACATCTGATTGTAATAAATAAACACTATAATTTGTTGCTCAGGATATGTAATTTTCATATAATCAGTTAAATCCTTACCTCTTTCAAATAGGAAAAGTAAGCCCAAGATGTTGCACACAGTGGAGTACCTGAAGGCTGCCATTCCACCAGTAAATACTTAGAAATATGTTAAGTAAAATATATACTACTGTAACTATCCGTGCCAATGACGCGAAAGGAAATACTCAAACAGATTGTGCGTATAATTTCACAGGCAATTACAAGAAAGAAAGTGAATGTAACTTGGTACCCGAATGTAAATAAGTATCACTCGAGCGATTGTCTATTTTTTTTTTGGCGTGCTGCTCTTATATTCAAGTTGTAATTAGTCGAAGGTCACAAGCTCACATTTGACTATAGGCGAAGCCCTGGAACCAGTCTAGTCGTGATCCCGTCAGAGGTTTGTGAACCGTGGTTGTTGGGAAGTACAACTCTGTAACAGGCTTGGAACAGAGAAAACATCGTTGCGCGATTGATCAAATGATTGTCAAGTATTTGCCTAAGCCGAACTCATTGCTTCCTAACAATAATTTGTTAACATTTTACCTCTAGAGAGGGATGCTTCTACTTTTTTCATATGTATCCTATGTGTAAGTCACATTGATCTGGATTCAGTTGAGGTCCATATGTCAAAGGTACGTCAGCATTATATCTCAAAAAGAAATGCTTGAATTTGATCTCAGATTAGGTTTTTTGGTGAAACAAAATTCGGCCAGAACACTTTTATTCTTGTTGAAGGTCGAAATCAGTTGGGGTCGAACATTTATCAAATAGTGACAACCTTGTAAATAAATCTCAAGATGGGGAACTTGGACAGATCTGATGTTTAGCATGCACATATATAACTTTGGGTACAAGAACTACATTAGTAGAAGTTGGTAGTCAACATCTATGACTGTGATTACATTAATGTCACGTTTCGATGCGTCTTGCTGTACTTCCTACATCAAATATGTTAAAACCATCAATGTACAGTATGTACGACTTATATCAAAGTAGTGATTGAATATTATCACAACCAGTATGAATGTTTGCATTCTGTTTCAAAACGTAACTTTGTTGTTCATGTTCTCTGCACACCCGCAGACCTTTAAATTGCCTGGAACCATTCAGTTGTGTCGCTTTAATTTTATGTATGTGATATGTAAAAGTGTGCAGTCGAGCCACTTACTTCGTTAAACACTAGGCGAGTAGTTGGACTTAATTGGATAAGGAGAAAGGGGTTTATGGTTAATTAATGCCAGTATTGATGACTTTTGATCACACGATATAGGCTCTATACGCTAAGGTTGAGGCTGAGGTGTTGCGTTGAGATGTTCGGGTCTCAGTGAAATTATGTAAAATGGAGGCTGTGTAGACGCAATATGGTGTTATATTTTGCAAATTTTAAAACAATGTTGAATAATTTCGACTGTATGGGTTGTAACGCATATATGTCTTGTGATCCTTTACACTGTATTTAAGCAACTTTAATAACTTTAATATTTATATCTACCAGTAGAGAGAGGGTGGCTGATCTCCCCTCTCCCCCTGATTTTTCTGGGACGATATGCTCCCAGAAGTATACGAGATTACTCCCCTATACTCCAACCTCTGTATCGTTACAATTTAAGCTTTAGGTCTAATTGCAAAATTGTGGTATCATTTTCATCATATTAAACACATTTGTGTATTACAACTCTAAATCTTGCCAATGTATACGACTCTACGTGCGGAATTGTTTCTTTTTTTTTTGCCGCCCGCGTTCGTCCCATCAAATATCAGTGGGCTACATTAAACGCTACCTTCTTGAAACAGATATTCCTGTAAAGTTCGCTTCGTTCTAGACAGTTGCTAAAAAACAATGACAACTGCATTACTACATTGACAATGCCTAAACCGGGTGGCATGTACCTAATTTAATCGCAACGGCAACGTGTGGTTTATGAAGCCATCTTACAAATGGAAACGTGGCAATTTGCTATTCGGCGATGCGGCGGCCCTTAACTACGTGGCTCAATGTGTGTATTCGGTTGTAATCAACTCACGTATGTAATTATAACGATTGTTTTACTTTGGGACACCCACTTTCTTGCAATTGAAACATTAATCTATCCAGCAACGTTAAGTACATTAACTTTTATTAAGTTTTCTTGTAGGACTGAGGGTTTGAAATTTAAATCAAAATGTTATCGTTTATGAGAATGTCCTCAGACCCATGATATTTTATGTTTCATTTTTTATTGGTCAAACAGAATTGATTTGCGGCAAACGGTGTTAGATATTGTAACTTAAAGAGCAATGTTCTGCGGAAAATAATAGCTATGGTTATACTGACAAGGGCAATGGTACTGTGCTCTGGGGAATACCGCACTGCACCAAAATACACATGATCATTTTTCACGTATGAACGTACGCGCATAGTGTATTTTTGTTGTGCACTTAATCGAACTTAGGCAAGCATTCTAATACACGATCGTACCACGAGTTTGCCGAAGGAATGTGGTTGTTATGGGTATAACTCAGTTCCAATCAATACAAATATAAAGAATGCCACTGCAAGAAACGGTAAGTGACAACATTTTTTTGGTATATTGAGGTAGCAGTTGGTCAATACGACGAATTCCGCTTCATTTGATTTATACATCTTTGACGGTGCGTGTACAGCGTTAGCTTTTCAGTACTACCTAACGTTAGGAGTAGTAGTAGTGTCGTGGAAGGATATGACAATGACAACAATTTGTTTCCAGCAATTGTGTACAGTATATGAATGTTTAACAAAGTATAAATGAATATTTTGATATACAATACAAACTAGAAAGACAGGTACAAAGAAACAGACAACATAGATGGCGGTCAACATACTGAGTCGATAAAATCTGTTTCAAATGAGCAGCTTGTTGAAAGTTAAGTTGAACACGAAATGAAAAAAAAAGTAGGAAAAGCCCCGGTGCGTGACTGTATAAAAAACGTATTGTGGTCAACAATGGATGTTTGCATAAAACGTTGTGGCTGTAGAAACATGAACCTAACCCCCTTCAAGCGAATTGAACGTCTTTAATGTGACAAACGGCCCAAAACGTTTCCAAGCCCCTAAATTTCACAGCAAATAAAAGATATGAAAGTTAACTTCAGTGAATCTTTGGATGAAAAACGGCATTCTTATAACTATTTTATCTCGCCTGCAGACAACAAAATGTACAATGTCAGCGGTCAGAGGTCGAATGAAATGTTATTTTCGCAGAAATTTCAAGGGAAACATTAACTTGACTTGTTCTCTATACAAAGATAAGACAAGTCTTTTGTGTGGTATCAAATAAGTGGTTTACAATAGTGGTTTCCTATATTTATAACCACTCGCACGATATTCTTCAAATTTGGTCGAAACGTTTTGTAATGTAAGGTGGAGAAATAAATAGTCAAATATACGGTCCAAATAAATCAGATGATATCGTTGTAACTGGCTGTTCAGTTTGCATCTCTTTAAAGTTGTAATGCCACAAAAGTAGACAATAAGTTAAAAAAAAGACTTCAGATTATATAATACATCGAGTTCCTGTAGGATTATATAACGTATCGTTTTCACTTTCCATTAACTTACAATTTTGTTACAATAGTTATCAGTCAATGTACGTGTACCAAGGTTATCCTTCCCAACAATTTCTCTTGTCGAACAAAAAAGAGCTTATCATATTTCCTTGTTTCTATTCAACCACTCAATTTCTCTAAACGTGCTTTATCGTCAGTTACATTAGTTCATTTATTTTTTTATAGCATCTCATGCAAAGCTGAAGTGCCCAATCTGCCAATCTAGATTGTAGGACTACATTGTTCTTAGATATCTCTAAAAGTTTGTAGTTGAAGGTAGTTTCATGAATAACAATAGACACACAGAACAATTATTCTTCCTGATAAGGTGGGGCTTCCTGTACATACTTTTGTACTTAATCTCCATGTTGTATTATTCAGATGTGTTTGGTACAGTTAAAATTGTCAATAATCTGAAAAAACGTCTAAATATAGATTTTAATTCATCAAAATGATGCTATTATACTATGAACTTATCATTGTCAACATTTTTGTGAAACTTCCTCGTGTTCAAACCAACCAATCCTCCCGTCTCCTCCCCTAAAGAGGAGTAAAAGGAAAACATCGATGCTTTATTAGTTTTATAGTAAGGAAACCGTATCGTCACAACTCGGAATGACCGATGCAGCATTACACAACCATGTACACGCGCAGATACATTTTATTTAAATTCGGTGTATTTTCTTTTGGGGTACATTGATATAATAATATAAATAGTGTGGTATTTCACCTTTAGTTAATATTTACATTACATACCACATTTTGACAGTTTATGTCACTCTCAGAGTCACATCATTAAATGTATCGAAGTACCTTGATTTGAGTCAATAGGCTGTTATGAAGGGGTTATAAGGTAGGCGGATAGAACTATATTGGTCGAGCTAGCAAATACAACAAACATAGCTATGTGGGATAAATGCAACTAACAAGATGACTTTTCTGAACAGCAAATAACATGTCAGGTTGAATGAGGGCTGGATTGCAGTTAGAAAAGATGGTGGGGAGTCACTTATGTGGTTAGTAAAAAGTAAATCGAAAGAATATGGAAATGTTCAAGAATCAGTGTGAAAATTTGGGTGCAGAGTAGATAAAGTCATCATGTTCTAAATTAGTAAATGCATAGTCACACAGACATAATTATTCTACAAGATAGTGATATAATTTATATCTAAATTATAAGAAGCAAAATCTATATCACGACAGCGACGTAACTAGGCCGGTGTCGGCATTGATATCCTTGACAAGTACCGAAAATTAACCATCAATCCCCCGAAACCGGCAGTTGAAGCGGCCATTTTTTAAACTTAAAGTGGAATCAGTAAACCTTTAGTGCCCATTGCTTATTCATCCAGTTATACAGATGGGCCTCTACTATATTTTGCCGTCGTGCCCACTAGAAATAGCATTCATACGGCCAGCCCAGTAATGACCAACGCCCCTAAGTATTGTTTAAGGCCTCTTGGAATCACCGAATCGGCTAGAAGATTGGCAGTTTGGACAACTAAAGATGAAATTGATAATAAGAATAGCAGAATAATTAAGTCAAAATAATGTTAAAGTATTTCGGCAAGGCGAGTGGTATTTAGCAGGTTCATTGAACCAACTTTCAATGCCAATAATGAAGTACAATAAAGAAGTACAATTCTACCTTTACATAGAAATTCATCTTAGTGTTTATGATCCCAATATATAAGTGATACAGTATTTGGTAAATTTGATCTTATTTAGTGATTGCGGTATATCGCGGCAGACAAATCGAGCTTTAAAACAATACCCCATGGGTCTGCTAGGTTTTGTGCACCGATTGCACATTCAGTGTACCTTGCAGTGTCAAAGTGCAACAAGGCTACTGTTGTAAGTTCTTTCCGATATAGCTGCACATTCGGTGCATTGGCATACGACAACGTATTTGTACCTTGTGAATTGTACAGGCCGTCATTCCTCAGTAAAATATGATAAGCCACAGTGTTGTGAACATTAATATCTATCACAGTTTACCCATTGACCTTCGTACCATGATTATTTGTGTAGGCTATATGCATATATATCAAGTCTAGAACTAACTGTGCACTAATTCTCTTGGTGTAAACTGTAAGAAATGCTGTACAGTGAGCTCAACGTTATACATTGTAAGTAACATCCATACGTGTATTTTGGTACGTTTGAATATTATTTACTGCTTCAGGGAGTAATTGATCTAAACGAAGGTAAGCTATATTTTAAAAATACTGTTTCTGTTAAGGTTATGATGCGTATAACTTATAGTTAAATGTTTTTATAGCAAAATAATGAACAGTATAATGATCTATAGACGTACAAAGTGTACACAATTAACACTGTTTACGGTTGATCAGCAGGCTTCGTTTGTACACACTGAATTTGTGGTAACATAGACCTATGTATATTGCAGCACGAAACAGTAAATATACAGTGTAATTCTGGTGGAAGACGATGTTATACTTGTATATCATGAGCTCTAGCCATCAAACGATCCTCTATTAGGTCTATTATTGTCCTCTTGAAGGTGCTGATAAACTTAATTTAGGTCAACTGGGACAAAAATTTAACCTCGATGTCAATATACCTGAACGTTTACTCAAGGAAATGGTTTCTTTACCATGATTATATAGCACAACATCGAACATCGTGTACGATTTTAAATTTAAATTTAATTTTATAAGGAAGTCTGGAAGGCATTTATCTTTTCAGAAAAAATAACACAAGTTAAATCAAATTGCGACATATGAAGCCCGATAGTTAATCATGACGTCAACTTATCTTTTGGGAGCATTTGTCATTGCAACTGCTTTACAGACTAGCTATTCAGGTAAGTATTTATTTGTTTTGTTTTGCTTTATTTTACATCTTAACTGCTTCTTCTAATCACAATTTAACCGAATCTATGACATATAAGTATTGCATAGAATGAAGGATGTAACCGTAAGACAGTAAAATATCATCTTACTCAAGATTGTTAATCTTTATATGATACTTTGGTTTTAAAATATAATGATGATGCTTATTAAGAATGATATTAAAATTTCTATAAATGGTCTTTTTAACAAAGCGTCGTCACTTAGATGTCCAGAAGAACTGTTTGTTGAAGAAGGGAGCATCCAAGTTGTCAACTGTTCACTCACCACGTCTTCACTTACAGAAATATACTGGTACGTTGGAACCAGTACGAGCTCATTTCCCATCGCGCAATTGGTATCTGGTATCAAATACGTTTGGTCAGTGCAACATTACGATGTCAGCGACGATGGTTCACTTATCATCAAAAGCGTTGGTCGAAATCAGACAGGACCATACACCATCTTACACTTTTTTGAAGATAACGAGACTGAACGAGACACTGTGTTTATAACTCTTATAGGTAATGATCATGTTATACAAGTAAATAAGCAATACAAATCAAGTGATAAGATAAGAATAAGATCTAGAAAACTGTTTGAATCAATGATAGTACATATTACCTACCTGTTAAAAATCATTTATCGAATAATCCTTCGAAAGTTACTGTTTTCTCATTACCTCTTGTTTTAAATGATTCAATTATATAATTTTCACCTACAGTGACAATTCCTTTACTAACATGAGTCTAGGTAATTGTTCCTCTGGCTCTGTAAATACTCTTCTTTCTAAAATTGAGCGAGCAGGTAGGATAATGAACCTTGAACGTCACAAGATGCTTGTTTAATCTTTATTTTTCAATATTTTGTATTCCTTTAAAAGATTCTTGTCCAGTGATAGACCAGTGTACCTCATGTGAAGATTGCGTAGTACAAACGTCTGAAGATCTAATACTTCTCACGTGCACTATCACTAGTCCAACCACAGAGAAAATATTACCAATCTGGACTCATAGCAATGGAAGTATAATTCAAGGTCGAATACACGAAGAACGCCTGTCGGATAACTCGTGGAACGTCAGTGTCAGTTTGGACATTCAAAGCTTGAACTGTGGATTGGCAGTTTTGCTTTGCTCCAGTTCTCTAGGAGGACATGAAAATGCAGTAAGGGTTGCTAGAGCAAACGTAACGTTTGGTGAGTGTTTTTTGTGTTTGTTAGCAGTTAGGTTATTATGTATACCATTACTCTGACCCATGTTATATTTTGTGTTGTTATATCATGTTATGTTATGACCGAAACTGATATTCATACTATCAGTCAAGTCAAAAACAGGGAGTGTCAACTTTTCAAAAGATACATTCCAAATCATGAAATTAATGGTTGAGCATTTTCAAAGTCCAATTGGCAGTTAGATATCTATTAAAATTCACGGATGAGACCGAATTTACTTTATTACCTACACATACGACACAACTAACTTAAATACTTTATCAAACGATCATATCGGGTCTTACCTATAGTTAATGCTGTCGTACGTAATGTGAACCTTTTTTGAAATTTAACTTTTAGATTGAATATAATTTGTGCATGAAACATTAGCTCAAAGCACCGTATTGCGTTCGTAACGTACATACATGAGCAGAAAGTTTAATCGGATGTATAAAGCATGAATATGTCATAAAGCATTCTGAATTAAGTTGTGTTAAGATTTCAGGTGTTTTGCAGTTTCATTAATTGGATGTGTAAACGGTGTCATAAAAGTGTGCATATTTTTTTGCCCAAGTTGGGACAGCTAAAAAAAAATAATAAAAATAATGCCCTAATTGTTACAAATTTTCATTCAGTTTTGTATATCTATTTGGTTTTCTGTCATTGTCATTTACTTTATATTTACTTATGAACTTATGGGCAAATTTCTTAATTTAATATTAACAGTGTCATGTGATGACTTGGATATACCTAATGATGGAAATGCACCGATTCTCATTGTGGTGTGCGTCATTGCAATCGTGATAATTGTTACTACGACTTTTCTTATTGCACTGTATTGCGGTAAGTGACATTCAAGTACCATTCTATCGAAAAAGGGAAAGAAAAATCACGATGCTCATATTGCACGGGAAATAGATAAGCAAAGAAATATTAAGTGCAACAGGAGATGTATCTAGTGCATGTTGCTGTTTACATTTATTCACATATTGTATAATATCTTCCCGATCCCCTCTGGTAGGTCTACATGCAAATTTGGGTGATAATTATAACAGTTCACTTTCTTACATTTGGCACATATTATGTCACACAAAGGTTAGGGCATTTAGGACTAATACGTTAAAGATAAATGTTTTACAGAACAGTGAGAAGGAAATTACAAAAGCGAAGGCATAAAGTCATGAAATCCATGAAAGTGTAATTCCTGCAAGAAATATTTTTGGTAACGCTGCCGTTGGTTCAAGTTCATTTGCACAGTTTTCAAGAATACAGACAATTCGTGGATAATGATTGATAAATCCAAGTATAAGAGACATATTGTAACGTTTACACTGCAGTAGAAATCCACAGATTTAAGAATTGCGCATATCCCCAGATTTTGCCCGATTGGTCTTTGAATCTTAAAGAATGTTGTTATGTGCTAACTTGCAATTTATGTAGTCAACAGGGCATCAAAGTATATGATAGCTTAATATGTTGTTCTTATACATCTTTTGAATTACCCCAAATTAACGAAATTGATTTGTGTAACTTTGCGTCAGTTTGTTATATTGTGTGTACGTTATAATTAATAGTGATCAATGTCAAACGTCCAAAGGAGACGCTTAAAGAATGACGGACATGAGTGACACACGAGTAACGACAAAAAGCCGACCAACAAAGATCCCAAGAAATATGACTTTCAAATGTGATCGAGATACAAACAAAATTAAAAATGGCTGTGCTTGAAAGGAAGCTCAATGCGTTCAAGATGTTAAGAAACTAAATACATTTATATAAGATTAACAGTTTTGTGATAAAAAGAACACCATATCACTAACATGTGCCCTAAGCTTACCTGAATTCCTAACCCCCAACACACACACCCACATTGCAATTGATGTATATATGTAGTTTTGTTCTTTGCCCGTTTATTCATATCAATAAAGATTGTGTAACATATTGTGGTTTCCGATCTATTTTACCCGTATTTCAAGCAGGTCGCGGTTGCAAAAGAAACACAAAGAACCAAGATGGAAATGAAGATGGAAATAACGGTGGATGTGAAGATGAAGATGTAAGTTTGCTGAAAGCAATAATATTTATTCATGTTTCAATTACAGCTCCGCCAAAATTTACGTTTCTAGAATTGCATGTAAGCTCCAAGATTTTCATCATTTTGAAAGTTAACCTTATTTTTTACACTATGGATGATACAAAATGAGCGATAGTAGCACTTGTTACTCGTCGATTTGCATGTATCAATGTACAATACTATGATTGAAACAAATGCTAAAACATAAGAAAATAACTCCACAAGACAGATATCGCAAAATAATTTACGTTCGTGATAGGTAAAACATGTTAGAAAACTGCTTAACTACTGCAAATTGTTAACATTTGTTTCATAATCGACGGCGGTGACTACAATATAATGTTATGTCGACCTTTCCTTCATATTGACTACGTTTGTTATTAATCTCACCTTTTCTGCAGCTTAAGGAAATCGATCCCTTGATCGACGGATTCTTGAAGACACAGTTACAAATTGAAACACCTAACGGAGAACGGAAAGAGATGTCCGCTGCATCTGTTTTCGATTCTGATGAGTGGAAGAACACGAAACGTATTCTTTTTGTGGGTGACTTTTTAGCTGGAGAAACGTCGATTTTTAAACGGGCAACTTTCATGTGCTCTCAATGGAACATCGACGAAACCCTTTTTGTTGTTGATATAAAGGGGAATTTCGAAGCAGATATTGCTGAAAAAATTCAGAACCAATTACCTTCAAACAGCAAGTATACGCTAGATAGAATAATTGACTTGTTATGCAGTGGAAAGTGTCTAGTGATATTCGATGGTGGTGGTAAACCGTTGGAGCTACCGAAGCCTCCTGATTCGGGACAAGACATAATTAAAGATAAACTTACAACATTTGATATTTTATGTAAAAGTGAGAATCCTTCTCTAAGAGTTTGGATTACTTCTATACCTTCAGTTCCTACTAATCATTTTATTGATTATAAGAAAATATACTTGCCGACGGTTAATGAAAATGATTCTCAGAGCTCAACACTTAAGGTACAATAAAAATATGGGAAACGGAACACTCTCCTGTTATAATTAGAACTTACAAAGGATATAGTAGCTAATGTTACATATATTACTCCCAATTCGTTTGAAATAGATTTGGCAAAAACAATTAACCACCAGCTTGTTGTAATGAGCAACCAAGGTCGAATTCTGTGTTTGTCTCCTAAAACTTTTTTCTATTTGTAAATCATGGAGGTTATATGTTTTTTATTCGTCTTCAAACTATGGCAATCGGGAACATTAAGTAAAATGATCGATTCTTTTTATTAGTAGAAATGATATGTAAGCTTGTTTTGATTTAGTTTAGGAAAGTATAAAGATTCCTGCCTCATTGTCAAATGATTGTTCATTGCATATTACTTGGATTACCATCTAATAAAAAGCTGTTTTTTAAAACTTAATGTTAGATTTGAATTAATTGCCAGTTAGTGTGGTACTTATCTTGAAAATTACATGATAACCATTCGACCAACACTACATTGAATCAGGTTCGTCACATTTACAGTACATATACTATACATTACATCATATACCCTGAAATTTATAACGGTATTCCGTACCAATTTGCGTTCCTCAGTATTTGCAATATTCTGTTAACTATATCACATTGATCGTATGGGTGTAAATAGTTGTCCTGTGGAAAAGAGAGAGGGAGACGGCGAGTAGACCTACAGCGTACACGTATCACAAGTTAAGTATGGAGACATGATGGGTTATTTTATTTTCAATTTATTAATTAATACCGTAAATATAATTCGCCAAGCGAGTCGAAGTTTCTTATTAGTTTTTGTTGACTTATGGAATCATGGTATCAAATGGAAATGTCCTTCCTTTTTTGCAAACATCCAGTTTTTCTGAATCTGATCCTAATATGATATGTTTGATTGGATTCTGACGTAGCAAAGCTGGGTGTGCAACAAAATGCCCTACGTCATTTATTTACACTTTGGTTCCCACTGAGTGGTGTTACTCGGTTACTGTAATGTTATCTCAAATGATTGGCAAATTCTCTTAACACAGACTTCGCTCTGATAACAAATTGAATTCATGATAGTTAAAACTTCCTGGTGTCTTACTGATAGCAGTTACGTGGCTCTTTTGTTTTAACGAATCTAAGGCTCTAAGCTCTTTTAGAAGCTTTAGATAGGAAAGGGACCTTTTCATATCTCTCACGAGAATCAAATCATCCTGGGTTTTATTAAACAGGAATCGCTAAGACACTGACTTATACTAATCGATTTGACTTTGAATAAAAAGTCACCTCGTTGACTACGATCACTCTCCTTAGACATAATTACACAGAATCGTTTATCACCAGCGTAACGCCATTCACTAACGGGTCATGGCACGTTTGGCTTAAACCTAGATCACCAACGCTTGTATTGATGCACATACACCCGATATATATAGAACCGAGACTATTACACAGTGTCCCCCTGAATAATGAACGTATATCACAGAGCACCCTTTATAAGACATCTTATCTGAACTACCTCTCTTTACCAATCAACGAGCCAAATATGTAAGCCAGGGGAGGCGATCTGTTTCAAATATTGGGGGGGGGGGACATTTGCTTGGATGCAGGCAAATTACTATCAAAGCGGAGCGCCACCATTAGTTGGCGCGCAGCGTGCAAGAAAATTTCTGGTTTTGATAGCCCCCCAGATCACCGGAAATGGCCCTTCTCGGGCTTGAAAATGACCAACCAGATGTACACTTTTGCCTGAGAACCAAGTTTTCCTAAATAGTTTTTTTTTTCATTCATAACATTGTTTCAAGTTTTTCACCAGTCACACATCATGTTCGACCTCATTGCATCTCCTGTGGATCATTGCTTTTGTAGGTAATTCTACGTAACGCCCCACAATACCCGTCAGCCCCACTTTTCAAGGTTTTAAGCCCATTATTTGTTAAGAATTTGAATAATAAATTCACTTCAAAACGCACCCATAATGTTGCACAAAATTTCATCTATGGACAACCAATATAGAAAAACCCCCCTCAACCCCTAATAGACCGGTCAAAATTGCACGAGTAGAGGGAAGTATGATGAAGAATGTTGGTCAAGGAATTTTCGAAAATTCAGACACAGTTATATTATTGGTGTACAAATATTAAAACCTCTTATAACGGCTACTATAAAACTTCGATATCATAGAAAATACCAACAACAAAATAGGAGGGCGGTCTCCACCCATCACCCACCCCCTCCCTTGGCTACGCACCTGCGGTTAGAAATCTTGTAGGAAACAGGCCAAATGGAAACCCAGTGAACCTATATCGATGTGGATCATATATATGATTGTACGTACTTACACTCATACACAAGATGCAAACCAAATTTCATCACGGATGCAGTCCGTCTAGCTATTCATTTCGAGGAAAAAAAGTAAAAACTACTTTCGGTTATATATAGTAACAAATTGTGACACGGTTAGACAGGCGCCTTGCGAGGAATTTGCCAAGGGAGGGGCAAAGCTTGTACCCAGGCTTTCTAATTGCAGCGCCACCATAAGTTGGCGCGCGCAAAAGAAAATTTTCGCCGAAAAATGCCTCCCAGATTGCTGGAAATGGCACTTCCCAGGCCTTGTAAGTTGCATCTAAGCATTTTCTTTTTTGAAATTACTAGCGATATCATAAAAAATACAAAACATATGCTTAAAAAAATCTATGCCACCAAATATGGGGGGGGGGATATTAGATACAATATCCCCCACCTAAAATATTGGGGGGACATGTCCCGCCGTCCCCCCCCCCCCATGATCGCCGCCCATGATGTAAGCGACTCTTGCATCAGAGCTGGTCCCCCTTTCAAAAACAGTCCAGCATAACATAGAACCCCCATTGACGACTCAACCGAAAGTGACCAAGCATGCCCCTGCCACTTAGTACTCTTGCAGGAACCAATGTAAAACACACCACTCGTTCTGTCACACCTTTATTTTTGAAATCCATCACGATAATTTGTACCATATCGCTTCCGATGGGTACTGTAAGTACCTTCTGGCTAAACATGCGTCTATGTATAGCTACCTACGATATACTAGGTAGCTGCTTATCATCAAGTCACAATCTAACATTTTCCATTCGTTGTCTTTCTTGCTAGTGGTTTAAATTTTGTCTGGTATGTAGTCGATATGACAAGAGGTGTTTTCTACATGTTTAATGAGTTGCATGGCTTTACTTAAAGATTACGAAAGACTTAAGAGTCAGAGAAGTTGCTTTTAGTACCATTTATTTCTGGCAAATGATGGTAGGAGGACGTATAGGGTAAAGTAGTGTGGGTACGTCTAATGTTGTGGTCAAGGCGACAGATGGCGAGGCGATGAGTTGCAATTGAATAATTTCTCATAAACTGTATATGTTATTGCCGCATATCTTTCGTTGATGTCGGTGTCTCTTGTTGTAATGTCACAAGCTAGGTGTTGAGTTCATGAAGTAATGCTTTGCAGCAATTTTACTGTTGCTTAGGAATATTTTTTTATAATGTATCAGTAAAATGTCATTGTACCTAAGTTCAATTGATGGCGAAAATTGGATCCGTACCCAGTTTCTTTTCATCGCTCGGTTTCACTTTTGATACAGACGATCTTAAAGCTTAAATGTACAAATCTCGAAAACTTCATACTTTTAGGAATTGAATGAACATTTTGAAGCAGGTTCAGTACTTCTTCATTTACATTCCAAAATCAGTGAAGTTTCTTTCGTGGTAGAACACTATAGAGCGATTGCTTTTGATAATGGAAATGTAGAACAGCTCATCTATTAGTAGCTTGTGTCATACACTATAATGCCAGAACTAATGAAATTTGGTGAATCACCCATCAAACTAAAATATGTTTTTAAATTGTTTTGTACGGCTAATTAAGTCAACTTTTCATAACAATAATAAAATGCTGAAACAATAGTCTATAGGGTAAGTTTCAGACGAGAGCAAATTACATTACATGTTAAATATTATACTGTTGCGTTCAGTTCGATGTCTTTTGCTGCTTGATCAAAATGTCAAATTATTTAAAATGTAGGTATTAATGTTCGATACATACAGGAACTGCATGAAAGTTATGACAGCCTAGTTGATAATAGAATACAATATAATCAATATATTACTTTGACATTTAGCTTCATTGGTTGACCACTTTGAAGTGATAAGTCAGACTGTCACAGTTAGTGATAAACGAGGAGTTCTTTCTCAACAACCTCTATTGTGAAGAAAAACAAATCAACTTAACACATATTTCCTTGTTTCGATTCACACAATATTTTGCCACGAGTGGTCCTATTGTTAGGCCTGGAACTTTAATCTTGACCGACGATTGCTCCTAAAGCAAAGGTACTTGGCTTACTAAGATTTCCAAGTCTCCAAACTATCACTCGAGTTTAGCAATAGGCTCTTTTTGTGATTAGGTGATTAGTGAACTCGTTTATATCTACGAGTACGCAATGAAGCATTACTTTCCAATTGAAAGTTGTATAGCCTACCCGAACTTTAACATGCATACTATAATTACTTTAGAACACACGAGATACCTAACCTACCCATGTCGGTGTATGTATTCCTAAAGTCCTACGTCCATCAAAGTGAAGTGACGCCATATTGATCTCATCATGCTTGGCTAACATAAATTGAAGAACAGTTTGATGAATTTATTATTCTAAACTGTACAAAATAACTAAATTTACTTGCGCTTTAAATGCAAACTACGTCTTTCTGAAACATAGTGTGAAACTTAAAAAACAATACGATCACACAATACGATCAAACGCCTTCCATTCCTGCAACATGAAAACAAAGTCAAATACATTACTTCACCTGATGCGTCTGTCTTAGTACCTCAAACAATACTTCCAAATATAAATAGGCCTCTTTAAAACGACAACTCATCACTGCTGAAGTAAATTCCTACAGAAACCCTCAAACCTTTTTTTGTTTGTTTAGAGAATCTGACCTTATATTTGTAATGCGGATTACCTCCAGCATACAGCACCCCTGTTTACTACTCTTAACGCTCTTAGTATCTATGATATAAATCGTTACTATGTTGGTATTTTTATTTTCAATTGGTTACATGATAGTGCTCCGTCGACTTTTCGCAACTATTTTCAGTTACGTAACGATCCTTATCCTAACCGTGCGCCAAATCAATTGACTGTTCCTTACTTTAGACTTAGGTCTGCACAACTTGGTATTCGTTATGTCGGTGTAAAACTTTGGAATTCCCTCCCTACTACTATTACTGGTTGTAAAACTCTGAACACCTTCAAAAAACGTCTTAAAGAGTATCTTATATCAAACTATCATTGATTTTGTATTTTCCTTTCTTTGCCATCTTTGTTCTGTTTTCTCTGTATACTTAAGCTTTCTTTCTATGTTTTATTTGTAAAGGGGTGTCAACGTAAACAAGCTCTGCAGAGCTTCTTGTTGGCACTCCTCAATCTCTTGTTCTCTTGTACATTTACCCACGTCTATTGTCATAATTGCATACTTTAATGCGAGAGATTGAAATAAAGTCTTATGAATTGAATTGAATTGAAATTGACGTTGATTAGCCAAGTTGAACGCAATGCTAAGCAGCGCTGATATAGGAAACGACATGCCTGACTGGAATCCGCAATAGCAAATTGTTAAATTCATCACGGTCTAATATGGGAAGCGGGTAATTCCATTTAAAGTCCAGCTGCTGTACTACGGCAGTTTTACCAGTTTTGGTCAACTGGTCTGCGCATGATCGAGAAGGAACTATGACAACATTTATGGTGCTTTGCGTCTTCAGCACCGAACTCTAGCAAACATCGAGGCGATTGCCAATTATTTGCCATTCACTACTCACAATATGGAACTATCTGAAGAAAAAAATCCGCTACTGTTGAAGCAGAATGTTCTTATGCAGTAATTAGAAACAGCCTTTTAAACCTAAGTAAGCACTAAATTCCAATTATTACTAATGTATTATAGTTTACATGACACAGCAACAAGCACATTGTTAGCCTACTTATGCTCCGAATTTCAAAATTTGTAACAGGCCGAGACTTAAATGAGGTGTTGAGAAAGCGGGAAGTGGTGCAGTATGCTTAGTAGGAATCATTAATCTTGTAAGGTGTTGTCAGTATTCTCTCATTTTTGTTCTATTCAAAGAAGCGATTAAGACGTGGTAGCTCCTTCTCGTCAGACAGTTAGTATTCCAGAACGTTTCGTCTGGTACCTTTAACGCTCCACTCTATGTTAGTTCATAGGCAACTTACATTAGGCCAAAATTTCAGATGGAATTATGGAAGATATATATCTATATTAATGAATATACACTGATTCATGTTTCGAGAACGCCTACGATTAGGCAACTTATGTCAAATTTTGACTGACATCCTGATTTCCATGGATTTCACCACCTCAACAAATTATGAATGTTTCTATTGTTTTCCCGAAAGCATAAAGTGGACAAATATCCCAAGGTTCCATCCTCTGGCTGGTGAGCTGCTTGTTCGGGATATGGACGTTGGTGATTCAAGAGTAGCAGTTTCTGGATTAAATGACGCAACAGGCACTATATTCCTCGATCTGTTTACATTAATGAAAGATCCTTATTCCACAGAAAACCCTTTATTGGTTTCATCACAGCCTGCTGTTCTAAATAATTAAACCAGGCTGTTGATCTACGATGGCGTGCTGTCTCCTTCCTCGGTGATTTCCTTTACGCTATGTGCCTAAGCGATACAATAGAACTATACAGAGCATCAGATGGAGATCGTGTGAATCGAAAGAATCTTAAAGGTGAAGCTAGGTGTATGACTGTTAGCGATGAGAGGATTTTCATTAGTTTATATCGATCAAGGAGAGTGATTGTATAAGATTTTGATTTGAATGAAATAAAGACTGAATAAAGCCTCAAGATGTATCAGTTCATTATTACACGTTGTTCATCTTTACAGGATACCCAAGCAAGAAGGCGTTATTGTTTAATAGTAACGGAGTTAAACTTTATTCTTATATGCCAATATTATCCGAGCTCGCATCTCCATATAGCATCACAGCCCGTGGAGCTGGTGTTCGCTTTATGGGGTGATGATAATGGGGACCGTAAAGTTGTTGGTTACTCACTTTCTAGCGGACAAAGCATGTCTTCCTTCTACGTAGTTGTCGACTCAGAGAGAATCAGGATCAATCATAATATAAATAGGCTGTACGCTGTAACATGGGGAACTGGACTGATATACGAGTATGCAACGGTAAGTACTCAGACCTAACATCCCGAATCTGTTCTTGAGGAACCCGTATAACAGCAATGCACTCTATAAAATAGCTACTAAAAAGGAATTATCAAAACTGAAAAAAAGGTTTTCGTAATATCTCTTTTCACCAATTTGTCCTTTTGTTATGCTAAACTTAAGAACGATTTCGTTTTTATAATTGAACGATCTGCTTTGAAATGTGTGTACTTGATTAAGTTTAAAAATGAGTGTAGGCTACACGGATTAACAACAAATGTTAAATGTACTGAGACCATAACAGGCAAATGTCGTATACCTGTTTTGCTTCCGCCATGCTGGCTGTGTACAGTGTTCTTACATTGCGTATATATATATATATATATATATATATATATATATATATATATATATATATATATATATATATATATATATATATATATATATAAATAGATAGATATATATATATATATATATATATATATATATATATATATATATATATATATATATTATGAACACAATGGATAAATTGATGAGTTGATTATAGATATAAACGCTTTAAGAAGTAAGCCCAATAAAGAGTGCCGTTGAACACTAGATTCTATGAATTTAAACGTTTATCATCGTTTATCATCGTTTATCTTTCTTTGTTGTCGTTATCACCGTAACATAAAACACCACAATGTATGCCATTAAAAAAAGAAATGAGCTCTTCTCTTAATTGTCAAATCGTTCGTAACTGCTGATTTCGTCTTCCACAACTTGCTAACAATTCAGTATAGTAGTGACAAGATTGGTCAACATTTCCTCACCATGCTGGCGTGAGGAATCATACTATGATAATTTATTAGTAGAGAGCGATAAAAAAATGGATCTGAATTCGGTTTATAGGTTAGTTCCTATGAAGCTGTTTAGATGCCGGATTACAAGAGGATATCTGGCAACAGTCGGCATCACCTTAGCAATTGGGTTGAAACTGTTAAACAGATTAAATTCTTAAATTTCCTGTATTTGCAAGAACGACCAATCAAGAGGATTACACGGAAACTAAGCGTACATCCTAATGTGTCATATCTGCCCAAAAGGTTTAGAATACCTTGATGTTATATTAAAACTACCTACTTTGATATTTCTGACATAACAAAGGATTTATTTGAAAAATGACAACAAGTCATAACATTTAACCTGTACATGGATATCTACAGCTAGGGACAAGACATTAAGATGACCATTGATCCGTCGATCCGAATTATGTTTGCCTTTATTAGACTAGAAAAGTACAACACTAAACGATATTTGCATTAACTTAATTATTATTGAGTACTTTCCTTCATTGACATCTAATTAGACCATAATTGATTTCAGATAAGCTGAACAAAATAGTTAAGAGAGTCATAAGCAACACATTTGACGTTCACCTGTTTATACCCTAATGGGTTTTTTTCAAATTTTGCCCCCAAATCATAACTTTTAAATGATGCGGAGAACGGATGCCGACTTTTTATCATATATCAAATGGTATTAGTGTTTAATTTATTATTGAATTTTCAGGGCAAAAACTTGAGTAGAATTTCACTTTTAACCGGTGAAATGCTTCTGATCTACATGAATCCATTGTAGACATTGCAGATACCGATTTCTTTATTATAAAACAAATTTTAATATTGTTTTCATAGGTCCATAGTCTTTAAGAGTGTAATTTGAATATTCAAACCATTATGTCATAATTTAAAATATTGATTTCTTAGGCAAAAACTTGAGTAGAATTTCCCTTTTAATCGGACGGGAACATGGTTCTGATCCACATGACTCCATTGTAGACATTTATGCTAAAATTTAAAAACCTCAAATTTTCGTCCAAATTTGATCACTTTGTAAGGGTTAAATACTCTTTTCAGCTGGAATCGAATCAAAAGGGCGCCATCGATCTTTCGTATAATTTTGAGATGGATTAAAAAAAGTCGTCATTTTCGCCCAAAATGAACAAAATCATTAGGGTATAGCCTTACAAAATTGTCCATTTTCGGCAAAAAATTGAATGTTTTCAAAATAATGTCAGGATCGTATACCGAAGAATCCCAGCAGTCAAGAAAGGCTTCTTTCTCTATCAAAAGTGACATTCTATGAAGTTTTACACCTGTTAATTGATATGAAATGACATGATATAGCATATTGAATTTTTTTATTTTTCATCAAAACCGAATAACTTTAGTACTCTTTTCAGCTCGAATCGAAAGGGCGCCATCGATCGTCCGTATAATTTTGGGAAGGATTAAACAATCGTCATTTTGGCCCAAAATGAACAAATACATAAGGGTATAGCCTTACCAAATTGTCCATTTTCGGCCAAAAATGAATGTTTTCAAAATAATGTCAGGATGTATACCACGGATTCCCAGCAGTCAGAAAACGCTTCTCTCTAAACAAAAGTGACAGTCTATGAAGTTTTACACCTGTTAATTGATATGAAATGACATGATATATCATATTAAAAAATTTAATTTTTCATCGAAACCGAGTGACTTTAGTACTCTCTTCAGCAGGAATCGAATCAAAAGGGCGCCATCGATCGTCCGTATAATTTTGGGAAGGATTAAAAAATCGTCATTTTGGCCCAAAATGAACAAATACATAAAGGTATAGCCTTACCAAATTGTCCATTTTCGGCCAAAAATGAATGTTTTCAAAATAATGTCAGGATGTATACCACGGATTCCCAGCACTCAGAAAACGCTTCTCTCTCTATCAAATGTGACATTCTATGAAGTTTTACACCTGTTAATTGATATGAAATGACATGATATATCATATTAAAAATAATTTTTCATCGAAATCGAGTGACTTTAGTAGTCTATTCAGCTGGAATCGAATCAAAGGGGCGCCATCGATCGTCCGTATATTTTAGGGAAGGATTAAAAAAGTCGTCATTTTGGCCCAAAATGAACAAAATCATAAGGGTATACAAAATTGTCCATTTTCGGCCAAAAATGAATGTTTTCAAAATAATGTCAGGATGTTTACCACGGATTCCTAACACTCAGAAAATGCTTTTCTGTAGACAAAAGTGACATTCTATGCAGTTTTAGACCTGTTAATTGATATGAAATAACATGATATATCATATTGAAAAAGTGAAATTTTTATCAAAACCGAGTGACTTTAGTACTCTTTTCAGCTGGAATCGAATCAAAAGGGCGCCATCGATCGTCCGTATAATTTTGGGAAGGATTAAAAGAGTCGTCATTTTGCCCCAAAATGAACAAAAATCATGAGGCCTTACAAAATTGTCCATTTTCGGCCAAATATGAATGTTTTCAAAATAATGTCAGGATGTATACCACGGATTCCCAGCACTCAGAAAACGCTTCTCTCTCTATCAAAAGTGACAGTCTATGAAATTTTAAACATGTTAATTGATATGATATGAAATGACATGATATATCATATTAAAAACTTTAATTTTGCATCAAAACCGAGTGACTTTAAGTACTCTAAAGTCACTCTAAAGTCACTAAGGGTATAGCCTTACAAAATTGACATTCTATGAAGTTTTACATCTGCTAATTGATATGAAATGACATGATATATAATATTTAAAATTTTCATTTTTCATCAAAATCGAGTGACTTTAGTACTCTCTTCAGCTGGAATCGAATCAAAAGGGCGCCATCGATCGTCCGTATAATTTTGGGAAGGATGAAAAAAGTCGTCATTTTGTCCCAAAATGAACAAAATCATGAGGGTATAGCCTTACAAAATTGTCCATATTTGGCCAAAAATGAATGTTTTCAATTTTTTCCATCAAAATTCGAGTGACTTCAGTACTCTTTTCAGCTGGAATCGAATCAAAAGGGTCTCACCAATCGTCTGTATAATTTTAGGAAGGATTAAAAAGTCGTCATTTTGGCCCAAAATGAACAAAATCATAAATCAGTCCTTCTTGTGGGAGATGTTCTCGGTTTTCAACCCCTCCTTTTCTTCTAAGGCATTTTCAATGGATAAAATGGTATCTACTGCTGTGTCAGGACCGTAGTGGAACTTACATGTTGAAGCTTATGCGATGCGGGAGGATACATAGAAATGCTGATTATATACATCAGCTGCTCTTTGGTCGTTATTTTTTCATCTTGCTCTTCCTCCCTTTCAGAAGAAAACATTGATGTTTCCTCTTGTAAACCTGGAGACGAAACAGGGCTGCATATTTAAGGCGCGCAGCCAAGGGGAGGGGGGGGGGCCGCCCGCACCCCCAACCCTTGAGCATATATTTTTTGTTTACGTTTTCATGATATCGCTAGTAATTTCAAATAGAAAATGCTTAGATGCAACTTGCAAGACCTGGGAAGTGCCATTTCCAGCGATCTGCGAGGCATTTTCGGCCAAAATTGTCTTCTACGCTTCGCGCCAACACATGGTGGCGCTACGCTTAGATAGTTTCCAATACCGATTCTATTGCTCTGATAGTTTGCCTACATGTTCGCCCCTCCCTTGGAAAATTCCTCGCTACGCGCCTGGCATATTCCATAATTGACACCGAACATATAAATAACACAAAGAAAACATTACACGTTTTTTTTTTTTCATCAGTTGCTCTTCTTGACCTTCCGAAAATCCAGATTTTTTAACAATAGTAACATGTCTGTATAAATCATGAAACAAACATCTAAAGCTTTACAAAAAGGAAAGAGCTAGTAAAAAAAAATGGGCAAATTAAGAAGAAACCAAAATATTATAACATGGCTTGATTTGCAGTTTGGCAACGATATGTTGGAAACGAAAAAAAGAAAAGAAAAGAAGATATGTCTGACTGTTTTTTCAACTTTCACTCCACACCGTTTGATCGTGTTTAACCAATATTAGCAAACGTCATCATAACTTGGGGTAGGTTATTATTCCAATACACTTTTCCATTGTTCCATATCTTATATTTGTCGAGCATCCTTCAACAATGTCTGAATATAATGCTATTTATCTGTTGACTTTCAGCAGCTATAGGGAACTAATGAATAATTAGTATTATGAATAATTAGTAGCCTATTATGGATAATGAGTGAAACAATGACCTCCATTAGATGGGGAGAGTATGGCAAGAAAACGAAAGAGAAGCTTAAAAAGCAGACAATTTGGATACTGGCTGGAGAGGGTGTGGCGATTGAAGCTGAATCCCATGTATATAGGGGTGGGTCTGGGGGAGGGGTCTGGGGCATATCTGTTGCAATGTACAAAGATCTAATATACATATGCCATGACATCCTTTTAGGCTAAGCCCTCATGTGATAAACATTTATGCACCATTAGAGAATGCAGGCCTCACTGTCTCCTCAGGAAAGAAAGCTATACATTCGAAAGCTGATTGGTACATAAGATACACTGAATTGCGCGGATTTAAAAGTTGGTATATGAAGATATCATGTCATAACCAGGAATGAGGCCTGGGGTAAAAAAAAAAAAATCACAGAATTTTGCAAATATTGCGGTATAGGACCCAGCTTGCCTATGCTACAGTGTGTTAGGATAATAGTTTTTGTCCACTAGGATGAAAAGATATCACGGATATTCCGTGAATTCGCGGAAAAAGCTCATGCCTGCAAAACGTAAGATATCACAAAAAGTATTTCACAGAAGACAAGCAAAGTTTAACCACTTTGTTCTTTAATATGAAGACACAAAAGGCCGGAATATTACTGCAACCAAGACACCCATGAGATATTGGAAAGCATTTTCCAGAACTTACGTGCCTTGCTGACAATTTTTCCTTTTTTTTTACAGACCAGCGTACTTGTAGGTTCTCCCACGAAGGTATTCAAATGTCGATTTGGTTTATTAATCTTTTTCCGGAAGATACCACTGTAATATTACTCTCTGTTTTATCAGAACAGGCCATATATGAGTAAGCCAGACATTTGACAATCATAAGTAATTCTCATATTGTGCCTGACAGAAATGATAACCCAAAGAAACAGATGTGATGGATGCCGAATCCTAATACTGCTTATCAGATTAGGTTTTTTTTTCTTTTTTTAGTTTAGTTTCCTTATTCAACATAACTCATTGAAAAAAACCACAAAAAAAAACTCGACAAGACTGATCATAAAGCCTACAATGATGGAAAAGGAAATTGGTTGAAAAGAGATCCATAACACATAATTTTTCTAAACAAAAATTTTGCAAACTAATTTGGCTTCAAGCTAATCTGGCAAATTAGATTGGCTTCGAAAAGGCAAACATATTTCCTTTCAATGAAAGAGCACCTTTGGACTACTACAGATAATTGATAAAGGTGGTCAATCTAAAGGTCAAAAAACATAAATCTAAAGCACTCAAGATAATATTACTTGGAAAAAAACTATTTGGTTGGGGCTGAGCTTTGCATTCCCCAACACAGGGTTCTACTTAACACTCTTGAGGTTTACAAGTCTATAAAAATCAGTTTTCTCCTACAAAGTTGACAGTTACAACCGTTTCAGGCAAAAAGTGAAGTGTGAACATTCTGTTGGAAATAATTGGATGGCTAACACACCAATTCCAACTTCAAAGTCAACTGAAGAATGTTAAAAACTGTACCGAAACACACAAGACTGGGTTTCACACTGAACAAAAAGACACATAGAGTAAGTGATCTGTGGAGTATAAACCAATGTTCATTTTGTCATTATTTTGATGACACAAATTATTACAGATTAACGATTATTACAGAAATTGTTTCCTTTGATGGTAGAAGAAATGTAAAAATTAGTCATCTTAGCAAACCCAAAAAATAAACTGAGAATAAACAGCTCCATCACAGCCATCATTGTCTGGGCAATATAAAGAATCCATACTTATCGTTATAGCAAAGGACATGCCAGTATGCAAGTGTCCGTATAAGCTCATACTGGTGAACCCAAGTTTTTTCCATGTCTGTATGGAAAGCTTTGAAAGTCCGTAACAAGGACCCTGTAATTTTCTCGCATCGTTAGGTAACGGCCTACCCCCTCTCCCCCACCCCCAGCAGTTCTAAATGAAGGTTCTATTCAGATACATCAATTGTACCATAGTTCTTAACCAGAGGATTCAAAACCTACAAATTTTGATGCAGAAAGTTTTGTGGCCCAGAGGTCGTAGATTGACTGTCCTTACTGTAGTTTACAAACCCTTGTCATATTGAATTGTTTCTAGCGTGATAATGCAGTAGCAATGAAATAATAACCTTTACTTTCTTTCTTAGAAAACTTGTCTTTCTTTCAATGGTAGAGTATGGTCATGGAAGATTTTTTTTAAATACCAAACTTAACTTAAAATGGAAAGAACTATTAAATACTCATAACAGACAAGGGAACAATGCTGGCCTTAACAAAGTATCAGTCATCATACTCAAACTGTTGTAGAGTCAAAGGAACAAAAGCCAACAGGTGCATTTTGCGTCAGCAAATTAAACTTGTACACTTCGATGGGTCAACTTTTACTTATCGATAGGATCAACATAGCGAAACGAAAAGGGAAAAAAAATAGAAAAAAAAAGGATAGAATGATCACCATTGTTAACTGAGGAGGTGACATATAAGCTATGATATGGTCAGCTAAAAAGCACTACCAATATTTTTATAATATTCTTCAGGAATGCAAACAAAACATTTGAAGCTTACTCTCAAAAATGGCACAAAGGCCTTCTACTGGATCAACATCTGAAGTGACTTGAAGACAGACAATTGAGCGATGCAAATCGATATTTCATGATAAAGGACCAGCGGGCCATCCTTGCAGCTTATATTGTGGGTGAAATCTGTGTTAAATGAGCAGCCTTTCACAGACAAACTAAACAATCAGGATTAATTATTTGCAACTGGTTCGGTGGAAGGGTGATTCCTGAAGATCTAGCAGATTATTAAGCTGTTATAGGTGTGCCAGGTTTCTGGTACCCTCCACGTCCACGATACTGTGCTTGACCTCGAGCGTTATTCCCTCCACGCCCTGCAAAAAGTGGTGTGGAAGAAGAAAAAAAGTTTTAATCTGTCAAATTGACAGAGAGAGAAAGAAAGGAGGACATATCAAACCAGACCTTGTAATGTTGGAGACGAAACAGAAAAATTAACAAATATGTGAGAATAATTAACAAATAAAATATGCAAATAAAAATAATAAAATAATAAATAATAAATATAAAAAATATAAAGAAATAAAATTAAAAAATATATAAAAAAAATATAATAATAATAATTAATAAAATAATAAAATACGCAAATATGTGAGAAAAATTAACAAATCAAATATGCAATGCATGATAGATTACTCAGGGTATCTGTTGATTACTTTTTAATTCTTAAAGAGCATTTTAGAGGTAAGTCTTTAAGTGTAAACATACATACCAAGTGTTACTCTCAATAAGGTTATTCAAATTATGATACATTCCTAAAATTTTTAAGAAACTTTCCGCACATAAATGGCAACCTGTTCCCTTCAAAAAGTCTCAAACTGCTTCGTTTTTATTTCAAAATTTGACTCATCAAGCTTCCAAGCTGGAACATTGACTAGCTTCCAGCGACCTATCAAACTGACGCAAAATAAAATCGCATCAAATATAAAACTATGAATTAGCCAAATTCACAAACAAATTTTTACATGGCTTTAGTCTGCCAGAAAAACCCACATTCATTCCCAATGCAAAAGTCAGTCTCACTGGCAGTATCATGCTTTCCATTCAGCAGGTTTGTTCCTCCAAGTGTGGGTATATAAAAAAATCAATTTAAAAAAACATGATACAGGGCTTTTCCAACAAAGCTCTGATCAGTAGCTTCTTCTTTCATTGTTGAGATGGATTACATCTCGATACTCTTTATTGGATGGGGGTAGTGTGTGCAATAACCTGTCATGTCATTCATGGACTACACAAACAACGACTCTTGCTCTTTGCCTTTAACGGTTATACATCCTTGGAAAATCAATTGACTGTGTGAATGGGATGCTATTTGATATCGGCAAGATGATCAGAAAATAACAAACTGTGAGCGCACCTACCCCCTCGGGGGGCCCCCCTGTTGACACCTCCTCTCCCTCGGTAATATCCGGTCTCTTGCGGTCTGTTGAAAGTATTGTAGGGTGCTTGTGTGAATCCCATCTCTTGCGTTCGTGGCTGGAAATTTTCACGGGGTTGTGGTATGTAGCCGGAAGGGTAGCCGCCTACATTTATATAAAAGAATAAGAACACAGAACATTATATTTTCCATACACAACTTTCTTTGGAAATTTTTACGGGGCTGTGGCATGTAGCCGGAAGGGTAGCTGCCTCCATTTATATAACAGAATAAGAACACAGAACATTATAATTTCTTTAAACAACTTTCTTTGGAAATTTTCACGGGGTTGTGGCATGTAGCCAGAAGGTTAACCGTCTACATTTATATAACAGAATAAGAACACAAAACATTATAATTTCTTTACACAACTTTCTTTGAAATTTTTACAGGGGTGTAGCATGTACCCTCACGGGTAGCCATCTACATTATATAACAGAATAATAACATAAAACACCTATACTTTCTTTTCATAACTTTCTTTGGAAATTTTTACAGGGGTGCAGCATGTACCCTCACAGGTAGCCATCTACATTATATAACAGAATAATAACATAAAACACCTATACTTTCTTTACAACACTTTCTTTGGAAATGTTTAACAGGGGTGTAGCATGTACCCCGAAGGGTAGCCGCCTACATTTATATAACAGAATAAGAACAGGATTACTTCAAACACTAGGTTGGAATACTTTCTTTACACAACTTTCTTTGAAATTTTTACAGGGTTGTAGCAATGTACCCCGAAGGATAGCCGCCTACATTATATAACAGAATAATGACACAAAACACTATACTTTCTTTACACAACTTTCTTTGGAAATCTTTACAGGGTTGTAGCATGTACCCTGAAAGGAGGCCGCCTACATTGTGTAACAGATTAATGATAGTATTATGAAACAATACATTGAAATATTTATTTTTACATGCCTTTCTTTTTAAATTGGTTGAAAGGAGGAACATTTAAGTCTCATTATGCTATCAATCTCGACAGTGAAACAATGTGTTTTTTTTCTAATATCATAGTAAATTTTCACACAATCTAGACGATGTACTTTACTGCCAAACTTTTAAGCCTGCTTGCAACACATTGAGCGAATGACAGATTCTGACTAAAAGGTTCCCTGCTCCTATACAAAATTGATCGGATGACTTGTGAGCAGATGCATTGACCGATTATATCAATACACTTTAGGCTATACGTCTGTGGTATGTACTTTGCATAGTAACGATGCCTCGGTCACCACTGGAGACCATAGAGTCACACACAAAAATTATTTAAAATAAAAATGCACTACTGCTATATTTTCATATTACTCGTGTGCGATGACTGGAGCTGGTCCTGAATAATCAAAGAGAATCAAATCTATCGAGGATTGATGAAACTTACCTCTTTGTATATTTGAATTGTTAAACCTGGGTGTGTTTCTTATGAACGGTAATCCAGAACTACCCCCTCTTGGATTTCGGTAACCAGGGCTACCCATAGCTCCTCCACGCCCTCCTCGGCTGCCTCTGTTATTTCTGGTATAACTATTTGGGTATGACTGGTACTGGTAGTTATTATCTGAAGAAAGTAAAACCACCCCGCAAAAAAAATTGATAAGAGAAATAAAAACACATTAAGAAATCAAAACATTTTTGAATGACCGAAAAATATTGCATCATTTAATTGTTGAGTTCCTTAAAAAGAATAGTCCAGGTCAAACTTTCGTTTTGATATGTTGAAGAGGAACATAATCAATGCATTCTGGTGAAATTGGCATTCAACTCCAATGTATCATTTTTGAGATATTGACAGTTGAAGTTGCCAATTTTCGTAATAATAGTGAACTTGGAGGAAACAGGTGTGACGTCATTGTTGCACATTGATAAATAATGTTTTGGTTTCCTTAAAAATTTACATCTAATTTTAAACTCCACGATTGGATGCATCCATAATGTGAATGTTCCATAGGTACTGGTGTTTTATAAACTTCACATCCCCTTTAGACAAACTAATAACCCTATCCAATCCAAGGTCAAATCAACAGACGGTAAAATAAAGAAAAAACAAAACATTATTTGTCAGTGTGCAACTATGACATCACGCCTGTTTGCTTCAAGTTCACTTTTGGTAGAATATCACATAACTTTGACTGTCAATATCTCAAAAACGGTAAATAGGAATTGAATTCAAATTTCACCAGAATGCTTAGATTATGTTCTTCTTTAAACATATCAAAACGCAATTTTGACCTGGGCTATTTCTTTACCAACCAAGTGCATTCGAGGCTCCGTCTATCTGGTTCTTGGTAACGAGACAGAGAGGATAATGCTAACAAATTTATAGAGCAATCGAATCACTCGAGAGGTGCTCTGCAGTGCTTTAACAACAAGAACAGAATGAGTTAACAAACAGACTCAGTAGGCTATATGAAATAAATACGATTTATGAGCGACCGAAACAAAGTTGCATGAACACAGTTTACAGAACTCAGTACAGTAATCACCACCATGAATTCCTTCCAGCTCTGCTGAAGAAACAGATGTAGAAATTTGTCTGCTATTCATCTATCAAATTTAAGCATGAATGCTTGGATATGGGAAGTATTATCAAATTTATTTGTTTTTCCAAAAAAAAAAAAATTTCAATTTTTTTCTTAATTTTTTTTAAACTGATTATTACTTTCCTTAAATATACCTACAAATGTTTTCTGAAAGAATAAATAGGAAAACAAGGGAAAAAACGTTGAAAAATTGCAAAAAATATCAAATTAAAACCTCTTCAATTGTATGTCGTTTCTTTCTATGGAAAATACTGAACAGGATGCATACATGTGTAAAATAATTACCTATATTTGGAGGTGAGCTACGATATTCCACCGATCTTGTCTCTGATTCCGATTTCTTACCCGCTGATGATGGGTGACCGGTGTCAGAGGCAGCCTGCATCGACGAAGACGAGCTAAAATTAGAATCCTGTGAGAAAAATCGTGAGAAGAGACAATGACGTCAAAACTGTTTTTTGTAAGATCACAGGGATGAGCCTGGGGTAAAAAAAAAATCACGGAACTTTGCAAAAATTGCGGTATAGGCTCCAGTTTGCGTATGCTACAGTGTGTTAGGATAAGAGTTTTTGTCCCCAAGGTAGAAGAGAAATCACGGATATTCTGCGAATTAACGGAACAAGCTAATGTCTGAAAATCAACTGTAAAATGAAATGAACATTTGGCTTAAGTTAAGCAAGCATTTCACACACAGGAATACGAGACAGAGGAAATAATTAATCGGTAAAACTAGTCCTTCGCAAATTGCATCCAAGAACTTCCTGCTTCACATTCATCGTATATTTCTTCCTTTAGTTACCAGTTTTAATAGATACGGTTCAGTTGTAGGTGCAGAGTTGAATAGATCATACGCAATATGCTGGTTAAATCTAAACGAAACGTCAGTCAATTCAATCTGCTCCCAAAAAAAGGGTAGTTATTGCCTTCGTGTCTTAAAAACAGACAGACCATTATAGCAGAGCAAACTTAGGAGTAGTGACCTGATTATAAAACTTAGTCACTGTTTCAGACAAATATGCTAGAAAAAAAAATTAATGGTCACTGATGTTCAAGCTTGAACAAGTGTTCTAGGTCAGAATTCAAAGAAAGAAAAAAAAAGGAGCTTATTCTATCAAATCAAGACGTACATCTTGGCCTTTCAGAGGGATATGGACAGTCAGAACTTTCAGGAGAAAACTGAACCAACCACATAAACTATGACCAAGAATTAAAGTTGCTCTTTTCAAACTTGTTTATAAAAGTTTCTCTCGAGATCCCTTCCCTCCAACTTTCCGGGTGAACCAATGAAGTAATCTCTAGTTTAACAGTATACAAGGTCATGTGGCTTGCAACTGGCACCTACCAACAAAGAAATAGTTATAAGAGGGTCCCCAACCTAGCAAGTGCTGGTGAAGCAAATTTAGTAAAACACACAGGGCTGGTGATCCTCAAGTGTCACTTGGTTCGAATCTCATGCCAGCCAAAACATTCTTTGAACTTTCTGTTGTTGTACATCTTTGAATGATTTGATTCAGCAAATCTGTCCATCGACCGATCCAGACCACAACAGGTATCAACCAGGACATCATGTGATGAAGTCATACTATATATGTTTATATTAACACAGGTGTATATATATATATATATATATATATATATATATATATATATATATATATATACATATATATATATATATATATATATTTAAATATATATGTATATGCATATACTTATATATATGTGTGTATATATGCATGTGTGTATTTCTATTCAATTGTGTATGTATGCATAGGTGTATATATGTATTGTGGGTGGTGGGGGTGGGGTGGGTGGGTTATACGTATTGGGTTGGTATGTGGGTGGATATAAGTGATACTGTTTTGTTGTATTGTTCTCTCTATTTACTTATGGGAGCGCTCTACTAGACAAGCCATCTGGGTTTTTTGGAGTGCTTCCTTTCACAATTTTCCCTGTTGCTGATATGTTTTGTCACTTAGTTAACTTCTCTGTTAACTTATATTGTGAAGAAACAAATAAATGAAATGAAATGAATACTGGCTATTTCAAAGGCCAAAGCTGTATTTATCAGAGATCATACCTCAGGGGTGGAGCCTTGCAGGGCTGACATCTGTGGGGAGGCTGTGAAATGAATACTGGATATTACATAGGCCAGAGGTGTATTTATATAGATCATACCTCAGGGGTGGAGCCTTGCAGGGCTGACATCTGTGGGGAGGTACTGGCTATTACAAAGGTCAGAGGTGTATTTATAAGAGGAGAGATCATACCTCAGGGGTGGAGCCTTGCAGGGCTGACATCTGTGGGGAGGTTACTGGCTATTACATAGGCCTGAGGTGTCTTTATAGATGAGATCATACCTCAGGAGTGGAGCCTTGCAGGGCTGACATCTGTGGGGAGGTTACTGGCTATTACATAGGCCTGAGGTGTCTTTATAGATGAGATCATACCTCAGGAGTGGAGCCTTGCAGGGCTGACATCTGTGGGGAGGTTACTGGCTATTACATAGGCCTGAGGTGTCTTTATAGATGAGATCATACCTCAGGGGTGGAGCCTTGCAGGGCTGACATCTGTGGGGAGGTCCTGGCAGAGCTCTGGAAAGGTGGTGCAGCAGCGTTCATCGTCGACTTGGGCAGTGTCGGCTCCTCTAACCCATCCTTTGATAACGACTGGGGGCTCTGTGCTTCATTTGGAAACGGAATGGACTGGGGTGGGGTTGCACTACCCCCTGAGACATCTGTATTCATCTGACCTGTGCCTGGTGGTGACAGAGAAGGAGAGTGTCATGCATTGCAACAAATGTACGCACTTAAAACCTTTATTGAGGATTTTCTTTAATTTTTCTTCTCTCTTTTTTTTCAGGTTTTAAAATACTGCCTTGTGAATGACTTCTACCCTTTTTAATGACTTATCATTTATTCATGTTGATAATTCATTCATGTAATGTACACCACTCAGATGCTGTTGAAAAGACAGAGAATTACAGGGATGGCGACTTAACCAGGGAGCACACCCCCAGTTTCATTCGATAAAAATCCAGAAAGCAGCAGGGAAGGGATTTCATGAGAAATTCAGCTTTCAATATATCATTACATAAGTCTTAAGTGAACAATGGCCAACTGCCTGGGACAATTTTAGACAATGGCACATAACATAAGGATCGGGAAATAAATCCAAGAACTCTGTAAACGTGGAAGACAGAAGGAGCGTCCAGCATCTTAAAAAAGTACTGCAAAACGACTACTACCCACCCTGCATAGGCTGACCGAAACCATCTTTAGATGACATTTCTGTAGAACCAAATTGAGAAGTTTGGAGTGATCCTTGTTGATAGACATCTGGACTGGAGGATTGTCTCTCCTGAAAATAAACCCAGAAAGAAACTCACTCCAATTAAAGTCAAACAAAACCAACGGTCTATCTTCCCCCCATCCCCCTTCCAACTATATAGTACGATCAGCTGTCAACTTCAAAAGTTAACAACTTTATTAATTAGTGCAGGAACACCTCTGCAAGGATTATTACACAACGACATTTAATATTGTTATGTTTAAATATTGCACCTGGCCATGTCAGAGTGCAATGATGTCATCAGAGCCAATTCATCTCTCCAATATAAGCTATACATTGTCTGTTATGTCAAGAATATCTCTTTAAGTGATTCTGACAGGACGTGAGATACCATTTTCAAAACGCAAGCAGCCGCACGAAGTTAACGTAATGCATGGCCAATGTGCTGCACTTGAGGAGACTCATTTACCTGTTGGAGTGGAGTGTTAACTCAGTTGTTAACGCCGGTGCCTTTCAATCATTAGGTCCCCGGTTCAAGTCACTCCAAGATTAATGTATGTCGTCCAGTTACAGAGTTGTTGACAATTGACAATTGAAAATCATGGACGTTAAATATGAATGTAAGAGACCGACTTCGGTCAGCTTGCGGCTTTGAAAAGCCAATGAGGCTTCTTCGCGAGTTCCTGCTTGCAGGAGGATCTTAAATACATACATATATACAAATACATACATACAAATACAAACATACCTCTGGCTTTGTGAGCTGTGGATCGATCGGGCTGTTCCTGTAAGTCCTCAACTCTGTCAGACCTTGGTTCCCAGGAGAGTTGTAACCGACGTTCTGCGCCCCGTCGGTCTGACCGCCGGACGCCGAATTCTGCCGGCCTCCGCTTAAACCTTGGTGGGAATTGCTGTAATCCTGTTGTTGGGAGTTACTGTAGTCTTGCTGCTGCTGAGATGCGCCGTAGTCCTGCTGTTGTTGCGTATTGCCGTAATCACCCTGGTTGGGTACGCTGCCGAGGCCGGGACCAGAATTCAACCCCGCTGCCTGGGACGCGTAGCTAGCTTGATCTATATAGCCCTGCTGGGTCACTATGCCCTGAGGGCCGCCCATACTCTGTTGGGTCTGTAAGTTCTGTTGTGACGAGAAATCATGCTGAGTCGCTGTCATACTGGCCTGGCCTGTATTTCCCATTAAATTCTGTTGAGATTCATAAATGTTCTGAGTGTAAACCGAATCGGGTGGCGGCGGATAGACGCTATCCGACTGAGATACCTGTCTGAGTGAATCCACGGACTGGTCTATTTGAGAAGAAGGAGTTCCTTGTCTATCCATGGAGGAGGAATCTATAGAAATGCAGAAAAAAAAAGGTGACGGATGTCGATGAAACTTGAACGTCGTTTGAGGAGAACTCTTACCAGAACAATGTGGACAGTTAAATGCATGTAACTGTGATCCCTGCCAGTGTTACCTTATCCCTACATTTTGTATCAAACACCAAGGAGGGCCACATGGTACACACATGGTAACCTTGTAACTGCAAGAATGGTCTTCATGAATGGGTATCCTTAGTGGATATGTCCATAGCTGCACCAAAATGGGTGATGCAACAAGCTGATCCATTGTCTTCTTTTAAAGCAGCATTTTGCGTTGGGTCGCTTTTTTCCACCTTTTTAACATGTGCATCGATTTTTTTACATGTATCAATCATAAAACAGCAAACTAAGATACCATCCAAGTTTCACCCTGCCAAGAGTGTAAATTAGCGAGTAATTAACGATTCATATATCGATAACGAGTAAAAGTGTCCTCGACAAAGTTTTCATATCTCCAAATCCACTAGTTTGAATTCCACCAATCAGTGAATAGTATGTTTATTCATGAGCATTTTGCCTTTGGTCGCTGTTGTCTACTTTCTTGACATGTCCATCAAGTTTTTTACATACATCAAATCACAAAACAGCAAATTAAGATATTAGCCAAGTTTTTCCCTGCCAAAAACGTTAATTGGCGAGTATTTCACATACAAAATTAATTCGCATTCAGTTCCCCAAACCCACTAGTTTGAATTCAACCAATCAGAGATGCAGGTTTAGTTATGAGCCGTTGCTAAAAATAGATTCAAGACTTTGCGTTAACAACTCCCTGGTACAACTGCCATATAGACTGTACACAAATCAAGCGTGGTGTTATAGTACGTATCTGTCAATGACGTTTGTAGTGTTTAAATATTCATATTATGGGCGAGGTTTATTGGGTTCCCAACGGAAAATATCTTGGAGAACAACAAAGTTGAAAGTTGCAATTTTTTCGACTTTTATGCCACCATTTGAAGTAAAATATAGAGCTAGTGAAGCTACTTATGTATGTCGTTATGGCATAGTGGAGTCAGTGAGGTTGAGAAATATCATAGTCGAGGACGCAAAACGCTGCTTTAAAGAATTCATACAGCTAGGATGGCAGAGATATAAACAGACATCTAGACAATTACATATAAACAGTGTCAAAATACAAAGTACAATAGACATAGGCAAAACAGACAAAGTGTGTACTTTAAGTCCGAGTGAATCCATGACAGTAATGCATATCCCATACATCTTGAACAAACATTTTAGGGGAATCTCGCCATGCGGGTTATCTTTTTTTCCATCTTTCATAGCAAGATTCTTACCTGATGTGCTTTGGAAGGCAGCAGTAGACATGTAGCTCTGCGATGGCATCAGAGAGACTGCTACCACAGCAGGATCTATGTGAGAGGCTGGCAAAGAGAACAAAGCAAAACATGATCATTTCTTAACAATGTGTCTTAGCTAGAGCCTAAACCTAACGTTTAAGATCCTAACTACGAGGGCAGAGGAAACGACCGGTTGAATAGACAGATGGGGCAGGAAAGATAACTGAAATATTGAAATAAAATTAACACAAAAACTGCAAAGAATAAGGTGATTTAAGGGGAGGTCAGACTCTTCACTCCATTTAATACGATATTTCTCCTCTAAAGCACGACCTGTTCTACTGGAAGGTCAGCACCGCTCTGCTACTTACGGTCTAATTCCAACATGGACTCTTGCAGGAAGGTGACACCGCCTTCTACAGGAGCTAGGACATCGTTGACATCGTGGGGGTGGTTTGATTTGGGAGGAGGCATCTCAATTGGTTCAGGAGGGTTTGGTATATCAGTCACTTGTTGCTGAGAAACCTCGCCCTGCCCTGACTGGTTGAATCCGGTCACCTGCAGAAGATGAAAAAGTGACAAACTGTTGTTTCATGTTGATTCTCCAATAGGAGAGATTTTATTATGGTCGACCCATGGTGGGACAATCCCTTCAAGACATCCCCAAATTGTATAAGAAGCTTGTTTAATTCACCATTGGTTACAACTGATCGAGCAGCTTTCACAGAGATGACCTCGAGGGTACAGTAC
Organism: Apostichopus japonicus; assembly: GCF_037975245.1. Classification (NCBI taxonomy): domain Eukaryota; kingdom Metazoa; phylum Echinodermata; class Holothuroidea; order Aspidochirotida; family Stichopodidae; genus Apostichopus; species Apostichopus japonicus. The sequence goes on from NC_092567.1 coordinate 15,847,275, forward strand.
TTATCCTTGTCCAACCAATAAAAAAAATTTAAATCAGATTCATAAAACTCTCAGTTTCAAGGGGTACTCCTTGAAAACTTGACTTAACTTACAGACTAGTGCAGTTTTGTTATGTTTGCAAGTAACATCAACAACAAAAACAACAAAACAACAGATATATTTTCAACATTTGCTTGACATTTTCAGAAGCAACAAACCTCAGGAGAGTCGATAGGATGGCTAGGATTGACTGAAGAGGCAGAATAGTCTTCATCTTCCTCTGTGGTTTCTACGGAGATGAAGAACAAGGAGGAAGAAGGGAGCTTGCAAAAATGTCATCTTTAAAAAAAAAAACAGCTGCTTGTACTGACAATGCAACGTCCGACATCCTCATAATTCATGCAAATAAGGTTATGTACTGTAAAGTGATACCAATACAATGGAATCCAAAAACAAAAGTTTGGCAACGTAAGCCAACGAGCAGGGCAACAGAAAATGTCAGCACTTCCGGAAAAAGGATGGTCATTGCAAAACTGCTTTTTATTTTCTTTTTATGTATGAAACATGGTTTCCACATTTTGTAACAAATACAATTCAGACTTTTTCAAGATCAAACACACTTTCTGGGGTTTCTTATATAGCCTACACACTAATCAGAACTTAAATGTTAGGCTACATAAGGTAGGCCTTACAACTTCCTACATTAATGCTAACTCCCATCTGACATTAGCGAGGAGCCAGAAGCTCAAACAGCCACTAATTCCACACCGGGACTTTTCTTCTCATCAGAGTTTGATTGATGCTGTTAAGTTTAATATCTCACAGTGCACCAGAATGTCAAGGCTCCACTATAACATCCAACATATGACTTATATTTTAAGCTAGTCTTCACTATAACATCCAACATATGATTTAAATGTTAGGCTAGTCTTCACTATAACATCCAACATATGATTTAAATGTTAGGCTAGTCTTCACAATAACATCCAACATATGACTTAAGTGTTAGGCTAGTCTTCACTATAACATCCAACATATGATCCTGAATGTTAGGCTAGTCTTCTCTATAACATTCAACATATGATCCTGAAGTTAGGCTAGTTTTCACTATACAGTAACATGGAACATATGATCCTGAACGTTAGGCTAGTCTTCACTATACAGTAACATCCAACATATGATCCTGAAGTTAGGCTTGTCTCAAGTTCACTATAACATCCAACACATGATCCTGAACGTTAGGCTAGTCTTTATGCCTTCACTAAATTTCATGAAGTCTAGGAAAGAAAAAAGCAAATCACAAGAGAGTATCCATCCAAAATTGACCCCACCGTACAAGAATGTCCTCTTTTGTCCAAGAAAAAAAAACTTTGATATGTAAGCTTTCAAGATGATAAGAACTATCAGATGACTTTCTCCAGAACAAAACTTCAAAATTCAAGAACTCTCACAACCCAGAAAAGAGTTTTTTTTTTCAGTTCCGCTACATTTTCCAGACCGTGTGGGAACCATGCATGTGGATCAAATGTGTATTTACACCAACAGATCAAAGAACATGACCACAACCATATAGTATGATGTTACCCTACCTGTTATTCCTAGTTCTGTATAAGTAGAGTGACAGCACTAAGATTGTGAAGAGGACAAATACTGTATGCCAAGTAAATATACACTGTGCTGTTATCCATTGTCAAACTATATTACCTGCTTCCACTTGCACTTCCTGGACTTCTGATGGTGCTGTAGGGGGATCTGTTTCCTCAGACGGAGGGTCAGGAATGTTATCCAGGTAACCGCTTTTGTGTATTCTATTTACAAGTTCTTTCAAGTATTTATCTGATCGACGGAGTTAAGGGTCGAGATTTCTATAAGCTTGTTGGCGGAGACTGAATGTGTAATTTTACTATATATATATTTACTATATATCTTACAGTTGGCCATATCAAAGATTGACGCATGCGCCTGTAATACTCACTAGTGAGACCACACCAGTTACCACAAATGATGGATACCTCAGTTAAAATTTCTGCAGCCTCACTACCTCACCCTAAGTATACAAACCTCAGTAAAGCAACCCAACCTCACTCCCTAACCAGTCTGTATAGCATCTCTGTAAATAAACCCAATTACTCTTCTTCAACCCAAACTTAACTACCATCCCACAGACTTAAAGGCATTGAAGACTCGCCCCAAACCCTGTGCCGCCATCTGAAAAAGTTAACCTTCTGTTGCTTGCGGGTGACGTTTTGTTCGTGTCGCTACAAAATGCAGACAGTAATGAAACGTGATACCTGGTTATCTTTAGCTGGACCTGAGATGTCCATCGCTGTATCGTTTGCACTGTGCTGTGTGTATTGACAGCAGCTGTATGTACTGACTGTACACTAGTGTCTAATACCGATGGTAGCAAGCTGTGTGTGAATTTTCTGGGATCGATGGTGGTGTCTAACACTTCTGTTACACCTCATTGGAAACTAGGTCAGATTACCAGCTTTAGACGTTTCTTTTGCGCGAGTCTTCACACCCTTTAAGCACCTCATGTAGCAAATTATCATGTCCATCTTCAACTGTACATACAGCACCATTACATAAAAGTACCTCAGCCTCCCTCTTACTCAGTGGCTTATAAACCTCCATAGATACACCAACTTCACTGCCTATGCCAGGACTATGCTAACCTCAAAAGTGACCTTAACTCCTGAATATTTTAGGGCAACCTCGCTTATTCAACACCCCGGTACATTAACCCCAGCTTCACTACCAGGCATGGTGAGTGTCCCTCCCTCACCGCTACAACGGCTAATTTTCTTCGCCTTAAGTTTCTCAAACGTTACATTTTTTAGAGGATACAGGTTGTTCCGCAGATTTCCGTTTCATCGCCCTTAAGGAATTTGTCCAGATGAACAGCTGCCTCTGCCATCTTACAATCGAAGCTAAAAGTTGAAAAAGAATGAAAAGGAAATCTTGGTATCAGAATGGAACTTGCTAACAGAATAAATCTTGTTTTACACAGAAAGTTAAAGATTAAAAGGCATAATCACAGGTATGCCTGCTGTAAAAAATAACTCACAGAACTTTGCAAAAATTGCGGTATATGCTCCAGTTTGCATATGCTACAGTGTGTTAGGATAATAGTGTTTGTCCCCGAGGTAGAAAAGAAATCACGGATATTCCGCGAATTCGCGGAAAAGTGCTGATACCTGTTATAGGAACAAACAGCCCAATGAGGGATTTTTGCAAAATTCTAATAAATTAAAAAAAGTTTCTGATATCAAAACTTTGGTAATGGCTTTTTCGGCAAGATATTTACTTCCCTCTGATTACTAGCCTTATGGTTTAAACAGATCAATTGCAGGAGTGATACCTGTCCAACAAAACCACCAAATTGATCAAGTAAATCAGACATGGTTATAACATGTTCTTCTGCACTTATGGAAGTCCCTTATACAGGGATGAGCCTGGGGTAAAAAAAAAAATCACAGAACTTTGCAAAAATTGCGGTATAGGCTCCAGTTTGGGTATGCTACAGTGTGTTAGGATAATAGTTTTTGTCCCCGAGGTAGAAAAGCAATCACGGATATTCAACTAATTACAACATTCTCCTGGTCTCACCTCTTCTTTGTTTCTGTCGTTTCAGCCCCTTCATCCTTCTCTTCGTCGTCTCGTGATGGACTCACCAGGGGATAGAACTCGTCGAGGTAGGTAAGGTCAGTCTCTTCAAGTGACTTTGAGTGAAAATAAAATAAACTTGGGGTGACGGTCATACTCTATCATAGTAACATGCTACTTTGCCCCAATTTCCCACAGCTTGTAAAAAGATCTTTTGAAAATTCATTTAAGGATTACCGATTCTAACTTATACTCAAAAGCAAACTTCTCGCTGAAGGGAAAAGATGATTGAAGGAGAAATTAACCCCATTTAAAGCAAGTGAGAATGTTTACGGGCTGAAGGGACGGGTCCAATGTCCATCATTCCAAGTAATGGTATGCTCAGATGAAACCAAACTAAAATACGATAAACGACAAAGGAACAACTTCAGGAGGGTTTGTGCAGGACAAGACGATTACTACTTGTTACTACTGTTGACACTGTGAAACATTTAGCAAGGCTTGATAGGCTTGTGAAAGCATTACAACAACAATAAACAGAAGTAGGGAGATCCGTCTGGTCCCAGTTATTGTTCTTTACCTCAGCTCCGTTACTACCAGACAAGATATCATTCCTAATGTGGTCCTGACCCATCTGATGGGCTTAAAAGGCTTGTGAAAGCATTACAACAACAACAAACAGAAGTAGGGAGATCAGTGTGGTCCCAATTTTTGTTCTTTACCTCAGCTCCGTTACTACCAGACAAAAAGTCATTCCTAATGTGGTCCTGACCCATCTGATGGGCTTAAAAGGCTTGTGAAAGCATTACTACAACAACAACAACAACAAACAGAAGTAGGGAGATCAGTGTGGTCCCAATTATTGTTCTTTACCTCAGCTTCATTACTACCAGTCAAGAAGTAATTCCTAATGTGGTCCTGACTCATCTGGTGGGCTTAAAAGGCTTGTGAAAGCATTACTACAACAACAACAACAACAAACAGAAGTAGGGAGATCAGTGTGGTCCCAATTTTTGTTCTTTACCTCAGCTCCATTACTACCAGACAAGAAATCATTCCTAATGTGGTCCTGAGCCATCTGATGGGCTTAAAATGCTTGTGAAAGCATTACTGTACAACAACAGCAATAAACAGAAGTAGGGAGATCGGTATGGTAACAATTTTTGTTCTTTACCTCAGCTCCATTACTACCAGACAAGAAATCATTCCTAATGTGGTCCTGACCCATCTGATGGGCTTAAAAGGCTTGTGAAAGCATTACAACAACAACAACAATAAACAGAAGTAGGGAGATCAGTATGGTCCCAATTTTTGTTCTTTACCTCAGCTCCATTACTACCGGACAAGAAGTCATTCCTAATGTGGTCCTGACCCATCTGATGGGCTTAAAAGGCTTGTGAAAGCATTACAACAACAACAACAATAAACAGAAGTAGGGAGATCAGTGTGGTCCCAGTTATTGTTCTTTACCTCTGCTCCATTACTACCAGTCAAGAAATCATTCCTAATGTGGTCCTGACCCATCTGATGGGCTTAAAAGGCTTGTGAAAGCATTACAACAACAACAAACAGAAGTAGGGAGATCAGTGTGGTCCCAATTTTTGTTCTTTACCTCAGCTCCGTTACTACCAGACAAAAAGTCATTCCTAATGTGGTCCTGACCCATCTGATGGGCTTAAAAGGCTTGTGAAAGCATTACTACAACAACAACAACAACAAACAGAAGTAGGGAGATCAGTGTGGTCCCAATTATTGTTCTTTACCTCAGCTTCATTACTACCAGTCAAGAAGTAATTCCTAATGTGGTCCTGACTCATCTGGTGGGCTTAAAAGGCTTGTGAAAGCATTACTACAACAACAACAACAACAAACAGAAGTAGGGAGATCAGTGTGGTCCCAATTTTTGTTCTTTACCTCAGCTCCATTACTACCAGACAAGAAATCATTCCTAATGTGGTCCTGAGCCATCTGATGGGCTTAAAAGGCTTGTGAAAGCATTACTGTACAACAACAGCAATAAACAGAAGTAGGGAGATCGGTATGGTAACAATTTTTGTTCTTTACCTCAGCTCCATTACTACCAGACAAGAAATCATTCCTAATGTGGTCCTGACCCATCTGATGGGCTTAAAAGGCTTGTGAAAGCATTACAACAACAACAACAATAAACAGAAGTATGGAGATCAGTATGGTCCCAATTTTTGTTCTTTACCTCAGCTCCATTACTACCGGACAAGAAGTCATTCCTAATGTGGTCCTGACCCATCTGATGGGCTTAAAAGGCTTGTGAAAGCATTACAACAACAACAACAATAAACAGAAGTAGGGAGATCAGTGTGGTCCCAGTTATTGTTCTTTACCTCTGCTCCATTACTACCAGTCAAGAAATCATTCCTAATGTGGTCCTGACCCATCTGATTCAGCACATTCTGCAAGAGTAAGATGGTCTGTATCCTCTTCAAATCCTGCTCCTGTCGATGAATATTCTCTTTCTTCTCAAGTTTTTTCTTCGACTTACTCGTCTGAAATGGAAAGCAAATCCATTATAATCTTAATTACCCTCAAGTCTGTCTACTTTGATTAAATTAGGAATTATGTATCAAACTGTAGGTCATTTGATTTCATAATGAATGAGTACAATTAGGGTGAATTTTTAATAGCCGTCAGAGTGGACCAAATTTCTAATTGGACTAACAAAATCATCTTTGCAGGTCGTGTAATGGGGGAATAGTTGTTTTCATCAAAAACAGATTGCATTGTAACTAACAATCCTCAAGTATCCAAAACGATAGATTGGTGTCACCCTCCATTCCTTCAGAGATACCAAAATCAAACAAAAAGTTGATGGTAGATCTATGATCACCTTGAAGGGGAGTTTTACTGGCCCAATTCACCAAACTTACAGTATCCTTTTAACCTACAGTGTAAGTATTGGTCACTCTTTGTTATTCTGCTTTTTGTAGATAACCAAATTTGCTGTTCAGATAACCAAAAAAGTACAGTAGGACATGGTTTTTCCAAGGGCCAACCTCCAAAGAAATTGTTAAAAGTCAGCCCAGGCAATAAGCACACGTATTTGTGAAGATGGAGATGTTTCCAGCTACCCTCAGGAGCAATAATTCCCACTGGAAGAAACTATATGGTTTGCAACATAGAAACCTTACCAAGTAAAGAAGTCACCTACAAAGAATATGATGACCTAATAGAAACATAGTAAGAACAGGTTCAATAAGGGGTTAATCAACGGTCTAGCGTGCATTACTCACAGGATTAATGCACGATCGGGGGATAATGCAAGCGATGCACGAGGGCAGAGCGTAGCGGAGCCCAGTGCATCCAGCGATAGCATTAACACCCGGAGTGCATTAATCATGTGAGTAACGCACGCTAGACCATTGATTAACCCCGTTCATTCATACACTACCATTTGTGTGGGGGAAAAATCATAAAACAAAACATTTTTGGTTACATATAACCAAAGATTTATTAAAGTGATGCCCCGTAATTTTACCCTGCGTTACTCACAGGATTAACCACGGTCAGCTGACCTGAATGGACCAATAGGATTTAGGAATCTTTACTAAGTATGAATGAACACCAATTTACCTCACTCACGACAGTCTGAATGGTACCAAGGAACTCCTTGGCAAAGCTAAGATGGCCTTGCACCTCCTGGTAGTGGGATACTGCCTCTTGTTGGTCTTTGTTGAGGGCCTTGCCCCCCTCTACCATCTCCTTGTACCCTTCTAGTTTAGTCTGTGAAAAAAAAAAAACATTAGACCCCCCAGATGATCTTTTGATTATAATAATAATAATATTAATAATAATAATAATAAATAACATTTATATAGCGCTTAATACAGCGTTTCAAAGCACTTTACAAAGTAGGAAAGAGACAAAGGAGACCAAGGGAAAAGAGAAACTATGAATCAAACAGAAATGTTTTAAGTTGTCTCTTGATAATACAAAGGGAGGGAGTGTCACAAACGTGAAATGGGAGTTTGTTCCAAAGAGAAGGCGCAGGGACAGAAAAGGCATGATTGCCCACAACGAGTGCGGGTAAGTGGACCAGGAGTTAATTGCAAATGAGCATGATAGGAAGAGCGAAGCAAAACTGTAGTTGACCGACGCAAAGTGATATAAATATTGAAAGGAAGCCCGTTGATAGCTTTGTAGGTGTGAAGTAGGATCTGAAACTATGCGCTGAGAGACGGGAAGCCAATGCAATGAACAGAGTACAGGAGTGATGTGATCAAACTTTTAAGTGATTTGAACTGTACTGTAATCGTCAATGCCCAGGCAGTGTACTGCTAAGTTAATTGCTATCAGATTTCTCAGATTAACTAGCCTAATGTGGCCGTATGTAGGGCAAATTATCACCTTGTGGGTAACAGGTAGTATGTGTTCCCACAGTTAGCTTACTGCCGCGTATGTTGGGTAAATTATCTCCACGTGTTAAGCAAAAATGCGGGAACACTGTTGAGTGTGATTTTAAAATGGTCTCTGGGGCTTTTTATCACTTTTCCCCCCGAAATTTTTGCTTATAAAGCTGATAAATCTGTATTTTTTTTTTTGGCAAACTGATGGTTAGGCAAAATTTACCCATTGTGTTAGGCTACCATATGGTCGAAGATAACAGCAATATTGAAAGTATTCCATGGATACCTTATAACTGCGTCACAAATTTAGCGGTATAGGCTAGATTTCCCCCATTGTCCAGCAATGCATTTTCACTCTGCATATAGAATGTCAGTGTCTGATCGACTGTTGTTACAACACTGTTGAAAATACATTGCACTGACATTAAGCCACAAGTCTAATTTGACTTCTGGGTACATTATTAGAAACTAACGTTAGGTGACTTTTATTAGTGTAAAGAATTTTGCTAACGATGTTGTAAAGTTAATATATCGCACGTTTTTAAATAATCTATGTATGGTTTGGGTGTTATTCAGAAACTATTTAATTGAATTGACTTTCGTTTTTAATGAAATATATTAGGCTCAATAATTCTGCTAGTCATCTCGGATGACTGTGAAAATCCTACACTGTAATAAGTTCCACGTGTGAACATCGGGGGAATACGGCAAAGGCAACTCGCAGCTAACCTACTTGCCTGTACCTCCCGCAGGCTTGTTTGTCCACATCACTGCTGCCTTTCCTTTGAATTTCCCTTATCTCTCTCGCCACACATGTACGTAATGTCAATGTACGTAATGTCAATGACTTCATTGTTTAACGTAACAGCTGACATTGAAGTCTTTGTTTTTAATGCTCAGGATTTAGGGCCTAGTCATTGCCATTCAGAATAATCAGGGTATTAAGCTGATGGCTAAAGATGTTACAGTTTTTGCCTAATGTGCAGCCACCAACTAAAAACAAAATTAGATAAGAGGGAAAGAGACACTGCACATGACAAGGATAAAAGAGAAAGAAAATTCTTGCCATCCTGGAAATCAACATTTCCTTAGGTTTCGTACAATAAGGAAACCAATAAAATGTTTTGTGACATTTGCATAAAAAAAACCTGAAATAGCAAACAAACAAGGACTCGCATATTCTTAGACGGCCCTGACATCACAGACTACGACCCCAGTGCTGCCATTGATCTGTGGTTAAAGGGTGTGTCGAAGACGAGGCGACCATGGCATAAGCCATACAGGCCATTTGCACCAAGGCAGAGGTCTACTCAAGACAGCTCGGCCAGTAGTGAGGATGACTGATTCTGAAGATGATTTTGATGATGATTAAGTACAGCGGCCCTTTTTAAAATATTACAACTTGCGTCCTGGGTTACCTGTCTTCTTGCCTCAGTACACAAAACAATTTATATGATTATCAACAAACCAACAGAAGACTCAATAATATAAGTTTGTTATGTTATTTTTTTCTCTTTTTATAGTTTCAAAGGAATAGTGGAAAATGAGACGGAATAGTGTAATTTCAAATCAGAATAATCTAAAAAAATAAAAAATATTCTAAATTTTGACCCCTGAACATTTGTGCAGACCCCTAACATCCACCAAGGCCCATGGGATAACAATAGACTGCGGATTTGGATAGGCCTTCACTAGGGTTGTGCGGGATCCCGGTAGTCAAGTGAATCCCTGTACCCCGATCCCGGTATTGACTAATCCCGATCACAGTGCAATGTGTAACTACTACCGGTATTGGGAAAACAACAGGTTATTACATTCGTTTCGGTATCATTCCCGGGAATCCCGGACATAATAAAAATATCTACGTGTTACTATTTGAAATAAAGAAAACAAAACACGATTTTTTCTGGTTTCTGTGTTCTTAGTTTGAATAATATCTGATCAACTTACGTACTGGCTTAGACTAGGCTATATATTAACAAATCAACTTTTCACGTAGTAATTTGGACCTAGGCTGCAATAACTATTGAACGTTACTTGCGCTCAACATGTTACGGGACCTCAAAGTTATTCTGAAATTTTCGTTATTTATTCTTCCTTCAAACGATGATTGTCAAGGTTCCCATGTAAAAAATCTTACCCTTGTGCATTTCACCTCATTTTGTTATAATAATTTTAACGATTTTATAAATTTTGAGCCAAAACCGCAGGGAGTATATACAGTTTAAATCCATCTTCGCACGGGACTGTATATTATTATAGCCTAAGATACGGTACTGGTACACAGCAGTGCAGTGTACTTGAGATTTTGATGCTGTAGTGAAATGGATTCGTTTATTAATGCGGGGGGTTCCACGATGTCATTTATATTTATCTTTTGCTACTTTTTCAATTTTTAAGAACTTTTGTACGAAAGATTGATATTGCACGTATTCAAAGTATATTTCCTGGAGTAAACAACAGCCGATTAACGATATAAATAAATCTGTACTATTCTTATGTATGTAGTTTGTAATCCCGTATTTACGTAGCCCCTATGTTATATTCTAATTGTCTGAAGTTCCAAACACGTGGTGACTTGTTGATAGTTAAAAACTTTTCATTGTGAACTTTTGAACTTGAAGGGGTTGCCCTAATCCAATATCATGGAATAGTGGGGAACTCCCAATTTATGTTTGTGTATGGATGCAAGTTTAATCCACGTGCGAACGTGTTAATCTAATATCGTGCGTCGAGTATGAATGAAGGATGGTGTGGGTTGCTTTTTTCCAAGGTTTGTGCTTTTCTTTTTGGAAGTGTATGTTAAAAAACAAAGGCCCTAATATAGCGTGCTATTTTTTTTTTATTTTTTTTATAAACGTGCGTGTAAGAGTATGTACATAGCCTAGAGGCTATGCATATTGAATGTACGACATTGACAGTCTCGTAACTAAGTGCTTTGAACTGTAGATGAAAGTTGAGGAAAATACCAGTTGTAGTTACGATACCGGTATTCATGTTGCAATACTACCGGTTGTGTGAAATCCGTCTACCGCACAACGCTAGCCTTCATCTCTCAAGTAATGTAAAGGGGAGGGAAAATGGTAAAAGAAATGTTTGGTAAAGCAGATTCAACTGCAAGGAAATGATCGATATCCTAAGACAGTCTTCGGCCTAGTCTAGCTTGGTTATAGTACAACTTGGCCTAATTAAGGCTAGCATATAAGAAGTATAGGCCCAACTAGGAAGAAACTTCTGACTTTGCCTTGGTCATTCATTAAGATGAGCAAAAAGTTGTTTTTTGGTTAGTATCTTATTTTCTAAAAAATTAAATATTTCACATTTCTTCAATTCCTTTAAAATGTAGAATAATATACTTAAACTTAGCCAAGCCATGTCGATATTTACTCAATGCACGTTCGTGGTATTAGTATTAGTCATCAAATGGTTAGGGTGCGGAAGTGTACGATGTAGGCTATGTATAATGTAGGCCTGAGTTATACTGTGTTGCTATATGTTCAGCCTAGCCTACACGGTGCTTGGTAACCCACGTACGGTACAAGGAACAAAGCAATATAATTGGCAACGACATAAAGTTTATTCACTGATTCCATCCATATTTCGGTATGGTCTCACCTTCCGTTTTTCTAGATTACGTGTCTTTTTCTCAAGAGCCCCTATCAATAATTTGACGGGGTCTTGGACCTCTGGTTCGAGGCTTTGTGAGGTGGGTTTTGATGAAGCCGCCGGCATCTTCTGTGTTACGAGATCACCGTGCATTGACGAAATGTGCAATACTCACGTGGTGACCTTTGACCAAACATATTCTCTTTTTAAATTCCTTCCGGACTTGCACTTTTCGAAGGCTGACCATTTTAGCCGAAAAACTTGCTAAGTGTTTCGGCAGAAACGTTAATGGGACATAATTGACCAAAAATCAACCAGGAGAAACGCACGAAGAGAGAGTGATGGAAAAAGTGAATTGAGTTTTAAATGCCATAAAAAGAAGCATCGCATATCTGCATGATATCCATTCAGTGGCCAACAGACATCAACGATGCCTTACTTACTCAGTCGAAGTGGCTGGATAAATTAGTTTAGCACACACACTGTATCATCATAACGATACTGACAAAAGTCAAATTGGCTCGCCGGTTCATGACAATGAAGTAAAAAAAGTAAAATACATTTCCAGGAACATCGCTAACACCAATAAAAACTTCGAGAACTTAAAAGAATTTCTGAGATTGGAAATTTCGGCTTAAAAGGTCGCAAATACAAAAACAGAAATCCAACCATGAGAAACTATATATACTAGTCGACTTAAAATTTTGAGAACAAAACTTAAATTTAAAACAAAATATCGGGTGACACATGCATGCATCAGCAAAACTAAAATTCTTCTGAAAGAGGATTTAAATTGAGATTGGCTCCCGGTCGTTTCAATCGGATATTTACTTTTTGAGTCTATAGCTAAATGCATCTGTATAAGTTGATCACATTTTATGCGACTTATCGATTCCTTTCTAATGCATATAGGGAGGGGAGGGGGAGGGAGGGGGAGGGGATGGGGATGGCATAAGCTCATACTGTTTAAGATGTACATTTCTTTCCAATGTACTAAGCATAGGCCTATGGTAACATTTTAAGCAAGGGCGTAGGAACCGGGGGGCTGGGAGGCGCCAGCCCCCCCCCAGTGAAAAATGTGGAGGGGCGGAAGTATCATTCCGCCCCCCCCCCCCCCCCCCGCTTCGCAAGTCAGAAAACCCCTTTTTCATTTCCAAATGAGAAAAAAATCTCATTTGGAGCACCAAATTGCATCTAAGGCCAGGTGAAAATGCAAAATTATTTACAAAATGGAGTGGGTGGGTTGAAGTATGCTATATTGCACCAAATTGCATCTGAGGCCACCTGGAAATGCAAAAAAAAAATCCAAAGGGGATGGGGACACCCTCTCCCCTTAGACCCCTCCCCCAGGCCGGCCATCAGTCTTCAGCCCCCCCCCCCCCCACTCAAAAGCACCTTCCTACGCCACTGACTTAAGTAATTGTGATAACCAAGCAGCCACCATTCATCATCAGTCAAATTATTCACTGGCCGACTCATTTGGCAAAGAGAGGAGTATGAAACTGTTGGTTAATCGTGCTAAGAATGAAACAATAGTAAAACGGTATTGCATGTGTAACAGCAAATATAGGCTATAAGGGAAAGACAAAATGTAGGCGCAACAGTGAACAGGAATTAAGTGCTTCAATACTCCCAAGGCGGCCATTACCTATAATGTTCCGGTAACGGTAAGACTTTCGCCATTTCTACAGTTTACAAAGATAAGACGGTTCCTTCCCATAAATAACTGGGAATAGCTGACGAAAAACACTGTCACTCTTTGTAGCGATATACTATACATTGTATAGATAGCCAGCGGTATCTGCTACTAACTTGAATACAGTCGCCTCATATGGAATGAATCTTTGCGGGACTCAACTTGACAAAGTTTGAAGTGTTCGAGTTTGTCCATCAGAAATTTGCCCTGATCTTCATTTTACTTCAGAAGGAACGGATTTCGTATGCAATTTTTGGGTTATACAGATATCGTGGAGAAATCATTTCTTCTTTACATAAAAATTCATTTCAGATCTGCGAAAGTATCATCAAAATGCTTATTTCAAATACTGCATGGGAGAATTGTGTAAGCGCAGTTCCCGCGTGCATGCGTACAGTGACTAACAATTAAATTAATTGTACTTGCTTTGTGGGTGTGGCTATATAAGGCAAACTATAAAATGGAATCAGGCAATTTATACCAATTCAGTTGTCAAGTAAGTCACCCTCGAGCAGAACAGTATGGACCGTATGTTGAAAAACGAAGGGGCCGCGGTGCGTTGACTTGTCTATAATTAGGGTGGGGGTGGTGTAGAGGAGGCCTAGGCGGTGCCAGTCTGCGACACTTATAGGTCAATTTTCTCCCATATGATCCTCAATCCCCCCCCCCACCCTCCACACCTTTCTTTAGCTATTCGAATTCCCTTACTGTGCAGGACTATAGTATAGAACTATAGTTCAATGATCTGAATTTGAGTTCTGCAGAAAATACATGTTGGTAGCGATCTTTACATTATTAGCGTTAATTCATGCTAAATTTTTGTAATTCCAAAATATGTTCATATGATAATTAAAATATCATTAACCTTCTACAATTGTTACTCATAGCTCCAAATTAGTTACCATGACAATTATGATGTAAATTTAGGAAAACGATGACCGTTATGAAAGGAAATTAATTAAAGATACACCCGGCACGATGCCCTTTTTCCCTACTCGTTTCGTCGGGAATTGTGGGTGGGGTGGGGGGCGGGAACAGACTTAAAAATGATGTCAAATAATCCTATTCTGATTTGGCTATAGTATCTTTTTGCCTTTACTATATCTTAATCCTTCATTCTTTTAAAGCAAATGAGGCATCGATATTAATTCTGTAAGTTTATGTAGTAACGTCCCAACGATAATCAATACCTGGCCACTCAGGGAATTCCCTGGTCACGTTGACCTGTGAAGTCTGCCGATTTCACTGTTTCCACAAATCAGTGTGAATTGACCTTTGGTATAAGTGCGTATTGCGCAACACATGTGTTGTTCAGTTCGTAGGTAGCAGACTACGCTAAGCTGTAGCTGTATTGTAGCTTTGTGTACTGTAGTGTAACATTACGAATTTGCTTGCTCTCGACAATGGCATCTTGTGAAAGTTTGTACGATGTACTTGGCGTTTCAAACAATGTCAGTCCTGAAGAAATGAAGAAAAGATATCATGAAAGACTCGTAAAGGTTGAGAAACACTGTGAACGCTCGACTAATCGGATCCAAAGGCGATCTCCTAGCAAAGATAGTATAGGCTAGGCCTAGCCTATCACATATAAAACCATAGGCTAGGTCTACTGTATGTTTGGTTTGTAGGCTTAAGTAGGTCTAGCCTAGGCCTATATACATTTACCGTACGTGTACGTGTTTTACTTTCAATGGTTTTTGGCCAGTAAATAAATTGAATTTCTCAGGACGCAATCAGTTTATATTCACATGATGTTTTCTTGTAATCTCTATAGGGTGAATAACAGTTAGTTCTTCAAAGAACTTCCTCATTTTTTGATCCTGTAGTGATCAACCACCTCGGCAGCTCAAAATATTAGGGTGATGAGAATAGACCCTCGTTCATTTAGGTGCGATTTCAGACAGAACCACATCTTTCAACTAGCTCGTTAATATGCACATAATACACACAGAATATACATCTGGTGTTCAACATCTGATTCTATCTTTGTTCAGCTACTGGGGGGAAATATGGGACAAGCTAAAACGAATGACAGCGAATGACAATTGACTTTGTACAGGGTAAATTACCATTTGCGAATGACAGTGAATGACAACGAAGGACAGTGTTGAGTGGAGATAGAATGATTAACGGAGTGGAGTAAATGCGGTTATTGGTTTTCTGCGCAAAAATGATTTGAGGAAAATCGCATGTTACGTGGTTGTAGGGTTTTGGTGTAATTTACGGATAGAAACCACAGGGAAAGATTTTGTGTGAGAATGCGCTTGAGTGCTGTGCTTTTTACCTCTGTAGATTTATATAGAAAGATAACTGAAGCCGTTTCAAGATTATAGAATTGTTATTTTGTAACAATTAATATCGGCAAAATGACGTAAAATTTACTTTTTAAAATCAGACTTACAATTTCGCTTACTATAAGGTGCATTTTTATCTTGTCCGTACTTTACTAGATCTAGATACCCACGAAGTCTGAACTGTGATATCCGGTTGAAGCAAATGTCTGTGCTGTCATTATTGTCATTTGTTTTAGTCAACGCATTTTTTTAGTGTGAACAACATATTGTCATTCGTTATGTGTAACGCAATTGTCATTCGTTTTAGTAACACCCGGAAATATGTTAACAGACTATGTTATTCGCCTGGCAGACCTATAAAGATGGCACTTACACCTTATTTGATTGTTTTATTCAATTTGCTTGTCAGCCAGAGAAACATTACTATAGTTTTTCTTATTTCATCCAACTTAAATCGCTGACTAGCACAACTTAGTAGGTTGTAACAGCTACAGTAGGTGAGAGACAATAATAATTTATCCCTGCCAAACTGCTGGCTGTCAAGTCACCGCTGCATGGGCTTTAAGAATAGATACTTAAAAATACTAAATATTAGCCT
This sequence comes from Apostichopus japonicus, assembly GCF_037975245.1. Classification (NCBI taxonomy): domain Eukaryota; kingdom Metazoa; phylum Echinodermata; class Holothuroidea; order Aspidochirotida; family Stichopodidae; genus Apostichopus; species Apostichopus japonicus. Next base: position 15,863,436 of record NC_092567.1, read on the forward strand.
AACTTAAACAGTGGAAATATTGTCCATCTTGAAACCCCATCGATCACATTGACTGTATTTATAGAGATGTTTAAAAGCACTAAGACCTGTACTGTATGTCCTTTCTGTTGCAGTATTCGCCTGATAAACTTGGCCATGGTGCAGATAAAGAAGAAATCGAGAAAGCGATGCAACTGTATCTCAAACTGCAAGAAGCCTGGAAAATTCTGAACGATCCAGAAAAGAAAAGACGATATGATGCAGAGCTTGCAGGTAACTTTACTAGTTGAAGGTTTACTTTACAGTTTTATTCTATCTTGAGTCGATCACTATCTGGTGGCTTTTAAAGAGAGATTGCAGAGAGTTGACTTTGCTCCTCTCTTATCTGTGGAAGGAGGAGTGGGAGGTGCCCATGAAGTAAGGGCAGATAAGAAAGCACAGGTTGACTGGGAGACATGTAAGTATCATCACTAGTATCTCGAACCAGTATCTCTGCGGAATTATGTAATCAATTGCGATATTCAAGCAAAATCGCATCCGGAAAAGGCAAAATTATGAGTGGTGGAATTCAAGTGTTCAATACACTGTTAACAATTATCAGGCACTTCAGAAATGAACATTGTCCATTTGTTTAGGCGCGATAGACCTTGAGTTTAACTATATATATAGAGCCCATTCCGTATTTTGCGGTAGTGATCTTCGGCTTTCCTGCATAGGGCCCTATCCTGTCAGTCCTAGCAGTGCCATAGACATGACTCTGGCTCCTTATGTGTGGAATCTTTCCTGTTTACAGATCTCCAAAGATTTTGTAAAGCCGTGCAACATATATCTCAATCTATTGGCTCTAGAGTTGTGAAGATATGTATTAATAGGTCTCAGCTTCAATAGTCAGAGAAGCATTGTATAAGATAATAAGACCAGTATTATTTCCATTTTTGGAACTTGGATACAATTATAATGATGCTCAGTTTGGTGAATGTGATTGAAAATACCTCAAAATAGCTTTCTGGTTGCTTGATGACAAGAGGTGTGTAAAGTTGCCAATCGAATGGTGGGCAACATTCCGTTGCTAAAATGTGCTACATATCAGTGGTAAAAGCAGTATGTTAATTTGAATATGTCACACAATGTGTGAATTAGGGAATGTGCATGTACTTTGCTCAGAAGTGTTTTCGTCAGCGATTTCTCAAGGGACAGATATCACAGAACTCACTGTGTGAATTTAGAGTGTGAATTTAGAGTGTGAATTTAGAGTGTGAATTTAGAGTGTGAATTTAGAGTGTGAATTTAGAGTGTGAATTTAGAGTGTGAATTTAGAGTGTGAATTTAGAGTGTGAATTTAGAGTGTGAATTTAGAGTGTGAAGTTAGAGTGTGAAGTTAGAGTGTGAATTTAGAATGTGAATTTAGAGTGTGACTGGAGATCCCCATTGTCACTGAATCTCTGTCTTATGTCTGCTGTTATTGAGCAACCTATTTAACATTTTCCTTCCAAACCTTTGTTTAACACTTGTGCTTTCTTCATCCTTGACAATATCACAAATACAGCGGTTTGGTATTAACTATCCTTAATAAAAATAAAAGTGCCACTTCTGAGGAGCACTTTTCTGGCCCAACTGGCTCGAAATTTTTAAATAAAACTTTACTTTATAATCATTTATTTTGCAGCAAAGTCATTGAGATATGAGTCCCCGTCAGAGAACGCGGTCGACGTATCCGAAATGGACTATGACTCTGGTAGATATCATTTTAGATCTTTCAAATATTCTTTAAGTGATTTTAAATGTTCCTAACAGGGTACAGTTTGCATCGTGAACATTTCATCAGGTGGTGGTGGCGCCATTGCATAACAGAAATGGACTGCGTAAAAGTTAAGAGGCCTGATGTTTCAATCCTAGCAGGATCTTGAAAAAATTTTCAGAGGCTGAATGACAAGTTACAGTTACAGCAATTGACTCCTGTAAAATCTAGACATTATAACATAATATTGCATTTTTCCAACCAGGAAATTAGACATAAACATTAGAGGTTATCAAATCATGTACAGATTCTTCTTTATTGGAAGTACATAGTAGGAATATGTACTCCAAATTTGTGTGAGAATATTAAATGGCTTGTATTGAAGAGAGAAAAGTTTTCTTTCCAACATAATATGCAGCTTTTAATGTAGTTCCGTTGTCTGAAAATTTTGCTTGGATTTACTACTGACCAATATAAACCGATAACAAGTGTAAACTACAGCATGTATTATTCTGATTTTGTCTGTGTACCTGGATTGATATTTGCTATAAACAAAGTCTATAACTTAGAAATTATACATTTTCTTCGGGGCAAAATTTTATGGACTTTTTCTTTTGGTCCCTCGGACATTCGTGCCTCACATTTTGGTTGTCCGACCAGCAAATTTGGTTGCCCAAAGTTTTCTTTAACAATGATATGTACTTTGAAAATAATATGTACACTGTAGGAGAGATTTGTAGTTTCATGAATATGACAACAACATTTGGGTGAAACCAGTGTATCATTTTTACCTTTGTGGGGGGGGGGGGGTCACTATACTTAACATGCTATCTAAGTTTGATGGAAACTAGTAGTCGTCCAACGAACAGCCTCCACAGCTGATTTTCGTTGTCCCAACGAAAGATTTGGACGACATGAATGCAATCAAAAATTTGCCTTGCTGTTGTTGCATAGACTTGAAGCATGTATATATATTTTTTCCATATTTTGGTATAGACTTTGTAATAACATTGTCAGAACCATAATTGTGTTATAGTTTTAAAGGGTGTGAAGACTCGCACAAAACATTAATCTGACCTAATTTCTGAACGAGGTGTAACAGAAGTGTTAGACACCACCATTGATCCCAGAAAATACACACACACAGCTTGCTACCATCGGTAATTTGACACTAGTGTACAGTCAGTACATAGCTGCGGTCAATACCCACAGCACAGTGTACAAACAATACAGCGATGGACATCTCAGGTCCAGCTAAAGATAACAAGGTATCACGTTTCATTACTGTACTGTCTGCATTTTGTAGCAACACAAACAAAACGTCACTTGCAAGCAATGGAAAGTTAACTTTTTGAGATGGTTTTTGCGGTTTGGGGCGAGTCTTCAACGCCCGTTTAAGTTTATGGTCAAGGGCCTTGGAGATAATATCTGTTTTGTGCGTTATATTTTGGTTAAATGTTTACGTTTTACAGATGAAGACGTCTACTTTTACCATTGCCGGTGTGGAGGAGACTTTGAGTTTCGTGGTCCATCAGTACCAACAGATATCACATGTAATACTTGCTCTTTAAGCTTATGTGTGACTGCAAACAGAGGCAATGGCAATACTTGAAGGTGAGTCATAAGTCAGACCAACACATGTTACTCTGTGTGTTTTTTAGTACTTCCAAGTTCTTGTGTGTTTTCAAAGTACTTCCAAGTTCTTGGGGTGTTAAAAACTCTTTCAAAGAAGTTGCACGACATAAATTTCTCCTCTCATCAACTAACTCAAGTGGTAGCTTTTTTGGTTCCATGAGTTGATGTTATTTAATATGGATAAAGTGGTACATTGGGTTGTCTTTACAGCATCTGGTTATCTCCAGTGTGGGACATAAGGTGGAGAAGGTAGTAATAAGTACACACATGCTCAGAAACTATTGAGAAAGATTCATTCGACAGGCAACGGACACATGGTCATTTTCTTGTAAAACTGTATTCTGCTCTTGAGTTTGACACCATCTGTATATACAACAAAAATTTGAGAGCTTTAAGAGAAGATGTTTTACCTCAATAGGTTTAATAGTGCATATAAAACTCACTGAAGAGCCAGCATACTTAACAGACCAAAACTCAGCTGGAACGTAAAATGGGCACCTTGTTTTTATTAAGTCACCAACCCTTCCCTTCGCAAGCCCTTTAAAGCAGCATTTTGCATCCTTTTCTATGGTTTTTCTCAACCTCACTGATTCCATGATACCATAACTACATACATAACTAGCTTATCTATTCAAATATTACTTCAAATGGTGACATAAAAGTCGAAAAAGTTACACATTTCAACTTTGTTTTTCGCGAAGATATTCTCCGTTGGGATCCAAATAAACCTCGTCCATAATATGAATATTTAAAAGCTACGAACGTCATTGGCCAATAAATACTACAACATTATGCTTGATTGTGTAGATTGTCTATGGCAGTTGTACCAGGGAGCTGTTTGAGTCCAGCTCGCTGGTTGTACCAAGTTACCAATTCGACGTTTTGAATCTATTTCTAGCAACAGCTCATAATTCATCCTGCATCTCTGATTGGTTGAATTCAAACTAGTGGGTTGGGGGAACTGTATGCGATTATTATTAAATGTGTAATTTGTCGGTGTACACTTTTCTCATTATCTGCAAATATCCTTGATTACTCGCCAATTAACGCTTTTGGCAAGGCAAAAACTTGGCTAATATCTTAGTTTGCTGTTTTGTGATTGATATTTGTAAAAAACTTGATGGACTTGTCAAAAAACTGGAAAACGACGACAAAACGCAAAATGCTGCTTTAATTCTCATTATGGTGATACATGTGTTTTTTGTTTCAAATACCTGCAGGTTCAACTTGAAGACCTGGACCAAATAAGGTCCTGTGTATTGACGGTGAAGGATTTTCCTTTTGACTGAAACTGAAGAGATGATGACCCTGTTTTCCTCTCACGAGAGGTTGCAGAGGCTCTCCGTCAAAATATTTCTTAAGGAGGAGGGAGGAGAGAAGATGGCCCAGATGTTGCCTCTGCGTGAAGGTCTTATAAGTTTGGTGCTTCACCACAAGTTCGTTCTGACCAGAACATGGTACAATCAGAGCATCGTTGATGCCAGAGGATCCCGGATGAGACCGTGGCAGATGATAACGCAATTCATCCTGGCCCGTACAGCTTTGGTGGAGGACATGAATTAGAGTCCTGAAGAACATTTCTTGAAATTAAACGTGACAAATGTATATCATACAAGGAACTATTTATCTGGCCAGTGGTGTGTGTATGATAAGTCAAACATACAAATTTATTATGTCAGAGTCTCAAAACGAAATTTAGCCTCGATCAACTCACAACCATATGGTTAATTCTGTGAATTTTGTAAAAATAATGATGATTAGTAGTTGACAAAGACAAAAATGTTTTGATAAAAGTGTATGAGGTTCTGTGAGACTGCTGACATTGTAGTTAATATCTGACTACTGTTCTTTACATTTTTTCAACCAGCAAATAATTTCGCCTTCAAAGTTAATGTAGTCGTTTTCAAGGCACAGAAGTTTGTCTATAATGAAACACTATAGTTCCTGTGTACAAAAACTGTTATATATCTGTATACTGCAATGAAACCAAATTTTCATGATAACACTTTGTGATGCGACACCGAATAAATTCTGCCAGTGAACACCATGTGGCTGTAATATGTATGTAGTAATATGTATGTTAGTATGGAGGCTGGTGGTCCCATCTACTGCTTTGAGTCCTCTTTTAGAGGACTTTGGCCAATCTGGAACTGAAGTGAACCGATCTTTTTAGCTGCATAACATGGACAGTGGTTGAAACACTTCTTGATGTTGGCATTTACATTAACAGTTTGACATGATTTGTTCTGCTACTTTATCCTTTAGCTTATTGATTCAGTACGAAACCCTTCTATGGATGCAATATATATATATATATATATATATATATTTATATATATTGCAGAAAAGAGAAGCCACTATATTAATCCATTATTTCACAACAATCGCCTTCATAAAATATAGATTGAGATGTGGGTTTGGTAATGTTGGTATTGATCAGCCAAATAAATATTGTCGTAAAGCCTCAATAACGTTATTTTTTTAATGAAAGAAAGTAAGTTTATAAAGATCATGGTCAGATTTTTTCACTAGAATCAAAGTTAATTACGGTAACTCTTCTATGCGTGAAATATATATTTGACTTGCAAAAAATGGAAGCCACAAGATTAATCCATTTTTTCACAACAATCGGCTTCATATAATAGAGATTGATATGAGGGTTTGGTAATGCCGGTATTGATCAACTGAATAAATATTGTCGTTCGACTTGCAGAAAATGGAAGCCACAAGATTAATTCATTTTTTGCACAACAATCGGCTTCATAAAATACAGATTGATATGAGGGTTTGGTAATGCCGGTATTGATCGACTGAATAAATATTGTTGTTCGACTTGCAAAAAATGGAAGCCACAAGATTAATCCATATTTTGCACAACAATCAGCTTCATAAAATAGAGATTGATATGAGGGTTTGGTAATGCCCGTATTGATCGACTGAATAAATATTGTCGAAAGCATCAATAACGTTATTTTTTAATGAAAGAAAGTAAGGTTATAAAGAACATGGTAAGATTTTTTCCACTAAACTCAAAGTTAATAAACTCTGTGCTAGGATGCAATATATAAATATATTTATATATATATATATATATATATATATATATATATATATATATATATATATATATATATATATATATATAAATATATATATATATACTCGAATATATATATATATATATATACTCGAAATCATATATATATATATATATATATATATATATATATATATATATATATATATATATATATATATATATATATATATATATATGATTTCGAGTTGGTTAGCATCATGTTTGATCTCTAGAGTAAGGCAAAATATGTCACCAAAAACAGAACTAGTATTGTTCGATACAGGTGACAAACGCCTACAGTGGAATTACGACCTTCTTACCGGTTTCGAACCTCTGGACATACAATCAGCGTCCATAGCCTAGTGGTTAGGGTGTCCGCGTACAGAGCGGAAGGCCCGTGGTTCGAATCCCGGTGGAGGCTGAAAGTTTTTTCACTGTTCTTGTTTTTCCAACTCATTACGATTTTCATTCATATATATATATATATATATATATATATATATATATATATATATATATGACTTGCAGAAAAGAGAAGCCACTAGATTAATCCATTATTTCACAACAATCGGCTTCATAAAATATAGATTAAGATGTGGGTTTTGGTAATGTCGGTATTGATCGACCGAAAAAATATTGTCGAAAGCCTCAATAACGTTATTTTGTAATGAAAGAAAGTAAGGTTATGAAGATCATGGTAAGATTTTATTCATTAACCTCAAAGTTAATAAACTCTGCTATGGATGCAAGATATATATATATACGACTTGCAAAAAAGTGAAGTCACAATATTAATTCATTATTTCACAACAATCAACTTCATAATATCTAGATTTAGATGAGGGTTTTGCAGTGTCGGGAATTGCCAGCTGAATAGGTGTCTTGTCTGAATAACGTTGTTATAATAGAATAAGGGAATAAGGGTTGTAACAGAATACATGTTACTACGATTGTAGATGGTTTTCAGTTGGTTCCAGCCAGTGTGGAAGTTGATTGATATCTGAATATGGCAACTCAGTGGAGAAGTTTCCGTTTTGGTGCCATTTTGACGACTTTGATATATCTTTGCAGCATTGTAGAATCAATGGGTAAGTTTAATCACCTACCAGAATCTCATAACAAAATTCCATTTGTTTCGACTTTCGCAGATAAACGATTTATCAAAAATCGTATATAACGTCTAAAGTTTCCGTAAACTATATGGGACTATTTTAGTTAATGGCGGAATGTTGAACGGTCACCTGTTATCCTTATAGTCAATTAATAGTTGTTTTTTTTACGTATATATAAGTGTACAGAAAAGGAACGTGAAAAAATGACAAGATAGATATGAACAATTTTAATGTGCTAACACAACTGCAGTTGAGGATATCCATTATACTATAGACATCGCGAAAGAAAATGGATGTAATGGAAACTACTATAATGCAAATTTAATAATGTCCATTACATGTGAAACCAAATCTTCTCAAGAAATAAACTAGTTGGCATGGCTTCCTGATTAAGTCAGTAGAATATACACAATTAATTATTCTCCCACAAATTCACTCGAAAGCAAAGTACTTACATGAAACAACATTTGAATTCTAAAGTGACTGCCTGCCTTTCTACAAGGTACTGAAACTTACTAAGTCTTCACATTTTGGAAGAACACAGAATGATGAAAGTCATATTCAACCCGTCAGAAAACCTAAGAAAAAGCACTAAGAAGGAGCCGAAAACATGTTATTGTATTTTGTAATCGAATGTATTGCTGCACTTGGAATTACAATTAGTTAACTTTTATACACTCTATTGTATGTATCATGTATGTATTTTAGATCCTCCTGCAAGCAGGAACTCGCGAAGAAGCCTCGTTGGCTTATCAAAGCCGCAAGCTGACCGAAGTCAGACTCTTAGATTCATATTTAACGTCCATGAGTATGAATTGTCAATTGTCAACAACTCTGTTACTGGACGACATACATTAATCTTGGGAGTGACTCGAACCTATTCATATGACAATGTTGCCAGGGGTTACAGGTTGTCTTCCATTCGCGTTGCCATGCATATGAACCATGTGACATTTGCATGTCCCTCAGCCTAACGAGGTTACCACATAACGGCTTTTCTAAAATCAACAATGTAATTATACTTGTTATCAGGAAGTATAATATAGAGTTAAATTAATTCTAGACTTATTGATTTCAATATGAATACGTTCATGTGACTTAAGTTTCATGTTCAAAAGTTTACATGAACTTGCTTATTAGGACAAGTGTGATCAGTCACTAACAGATTGTAATTTAAGTCAAGAAAGACCCTCCTCTCAGTGGCGCCACTATGAGTTGGCGCGAAGCGTACAATAACATTTTGGCTGAAAATGCCTCCAGATCACTGGAAATGGCACTTCACAGGCCTTGTAAGTTGCGTCTTAGCATTTTCCCTTTTGATATTACTAGCGATATCATAAAAACATAAAAAAATATGCTCAAGGGGAGTGGGGTGCGGCTTCGCCCCCCCCCCTTGGCTACGCGCCTGAGGCTCCTCTGGCTTTTGACATAATATCTCTCATTTTAGACTTATGCACTTTCGAAGAAGTATCTTCTTGCAAGATGGCAGAAAACTGTTCTTTCGGAAACTATGCGGCGGAAGAAACCCTTGAGACAAGTAAGTGTACGGAGAAGTAGTAAACATTTTCACGAAATGAGTAGCTTATTTTATGGCTGGCAAACTTCCATTTTGTTTGACATTCAAGTAAACATCTTATCGTCTCCAAGTCTATAAGCCTTGGAAGGAAATTCGGTCATCATTTCACTTGAGACTCAGTATGCATTATTAATATTCAACTTTACGCAAGGGCATAAAAAAATGCCATAGTTCTCTTCGGTGTAAATGATTTTTATTTTGTACGGTAATAAAGTATAGACAATTCTGGTATGCAATATATGTTCAATGAAGTGAATATTACAAAATTGAAAGGCGATTCAGAATGGCATAAAACATTTGATAGTAGACTGGAACCGTGTATATCAGATTTGAGTGAGTACGAAATTAATTAACGAATGAGTAAATGTGGAGAATCGGGGTGGTGTGGGGTACGCATTCGCATCTGTAGAATCGTACATGTATGTATGTATATATATATATATATATATATATATATGTATGTATATATATATATATATATATATATATATATATAATATATATATATATATATGTATATATATATATGAAAAAAAAAATATATATATATATATATATATATATATATATATATATATACATATATATACATATTTATACATATATATCTATCTATCTATATATATATATATATATATATATATATATATATATATATATATATACGTTTCAAGGAGTTGAATGTTTATAATGGTTATAGATATGTTTAGCTTATTGTGTTGGTTTACGTATTGGAGAAGGAAACTATTAGCCTTAACCTCCTCCTCCTCCTCCTCCTCCTCTCTGTCTGCCTTCTAGGACAAAATATATCAGTGGATACATTTGACTTCGGTCAGCGCAAAAAATGTGACAGAAAACGTCCTTAAAGGCATTGAAGACTCGCCCCAAACCGCGTGCCGCCCTCTTATAAAAAATTTACTTTCCGTTGCTTGCAAGTGAACTTTTCTTCTTGTCGCTACAAAATGCAGACAGTAGTAAAACGTGATACCTTGTTATCTTTTATCTGGACCTGAGATCAGGCAATTCCATCACAACTCCCTGCTGAGATGTCCCTCGCTGCTATGTAAACTGTGTTGTGGGAATTGACCATAGCTGCATTTATTGACTGTATACACTAGTGTCTAATTACCAACGGTAGCATGCTGTGTGTGTATTTCCTGGGATCAATGGTGGTGTCTAACACTTCTGTTACACCTCATTCGAAACTATATCAGATAACCGGCATCAGACGTTTCTTTGTGCGCGAGTCTTCACTCCCTTTAATTAAAGGCATGATAGCAATCGGAGATAGCCATCACATTTCAGAGCAGAAAAATATTAGCATATGCCAATCATAGTAAGTACGACGTACCCAGATGTCCCCGGTATGTCAAGAAACACAACTTTTCTATAAAGCTGACCATTAACTTATAAATCTCGTCCATCTATTCCCCATCAAATCTATACCTTTCAGCACCATCTCAGGAAATCGCTCTTTCTACGCAAAGTCAGTGTCCAACGAACATGGTGTTTGGAAACTGTAGCTGTCATGGAACTTGTTCAGACCCTTTCGGTTGCCATGGTATTTGTGAGGAACCAGAAACTTGCTTTTGCCCGCCAGATAACTTCCTAATGGACGGGGAGGACTGTGTCCCAATCGAAGAGTGTGAATGCTACATTCAAGATGTTGGATTCCTCCAAGTAAGCCAAATTTATTACAATAGTTAAGAAAAGTCCATGTATCATAAAGTCTATCATTTGTGTAGAAACACAATCATGCAAAATGTGTATACCGAGAAGTGACCATTCAGTAGCATAGCCAGGAACATAGTAAAATGTTGCAGTTATCAAATGACTGATTCAAAAGTAGAAACAAAAACAAGATGTTAAAGTGAACATATGTAGTAACGGGCGCAACATATATACAACTGATTTTCCAAATAACTCTTTTAAGACAAATTGTTTTAATACACAAAAGGTTGTATACCATTTTTAATAAATAAGTACAACGTTATTTCTTCGTAAAAACCTATTCAAAGAGCATAAGAATATTTCTTTGAGTCTTGAAGCTGTATCTTCGGTTCTCCAAAGTAAAAGGAGACTGATATGTTCAGGAATCAACATGAACTATAATCACGCAGCATATTTGAAACAAACCATGTTCACCACGGATTATTCGTAGGCCCATTGCCAAAAGGGTAAAAGTACTATCAAACAAAGCACACATGTTTTATGGTCTCCTTAGAACTTGTAAAGCTAAAAAAAATGATTGCATTTATTCTTTGTTGGAGACAAGATTATTGCCCTAGGAAGACGAAACCGTCGTCGAACAACACTGGCATATAACTAAAAAAAAAAAAAAAATAGCCAAAAGATTTATGTAGAACCTTTGTGATCTTTCTTATTGACGGTCTCAAGACGCTAACGGTTGCATCCAATAATTTTGAACTCACTTCATGAGGAACGCTTCTTTAATAAAGCACCAAAAAGAAATTACTGTTTTCTTTCCCTTTTCAGCCAGGCAAATTCTTTGTAAACAACGACTGCACACAAAGATGTAACTGCACTCTGGGAAACTTGACATGTGATCACGAATATCGTTGTAGCAACTATGCATCATGTCAACCAGACAATGGCTCAAATATATGTAGTTGCAATGGTGGTTACTATGGCGATGGATTAACTTGCACATTGGCTCTCGATTGCGATGACTACCGTAATGCAGGATTCACCGAAAATGGTACTTACATCATCACACCGACCAACTGGACAAGCGGTCCATTTGAAGTTTACTGTGATATGAACACCTCGGGTGGCGGCTGGATGGTATGAAACGTTTTACATAACAGACCGTTGCTTATGAGGAAAATGCAGAATATTGTATTCTTAATTTAATTCCAAGTTTATTTCGAAGGTTCTATTGATTTAACCTCAATCGAAATGATAAAAAAAATTCAAACTTAAGCAAGACTATAAGCAAACTGCTTATCCACTACAGAGACTGTGTAAGAGAATGTGTAAATGTGCCTCCTTCACCCTCGGAAGAGGATCCTGGTAGGATCGAAACGTCAGATCCTCTTACTTTTAATTAATTCACACCAAAAATAACTACAACAACAACAAAAACGTAAAAAAAATCCACCATTGATGTAATTTGCCAGCTCTGCAAAATCATACCAAATTTGCTAGAAAGTCTTTCATCTGAACTTGTCACTATAGCTGAGTCGAAATGTTAAAATTTATCTTACATAATGCTTATAGGTTTTTTTTTCTTCTTCTTTTGATTTTTAAGGTATTTCAGCGTCGAATCGACGGATCAGTCGACTTTTATCTTAATTGGACTGATTACAAAGAAGGTTTTGGAAACGTGGATCATGAACATTGGCTTGGGAATGATAAGTTACATTTATTGACTAATCAGCGAGATTACAATCTTCGTGTCGATATGATATCTTCATTAGATGGTCTTAATTACTACGCCGAGTATGAACTCTTCAGGATTGCGAATGAGGACAATTTGTACAGGCTGACGGATCTCGATGGCTACTCTGGAAATACAGGTATGCAATTCCTTCTTAAAAGTAAATTAAGTGATTCAGTAACTATGAAATGTTGAATGAGCCTTTTTTGTTATTTTCCAAATTTTGTAATGAAATCAGTTTTTATTACTTTCTGGATGGGGGAGCGGGTTCATTTTAACTTTGGAGAGTTACTGTCTGCCTTCGTATATAGATATGTTTTTTTATTTTCAAACCTTGGTATGCTGTAAACCTTCAGCATATCTATCCTGCTTTATGCAACCTGACGCTGTAAACCCTTGGCACAAATTTGACTTTTCACCTACTTTGATCATCATGTAACCTTTAGTTTTGTACATCCATATATAGTTTGAAGTCCATCAGCCTTACGGTCTAGCAGGAGTTCGTTACAATTCTTTCTTGTTTACACACGTACATACGTAAACCCACACACACGTACACATCCCCAAACACACACACACCCACCCACGCATACACTCATTACTTTTTGACCCCACTAGTCAAAAGTTGTAGGTCCACCTTATATTATTGACATGTGGCAGTCCATCGAGTTTCAGTACAGAACCTCCGTGGGTGTTGGGTGGGTAGCAATGTTAGTGAGAAAAAAAATTGATAGCAAAACATGTTCGACAGAGTACAACATCTCATACCCTATACAAGGCTATGAGCAGGGATAAGATAAAAAAAAAAAACCTTTAAAGAAGAACAGGGACGAAAAGGCCCGCCACTAAAGTTGCACAGTTAGACTTTAGAAAAGTAGTAAATCACATACCAAGGACAGTCCTTACCAAATCAACTACGGGTCCTAGCTTACTCTTTTTATTTATTTTATTTAGTTAACAGTCTTGTTCAGGGCCAAGGCCCTCTCACACGACTTTACAACTTAACCCTGGTCATTGGTAACTTGTCACACCTACACACCAAAATGTGCACAATTCAATCAATCTCAATAGGGTGCAGCCACAAACCGGCGCACGCAACTATATTTACAAGTTACCTCGCAAGTCCCCATTTATACACCTGGGTGAAGAGAGGCAATGGAGATAAAGCGCCTTGCCCAAGGACAAAACGCAATGATCTGGCCAGGACTCGAACCTGTAATCCTTAGATCACAAGTCCACTGCCTTAACCACTTGACCACAACGCCCTCCCCATTCTCTCTCTCTCTCTCTGACGTTATGGAACTCCTTCGTATTTGGTACCAAAACTTAAATTATGTACTCTTAAAACCGTCACTAACTTTTGGTGAGTACTTGAGAGTGTAAAAAAGGGTATTTTAACCCAAGTGCAGAATGACCGTCACAATTGTGTGAAGCTCATTTTTTGGTATCCGTTCCTTTTCACTATAGTGTGTCGTTCTGAATTTGATCTAAATATGTGAAGGACACTTTTAATTATGTCCATTCTAGATGGAACATTGGTTAGTTCCAAAAGATGAAACACAAGCAACTGATGGTCCTCACAAACAGCAGTGTGCTTTTCTTCACAAATCGTCATACCGATAAGCATCACATAGTTGTATTAACAGTATCAATAGTTAAGATTGTGTGACTAGAGGACTCGGCAAAGAACATTTTTGATCGCTCAAACATAAATTTAATATTCGCCGAACTCCTGACCGTCAGGACAAACTTATACATAACGCAAAGCATTAGGACAAGCAATGACATACTATTTAGACCATGACATATTTTATTAGACAAAACAAATAGATAAAAGCATTACGTTGTACATATAAGTTCCCTACACTAAGTCCTACGGAAAGTAGATAGGATTAGATTTAAAACAAGTGAAGCTACGACGTGGACGATTTGGGGGGGGGGGGAGGGGGGGCTTAGTTCATATCTTAGAAAACAGAAGAGGAATAGCGGTTGGCCAAACATATGATTTCTTTATGAAACACTGAAAATTGTTATTTTTTAAATATGTGTTTGCAATACTTTTTGTTGTTGTCTATTTGTGTATTTTCTCTCTTTCAGAAGGAAATGCGATGGAATGGGACATTCAATCAGCTTGGTCCACAAAGGATCGCGACAATGGTCAACACACGGAAGTTCATGGTGAATGTGCAGTGAAGGGTCACGGAGCGTATTGGTATAGTGTTTGCGGCGATTTCAATCCTAATGGCTTGTATAACGGATCCGGTTCTGCTAGCCTCTTTTGGGAAGACATACCTGGAAATAATTTCAACAATATACAGTTTCTAGAGATGAAGATAAGGCCAGCGAGATTTTAAGAACTGTAGTATTGATGCCTACGGTATCTTTATTACAAGGGTAAATTCACGAACAATTATTGATTATGAACTACATGGGAGAGATAAAGACAAAACGATTTGATCATTAAATTATCAGTAGGTTTTCTCTCACGTATCGGCAGCATTTCATTCCATATAATGTAATATTTATATTGTTTTATGGTTGGCATTGAGTCTTACTTTAACATTTGATTGCTTATTTTGTGACCGAAAGAAGCAAACTGTCATCAGCAAACGGTTTATACCTGAGGGTCATCTCCAAATCGTTTTTGAAACAACACCATCATTTTCTCATCGGAGACTATCATACGCGAAAGGAGTGTGGAGCATATCACGCAAAGATTCAAGCGATATTATCGCGGCAGGAGACACTTAATTAAATGGGAGAGAGCTAGTTGTTCAGTCCATCTCAATATCATATTCTTTGCTCAAGACAGTGTTGTCTAAATGTAACTGTATATACTTCTTGACTCGATCAACGGTATAGGTTGTATGTGGTGTCATCATGATCGATGTTCTTTTACGTTGAGCCTAACTTTACTAGTGCAGTGTTCTTGATTGGAATGGTTTGCCGTTTGGTTGTTCTCATCAATATGTATGTCTGCAACTAATGCAATTTCCTCACTGGAAATATGATTTGTAAATTATGAAGAAAACAAAGACATGATTAAATGTCATCTCACTTGTCACGATGACATTGTTAACTCAGATATTGATAGGTGTATTCATGAAATAAAATTAAATGTATATGGGTACAACATATACCCACGACACAAGTAATGCTAAGAATATGGCTGGTACCGAAAATTAAAAAATCAATCAATTCCAGCATTTTTGATAAAACAATCCCATTTAGTAATCTTAATTTTCCATTATATCATCTAGTTTTAACGTTCCTGTGTTCTCCAGTTACATATTAATAATTGTTACAACACCATACATTGGTCATATTAACTAAACACCAATAATTGTTTGATTATACATACATTTGCACGTAATATCTAACGTAAATTTGTTCATGTTTATTGTAATGTTATAACTAATTGCTTTTAAGCTATATGTGAAGAATTAAACATATGTTGAATCCCAAACGAACGGAATTTTTGGATGGTTTTAAGTTGTTACATCTGATATCCTCGTGCAAATCCCTAATTTGTAGGTTTGATATGTATCATTACAGTGTATGTTTGTATAACCTTTTTTAAATTAATGTGAGACTTGTCATAATTAAAGGAGATGTTTACCACAATTAAGTGTTGTCATCATTTAGTGATATATTTATTTAGATGCGAGGGCCCGTTAAATTAGCTATACATGGAGCTGCTCGACAAACAGTGATGTTCGTAAATTTTACGTTATAATAATAAGAAGAAGAAGAAGAAGAAGAACAATAATAATAATAATATTATTATTATTAATGAAAATAATAATAATTATAATACTACTAAATAATAATAATATTAATAATCATAATCATAATCATAATCATAATCGTAATCGTAATCATAATCATAATCATCATCATAAGTAATATTTATATAGCGCATAATCAGCAAAGCTGCTCAAAGCGCTTTACAAATGTAAAACCTACAAACAAATGGTAACAAAAACCTAAATATTAAATATACAGAACCAATAAGGCACAAAATGTAGAAGCTTAAAGCAACAACATAAAAAACACCCGTACTATACGATAATAATTAAAGCCCTAAACGCATATAGTCCAAATTTATTTCACGTTGTTACGAGGGGGCAAAGTTTCCGGCACAAAATCGTAGGGTTTAGCGAATACTTGTTGAGGTCAAGACCTTTTGATCCAGGTCGAGAAACCTTGACATCCGGGTCGAGGTCATAGGTCACCGGGAGATCAAACATGAACTATGTCGACAATTTTTGAAATTGGCTAAGGGCATTCTATGAGGTTGTACAAGTTGTGTGCAGGTCAATTTTTCGACCGGAAGCCAAGTGGGACAAAATGGCGGCAAGGTCAAAGTTAACCGTTAAGTGAACTCTAGAGACGTGAACAAATTACACCCTGTAAAATACTTACCACATATAGGATTGAGTTCATGTTCACGGTCGATGTACCCCTTGTATGCAATAATCAGCCAAAGAAATTTTAAAAGGATAATACGTTACTTTCGGGTTTTAAACCAACCCCTAGTTAACCCCGAGGGAAGCTGTAACTCAAATACTGTAAGTGCTATGGCCTGGTAATTCGGCACGTATGTTTTAGACGATAGGTCTACTATCGATCTGCCCCGGGAAGTTGCCATCTGATTCATTCCGGAAGTGACGTCACATAGTGAGGCATTTATGTTGAGGTTCATATCTTCTTTGTTCGTGTAAAAGTTTTATTAATTTAAGGTGTCATATAATAAGGTATATAAACCTACGTACGCATACTGAGTTTCGAGGAAATCGGTGGACCCAAGACAAAATGGCCGCCAAAACAAAAATGTTGCGAAAAATTGCTTAATATATTCATAAAATATCAAGACGAGGTCGCAGCTTCCTCTAAATACCTCATTTTTTTTAATGATGTGTTAATGCTTAATCTCGAAGTTCAAGTTATTTGGAGAATGTTGGATTTTGGGGACCTGGGGGTCGCCCCCTCCCCAAGGTCAAAATTTATACCTCATATTTCACAACAATCGGCTTCATAAACTATAGATTTAGATGAGGGTTTGGTATAATGTCTGCATTGATCAACCGAAGAAATATTGTCGTAAAGCCTCAATAACGTTATTTTTTTCATGAAAGAAAGTAAGGTTATAAAGATCATGGTAAGATTTTAATCACTACCGTCAAAGTTAATAAACTCTGCTATGGATGCATATATATATATATATATATATATATATATATATATATATATATATATATATATATATATATAAATATATATATATATATATATATATATATATATATATATGCATCCATAGCAGAGTTTATTAACTTTGACGGTAGTGATTAAAATCTTACCATGATCTTTATAACCTGATATATATGATTTCGAGTTGGTTAGCATCTTGTTTGATCTCTAGAGTAAGGCAAAATGTGTCACCAAAAACAGAACTAGTATTGTTCGATACAGGTGACAAACGCCTACAGTGGAATTACGACCTTCCTTACCGGTTTCGAACCTCTGGACATACAATCAGCGTCCATAGCCTAGTGGTTAGGGTTTCCGCGTACAGAGCGGAAGGCCCGTGGTTCGAATCCCGGTGGAGGCTGAAAGTTTTTTCACTGTTCTTGTTTTTCCAACTCATTACGATTTTCATTCATATATATACATATATATATATTGCATCATGACTTGCAATATATATATATTGCAGAGAAGAGAAACCACGATTAATCCATTATTTCACAACAATCGGCTTCTTAAAGTTATATAGATTTAGATGAAGGTTTGGTATAATGTCGGTATTGATCAACCGAATACATATCGTCGTAAAGCCTCAATAACGTTATTTTTTTAATGAAAAAAAGTAAGGTTATAAAGATCATGGTAAGATTTTTTCCACTAATCTTAAAGTTAGTAACGGTAACTCTTCTATGGATGCAATATATATTCGACTTGTAAAAAAGGGAAACCACAAGATTAATCCATTATTTCACAACAATCGTATTCATAAAATATAGATTTAGATGAGGGTTGGTATAATGTCTGTATTGATCAACCGAAGAAATATTGCCGAAAGCCTCAATAACGTTATTTTTTTAATGAAAGAAAGTACGGTTATAAAGATCATAGTAAGATTTTATTCACTAACCTCAAAGTTAATAAACTCTGCTATGGATGCAAAATATATATCTATACGACTTGAAGAAAAGAGAAGCCACGAGATTAATCCATTATTTTACAACAATCAACTTCATAAAATATAGATTTAGATGAGGTTTTGCAGTGTCGGGATTGTCAGCTGAATAGGTGTCTTGTCTGAATAACGTTGTTATAATATAAGAAGGGTATATAAGGGTTATTACAGTATACATGTTACTACGTTTGCAGATGGTTTTCAGTTGGTTCCAGCCAGTGTGAAAGTTGATTGATATCTGAATATGGCAACTCAGTCGCGAAGTTTCCGTTTTGGTGCCATTTTGACGACTGTGATATATCTTTGCAGCATTGTAGAATCAATGGGTAAGTTTAGTCACCTATACCAGAATCTCATAACCAAATTCCATTTGTTCGACTTTCGCAGATAAACGATTTATCAAAAATCGTATAAAACATCTAAAGTTCCCGTAAACTATATGGGACTATTTTAGTTAATGGCGGAATGTTGAACGTGTCACCTGTTATCCTTATAGTCAATTAATAGTTGTTTTTTACGTATATATATATATATATATATATATATATATATATATATATATATATATATATATAAATATATATATACAGAAAAGAAACGTGCAAAAATGGCAAGATAGATATGAACAATTTTAATGTGCTCACACAACTGCATTGAAGACATCCATTATACTTTTGACATCGCGAAAGAAAATGGACGTAACGGAAACTATTTTAATGCAAAATGTTATAATGTCCTTTTATATGTGAAACCAAATCTTCTCAAGAAATAAACTAGTTGGCATGGCTTCCTGATTAAAGTCAGTAGAATATACACAATTAATTATTCTCCCACAAATTCACTCGAAAGCCAAGGAATTACATAAATAATCAACAACATTTGAATTCTAAAGTGACTGCCGTTCTACAAGGTACAGAAACTTACTAAGTCATCACATTTTGGAAGAACACAGAATGATGAAAGTCATATTTGTTACATACTTGAATAGGAGCATATGTATTGCTATGCACCCTCAACAGCTGGTCGTTAAATAAACCTCGTTTTGTTAATCCGCTATCTTGTGTGTAGGACCTCTTATGTTCAGACCCAATATATTACAATATTCAAGCCGTCAGAAACCTATAAAACCTAAGAAAAGCACTAAGATAGAGTAGACAACATAATATTGTATTTTGTAATCGAATGTATTGCTGCAATTTGGAATTACAATTAGTTAACTTTTATACACACTTTCCATATGACAATGTTGTCAGGGGTTACAGGTTGTCTTCCATTTGCGTTGACATGCATATGAGCCGTGGGACATTTGAATGTCCCTTAGCCTAACAAGGTTACACCATAACGGCTTTTCTAAAACCAACAATGTAAATAAACTTGTTATCATGAAATATAATATAGAGCTAAATTTACTCTAGACTCATTTATTTCAATATGAATACGTTCATGTGATTTAAGTAGTTTCATGTTCAGAAGTTTACATGAACTTGCTTATTAGGACAAATGTGATCAGTCACTAATAGACTGCAATTTTAGTCATGGAAGACCCTCCTCTCAGGCGCGTAGCGAGGAATTTGCCAAGGGAGGGGCGAAACCAGGGGCGTATCCAGGATTTTCTTACCTGGGGGGCGCGAATTACTAACTAAGCGGAACGCCACCATCGGTTGGCGCGCAGCGTACAAGGAAATTTCTGGTTTTGATACCCCCCAGATCACCGGAAATGGCACTTTTCGGGCTTGAAAATGACCAACCAGATGTACACCTTTTGCCTGAGAACCAAGTATTTCCCAATAGTTTTTTTTTTCCATCCATATCCTTTTTAAAGATTGTTGCCCGTCACAAATAATGTTCGACCTCATCGCATCTCCTCTGGATCATTGCTTTTGTAGGTGATTCTACGTCGCGGCCCACAATACACGCTAGCCGCACTTTTTAAGGTTTTAAGCCCATTATTTGTTCAGAATATGATTATTTACATCTCTCGTGAATAAACTCACTTCAAAACATACCCATAATATTGCTCAAAATTTCATCTATGGACAACCAATATAGAAAACCTCCTTCAACCCCTAACAGACCGGTCAAAATTGCACAAGCAGAGGGAAGTATGATGAAGAATGTTGCTGAGGAAATTTTCGAAAATTCAGACACAGTTAATTTATTGGTCTAGAAATATTAATATAACGGCTGTTATAAAACTTCGTTAAAGGAAATTTAAAAAAAAACAGATATTTCCGAAACCCATAGGGGTAGGAGGCGGGGGCGGGCTGCAGCCCCTAATTCTCCATTTCTAATGTAAAAGAGAGTTTTGACATAAATGAAGCTCATCTACATAAGACATTTCGTTGTTCACACTAGCATCTTGCGGTATACTGCGCAACTTTCACGGACCGTACGGTACACGATGGCATGCGATGTAATAACCGATGCTTGTTAATATGATATTGACATTAAAAGTCGTTACTGCCCCCAAATAAAATTGGGCTTCTACGCCCATGATTACACACATATACAGTTTTGGGGCTGGAAATTGTACTTCCCAGGCCTTGTAAGTTGCATCTAAGCATTTTCTATTTAGAAATTACTAGCGATATTATAAAAAATATGCTCAAAAAAAGGGGGGGAGGGAGGGCGGTCGCCCCTTCCCGAAATGCGTCATGTTCCCTGTCGACACGGTATAGTTCGAGACCAGCCACAGTTGGTTTCATAGCACAATTCTACAATTAAGGCGTATATACACACACACACACACACGCGCGTTATGGTAGACATTATATTGGCTGGTATATATATATATAGATACATCAGTGAGAGAGGAAAAATGGAAACGTCAAAAATGGAGTTGTCGGAGTAAGGGGTATGGTGAGGCGCACGCCCCTTCCGAAAATCCTGTGTATACCCTGTGTATATAATATGGATCAGCGCTGTAATGATGTCACTGTTCCTTTCTCTTCCCGGTGTCTTGGTGTTTTTCTTTTCTCCCTCCCTTTTTTCCTTTTTCTCTCTTCCTTCTTTTCTTTTCCCTTCCTTCCTCTCCTCCTCCTCTTTTTCCCCCTCTTTTTTCTTCTCTTTTTTTTCTCCGCTTTTTCTTACCCGGGGGGCGCGCGCCCCAACGCCACCCCTGGATACGCGCCTGGAAACTGTAGGCAAACTATGAGAGCCGTAGATACGGCATTGCAAACTATCTAAGCGTAGCGCCACTATGAGTTGGCGCGAAACGTACAATAAAATTTTGGCTGAAAATGTATCCCAGATCGCTAAAAATGGCACTTCACAGGCCTCGTAAGTTGCGTTTTAGCATTTTCTCTTTTGATATTACTAACGATATCATAAAAAGATAAAAAAAAATATGCTCAAGGGGAGTGGGGTGCGGCTTCCGCCTTCGCCCCTCCTCCCTTAAATACGCGCATGAGGCTCCTCTGGCTTTTGACATAATATCTCTCATTTTAGACTTATGCACTTTCGAAGAACTATCTTCTTGCAAGATGGCAGAAAACTGTTCTTTCGGAAACTATGCGGCGGAAGAAACTATTGAGACAAGTAAGTAAACGGAAAAGTAGGAAACATTTTCACGAAATGAGTAGCTTATTTAATGGCTGGCAAACTTCCATTTTGTTTGACATTCAAGTAAACATCTTATAGTCTCCAAGTCTCTAAACCTTGGAAGGAAATTCGGTCATCATTTCACTTGAGACTCAGTATGCATTATCAATATTCAACTTTCCGCAAGGGCATAAAAAAATGCCATTGTTCTCTTCGGTGTAAATAATTTTAATTTTGTACGGTAATAAAGTAAAGACAATTCTGGTATGCAATATATGTTGAATGAAGTGAATATTACAAAATTGAAAGGCGATTCAGATGATGGCATAAAACATTTGATAGTAGACTGGAACCGTGTTTATCAGATTTGAGTGAGTTCGATTTTAATGAACGAATGAGTAAATGTGGAACATCGGGATGGTGTGGGGTACGCATTCGCATCCGTAGAATCGTACATTCATGTATATATATATATATATATATATATATATATATATATAAAACGTGATACCTTGTTATCTTTTATCTGGACCTGA
Source organism: Apostichopus japonicus (assembly GCF_037975245.1). Lineage (NCBI taxonomy): Eukaryota > Metazoa > Echinodermata > Holothuroidea > Aspidochirotida > Stichopodidae > Apostichopus > Apostichopus japonicus. The sequence goes on from NC_092567.1 coordinate 15,886,233, forward strand.
GATCAGGCAATTCCATCACAACTCCCTGCTGAGATGTCCATCGCTGCTATGTAAACTGTGTTGTGGGAATTGACCATAGCTGCATTTATTGACTGTATACACTAGTGTCTAATGACCAACGGTAGCATGCTGTGTGTGTATTTCCTGGGATCAATGGTGGTGTCTAACACTTCTGTTACACCTCATTCGAAACTAGATCAGATAACCGGCATCAGACGTTTCTTTGTGCGCGAGTCTTTACCCCCTTTAAAGGCATGATGGCAATTGGAGATAGCCATCACATTTCAGAGCAGAAAAATATAAGCATATGCCAATCATAGTAAGTATGGTGTACTCAGGCTTCCCCGGTATGTCAAGAAACTTTTCTATAAAGCTGACCATTAACTTATAAATCTCGTCCATCCATTTTTTCTCAAATCTATACATTTCAGCACCATCTCAGGATATCGCTCCTTCTACACAAATTCAGTGTCCAACGAACATGGTGTTTGGAAACTGTAGCTGTCATGGAACTTGTTCAGACCCTTTCGGTTGCCATGGTAATTGTGAGGAACCTGAAACTTGCTTTTGCCCGCCAGGAAACTTCTTGATGGACGGGGAGGACTGTGTCCCAATCGAGGAATGTGAATGCTACATTCAAGATGTGGGATTCCTCCAAGTAAGCCAAATTTATTACAATAGTTAAGAAAATACCATGTATCATAAGTCTATCATTTGTGTAGGAACACAATCATGCAAAATGTGTATACCGAGAAGTGACCATTCAGTAGCATAGCCACGAACATAGTAAAATGTTGCAGTTATCAAATGACTGATTCAAAAGTAGAAACAAAAACAAGATGTTAAAGTGAACATATGTAGTAACGGGCGCAACATATACACAACTGGGTTTTCCAAATAACTATTTTAAGACAAATAGTCACAAAAGGTTGTAGGCCTATAATATTTCTTAATAAATATCCAAGTACTAAGTTGTTTCTTCTTAAAAACCTATTCAAAGAGCATAAGAATTTTTCTTTGCGTCTTGAAGCTGTATCTTCGGTTCTCCAAAGTAAAAGGAGACTGATATATTCAGGAATCAACATGAACTAATCACGCAGCACATTTGAAACAAATCATGTTCACCACGGATTATTCGTAAGCCCATTGCCAAAAGGGTACGTGTACTATCAAACAAAGCAAACCTATTTTTTATGGTCTCCTTAGAACTTGTGAAGCTAAAATAAAACAATGATTGTGAAACCGTCTTCGAACAACACTGGCATATAACCAAAAAAAAAAAATTAGCCAAGAGATTTATGTAGAACCTTTGTGATCTTTGTTATTGACGGTCTCAAGACGCTAACGGTTGCATCCAATAATTTTGAACTCACTTCATGAGGAACGCTTTTTTAATAAAGCACCTAAAAGAAATTACTGTTTTCTTTCCCTTTTCAGCCAGGCAAATTCTTTGTAAACAACGACTGCACACAAAGATGTAGCTGCACTCAGGGAAACTTGACATGTGATCACGAATATCGTTGTAGCAACTATGCATCATGTCAACCAGACAATGGCTCAAATATATGTAGTTGCAATAATGGTTACTATGGCGATGGATTAACTTGCACATTGGCTCTCGATTGCGATGACTACCGTAATGCAGGATTCACCGAAAATGGTACTTACATCATCACACCGACCAACTGGACAAGCGGTCCATTTGAAGTTTACTGTGATATGGACACCTCTGGTGGCGGCTGGACGGTATGAAACGTTTTACATAACAGACTGTTGCTAATGAGGAAAATACAGAATATTGCATTCTTAATTTATTTCTGCGTTGATATCGAAGGTTCTATTGATTTAACCTCAATTGAACTGATTAAAATAATTCAAAATTAAGCAACACTGTAAGCAAACTGCTTATCCACTAAAGAGACTGTGTAAGAGAATGTGTAAATGTGCCCCCTTCAGCCTCGGAAGAAGATCCTGCTAAGATCGAAACGTCAGGCCCTCTTACTTTGAATTAATTCACACCAAAATAAAAATTACAACAACAAGAACAACAAAAAACATAAAAAATCGACCATTGATGTAATTTGCCAGCTCTACAAAATCATACCAAATTTGCAAGAAAGTCTCTTATCTGAACTTTTCACTAAATTTGAGTCGAAATGTTAAAATTTAAATCCCATCTCTTTTTTCTTCTTTTTTTCATTTCTAAGGTATTTCAGCGTCGAATCGACGGATCAGTCGACTTTTATCTTAATTGGACTGATTACAAAGAAGGTTTTGGAAACGTGAACCATGAACATTGGCTTGGGAATGACAAGTTACATTTATTGACCAATCAGCGAGATTACAATCTTCGTGTCGATATGATATCTTCATTAGATGGTCTTAATTACTACGCCGAGTATGAACTCTTCAGGATTGCGAATGAGGACAATTTGTACAGGCTGACGGATCTCGGTGGCTACTCTGGAAATACAGGTATATAATTCCTTCTTAAAAGTAAATTAAGTGATTCAGTAGTTATGAAATGTTGAATGGGCCTTTTTTGTTATTTTCCAAATTTTGTAATAAAATCAGTTTTTATTACTTTCTGGAATGGGGGTTCATTTTAACTTTGGAGAGTTACTGTCTGCCTTCGTATATAGATATGTTTTTTTTTATATTTTCAAACCTTGGTATTCTGTAAACCTTCAGCAAAATCTATCCTGCTTTATGCAACCTGACGCTGTAAACCCTTCTTCGCACAAATTTGCCATCTCATCTACTTTGATCATCATGTACCTTTTGGTTTTGTACATCCATCAGCCTTACGGTCTAGCAGGAGTTCGTGACAATTATTTCTTGTTTACACACGTACACACACCTACCCACATACACACACGCGCAAACACACACGCCTACCCACGCACACACTCATTACTTTTTGACCCCCACTAGTCAAAAGTTGTAAGTCAACTTTTCATTATTGTGGCAGTCCATCGAGTTTCAGTACAGAACCTCGGTGGGTGTGGCGTGGATAGCAATGTTAGTGAGAAAAAAAAGATAGCAAAACATGGTCGATAGAGTGCAACATCTCATACCCAATACAAGACTATGGGCAGGGATAAGATATAAAAAAAAATTCTTTCAAAGGAGAACAGGGACGAAAAGGCCCGCCGCTAAAGTTGCCCAGTTAGATTTAAGAAAAGTAGTAAATCACACATCAAGGACAGTCCTTACCAAATCAACTACGGGTCCTAGCTTACTCTCTCTCTCTCTCTCTTTCTCTGACTCTATGGAACTCATTCGTATTTGGTACCAAAACTTAAATTATGTACTCCCGTCATTAACTTTTGGTGAGTAATTGAGAGTGTAAAAAAAGGTTATTTTAACCCAAGTGCAGAATGACCGTCACAGTTGTGTGAAGCTCATTTTTTGGTATTCGTTCCTTTTCACTATATGTGTGTAGTTCTGAGTTTGATCTAAATATGTGAAGGACACTTTTAATTATGTCCATTCTAGATGGAACATTGTTTAGTTCCCAAAGATGAAACAAAAGCAACGCAAGGCTTTACGATAAGCAATGACATACTATTTAGACCCTGACATATATTTTATTAGACAAAACAAATAGATAAAAGCATCATGTTGTACATAGAAGTTCCCTATACTAAGTCCTACGGAAAGTAGATAGGATATTACATTTAAAACAATTGAAGCTACGACGTGGACCATTGTCTTTTTTTTTTTGGGGGGGGGGGGCTTAGTTCATATCTTAGAAAACAGAAGAGGAATAGCGGTTGGCCAAACATTTGATTTCTTTATGAAACACTGAAAATTGTTATATTTTAAATATGTGTTTGTAATACTTTTTTTTTGTCTATTTGTGTATTTTTTTTTCTTTCAGAAGGAAATTCGATGTTATGGGCCAACAATCAAGCTTGGTCCACAAAGGACCGCGACAATAATGTTGAACACATGGACACTTATCGTGAATGCGCAGTGAGGAATCACGGAGCGTATTGGTATAGTATTTGCGGCGACTTCAATCCTAATGGCTTATATAACGGATCCGGTCCTGCTAGCCTCTTTTGGAATAAGATACCTGAAAGTAATTTCAACAATTTAAAGTTTCTAGAGATGAAGATAAGACCAGCGAGAAAGTAAGAAATGGAGTACTGATGCCTACGGTATCTCTTTTACAAGGGTAAATTCACGTACAGTTATTGATTATGAGCTACATGGGAGATATAAAGACAAAACGATTTGATCATTGAATTATCAGTCGGTTTTCTCTCACGTATCGGCAGCATTTCATTTCTTATAATGTAATATTTATATTGTTTTATGGTTGGCATTGAGTCTTACTTTAACATTTGATTGCTTGATTTGTGACCGAAAGAAGCAAACTGTCATCAGCAAACGGTTTATACTTGAGGGTCATCTCCAAATCGTTTTTGAAACAACATCATCAATTTCTCATCGGAGACTATCATACGCGAAAGGAGTGTGGAGCATATCACGCAAAGATGCAAGCGATATTATCGCGGGAGGCGAAAGGAGACACTTCATTAAATGGGCGAGAGCTTGTTCAGTCCATCTCAATATCATGTTCTTTACTCAAGACAGTGTTGTCTAAATGTAACTGTATATACTTCTTGACTCGTTCAACGGTATAGGTTGTCTGTAATGTCATCATGATCGATGTTCTTTATATTTTGAGCCTTACTTTACTAGTGCAGTGTTCTTGATTGGAGTGGTTTGCCGTTTGGTTGTTCTCATCAATATGTATGTCTGCAACTAATGCAATTTTCTCACTGGAAATATTATTTGTAAATTATGAAGAAAACAAAGACATGATTAAATCTCATCTCACTTGTCACGATGACATTGTTAACTCAGATATTGATAGGTGTATTCATGAAAATAAAATAAAATGTATATGGGTACAACATATACCCACGACACAAGTAATGCTAAGAATATGGCTGGTACCGAAAATTAAAAAATCAATCAATTCCAGCATTTTTATAAAACAATCCCATTTAGTAATCTTAATTTTCCATTATATCATCTAGTTTTAACGTTCCTGTGTTCTCCAGTTACATATTAATAATTGTAACAACACCATACATTGGTCATATTAACTAAACACCAATAATTGTTTGATTATACATACATTTGCACGTAATATCTAACGTAAATTTTTCATGTTTATTGTAATGTTATCACTAATAGATTTTAAGCTATATGTGAAGAATTAAACATATGTTGAATCCCAAACGAACGGAATTTTTGGATGGTTTTAAGTTGTTACATCTGATATCCTCGTGCAAATCCCTAATTTGTAGGTTTGATATGTATCATTACAGTGTATGTTTGTATAACCTTTTTTTAAATTAATGTGAGACTTGTCATAATTAAAGGAGATGTTTACCACAATTAAGTGTTGTCATCATTTAGTGATATATTTATTTAGATGCGAGGGCCCGTTAAATTAGCTATACATGGAGCTGCTCGACAAACAGTGCTGTTCGTAACTTGCAATAATAATAATAATAATAAAAATAATAATAATAATAATAATGATAATAATAATAATAATAATAATAATAATAATAATAATAATAATAATAATAATAATAATAATAATAATAATCATAATAATCATAATAATAATAATAATAATAATAATCATAATCATAATCATAATCATAATCATAATAATAATAATAATAATAATAATAATAATAATAATAATAATAATAATATTAATAATAATAATAATAATAATAATAATAATAATAATAATAATAATAATAATAATAATAATAATAATAATAATAATAATAATAATAATAATAATAATAAAAATAATAGTAATATTAATAATACTAATGTAAATATGCAATAATAGTAATAATAATAATAATAATAATAATAATAATAATAATAATAATAATCATAATAATCATAATAATAATAATAATAATAATAATAATAATAATAATAATAATAATAATAATAATAATAATAATAATAATAATAATAATAATAATAATAATAATAATAATAATCATAATAATCATAATAATCATAATAATAATAATAATAATAATAATCATAATCATAATCATAATCATAATCATAATAATAATAATAATAATAATAATAATAATAATAATAATAATATTAATAATAATAATAATAATAATAATAATAATAATAATAATAATAATAATAATAATAATAATAATAATAATAATAATAATAATAATAATAATAATAATAATAATAAAAATAATAGTAATATTAATAATACTAATGTAAATATGCAATAATAGTAATAATAATAATAATAATAATAATAATAATAATAATAATAATCATAATAATCATAATAATAATAATAATAATAATAATAATAATAATAATAATAATAATAATAATAATAATAATAATAATATTTATATAGCGCATAATCAGCAAAGCTGCTCAAAGGGCTTTACAAATGTAAAACCTAAACACAAATAGTAACAAAAACCTAAATATTAAATATATAGAACCAATAAGGCACAAAATGTAGAAGCCTAAAGCAACAATATAAAAAACACACGTACTATACGATAATAATTAAAGTCCTAAACGCATATAGTCCATAAACAAATTCAGAAATATGTAAATAGTAAAATAGCTTTAAACAAAGAATACACAAAAGATTAAAACGTAGTTAATTATTAAATATAAAGAAGTATCAGAAACTATAGTACAATAAGACAAATATTGTAAAAGCTTAAAACAAATAGCAATAAACACCGGGGCCCAATACTTAACGATAAAAAATAGAACCTTAAACGTAGTAAAAAAAAAAGAATATGAATTAAGTAATAGTTCCAAACGTAGTATGCATATTTGAATTAAAACACAGTATATTACACAGTAAAAGCGAGTCTTAAATAGTAAGTTTTCAAAGCAGTCTTAAATGTGGTAAGAGAACTGCATACACGCACTGAGTTAAGACGTTCCATAATCTGGGAGCGCTGACTGAGAATTAAGGCTCTGTCGCCGGTCTTGAATCTTATTCTCTTCTCCTTGAGCAATTCCTGTGATGATGACATAAGAGTTCTGCTAGGTTTGTACGGTGTATGTAGACAAGACAGGCAGTTGGGGCGATACCGTGCAGAGCTTTGCAGGTGAGTAGGTTAGATTTGAACTTCACTCGAAAATCTATTGGTAGTCAATGCAGTGGTGTGACATGGTCTCTTTTCCTTTCCTTACAACTATACGAGCAGCATTATTTTGAACAAGTTCCAGGTTGCGATTTGCAGAGTTGGTGAGTCCTAAGAGCAGGCTATTTACATAATCCAGACGGGACGAGATGAAAGCGTTGACCAATGTAGCAGTGGCATCACGAGTCAGAAATGGACGGATATGTGATAACTGGCGGAGATGTGAGTAGCACGTCCATACAACACTGTCAATATGGGGGGAGTGGGGGACCATGCCTAATTCTAAAACAGCTCCTATGTTACGGGCTGATACACTTGCAGCCACCTTTGTAGTTCCTATTGTAGTTTCTGTGATGTGTGACAGAACCTTTTTTTGTGTACTTACCTTTACAGATAATTAGAAATTCGGGTTTTAGCATCATTCAATTTCAGGTGGTTGTCTGTCATCCATTCGCGTATTTCTGAGATCGCGCTATCCTTTGGATTACATGAAACATATAACTGCGTGTCGTCAGCATACATGTGTATGTTAATTCCGTGTTTCTCTGTAATTGCAAACAGTGGAGATGTATACAATGGATACATGTATGGACCCATCACCGAACCCTGGAAAGCCTGTCAGTAAGTCCTTACTAGCTGAAGACTTGCCATTTATCACAACTTACTAGGTACGTTGTTTCAAATAGGACACATGAGCCATGAACGTGTGGTACATGTGACTGCAAACGATTCAGTAAGACGGTGTAGTAAAAGATCTTGATGTATAGTGTCAAACGCTGCACTTTGATCAAGCATCACTAAGAACACGCAATGATTTCTGTCCAAGGTACATTGTAAGTCATTGGTTATTTTAACAGGTGCAGTCTCAGTACTGTGATGCTTCCTGTATGCTGACTGATTTTGTTCATACAAGTCATCCAGCTCCATATGTTCATGTACTTACCCCACAACCACTTTCTCAACTAGCTTAGACACGTTAGGAAGATTGCTGACCGGTCGGTAGTTCTTGTAATCCTCGCGATCGAGCGTGGGTTTCTTGATAATTGGTGTAACAGAGGCCGACTTAAGCGACAGAGGAACACATGATGAACCAAGAGATATATTCACTAGGCGATTGAGTATGGAAAGTAAACAGTCTATTATTTCCTTTAATAGAGATGTAGGTCAGTGGCGTAGCCAGAGGGGGGGGGGGGGCAGGGGACAATGCCCCCCCATTTGCTTTGTGCTACAGTCTTGCCCCCCCCCCCCAAATGAAATCCAGTGATGTATTCAAAATACTTCTTTTTTACATTTTTTCGAGTTCTAATCACAAGTATTCATTACCTTAGGGCTCATGTTTATACTTCATATAAGGTCAGAACTTGGTAATCAGACCGAGATATTACACATTTTGGGCCTTCATCTTACCCACATTTCTTGGTAATTCCTACCATCAACCATCACGGGGTTGCCCACCCCCTTAAGAAAATTCTTGCCCCGCAACAACAGCATGCTGGCTACGCCACTGATGTAGGTATTGGGTCTACCCAGCAAACACAAAAACGTTTTTAAAACGTTTTAAAACGTATTATAACGTTATTTGTGGTGTAATAAATATGTCACGTAAACGTTTTCAGGCTATTATTTCAAACATTTTTCGTCAAAACATTTATATAACATCAATATCTCATATAAACGTTATGCCGACGTTGTTATAACACCACATTTAACGTTATGAAAACATATATAGAGGCTCTTTAAAAAATGTTATGATAACGTGTTGTGTTTGCTGGGTATGCTGCTGGTCTTGGAATTGCCAGACATGATGATCTTTATCACCTCTTCGTGCGTGGTTGACCGGGGAAAAAAACGACAACGGCATGACATTCTCGGGCAGGGTGATGACTGTGGGTAGTGTTGACAGGTAAAAATGGTTGACTAATTTTGAATATCTTTTCCGCAAAAAAAAGTCTGCGAACTGATATTCAAGAGCGGAATCGTCACCGATATAGAGTGAAGTATTTGCTCACTGCTATTCTGCTTTAACTCAGTTGTCAATAATCTTTAAAGATGTTTTTGATCACTCTTATTATATTCAATTTCCCTTTGCAGGGGCGTATCCAGGATTTTCCAATAGGGGGGGGGGCGCCAGGCATGAATGATCGCCGTCCTGGGGGATGGGTCTAAGGGGAGGGGTGTACAATTTTTGCTTTCAAAGAAGGGCTGAAATGCAAAATGGTGTCATATGCATGGGCGGCGATCCGTACTTCCGAGTGGGGGGGGGATATGACCTTGTTGACTATCTAAGCGTAGCGCCACCATGAGTTGGCGCGAAGCGTCCAAGAAAATTTTGGGATTAACAAACCCTCTAGATGGCCGGAAACGGCACTTCCCGAGGTTTCCAAGCGGCATATACCCAACTTTAAAATAGGGATGTCATGTCCGAAATATCTCATAATCAGGATCCAAAATACTATTTTTTTTAATTTCGGGTGTTATTTTGGGAAAATTGCCCCTGTCAATCTTGTTTCAGGCGCAACGTTAGAATGTTCGAGAGCTCTGTTATATTATTCGATGAAGAAAATGGCCTCATGCAGGCTATTATAGGCCTATACACATGCAATACACAATTACACATAGTTACATTCCTAGGTACCGACTGCTAGGGCATCCAGGTGAAACGTGTATTAAGCATTACCCTGGTTACATGAGATTCTCAGCTGTTCGAGGGAACATGTACGTATGTAGGCCTACTATAGGGCCTATATGAATACTATGAGGGTGCATATATGTACTATATCAATACCGTGGGCGCAATAATACATTTTGTTGTTATAGGGCCAATGAAGCCTACAGTCAACTAGTTTTGCTTTATAAAGACGCTTTATTTGAAAAGATCGCACTGCGTTTATGGTAGGCGAGAAATGAAGCTAAAAAAGAGCCGTACATTAACGAAGATGCATAAATGTAGGCATGAAAATATTCTTATCCCTGGCATTTGGTGGGGGGGGGGATATGGTGCATTACATCCCCTCCACCCATTTTCATGGGGGGATATATCCCCCCTCCACCCAGGATCGCCGCCCATGGCCATATGTGATCCATTTTTCGACCTTAATAATAAGCAACATTTCCAGTAAATATGGACACAAAATGCACAATTTAGTATGGCTGGCATGTCATTTAGTGTTTATAGTGATAATACAAACACAATTACCATCTATGTTTCTAAAACTATTATGCCGCCGAACTTCGCCAGAACCTTTTTTTGGCAAACAAAAAATAAAGCATACGGGAGGGGGGGGGGTTGAGCGATCACCGACATCTCACATAAAGGTCGTCATCAATTTTTTTTTTTTTTTTTTTTGCTAAACTTTTTTTTTTGGTGACGGCCAATAGGGGGGGCGCGCCTGTTGCGCCCCCCCCTGGATACGCCCCTGCTTTGTTAGTATTTAGATTTAGCTGATTTACATAACATATTGTAGTTGTTCCTGTGATGTCGTACACTATCTAGGTGAACAGAGAGCCCATTCGCTTTCCATCGTCGTTCTGATTGACGGCGTTTTCGACGAGTATCAGCCAGCTCCTCAGTGAACCACGGAGAGTGCTCCCTGATGACCACCTCCCTGGTAGTAAACTAATGGGGGCATGGGAGTCTAGGATATCTGACATAGCAGTAATGTAGAGACTTACCAAGTCTGTGATAGTATCTGGTGGTGATGTTACTAACGGCCTGTTCATGACACCTCAGTGCTTTTAGTTTCTCTTTATCAATGTTCTTAATACATCTATTCTGGGTTATTCTCTTTGGTGCAGCAGGATTGTCAACATGACATGTATTAATGATTGAATAGTGATCAGACAGAGAGGGTGGCTTACACGTTACCTTGGCGACTAGGTTTTCATTTGATCTTGTGATCACCAGGTCAAGTGTGTGACCTTGTATATGAGTCTTTATGTGTTGGTTTAGATTCAGGCTGAAGAGAAGGTCCATGAACTTGACCGCATCCAGGGACGTTGCCAGGGGAGGGGGTGGGCCAGGGGAGAGACTGCTCGCCCCTTTCAGTGTCGAAAAAGGTTACAAACTGTCGTTTTTCTATCATGCTATTTTGTCAGTGCTCTTTTGATCTTGAATACTCGTCAGCTCCGTTCACTCTATTATAATCGTAGTAACATTCAGGCCTACTGATTCAGCTACTTACTTAGTCTAGCAGATGCAATTAGCTAAATTTAGCCTATAGCCTATTGCAAGCCTACAGTTGGCCACTGCGTAATAACATACATATTGCCTACATAACTGCACTCGATGGAGTGTCACGAACCGTATGCACAACGACTTCGACAACGTTCGTTCTCATCCATTCTATGATTCGTCCTAAGTTGTTGTACGAACATCATGTTATGAAGCTAATATAGCAATCGTATGTGATGCGCGCTTCCTGTAAATAATTATTACACTGCTAATACACTGCGATAACGATATTTGTTTTTAGGCCACAGCACATCTGGCCGTCTTTCAAAATATGAAAGTTTAAATTGTCCATCAGTTAAGTAAGTCAAATGTATTAAAGTCCAGACATTGGACAATAAACAAGAATCATCCTACTGGAAAAATTGTAAAAGAGCACTTTGTTTGTCTTTCTGATAGGCTATAATATGTTAAAGAACATGTAAAAGAATTCAAACAGGAAACAAAATCTGCTGATAATATGATATCACATGATAATAATGAAACTGGCAAAACATTGCACCAGATCGCATCTATAAGGACCTTCAATTGTTCAAAAATATCTCAAAGGGGAGAGGGACAGCCCCTCCCTTTAGACCCCTCCCCAATATCAATCGCAAAACGTGCTCCCCTCCCTTTCAAATTCCTGGCTACGTCGCTGACCGCGTCTGAATTATTTTGCTCACCCATATTGAAATTAAAATCACCAAGAACTATTCCCGCAGGTGTTAATCGACTATCGATATAGTCCTGTATATGTTCCAGAAACAATGGTGTCGGGTGACTGTGTTTACCTCCACTTGGCGGCCGATACAGAACAGCTACACGTAGACAGTCATTACGAGTTGACATATCAATCTCAATAAGGTCAAACGATGAATATGACACTTTCTGATTAGAACACTTTTATCCAGACTTATAAACAATTAACAGCAACATCACCACCCTTCCCCGGTGTCCTTGGGACATGATCCAACTTAAATCCATTTGGCGTCAACTCTTTGCATATAATATCATCACTTACGCCAATACGCCCCCCCCCCTCCCGTCAACCATGTTTCTGTGATACCCCAAAACGTCAATATGTTTCTTCAATGAAATCACGCAGCTTCAGAGATTTGTTTTTATCTGACCTGGCATTGATATATCCAAAAGCGAGCTTGTTCTGTTCTTTCTTCCTTTCCAGTTAAGTGTATCTTTACAGTGTTGTTGATTTCATTCAGCGGTAGTAGACATTTAGCTATAGAATTCTATACTGTTTGTTATTCGCAGAGATATATTCCTTTCACCATACTCAGCAGATAATCCCTTTCCCCTATATGGCCTACTATACATTGGTCGACCTCGCGAGAGGTCCTACGGGGGATAATAAGATTGTTTTTTTTTTTTTATAGAATAGACGCTTTTTTCTTGGGAAAGCTGTCTATTGTTCAGTCATGGAGTTGCTGGTAAGTCTTACGTAATCACATTGTATAGAAGCCATTAACATACACTACAACATGAAGGTATACGTTTGTTTACCAAATGCAGAGGGATCAATACGGAGAAAACGTGATTAATTTAGTACGAGCTGAGGTTATAACGTGGATTAGTGTAGTCAAGGGTTTACTAGTATACATGAATGTATACAACATCATGTGAGTAACTGATATTAAAGATGTATTTAACTTGGACGTTAAGTTTGCGACCACCATATTTGAGTTTTCAGACATACGTGTTGAATTCCCAACTCTCAAATTGCTATGGGGTTACCAGTGATTTCTATAAAGAAAGTGGCGAGGGGTGATAAAACTAATGATTAATTATACTTGTGAAAAGTACTGATATCGTCAATTGGTATCAATGTGTCATGGTCTAATAATATACGAACACGGGCTGCCCTTGATTTTTCAATCACTTGATCTCATTTCACGCCAACGTGACGTTATACACACCGAAGAGTTACACATATAGCGTTTGTCAAATGTCATTCGCCGGAGGAAAATGAGAGGTCCGACCAAACAGCATTTTGGTGTTGTAGTTTTGTCGTTTATTTTTAATGGCCTAATTAATAAAAGAAATAGTAGCGTTAATTAATTTAAAAGAACATTGATTTCAACCATTTCATATTTTTCAGTCCCGTTCAGTCTGTTTTTCTTCACACGGTTGGGCAGTGCTTGAATTTCTATAATCTTTAATCTTGAATTCCTCCCACACTACCCTCTCAAAACCATTCAACCTTGCTATTGTAGTAAAACTCCCTCTACTTGACAAATGGAATGCCACTAGAGCTGTGCGCTGTATAAAACTCAGTAGTGCATCTTCGAAAGCGTTACTTCTTGAATCAACAGTCAAGGAACCAGGACATCGAACGAATCGAAAGGTATGTCGACATTTGATTTTACAGTTCACTATATCCCTACGCTGTGAATCTGCGTTGATGGGAGTATACTTCTATATCAACTAAGCAATTCGGGTCAGGTTGATGGAAAAATTATGACCATTTTTGGAATTAAAACGTAGGCTATGAGATAAGGTTATTTTGAAAAATGCTACTTCTCTTCTTAATAAAAATACTTTCCACAATCAGCGTCCATAGCCTAGTGGTTAGGGTGTCCGCATATAAAGCGGGAGGCCCGGGTTCGAATATATATATATATATATATATATATATATATATATATATATATATATATATATATATATATATATATATATATATATATATATATATATATATATATATATATATATATATATATACATGGGCTGCGATCCGTATTTCCGAGTGGGGGGGATATGACCTTGTTGACTATCTAAGCGTAGCGCCACCATGAGTTGGCGCGAAGCGTACAAGAAAATTTTGGGATTTACAAACCCTCTAGATGGCCGGAAACGGCACTTACCGAGGTTTCCAAGCGGCATATACCCAACTTTAAAATAGGGATATCATATCCGAAATATCTCATAATCAGGATCCAAAATACTTTTTTTGTAATTTTGGGTGTTATTTTGGGAAACTTGCCCCTGTCAATCTTGTTTCAGGCGCTACGTTAGAATGTTCGAGATCTCTTTTATATTATTCGATGAAGAAAATGGCCTCATGCAGGCTATTATAGGCATATACACATGCAATACACAATTACACATAGTTACATTCCTAGGTACCGATTGCTAGGGCATCCAGGTGAAACGTGTATTAATCATTACCCTGGTAACATGAAATTCTCAGCTGTTCGAGGGAACATGTACGTGTGTAGGCCTACTATAGGGCCTATATGAATCATCGAGGTACCTGTAAATGAATCTGGGGAAACTATCACACAGTAAATACGCGCGAACGCGCGTACCATGCATGGAGGGTCATGTGATGTGTTCCAGGGCGGTACTAATATTTTACTCTCCCCTTGACGCATGATGATTTCACCCAACTAGTACGTAAATGTGTATGCGTGCTTAGAGCAGCAGACGACACCCGTTACCTAGCAATAACCGTGCCTGTAGCCTAACGTGATAGCTATATTCCGGCTGAGCAGCATTAGGCTCTGTTCCATGGAGAATTCCGTGGTTGCACTGAACTAAACTTTTCCCCACAGCACCATACGCTCACCCTTGAAATACAATTCAGACATCGACATTTCCCGCTGCAAGCCCAATGTATCTGTACTTGTTCTGTGCCAGCATGTCTAACGTTAGCATATTAGCACTATTTCGTAGGCCTGAAGTACCAGTGCCTTCTTACGCCGTTACTTCCCATGTTCGATCCGTCTTGGTGCAAATCTTTCACGAAGTCACTAACACTATTTTCGAACTGCTACAGAGAAATATCAGTTTGGTACCACCTGGAACACATCACATGACCCTCCATGCATGGTACGCGCGCCCAATTGACATGAATCCTCCAGATTAATTTAACTCGTTGATATGAATACTATGAGGGTGCATATATGTACTATATCAATACCGTGGGCGCAATAATACATTTTGTTGTTATAGACCCAATGAAGCCTACAGTCAACTATTCTTGCTTTATAAAGACGCTTTATTTGAAAAGATCGCACTGCGTTTATGGTAGGCGAGAAATGAAGCTAAAAAAGAGCCGTACATTCACGATGATGCATAAATGTAGGCATGAAAATATTATTATCCTGGCATTTGGTGGGGGGGGGGGGGTAAGGTGTATTACATCCCCTCCACCCATTTTCATGGGGGATATATCCCCCCATCCCCCCCAGGATCGCCGCCCATGTATATATATATATATATTATACATATATTATATATGTATTATATTTATAATATAGGCATATACATACATAAAAAAAATTGTGGTGGGGGAGGGGGAGTCTCAGTTTTCCAAAATGTAACACCTTTCTTTAATTGATATCATTTTGGTTTAATTTAAACTGACATTCTCGGAGTTCATACACCTTCCTTCCATTCTGGGCGATTTTCGTATATTATGCGATCCGATATCAACTACTGTTATAAATACATCAATTTATCTGTAGCATTTTCTTAAAAAAATAAACTGTATTTTCCTGTATATTGCTGTGATCGCTAAGTTTAATTATTTCATTCAACATTTAACAGATCATGGGACATAAACAAAGTAAACAAAGAAGGGAACAGAACCGGGAAGCAAACAAACAACCCGACACGAACGACCAGAATGAGAGGAACGCGGATACGACGGAACTCATCACGTTACCCGACGATGGAAGAAAACAATTGTATAACTTCCTTCTGGCCTCGGAGACACCACGACTAGGCGCCACGATTCCAGAATTGGTTAATAATGAAGATGAGCTGAAAAACGTGATCAAGTCCGCTCGTGAAGCCAAGGAAATAGTTCGTGTTGTCGGTTCTGCGCATTCGATAGGTCCTGCAATTGGTGACACAGAGAATACACCGAATGAAAGGCGTATTAGGCTCGGCGGAGAGTTGCGATCCTTCACCGTCCTGTCTGAGGAAGGTGATACAAAGACTGTGAAAGTCGGGGGAGGCTGCTACCTCGGTAAAAATCCTCTTGACAAGGATTCTACTTGGGATAACTCCGTTAATGTTCAATTAGCAAAAATCAACTGTGCTATACCGATACTTGGCGGAATCACGCAACAATCCATTGCTGGTTTTACGATGACTGGCTCAGCTGGAGGAAGTGTGGCTCATGGATTTGAGGATATCATAAAAGAAATCCATTTCATTGATGGGAAGGGTCAGTCACAGGTGGCAGAGAGGGGTACAGACCTGTTCAACGCGGTCGGAGTATCCATGGGTCTCTTTGGTGTCATAACTTACATGGTATTGGAAGTTAAAACTCCAAGTTTCAATGTAGGAGGGGTTGAAAAAACAGTCAGCGTAGCGGAATCCGTTCTGGCTGTCAATGAAAACACAGGAACTAGTAAATTACAAGACACTCTCGAGAATACTGAGTACTTCCGTCTCACGTGGTTTCCTCAGAAGTACGCGCAACGAGTCACAGAATGGTCAGGTAAAAGAAGCGAGTCAACAAAGATCGTACCCTACAAGAGTGTTATAGGGAACCATTGGGTAGCCGGAGCAGCGGCGATGGCCTTGCGAATGATGCATTGGGGTCTTACCCATGTGCCATGTGAGGACACGTATAAACTTGTCGGGGATACCCTGAAGATATTTACACATGAAAACCCTACCGAATTTAATGATATTTGGTACAAAACGATACCGATGGATGACCAAGTACCTACCGATACAATTTTCAGAACCGAATTCACCGAGCTATGGTTTCCGATGGAAGAGACAGAGAACGTCATAAATATTCTCAAGAAATTGTTCGAAGACCAGCAAGTTGCTGGCAACTACGCATGCGAGCTCTACGCTGGTAAAAGGTCTCCATTTTGGATGAGCCCAGCTTATAATCGTAATGTATTTCGTGTCGACCCTTTTTGGTTTTATCATCAAAAAGGAGACGCAAGGGAGTACTACGATCATTATTGGAAGGCTCTGATGAAGGTTGATGGAGTTCGCCTTCACTGGGGCAAATACCTTCCGTACAGCGGCGGCACCTACGGAGGCGTAGAGTATGGTGCTGCCTTTCTGAAGAATTCGTACCCCAAGATGGATGACTGGCTAGCACTGAGAGCGGAGTATGATCCTGATCAGATTTACTTGACAGAATATTGGCGAAAGCTGTTTGGCATCGAAACAATTTCTGCACAGGAGTGAGGTTTACCTTTGGCCAGTCAATTGTTGAGAGTTATCTGTACATCCGAACATGGAGGTCAAAACAGACCTCCATGATCCGAACAATTTAACATAACACGGCCTTTGTTCATTCCTGCATGCATGCTTCAAGTCCCAAATTAAGCGTAGTCATTTATTAGGATTTAATTGTGAGAAACAATTTGAAATTCAACAGAATTCGTCTTATCTTCAGATTTCCAGATGAAACCCCAATCTCAATAACTTGGTCGATTGAAATTAACGTACTTTGAATGACTAAACGTTCATCTACCCAAGGACGTGGAATCACAATATCAGGTTTTGATGTCATTTGGGCAAATGCACTTCAAAGCGTTACTTATGCTATTATAATCTGCCTGTTGTTCATCCTTGAAATCTGATACATTTGGAATGTTTGCTTATCAAAGGGCTCTTTCAAAATACATCATTATGTAGGAATGATCTTTCTTCTGTGAATAAATGAATGGTAAATTATAAGGAGGAACAAAGACTTAATTCATATGAATTGTTCCCATGACAACGTCCATTTTGTTGTTGCCAGACACGTTCACGAAATGACACGTAAATTTATTGTTCATAACTTCACAATACAACATGGTATGAAAATTGTGGTTTTCGCCTAAAGATTCAGAACGAAAAGTCAGGAAGTTTTGCTAAGCAATCGACTTCAGCCACCATAACATAGTTTGAAAACTTGAGATAATCACCTGCTGAAACGCTTGCGCTAAGTGCCAAAATGCAACCGGGAAAGATTTGGAGAAAAAAATAGCTTTATATCTTTTACAGCCTGAGAACTGTTCATGGTACAGTAGATGTATAGTCATAAAAAACCGTAGTATTGCAATTTAAACTATAGCCTAACTTTAGGTGGAATTTAAGCGTAATATGTAAATGCTAAGTATGTGAAGTATGTTGATTATTATTATTATTATTCTTCTTCTTCTTCTTCTAATTTCTAGTAATGACAACTTAAGACTTAATCTGTTTCTAGCCCAATAGTTTTTGTTTCTTCTGATTTTCAAATATGTGCCGTTAAGGTAAGCTACGTGTCTGGAAAATGTTAACTTGAGACCAAATTGTTAAATCATAATCTAGATCTAATTGTAAATATTTGTTCTTGTTGCAGTCAGTGCTTACTAGAGCCTATCATTGGGTTAACATAGGGTGACCCATGACTTCAAGTTTTTACTATGTAGCTTCGTACACCATTTTACCGAACTGCATATTATGTGCCATCATGCATGCGCAAACAAAGTTTAAAGAAACATGATAATTAAGTGGGGGTAATGTTTTCATCAAAATTTAATTTAGCTAGCCAATGGCATATATCGCCCATTGTTATCAATATATATCATGGTCAAATATATTAGACATGAGTGTTCTTGAATGTTTTATTCACTCAAAGCAAATTCAAGCTTCAGACTTTGCGGAGAGATTTTTTGTTCAGCAGTGATTATTAATCTTCTCAGAAATGTGTTTTTGTGCCTGAAAGTTGGTAGGAGAGAATTAGAATATCCAACAACTTACGGGGATTTGATATCAATTCCATAGAAATTGAATCTCTCTTTCTCTCTAGCATTATGTGGTATAAGCTTCGACTTTACAAGGATTACCTGAAACCGCTTGGGCTGCCGGGCTTCGCATCCAGGACTCCCAAAAAGGCCCTAAGACCTGTGCCTCATAGTCCTTACAAGGTCTTGGACATAAATTCCATAGACATTTCCCTTTGCATCGAAGGTCAATGCGCCGATGGATGGGGCCAGTCGAATGTGTGGGTGGGGAAGGCATGGCTTCTGTATTCCAAGTGTCGTTGTACAAATAACCAAAGTGGGTTTTACATGTGCCAGACTGCATATTTAGCTCTTCAATTTCACTGTATAGTATACGAATAATTCCTTCCCCTAAGAACAAACCCCTTCCATACCACTGTATTTAAGTACCACATATGTCCATGTATACTTGGGCTGAGGAAGCAGGAGGCTTTAAGGGTAATTTTTACAAAAGATAATATTAGTCAAGAAATATAGTCTGAACTGACAGGAAATGTCTTAGTGCTCATCATTCAGCGTTAATGTTGTGCCTAATCACCCTTCAATACGATGTAGCCCGCCCCTCCCCTCCCAGACAGTAAGAAGCTACCGGCATATGGCGTAGAACACTTGACACCTCACCATCTCTACATATGTAAGGGAATTATCTTAAGATTATCTTCACGATAGGCGACGAAAGCCAGATTGTGCCTTGGTGAAAATGATGCAACCGGGCCCATTTTTGTTTAAAGGCCATCCTTTTTTGGCTACGTAAATTATGACAATGAGGATACGTTGTTTTTTCCCCATGCCCCAATAATGACTTAGGGCCTTGCAAGGGCTGTAGCACCACCTCAATCCCTCTCTCGACACACATGCAGATTAGCTACCATATTGGTATAAAGACATACCACATTGGGCATAGGCTGTCTTCCATATGCCAACAAAAAGGTGATTAGTTCTTGCATTTTGCTCACAATTTTGGTGACTACTTGATTTGAGTGAAAATGAGTACAATTTGATATTAGGTATGTCAGAATGTGCACAAGGCTGTGCCAAGAACCAAACTAGCGGCTCGATACCTATATATGGCTATGATGAATTTGGAAGTTTACTTAAAAGCGAGAGAGTAGAGTTATATAAAACAATCTCTATGAAGGGTCTTCCTCAAGAACAATGAAGCCCACCAAATTCAATTTTTTTTCCGATACTGACTAGGGGAATAATTAACAGAAAACTAAAATAGACGGCACCCTTTACTCGTTTCTTAGACTTTTTTTTTTAGGCAAATGTACCGAGATGTTTAAGACACAGAGGTTGTATGAAATAATTTATGGCTGAAAGTTACATACACACGTGAAATATGGTATCATAGAATATTCATTGATGTTATGATGACTTCATAAATCGTTTTAGTGAGACCAGGATATACCTGCTTCCCTTTCTGCCCAAAAGTTCTTACGAAAGGGGACACAGCCCCCGGGTGAGGTCAATAAGGGGAAGGGAAAATATCTAAACTGTGATATGAAATAAAATATTTAACAAAAGGGCGCGGTTACATGATTTGGCTCAGGGCACAACATGATACTGACTTCACGGTCTGCCCTACCATTCACAACTTGACTCGCCACTTAGTACTTATTCCCATACGAAGGTTACACGATTACACGTATATCAAAAGCTCGTTGCTAGCAGATCATTCTTGCGCATTCTTTTCTACCAATCGATGAGCTCATCGATTGGTAGAAAAGAATGCGCAAGAATGACGTATTAAAAGAAGAAACAAGTTGCAAGAAAATAGGTAAAATGAACAAATACTGGTAATTTCTGGAATTATTTATTAGGTTTGGAACGATCGTTACTACTGTACAGTAGCAGCCATATTATTATATACAATTAACCCACCAATTACCAAAAACAGTTGCTTTTGGTAGTAAGAGTAGGATACAGAGAATTGAATGGAACAGGACGAGTTTATCAACAACAAAGATTTCACACCAAGTTTTGAAGTTAAAAGATCAGTGTGTGTGTGTGTGTGTGTGAAACAAAATATGAGGAATATTTTACACTTAAAACATGCAGGGGTAGATGCACAAATGAGTTAGTTTGTAACGTAGATAAAAAAAAACAGTGACCCTTTCTCTTAAAGCAGTACCCTCTTAAGTCTGTTGTTTGGTTTAAATCACGACACTGTCAGAGATAGACTATAGCTTGAACAGTTCGATTGTATGATTCCAGCGACGCCCTTAAACACTTATCAGCACTGTTATAATTTGAACTTACAGTACTGTAACACTAAATTAATAATCACTGTGAATCTGTAACAATTGATGAGCATGTTACTATGGGACCATTATTACAATCACCATTGATTATGTCTAGCAAATAATCAACAACAACAACAACCCTGGCGCATGTGTTTTGTTATAAGTATAGTCTTTTTGTTATATCGTAATATGTTATACTCAAAGTGATAACTCAAACGTTTAAGTAAAATGCCAGAAATTATTAACCAACAAAAACAGATGCTTCGATGGATAATAATATCTGTTTCCAAAAAAGTTCAGTTTTTGTTATCAATTAAGCAATTCGTATAAGTTAATTATGCACTTGGTCCTGGAATGCTAGACTAGTGCTGGAGCCAATACACCACACAATCTGTGTCCAAAATACGTGCTACTTTTCAACAATAGGAATCGGTCCTTACACTCTCACTGCTACATGGTATTTACGGTAGTCGTAAATCATTTCCTGTAGGCTAATAGTACAAACCAGTGTCTGGTTTCTTTGAAACACATCCTTCTATATCTATATCAGTTCAGGAAGTCCGATTGTTACCATTCATAGTAAAGGGTAACCTAACAAACATCCTACAGTGACAATTGCTTTCTAAGTACATTGGAGATAACGCGGCTTTTTCGAAGTTCACCAAGCGTAACATGTATAAAGATAAGTTATAGATAACAAGAGGGTATAAGTTAAGGGAACGTACAAAATACTATTAATGGTATCGTATACCATCCAATATTGCCTATATGGTGGTACACAAGTGCAAACTTATTTATATGATGCCAAAGAACAGAATTTCGCTTTAGCCCTGATCATAAAGTAAATGATCGCAGTAATGTGTCTGATAGCTACATTGACAACAAGTGTTCATATCAGGAACCTTAATTTTAAAGGGCTCAAATCTGCACAAAGCTTGAAATAAAGTCCTATAGTATAAGTTAAAACCGAGCAGTGTACATTCAAGTTGTCACCATCAATATTCTGTACACGGATAAAATAACGTTAACAGTTCTGTAACAGCGAATTATGTCTTCCATAATAACAGCGCTGCCATTTGCTAGTAACATCAAAATCAACCCACGTGGACTAACAGTAGAACAAAAAACAACAACAATTGATTGTTTAGGCCTTGCGGTGTAAAAACTAAACCTTTTTATTATTGTTCGAAGCAAGGAACACTGCCTCTCACCTTGCCTCTCACAAATGCGCCTTGTTTTAAGCAGAATTACAGTAGCTAAGGTTACCAAACTTTCCAAGCAGAAGAAGGGGGGGGGGGAGGGTTGGATCCTGAATCCGCATCTAGTTGTTAACAACGAATGGACATAGTGACGTGAATGGTACCTTCATTAATGTGCTTAAATTCACACTTTCTTTTTTGGTGTAAATATTGCACCTAACAGTAAACTTAAGATTCTGAATCTAACTTGAGCCGCCAAATACACCAGTGTATTATAAATAAGACTTTAATGTACAAATAAGTTATATATCTATATAATATATAAAACGTACAACAAAATCATGAATGAATTTATAATTTGAATAGAAAAAAAAAGAAAAAAAGAAAGAAAAAAAGTGAGAATTATTCAATGAGAATTGCACAAGTTTAGATACATTGTAGTTTTAGTAATGAGAAGAATTAGGACAAAATTACAGTTGTTGTTCCCTAACTAAAACAGGCTCTTAACTGATTATCAATCAAAACAATCAAACTATAGTTGTTGTTCCCTACCTAAGACAGGCTCTTAACTGATTATCAATCAAAACCATCAAAATGAAACTAAAATAAAAATATAAATAGGAAATATTATGTATATTGCCTTAAAGTTCAGTAAGATAAATAACTGTAACTGCACAGTGATAGTTTGACTAAATATCAGGAAATCCTACCTAAAGATTTGAATTGAAACAAAAATTTACATGACACCAGGATGCCCACACATACCCCTTATTCCTGCTACTGAGATATGGTGTGCCTAAGTGGGCTTGGGCCCTGCTTTGACCAATTTGGTGGGTTTCATGTGGAACACAAAGTACTTTAGTTTGAATAACACATAACAGATCGCCAATAGTATTTCATTCCTTGACAATCAATTATGTGATGGCATTTCATTAGTTTTTTTTCAATTGCCGCAAGTGATGTTCGTAACAACGTCAGCCGTGACTCTAATTTTGATATAACACTAGACCAATGATTCTGTCGTCAGAATGTGGTAGGCTTAGGTTTCATCTTTGTGCTTCATTTAAACAAAACAGAAAACCCGCATCTTTGAAAAACATTAAACATCCAATTACAACACTAATTCATGGAAGTAACGATATCTTTCTGTTCAATTTATGTGATGATCATGCAGAGAAAGAAACACTGTTAATGCAGCCAACATACGATTTAAATGTTGTATACATATGAAAAGAAACATGGGGTTTTAGTGCAATGACCTGGTGAATGAAAACCTTTACTAGATGGAAAGTTATAAGTCACCATCAGCAAATAAAAAGTGTCGACGACATTGTCGATACTAAAATTTTGGCAGCTTTGCTGCACAATTGTTTATATGGTCAGATCATGTACCATCCGTTAATGGCCCCATAACACTGCCCTCAAGTATACTACCAACACAGAATGGGCCTAATTTGATTCATCTTCTGCTGTGTATGTATCCAAGCAGCTCTGATGGATTATAAGATTTTAACGGCTACATAATGTCAAAGAACAAGTTGGAGTGTCTCAGCCGTTAGGGATGAAAGTACATTTCAATGTGTGTGTGTGTTTGTTTAGCAATTTCTAGCAGGCTAAGATTTAGGAACAACCCCGACGACCTTGAGTATGAACAGCCCATGAGAGATGGAACCATCAATAAACAACGGAGGAAGACATCACAGGAAGTACTTCGTGAAAACATCTGCTACAGAGCTTAAAAATATTCACCTCATCTTGTGCTAATAATGAAAGTATTCTATTAGACAGCCGATACCATAGACGATTAAACTAGGTCCACAGGGGCCTATGATTCAATTACGCTGTTCTTGAACTAAAAAAACTAAAACCATTTGAGGCGATCATCACAGTTTCCAAATTCGCCCAAACAAAATGGGTGAAATGCTTTCAAAAGCCCTTTCCTGGTGATTCAGACCCGGCATTGAAAAAATTCCTAGATAATGTGGTAGGTTTCCACAAAAAGCCTCAATATTTAGCTCTGAGAGATTGATTTTTTTTTGGGGGGGGGAGGGTGATTGTTGAATACTGAATATGTACAACCATTTTTGTTGTGTGGGGGGGGGGAAGGGGGTACCTTAAGCATATTTAAGAACAAGCATTAAAGAATTTTCTTGCTCAAAAATAGAATATGGCTAAAAACTCTCTCCATTATAGAATCAATCGATCAAACCTTTCTGTTTTGTTACATATTACCGTTTCTTCAACTTCAGAAGAAATGATCTCGACCAACAAAACCTTGTATCACGCAAGCAATCTCCATGGCGTTGCTTATAGAATATTTGGCACTAAAACGTATACAGAAACAGACACAAACACCACCACCACAACGTGTACTGAAAAAATCTACGGGAATAGCCTTGTATTAATCCAAACAAAATTTGATCTTTGCAATTTTTAGTGCTAGTCGTTCGATAACATCCTCAGGGCAAACAATCCTTCACACATATATCTCTTTAAGGTGTTCTGCAAAGCGAAACAATCAGGCGCTCTCCAGCCATACCCCAAAATCAACAGAGCATGCTGTCATATGCTTTTCAAGAAAAAGTCGCCCAGGAAAGAACCTGGGCACGAAAACCAAACTACCGAACGACTGATCCGCTCTCAACCCCAGTCCCCTTGCATCAGGACTGTGACTGTGTGATCATCGTCAGGTGTGCTTCACCATTCCCCTCGAAAGGGAACAGAAACTACACATGATCTTAGCCAAAAGGCTGTCATATCACTGCTAGTTTGCAAGTCGCACATCTGGTATGTTCCCAGCTGGTGAGCGTTTTCAACCAAATCGTATTTCTTTAATTCAGAGATTGTCAAACAGTACAAATAATGCACACTAGGATCCAGAGCTAGGGGTATTGGTCAGGGGGGGGGCGAGAATGGTCTGTAGGGGCGCTTTCGACACTATCTAAGCGGAGCGCCACCACAGGTTGGCGCGGAGCGTACGAACATTTTTTGAGTAATGATACTCCCTAGATCGCCGGAAATGACCCTTTCTGGGCCTTGCTAATTTGCAGATAAACGAAAAATAAATAGCCATTAAGAGCATTTTGTCAGAAAATTACACCAACAAAATGTGACAAATGTCAATAGGTAGATGAGAGCGCAATAAAAAGTCAATAATCGCGAATAAGTAAAAAGAGATAAAAAGCTGTAAAGGGTGCCAGCAGTCCATTTGAGTCCGTCAGGGGGGGGGGGGCATCCACCCCCCTGACTGTGCAGTACTTATCACGAATGGTGTTTACTATTGTTATATCATTGTTCCTGATCAAATCCATCCACTTTATTTTATACTTAAAAAAACTGCATTCTTGCTATAATCGGCTTGCCTTGAACCGGAGTACGGCATTGCTCTTACAAGTTCCATATTAAACCTTGTGACCCTATCAATTAGCACATTCAAAATAACTGTCCATATTATTGAGAGCACACTCAATTTTCATGTTCTATCTTGGAGTGAAATGTCATCAGCTATGTGCAGAAAAACGCAATTTGGTTAACATTATTGACAGCTGCATGAAAGAAACATAATGTCCCATCACAAAAATATAATTAGATTAGCTTGTTTCATACTATCTGCCAATTGTTTAAGGTTCATGTGTCGTTTACAGGCAAGTGTAAAATCCTTCGAGTGAAGGGCTTATGAAATGTATTTGCACATTAATCATAGGCCTACTATGCAGCCTTGAAAACTAAAAAGAGGTGCTGATGTCCTAATATGCATTATGTTTACTGTTACAAATGTAAACTGTTTAAAATTATAACAAGCTTCTTTGGTCAGAAGGTAAACTGTCGAAGAAACAAACTTTTTCCACATTTTACAAGTAACGAATCATTCTCAAATGGTCCTTGTAACCTTCAATTATCCAAGCCTAAAATAAACCATAAAGTTTCTTTTTAAAACTACAATTTGGATAGCCTACCATTATCATACAGCTTATACTGTACTTCTAGCGTATCAAGGAAAAAACACCATTGTGTACAAAATTTGCTTTTAAGGGCCTAGGAAAAATGCAGTCTATACAATTTCTTGAATAAGCCAGTTTACTTTCATTGTCTAGATACAAAACAGTCTGAGAAAAGCAATTCTTTGGGGGGCTACAAGCCAACTAATAATTGGTTTCAGGACATACAAATACTGCTTAATAAGCATTGCTTGGAGGTGATAAACCAGACTACGAGAGCTGTACTGGCAGGCACAGTAGCCATCACAAACAGTATCCGTTCATGCATGAATTACAAAATAAAATAAAACTGTTAGCAAACTGCTTATCCACAGAGAGCCTGTGTAAGAGAATGTGTAAAAGTAAGTTGGCTTGACGTTTCGATCCAAGCAGGATCTTCTTCAGAGGCTAAAAAAAAAAAAAAAAAAATACCCTCTGAAGAAGATCCTGCTTGGATCGAAAACGTCAGGCCATGTTACTTTTAAACATGCGTTAATTGATCATTCAGAGAGAGAGAGATCTGAAAGCTCCAGCATGATACCAACCCGCCAATCGTGACTTTAATAAAAACCATCTCTGAAAATTGGAAATATCTTTCTGGCAAAGAGCTTATTCCTGCCAAAACTGAACTTTAATGAAGCCAGATACCAGTTCATGATAGTCATGACTCACAGAAAAATGAGAACGTTCATTTAAGAGCAAATTGTGTTTTGTTATAGTTTCCTAACTGCGTGGTACACTAACTTCATACTGGGATACATGCCTATGGTCTTTTTTCATTCGGTTAAATTTTGTCTGAACAATTTTCCACCATCTTGTTACTCCTAATAGGTTAAAAAAAATATATATAAAGAGAAAGGAAAAAAGATTCCTGACAGAGTAGATGAAATAAACAAAGTTGTTAATTTTAATACCAATGGCAACTATAGACTTACGCACTTAGTGGTGATCAAAATTCGTTTAAAGGAATCGACGACACACCAAATGAAAATACTGTATGACATAGATGCAAAGACTATATTAACGAGATTTGTACTTACTGGTATTGAAAATGATGCTGGAAATAACAGGCACCCTAGCTGAAAAAAAACAACACGCACCGGCTCCGGTGAGAATAATTCTCATTAAACGTGAGATGTGGAAACACAGGCAAAGATGGAAAAAAGGGGAATTTACACAATAGTTGCACTGAAATGATGCTGGGTATATCCGGCACCTGTAACAATACACACCGGAACGAGTGAGAACTGATATCATTAATGTGAGATTTGGAAAGAGAGGTTAAAGATCATGACTAATGGAATCTGCACACCGGAATGGGTGAGAAATGCTTTCATTTTAATGAAGTGATGGGAAATGCATGGTTTTGGGCTATACCTATAGCAAGGTACATAGTACTGTAATTCATGTTCATTTTGAAATGAAATTTAAAACTTAAAAAATAGTGGGAATGTGAGTAATGATTATACATTGACCAAAAATATGACTTGAGGTCAAAACAGAATACCTTGGTACTTGAAAAAAAAAAAAAAAATGAAAAAATCAGAATACAAAATAATCTACCAGATAAAACTGGCTTGCACAACAATAACCTTTAAATGTATAGCATTCCTATATCTGGTAAACAGGTCCCTCACAACCAGAAAACACAGCCCAACTAATAAATAATACCTTAAAATGGATTTATAAATACCACACGGTAAAAAACTGAAGGTTTAAAAGATTCTTTGTTTTCAATGACCTTAACTTTGGGCAGATCTTGCATAAACCTTTGGCAGTTGTCACAATCTTTATCAATTTTTACAATGCCAAGTAATCAACGTTTTTAGGAATGCTCCGTTAAACAGCTGTGGGTTCCACGAAAAAAAAACCCATAGAAATTGTTGTTTGTAACGTTGCAGTTGAATGAATACGGTTTTGAAACAAAGTGTTCCTTTCACAGGAAAGGTACAACTGTTGTAACAATGACCCTATACAGACAAAACAGAACAGCCAGACAAATAATCATAAAATATTGCTTATAACTGATCTCGCCAGTCTTTAGTTGGTAATTGAAAGTATCTTGTGTCAACTACCTCATCAAAAGTACTAGGTTAGTTCAACTTGGAGTCATTGGTTAGTAAACCATACCTTATATGGAGATGTCAGTATTATCCTGTATTGACTGTATTATCTGTATTATCCTGTATTGTCTGTATTGACTGTACTGTCTGTATTGACTGTATTGTCTGTATTGTCTGTATTGTCTGTATTGATTGTCTGTATTGACTGTATTATCCTGTTTATGACAGTATTATCCAGTATTAGGCGGAGTGTATAGCCTAGTGGTTAACGCCGGCGTCTCCCAGTCATGAGATCCCCGGTTCGATTCCCCGCCGACAGCAATGTGTGTCGTCTGGCAAGGGTGTTGTTCAATAACAACTTCCTGACATGGACGTTAAATGGATGTGTGCCGAGAGATTGGCTTCGGTCAGCTTGCGAGTCTACAAGCCTCCATGGCTTCTTTCGCGAGTTCCTGCTTGCGGGAAGATCACATATACATACATACATACATCCTAAGAAAAAAAACCAATTTTTTTAGTTGTATTGAACTTCTATTTAACTTATATAATCATTGAAGGGGGAGGTAGGGGGGAGTGTGGGCAATAGTTGTGGGGTGATGCTAGAAATGATCCCGGTGTGGTGATGTCACTTAACAGTTAACAAAGATTCAGTACTAGCAGGTCAAAACAGGAGTGATTTCACAGAGCTGAATGAATGTGTCTACATATGAACTCTTTAATACTGATCTTACAAGAGATCAAAACTGATGAAATGAGAGGTATTTCACATGAATGTAAACTTTCTAGAGCTAAATGTGTCTAGTAGCATTGGTGTTCAGTAAATGCATTCAAGCTAAGGGGGCCATATCAGCTGTACTGAGACTTAGAGGTATTAAATCCCTGCCGATTTACTCTGGATGAAACTTGTTCGATAGCGCACACTTGGCATATTCTATCGAAAATATTTTTGTCTGACCAAAGCATATATTGCACAATCAACTACTAAGGAAACCAAAGGGCGGGGGGGAGGGGGGTGGGAAGTTTGTGGGAGGTAAGGGGCATACAGCTTGCATAGTGTTCGACCAAACTGATTATAAAACACTCTGGATTAACCAAAATGAGTAGAGAAAGGAAAGGTATCAGATTGCACTTAATAGAATTTTGAGAGGTATGGACTAGGAGCGATACACAGGTTCACCGGCTCCTGACAAAAGTCTTCACTGCCACTCAAAGAGAAATACAACTGCCACTTAAAATGCCGACACAACTAGCTGACTTCACATATGCCACGACGAGGGGATGACACAGGAGAATAGAGAGGGGCTCACCACCTGCCCGCCTGTATGAACAATGACAACAGGATGGGAAAAAGTATTCAGGGCGTGCCCGCGTCTTCTTCTTCGCATTTCGTGGGAACTAATTCGTCCTTTGACGACGACCGACCTTGTATGAAAACTTCGTCGCCATCCTCCTCTCCGAAGACCTCCACGGACATGTGAGGCGGGTACTCCGCACTGACCGACGAAGAACTGGTCGACGAGGAGTGAATGTGACTGTCCGAAGTAGAAGTCTGCCCTCGTTGTGACGTCATGTGACATAAAACGAGATCCCCAACTTTACGAAACCGCTTGGAAGGACCTGGAAAAATGGGAAAGAATGACAAGAGTGCAAGTTATTAAAAAAAAAAAAAGAAAAAAGAAAAGGCTATTGCATTGTGGAAAGCAAGGAAACAAAAAGGGATAACAAGAAAAGAGTAGTCCCAACTGAATTTGCGCTAACTAGATTCTCCAAAGAAGGGCCACTGCGACAGTAATGTTCAGTTTGGACCTTGAAGCATTATTACCTCTCTGGGGGGAAAAACAAACAGGATCCTGACACACCTTCTTTTTTTTCCCAGTATAAATTTACAGAGAAATTTATAAATAGGATAAAAATATAACAATATACAGAACATTTAAAATACAGGTTAATATATAAAAAAGTTTATGAGATTAAGATAATAACGAATGATAAAAAACGTTACAAAAGTTATCAAAATTATCAAAAAGCTACAACAAAGGATCTGAGAAGCTGTCTTTACCAGTTTACAAAAAGGGGCTGCTCTGTAAATAAAACAAATTCTTACAGAGTAAAAATTGTAAAACATTATCAAAAAGCTACAATAAAGGATCCTTGTGCTCTCAGATATGTGAACAAGATTATCGTATACACAGCCCCCCAAATCAAATTGGGCTCCTACGCCTATATACAGTTTTTACCTCACAAGAACTGTGCAGAAATGCAAACTGATACAAGTTATTCTTTCCTGACTCCCTATGCTATAGTGTTTTTTTTTATCCAGCATATTCGATCCTTGTTTTGGGGAAGGAAGGTTAAAAAAAAAACTTTTCTCTTTTCATTTTATCTCAGGGTACAGAATGCCAGATTTGGTTCCACCCCGTCTGTTTTCTTCCTAAATGTGATGTCTCGATGCTTCATTTGCATATTAAATGTGTAAAAGTAAGTTGGCCTGAAGTTTTGATCCTAGCAGGATCTTCTTCAAAGGCTAAATGACAAGTAACAGTAACAGATGGGACAAAAACACACACAGAATACGAACAGGGTAATGAGCATGGTGAACACAAAGAGATGGATGTAAGGGGATTAGTAGACAAGGGATAGAGAGAAGAAAGAAAGAAACCAACAGGGGAAGAAGAGAGGTAGGAGATAAACAGTGGAGGGACAAAGAGAGGATAAGGGAAGGGGGTAGGGAATAAACTGGAAAAGGACAAAGACAGAAAGGTGTGGAAAAAAAGGGTGGAAGAGAGCTATGAGAAGAAGAGTGATAGGGGGGGGACAAGGGGGGACAAGAAAAGTTAGTCATGTCCTTCCTGAATGTTGAGCCCATGAGGTTGAATGGTGAGAAGGCGTTGCATCCACAGCCTCTCTCTGCTGATTCGTACTAGGTCAGGACGGCTACCTAAGGATTCAATCCCCTGTAGGGACATGTTGTTAATGGTATGGTTGGGAAGGTTAAAGTGTTCTCCCACTGATGTCTCAGTCTTCATATTAAATGCAAATCATATCTTTAATACATTTTGTGTTTTTATTGTAGGAGTGGAAGAAGCGACTAAATTTCTATACACAGCTAACATATTTAAGGTTTTCATTTTCGTTGGATCGTAGCTTTTGCGATATTCTGACTAAAGCCAGGACTTTCTAAACCCTAATCATATTTAAACACTCATCAATCTAAGAAAGAGATCCCTGTGGTTGCAACTAGTTGGCTGCCCCCAATTGATGGGTAATTAACCATCTCAATCTTTTTTTGTCTTTCACAAATGTTTGCTTTCATGTGCATTTAGTTTGGAACATGTTTCATCATTACCTGGGAAAGATATCAAAGAACTAAAATAAACGATGTTTTCAGATACCCGTTTTTGTTCCTTTCACGCTCTTGTGTGGTACAACAAATTCAATGCCAAATGGCAAAATCAACTTCAAACTGACAGATTTTCCAGCTAAATTGCAGCTGTTATTAGTGAAACCTCACCTGTTAATATACTGAAATGCAGCGCAAATCCCTGTGACCTCCTATTACCATCAAGTTTACCGGTGTTGAGGATCTCAATCTGGAACCTAATGGGTTTAATAAATACCGCACTGCTCCCTCCACGTCTGTAGTCTACCCGAAATATTGCAGGTGGGTGGACTGAATATACCATATCTGATATCTAAAGGGTGAAGAAAAAAAAAAGAAAAAAAAAAGAAAGTTGAATGTGTATGTATGTATTTTAGATCCTCCTGCAAGCAGGAACTCGCGAAGAAGCCATCATTGGCTTATCAATAATATTTAATAATATTTGCTTTTTATATAGCGCTTTATACCAGCGATAGGTCTCAAGTTCTCTCAACGCGCTTTACAGACATTATATTACCCCTGGTCAATGATAACCTGTCCCAGAGACAATCCTTCCAGTCGGCAGCAGTTATATACTGCGCCCAATGACAAGTTACCTCACAGGTACCCATTTAACCCCTGGGTGGAGAGAGGCAAGTGAGATAAAGCATCTTGCCCAAGGACGCAACGTAATGAACTAGGCAGGAATCGAACCAGCAATCCTTGGATCACAAGTCCGATGCCTTAGCCAATTGGCCACCAAGCTCTCACAAAGCCGCAAGCTGACCGAAGTCAGTCTCTTAGATTCATATTTAACGTCCATGATTATGAATTATCAATTGTCAACAACTCTGTAACTGGACGACATACATTAATCTTGGAGTGACTCGAACTCGGGACCTTATGATTGAAATTAAAGAGCCAGTGTTAACCACTGAGCAAACACTCCACAATGAAATAAGAAATGAAATAAGAAATAAGTCAAGCAGAGGAGAGGGGGGATGGGGGGAATTAGGTATATTGTATTTATGGACATAATTCTTTCACATTTAATTACAAATTCAAATTTTGACCTCTTTAATGGCATGCCTTGTTTGGTCAGCAGTGTGTACAAATACAAAAAAGCACCTAGCTATTGTAGCTGATGTTCACAAAACAAGACCATTGCCAAGAAACATCAATATGCTAGACTTTTTTTTCCTCTGGTTCATAATATTTCTTATTCTGATGACATAAATACATAATTTCACACTACCCAAACTTCACAAAACCATATTGGTATATAACTATCAAATTATCCTCATCTTGGAAGATCCGGTGAGACTTCGAGAGTCCAACGCTTCCAATGATAATTATAATAACGTTATGGCCGGTATCTTTGTCACAAACTGGACATCAATTGCACACTATCGTTCACAACCATCGAAATGATGTAAACTGTAACAATTGCTCCATTTCCATCACCTCAGAAATTTATCCAGATTTTTGCATTTATTTTACTAAAAGATTTCTATAATTGAGGAAGTTATGAAGAAACTTACAGAGAGGAGAGCCTGTGTGAGATCTGCTTTTATAGCAGCCAGACATGGTCCTGGGACAGGAATTGTGAAGGCCTCTTCATTACGATCCGATCCCAGCAAACTACTGAACCACGATCTTCTTGTTAATCTGAAGAAAAAAAAAAACGGGATCAAGGTGTAAATAGGCAACTTTTCACATACCTCATCATGCATCAAGTTAAGATGAGATGAGATAAACTTGATTAAATCCCCAAAACAGGTAAATGCATGCTCCCATCTGAGTTGGTTTTTCATAAGGACAAAGAAGCATAGTAATTCGTATTTTCTTCAAATGAGCTGCGAAAAAATGAAAAAGTTTATCCTTGACCGTCGGGTATCGAAGTCGTAACCTGCGCCATCACAACAGGTGTCGATATATACATTGAATGTGTCAGTGCTCACGCCATACCAGCGGCTATACACGTCCGCTTCGCGAGCTACATGACTCATCGTTCCAAACAATGAATTTCCCTGTTCTGGCTGTGCTGCAGCCGTGTTTTTATTTCCTAGGAAGTAAGACGAATATTCAGAAAATCACTAGGGTGCAGTCCAATCAAATTCCTGAAAAGTAGGCCACCCCTACTCTCCAGAGAACACTATTTCTGGACCTTTATCATGATTCTGACATCAGAATATGAAAGAACGCGCTTTATTTTTTCTGGACCGATGAGTAATATCGTTGTTAAAATCATTACCTCAAAAATAGCAATTTCTGGAGATATCTTCAGATCGAATTTAGCATCAAATGTGGCACCATTTTGCATCTAGCCCATCCTCTGTATGCAAAAATTTTCCAAACCCCTCCCCCAGGACTGCGATCCGTATCCACCTAAGTGCCCCTCATCAAATGCTGGTGCCCCCCCTGTGCCCCCCCAGACTGAAAAGTCTGGTGACGCCACTGTTTTTACTCGTAGGGATGAGTAACATCAGCGATGAATTAGAGCGAAGTGAGCAATGTGGATGATGGTCAGAGCTGAAACAAGTTGGTGAGGTAGCTTCCTCCTACATGTGCATACATTTGAACACCATCAGAAATAGTTTGTAGTTGATTTGTTCACATATCGGGAGCCAGTGGAGTTCAATGGATGGTTTCATTGAGGGAATCATCCTTACTGCCATCCAGAAATAGGGATGTCATCAGCTTGTTATAAAATATTAACTTTCTGATTCTTAATTGAAATACCTGATAATAATATTCAATACTTTCAGTGCTAATACTTCAGCTGCCAAAACTAAGGGAGAAGGACTCGACGGACAGCCCTTCCTTTACTTTGCGATGAAAGGAGGGGTGGGTGGGGGGCAGCAGATTGTGCAATTTTGCAAATTCAAATTTTACTATAATTGTGAAAACCGGTAACCCACTTTTTTAGTCTGACCCCGAATTTGATATGCATAGATAAGAGTCCTGTTTATAAAATTCCACTCCAGCTTGTCGAAACCTTTCTCGAAAATCAATCAGGAAGAGTTAAACCTGTATAGCATGATCCGTAGAATAATTATTCAAGTCTTAACCAAACCTAATATTTCTTCAAATAAATCTATCTTTGAGGAAACCCGCTTGCTGATGCAAATTGAGGGACACTTATGTTCTTTCATGAATTGAGTGCTGGGGGGGGGGTGGGGGCGGGGGGGTGGGGGTGGTGCCCTCTCCCGGTCCCCAAGATTTGACTCTCCTTGTCATGTTCATAAGAGAACTATGGAAGATTTGGCATTAAACTTTACGACCACGATGCTACCCCTTTACAATCAGCCAATATTGTATGAACTAGGACAGGTTCAAAGGTTCACGAGTGATTTTGCATCGAATAGACAAATATGCAATATCGCAAGTGTGCTTATAAATTTAACTGGGGAGCGATTTTTCTGATATCTAAAAATAAAGATATATTTGATCATTGTTTTAATCCTTACCTTTGTTTATAATACTTAGACAAGTTTTTCCATTTTCATTTGTTCATTACCAAATTACTTCAAACACTCGCGACGCAAGAAACAAAACAGCGCTGACCTTCGACCCCCGAGGTTATATACTTACTCTGGTGAGCTTTCCGGAGTGAGAGAGACATCGTCTTGTTCCACGCTTAACATTTTTCTTCGATGGAACCTCGGCGATCCTAGAATACTATTTTTCAAACTATTTAATCTCACCCTCCAGGGCACTGGCTGTACATTCTGAGGGTTGTTAATGTTATTACTGCCGGATGTGAGGATGCCCGTATGGCCACCTGATGTTAATATTCCCGTATGGCTCATAGGGCCCGATTCTGAATGCTGCCTGAAGAAGTCACGAGGGCTGTGTTGGGGTGACGAGGCAGGGCTGCTCGATAAGCTGCGACTTCTGTTATGGAGAAAGAGAAACGTCACAAAAGAGCTTTCAAAATAGCCTATTTTAATACAATTTAATTTTTTAATTTTTAAGTAGCAAAGAATACATTCAGTTGGATCTGGGTTAGGTGTGAACTTAAAAACGATAAATATGATAGCTGACCCCCCAAATTTTTTTTTTAAGCATACAACAGGTTGAACAATGACTGTGAGTCACATCCCTATCATGGTATTAATAAAAGCTAGCAGTATTGTTTTCAATCGAACTGTTAACTTACCCTCATCTTTCTTAGACATATCATATTTGCAGATAATTGACTATCACCAGTTTCATTATGTTTTCAAATCCAAAGGTGAGTTGGATATGTAGTAGTGAAATGGGTGCAATAAGTAGGGTGGGGGGGGGGGCAGGGGGGTGAGTGGAGATGTTTCAAAATTTTGCAGTTTCTTTGCACTGCAATTTGTTGCAATTATCTATGATAGCCAAATTGATTACAAATTCAAAGAATCTTAGGAAGAATTCAGACAATGCATCCCCCCAGGGATGAGACTGAGCCGGGGAAAAAAAATCTGAAATTTATCGATCGCCGTCCTGGAGGAGGGGTTTAAGGGGAGGGGGTGTCCCCCTCCCCTTTAGAAATTTTTTTGTCAGGTAAGGAGGGCTTAGATGCAAAATGGTGGACTCTAGATGGAATCTATCACATCACGTAACTCGCCAAAAAAGTGTGGAATTTCTGCTTGTATAATTTATCCATTAGCTTTTTTGAACCAAAAAAAAGGCTTTTTTGCTTGCTTTGTGCTACTTGATTCCACCACTGGTCAAATTCGGTGTTCCTTCCCTTCACAGTCCAGCATGTTCGGCAAAAAAAAAAGAAAAAAAAAATTAAAAAAATAATAAAAAATAATAAAAAACGCGAAATTACGAGAAAAAACGCGAAAATGAAAAAAAAAAAAAATCGGAAATCCGCGTTTCCTCGGAAGAGTCTCATGCCTGATCCCCCCCCCACCCAAAAAAAACCCCCCAATCTATCCTTGCTATAAAAATATCTTTTAGATCGAGATATGAAGAAGCATACAGGAGAATGGAGTCAAAACATCATGCAAATGAATATGCAAATGAAAATTATTCAAATTGCACAGAGCATGATGAAAGTCATGTTACAATTTGCCTGCGATAAACTTGAAGTCCAGACACTACGTTAGGAAGTCATGTGGGGGATGGGGGGAGGTAGGGGGGGTGGGGGTCTGGGGAGATATACTACACAGCATTCACATGTACAATATACTACAGTTCATAGTCTCTCTCTCTCTCTGTTTGAGAAAATGCCAAAGTGCTTCTCAAAGAAATTACCCTACCAATGCCAATAAATGCTGCAATGAAGATTGGCTCGTACTATTCACTCGACTCAAATTTCAAATTGTAGAATTTCTCTGTTCTTTGTATAAAGTTCATTAAATGGTCGAGTTTTAAGAATTTTTAAAACAACTGATTAAGAGTTTAGCATTCTGGCCTGCACCGAGGAGCCGACACATGATGATCAAAATTCGGCTTCTATTTTGGGAACATTGAAAAGATTTTAGCACATTTTGAAGGTGAATATATTGAAAAAAATGGAAAATAAATAGCAGAAATATTTACTGGCACTTTAATCTATCCCCTTTCTCTTGCATTGTGACACAGCGTGAGGTGAAACACAGATGCAAACGTTAAATAAGTAAATCTATACGACCCGCTTAAAAATATCACTAATAAATGCAGGACATCTAGACTAAATAGACCACCGGCATAGTAGTCACTCTCACTGAACTGGCATTCAACCTTACAGTAGATATGAATCTGAACAAATTTGAATAATTATGCATTATTCCACAGAGAGAAAGAAACACAAAAAGACTCTTTCTCTCAACGAGACTGTTGTATAAAAAATTATATATAAAAAAATTTATATATAAAAAAATTCATATATAAAATTTTTTTATATATAAAAAAAATTTATATACAAAAAAAAATTAATGAAAAAGTACCCTGAGTTTGAATAAATAGGGATAGCTCTCCTGGCAGGAGACAGAGAGCTCTCGCGATGAAGGTCCAGGGACTTGCGCTCGGACCGCCTCCGATGGAATGAGTCCACTCTCTTACGAGGTGGGTCCACTACAGAACAGAGGAGATGAAATGAAACAGATGAGATGGATGCAAACGGAATTTAAATACCTTACTACTAAGAACTGATAAAAGAGGTCGACATTAGGAATTTAAATACCTTACTACTAAGAACTGATAAAAGAGGTCGACATTTTGCTGTCCGATGCCTCTCTGTGGAGTTTTTCACTCCTTGGTTTTAGTGGAGCCAAAGTTAAAAGTAATAATAATTTTTGGGAAATTTTATTACCCAAAGTGTGGTTGCAAAAACTGAATGTGGCGTAAGAATATGGTAGATCATTCTGGTTACTTTCAAGCTTTCATGTATTGTCCGTCAAATGTCAGATCATTCCGCGAAAGTGTCCATTAGCTATAGGTTGCATCCAAAAACCTGTCGTTTGTACTGAACGGCAGGTTTATTCCAGTTGGTTAGCTGAGTTATCAGTCCCATCTTTTCGCACCTTAGTTGAGCTGCCTATTTGTCTATTATGCAACTCTTCACACAGCTAATAGCCATATCACTATCAGATCAAGGCAGACATGGCAAGGTGTGAACAAATCAACTCTTCCTAACTAACCAATCTGTTCGCAGAAGAGATAAAGTTTCAGTAAGTTGAGGTCAAGAGAGCTGAATAATGCAACCTGTGGTTAATGGACTAATTCTTGTCATGAAGTTGCTTTAATTAACAAGGTCATTTGCTCGAAAATGAACAGGAAATAATTGCACTCACGCCCTCTGTATTTCTCCTGTATTCTATCAGTCAGATGAACGGACGATTCAAGGTATTTAAAATCGTCTTGTTACTAGTTTTCAATTCCATAACCTTTCACAATGGGAATTTTCACATGATCATGCATATTCATCATCATCTGAATATGCAAATTAAAATTGTCTTGTTACTAGTATTCAATTCCATACCTTTCACACTGGGAATTTTCACATGATCAAGCATATTCATCATCATCTGAATATGCAATGTGTAACATTGGTCACAATAGATTGGTCCAAGCTAGTTGAAATAAAGTTACATGCAGTGACGGAGCGTCCATACAGTCAGAGGGGGGGGATGCCCCCCCTGACGGACTCAAATGGACTGCTGGAGCCCTTTTCAGCTTTTTACCACTTTTTACTTATTCGTGATTATTGACTTTTTATTGCACTCTCAAATACCTATTGAAATTTTTCACATTTTGTCGGTGTAATTTTCTGACAAAATGGCGATAACACCTATTTATTCTTCATTTATCTGCAAATTAGTAAGGCCTGGAAAGGGTCATTTCCGGCAATCTAGGTAGTAACTTTACTCAAAAAATTTCTGTACGCTCCGCGCCAACCGCACCACTTAGATAGTGTCGAAAGCACCCCTACAGACCATTCTCGCCCCCTCTGACCAAAACCCCTAGCTCCGCCACTGGTTACATGAAGCAATACTTTAGTGTGTTGTAAAATTATTAAAAACCAGGAAGATGTTCTCATGCTTGGATGAATAGGAAATGAGGGCGATCTTTGAAAATTTAATTATTTTTGGCATGAAATTCCTTTTGGAAAATTTTAACAAAACCAAGAAACAAAAACAAAACAATAATAAACAAAGACTGTGGAGGCCCATCTGATGTCCATCGCTTGATAATATAAAGAAAATGGTCATATTTAATATAATACAAAAGCAGGGATGTGCCCAGGATTTCATGAGTGCCAGGTATACTGATCGATTTTGAAGGTGCTCAGATGCCAAATGCTGGCACTTGTGCAGATTTTTAAGCACTGATACACAAGTACTAGTTTTGCTAACAATTTACATTTTTTTAGTGAAATATATTACGTACCTGGTAAAAGTTATTAGTTTGTATTCAAAGAGATTTTACAAGGACTGATTGAGAGCCGTAAGTAATGTTTATCACATGTGTAACTGATGCATTATAAGTCTGTATGATTTTGGCATAGGCTAGGCCCAATTTATAGTTTAGTTTAGTAGAAAAAAGGATCAGGAGGGACACTTAAGTCCCCATCAAGGACCCTATAAAGAGAGGGAAAGAACTGAAGACACAAACACTCAGACCCGATTACAATGCTTAAAGTGCTTGTCCAAAGCATTCTTAAACCCCTTGACACTACTTGCAAGTACAACTTTCTCAGGCAAACCATTCCACTCATTCACAACCCTATTAGAAAAAAAGTTATGCCGAATATTA
This sequence comes from Apostichopus japonicus, assembly GCF_037975245.1. NCBI lineage: Eukaryota > Metazoa > Echinodermata > Holothuroidea > Aspidochirotida > Stichopodidae > Apostichopus > Apostichopus japonicus. Next base: position 15,926,459 of record NC_092567.1, read on the forward strand.
ATCCTACTATGCGACTTTTGAAGTTTAAGACAATGACCTCTAGTACAACTACTGTTTGCAGACATGAAAAAGTCGGTAAAGGATAAATTGTCGAAACCATTCACAATCTTGAAAACCTGGAACAAGTCCCCACGTAACCTCCTAAGCTCCAGTGTGGTGAGATTCAACAGTTGTAACCGCCTATAATAAGGAACCCTATTTAAGGAACTAATCATCCTAGTAGCCCTCCTCTGGACCTTTTCAATTCCTTATCCTTAGCAAAATAAGGGTTCCAAGCCTGCACAGCATACTCCAGATGAGGCCTAACCAACTGCTTATAAAGCCTAACTACGATGTCCTCTTTCAGAAAACTGAAGTTCCTCTTGATCATACCTAAAACCCTATTACCTCTTTTAGCAGCTTCAAGACAATGTTTGGAAGGTTGCAGAGACGAGTCAATGTAGATACCTAGGTCTCTTTCAACAGAGACCTCCTGTAACTCCACACCATTTAGATTGTATGTAAACTTTTGGTTACTACTACCAATGTGCATTACCTTACATTTATCAATATTAAAAAGCATTTGCCACCCCTGAGACCAGGAAAAAATCATATCTAAATCCGCTTGAAATTTCTCAGAATCGCTTTTGGAAGAGACCTCAGAATACAATTTGGTGTCATCAGCAAACTTCTTAGCTGTACACAGAATATCTCCGTCGATGTCATTTATATAGGCAACAAACAACAGGGGACCTAATACAGACCCTTGTGGAACCCCACTAGTAACGTTCTGCCAAGAAGAAGCACAGCCATTAATTACCACCCTCTGTTCCCTATTACCAAGCCAATTCCCGATCCAAGACAGTAAATTCCCTATGACACCCATGCTCTTCAGCCTAAGTAAAAGAAGCTGGTGGGGAACTTTATCAAAGGCCTTCTGGAAATCCAGGAACACAACATCTACAGACCTCTGCCTATTTAGTGAGCTTGTTACATCTTCCATAAACTCAAGGATATTAGTGAGACAAGACCTTTTTTGACAAAAGCCATGTTGAGACTCTCTGATCAAAGACTGACTGCTGCAGTGGCGTAGGAAGGTACTTTTGAGTGGGGGGGCTGAAGACTGATGGCCGGCCTGGGGGAGGGGTCTAAGGGGAGGGGGTGTCCCCCTCCCCTTTGGAATTTTTTGCATTTCCAGGTAGCCTCAGATGCAATTTGGTGCAATATAGCACACTTCAACACCCACTCCATTTTGTAAACTTAATTTTGTATTTTCACCAGGCCTTAGATGCAATTTGGTGCTCCAAATGAGATTTGTTTTCTCATTTGGAAATGAAAAAGGGGTTTTCTGACTTGCGAAGCGGGGGGGGGGCGGAATGATACTTCCGCCCCTCCACCTTTTCCACTGGGGGGGCTGGCACCCCCCCAGCCCCCCCGGTTCCTACGCCCTTGGACTGCTGAAGTGACAGACCAAAGACTTTTTAACAATAGACTCCATGACCTTACAAACTACACTAGTGAGACTAACGGGCCTATAATTACAGGGCTTGGTCTTATCACCCTTCTTGAAAATTGGGGTAATATTAGCACATCTCCAGTCCCTAGGAACATAACCTTCATCCATAAATTTACTAAAAATCAACGAGAGTGGAACGCAGAAATGGTGTGCAAAAGTCTTCAACAAATACGGATGGATTGCATCCGGTCCAGAAGCTTTAGAAACATTTAGACGAAGCAGCTCCTTTAAGACAACGTCATCCGAAAATAAGACCGTATCCACTTTAGGCCTATCACTGCCCCCCTGAAAATCTGGAATACTACTCGTATCCTCCCTTGTGAAAACCGACACAAAATAGTCGTTCAAAAGATCTGCAAGATCCTGACTATCAGTAACTATCTTATCAGCCTGTGGTGCCCTAAGAGAAACAATTGCATCTTTAACTTTCTGCTTTGACCTGACATAAGAAAAGAAGGCCTTTGGGTTATCCTTAATTTTTAGGGCAATGCTTTTTTCGAAATTCAATTTAGCATCAGAGACTAAGCATTCTACCTTCAGCTGATGAATTTTAAACTTGGCCAAAAGAGATTCAGATTTAGTCCTCCTAAACAACTTCCACATTCTACGTTTTTTGCCTAATTGCACATCTAACTTTCTTATTCATCCAGTGAGGCATACTGCTTTTACGACGACGATTCTTCCACGGAACATGATTTTCCATAATGACCTTTAATTTATCAGCAAAACAAATCCAAGACTGAGAAGCACTCATATCACTAAACAAATTAATCCAATCTGTACCCTTTAGTAAAGTTTCAATTGCCTCTGTATCTGATCTCGAAAAATCAGGGACTTTTTCCTTGCTAACAGAATTTACGACCTTGCAAACAACATCAAAAGCTAGTATATCATGATCACTAGTTCCAAGTTTTCCTAGACCGGTCAAATCAACAACATTGCTTGGATTAGAACTCAAAACAAGATCCAGGATGTTATCCCCCCTTATGTTCAATATATTGTTAATAGGAATGTCTGGAATTTAGATGAAAATAGTGCTGGGCGGTAAGTTTTAGTGCTGGGCGGGGCCGCCCAGCGTGGGCACATCCCTGCAAAAGTATCTGATTAGGCACACAGATTACGTATTGAGTGTTTGCGATGTGACATGCTAGCATTTGCTGTCATAGCATTTATGTTACCCAGACTAGACCTGTGTAACTATTTATCTGTAATTCACTGTGGGTCTTCTGTGCTTTCAATCTAAAAGTAAAATAATCATATAAATAATAAAAACGTAGGCTAGACCTATGTAAGTATTTATCTGTAATTCACTGTGAGTCTTCTGTGCTTTCAATCTAATAGTATATATTCCCTGGATCTGTCATTTATGTTAAATAGGCTAGACCTATGTAACTATTTATCTGTATTCCCTGTGGGTCTTCTGTGCTTTCAATCTCAAAGTAAAATAATAATATAAATAATAGTTAAATAGAATAGACCTATGTAACTATTTATCTGTAATTCACTGTGGGTCTTCTCTGCGCTTTCAATCTAAAAGTAAAATAATCATATAAATAATAGAAACGTAGGCTAGGCCTATGTAAGTATTTATCTGTAATTCACTGTGAGTCTCCTGTGCTTTCAATCTAATAGTATATATTCCCTGGACCTGTCATTTATGTTAAATAGGCTAGACCTATGTAACTATTTATCTGTATTCCCTGTGGGTCTTCTGTGCTTTCAATCTCAAAGTAAAATAATAATATAAATAATAGTTAAATAGAATAGACCTATGTAACTATTTATCTGTAATTCACTGTAAGTCTTCTGCGCTTTCAATCTAAAAGTAAAATAATCATATAAATAATAGAAACGTAGGCTAGGCCTATGTAAGTATTTATCTGTAATTCACTGTGAGTCTTCTGTGCTTTCAATCTAATAGTATATATTCCCTGGATCTGTCATTTATGTTAAATAGGCTAGACCTATGTAACTATTTATCTGTATTCCCTGTGGGTCTTCTGTGCTTTCAATCTAAAAGTAAAATAATAATATAAATAATAGTTAAATAGAATAGACCTATGTAACTATTTATCTGTAATTCACTGTGGGTCTTCTGTGCTTTCAATCTAATAGTATATATTCCCTGGATCTGTCTAAGCATTTATGTTACCCAGACTAGACCTATGTAACTATTTATCTGTAATTCACTGTGGGTCTTCTCCGCTTTCAATCTAATAGTATATATTCCCTGGATCTGTCTAAGCATTTATGTTAAATAGACTAGACCTATGTAACTATTTATCTGTAATTCCCTGTGAGTCTTCCGTGCTTTCAATCTAATAGTATATATTCCCTGGATCTGTCTAAGCATTTATGTTAAATAGACTAGACCTATGTAACTATTTATCTGTAATTCCCTGTGAGTCTTCCGTGCTTTCAATCTAATAGTATATATTCTCTGGATCTGTCTAAGCATTTATGTTAAATAGGCTAGACCTAGGTAACTATTTATCTGTAATTCACTGTGAGTCTTCTGTGCTTTCAATCTAATAGTATATATTCCCTGGATCTGTCAAAGAATTAATGTTAAATAGGCTAGACCTATGTAACTATTTATCTGTAATTCACTGTGGGTATTCTGCACCTTCAATCTAAAAGTAAAATGATAATATAAATAATAGTTAAATAGGCTAGACCTATGTAACTATGTATCTGTAATTCCCTGTGAGTCTTCTGTACTTTCAATCTAATAGTATATATTCCCTGGATCTGCCATAGCCTTTATGTTAACTAGGCTAGACCTATGTAACTATTTATCTGTAATTCCCTGTGGGTCTTCTGTGCTTTCAATCTAATAGTATATATTCCCTGGATCTGTCATAGCCTTTATGTTAACTAGGCTAGACCTATGTAACTATTTATCTGTAATTCCCTGTGGGTCTTCTGTGCTTTCAATCTAATAGTATATATTCCCTGGATCTGTCATAGCACTTATGTTAAATAGGCTAGAATGATCTACCTAATTTCTGAAAGATTTGCCTGAATTTGACTTGGTCCTGAGTTCCAACAATTCCTCATGCGGGTCTCTGTCTTTTATGTAGCTACATTGATAGCCTTACAGAGATCTATCATAGCTAGGATGTCAAGTTAACTAAGGCTTTATATTTATATAGCTAGTAATTGCATCACTTATTTTACTACAGGTCTTTATTTACCTGAATCTGACCTTGCCCTAAGGTCCAAGTCATCCTCAGTACTTGGTCTTCTATGTTTCCTGTCCAACAGAAGTGCATATATGACCTTTTCTGTATTGTGGCTGTAGTAAAATCAGAAGAGACATTGAATAAGGTTTAGACTTGAACTATAACAGGGATGAGCCTGGGGTAAAAAAAAAATCACTGAACTTTGCAAAAAGTGCGGTATAGGCTCCAGTTTGCATATTCTACAGTGTGTTAGGATAATAGTTTTTGTCCTCAAGGTAGAAAAGAAATCAAGGATATTCCGCGAATTCGCGGAAACTCATGCCTGCTATAATGTCTGACACACAGTATGTCTTCACGAGTCATACAAAGCACATGTATGTTTAAATTAAGACGATGACAACGGCACTCAGACAATTTTAAATATCAAAGCAACAGTTCTTGTTAATATGGCTCTGTAACTTTTTTCTTCAATATCCTATTTCCTACTAGATTGCCATAGAATTTCATTCAATCTCGTACAATTGTAATGTTACTTGGTGAAATAGACTGGAAGAAATCTGATCAATTGTAACAATCCTAAAAGTGTGTTTAAAAAAAACAGTTTCGTCTTGACTTCTTTGACAAGAAACTAAAGCTGTTAAAGGTGCCTTAATTTAATTGATTCTATTTTTATAAGCATCCTTTGAATACGATTTCTCACATCACAATAAATTATTCGCATTTTCACTAAAACTTGTTAATTGTAATACTATATTTTATACCCAGAGAATACCCCAAAAGACAAAACAATGCTCAACTTTATGTCAAAGATGTGAACATAGCAGCCATTTTCTTAGTAGTTATTTACACTTTTTCTTCTACATTTTCAATAACCACTTATAGGTCTTCTTTGCCACTAATTTAGTGAATTGTTGTTTGTCTTCACAAATGGAATCAAGTACTTTATAAGAATGAAATTAAAAGAATTAATATCCCCCCCCCCCCAAAAAAAAAGGGGGAGAATTAAAGATTAACAAGTTAAACAAGAGAGACACAAAAACAGACATACCGACAGAAAAAAACAACAACAAATGAATAAAGAAAGAAACAGATTAAGAATTCAAAGAATAAATTAAAACAATTAATATCCCCCCAAAAATGGAGAATTAAAGAGCAACAAATTAAACAAGAGAGACAAAGGCAGACAAACAGACAGAAAAAACAACAACAAATGAATAAAGAAAGAAACAGATTAAGAATAATAAGAATAAATTAAAAGACTTAATACGCCCCCCCCCCCCCCAATAAAGGGAGAATTAACAAGCAACAAATTCAACAAGAGAGAAAAGGGCAGACATACAGATAGACAGACAGACAGAGACAAAAGAAATGACGAGAGCGACAGAGGCGGAGCATCCATACAGTCAGAGGGGGCGGATGCCCCCCCCCCCTGCCAGACTCAAATGGACTGCTGGCGCCCTTTTCAGCTTTTTACCACTTTTTACTTATTCGTGATAATTTACTTTTTTATTGCGCTTTCAAATTATACCTATTGACATTTGTCACATTTTGTTAGTGTAATTTTCTGACAAAATGGCGATGACACCTATTTATTCTTCATTTATCTGCAAATTAGCAAGGCGCGGAAAGGGTCATTTCCTGCGATCTAAGGAGTATCTTTATTCAAAAAATGTTCTGTATGCTCCATGCCAACCTGTGGTGGCACTTTGCTTAGATAGTGTCGAAAGCGCCCCTACAGACCAATATCGCCCCCCCTGACCAATACCCATAGCTCCGCCACCAAAGAGCGATAAAAAGAAATTAATGAAAGGGACTACAGAGTCGACTTACTGGGGACTGAGAAGATTGGCTAATAGTCTATCCTTGTCCTTAAAGCAGCCTAACGATCCCATACTGGCTAGAACGTCCGGATCGATATCCTCTTCACCTAATAAAACTGGAACCTGGCCAAAGAAGGAGAAAAGATCTAAGATGGAGAAATTAATAGGTCTAGTAAGCTAGAAAAAAAGGAAAAAACCATAGTCAGCATATGTAGAGGAATTTTATTGCTGATGCCATAATTGGAAACTTATTTTAAAGGTTACATAATCTTTGTATCCATAAATAATGGCAGGAATTGACAGGTCTGGTATGTATGCATTTACTCACCCTTAACATTTTTATTTCTGATGTTGACAAATTGTTCAGAACAGAATTCAGCATTTTTGGCAATCTTTTGTATCTTCACAGCTAAGAGAAGAATTACATAGAAGTACATAGTCCATAAATACACCAGTCTCTCCCTTAATTATCCTCCTACCTCCTCCCCCAACCCCCCCCCCCCTCACTCAAAGTTTAACTTACCTTTAATGGCTGAATATTTCGAGATATTAGTTCCTCCTGATTTTCATTTCTTGAGCCTCTGTAAAGTAAAGGTAAAAAAAACATTTTCATAAATTATAAGTTGTCTACTAACAGTGACTGGATAACCTGCTATAGTACCAATGAGACTGGTACAATTTAGCTACTTAGATCTGCTGTGATCATCAAAAAGCAGCAATAAGCTAACCGTATATTTTGTACTCTTGTAGTTCATATTGTCGGAGAGGTTACCCTGCAATTGCCACCAAGTTTAATACTTTTAATACTTTCAATTTAATACTTTCAATTAATACTTAATTTAATTTAAAATAATACTTTTAATTAATTTATACTTTTTTTAATAATACTTTTAATTAATTTTTTTTAATAATACTTTAATTAATTTAATTTAATTTAATACTTAACTTAATTTAAAACTTAATTTAATACTTTCAATTAATACTTTCAATTTTAGGGAGCAGGCCAGCACATTTGTAAGGCTAAACACAGGTAATATCACAGGAGTGTTACAGTGTAGAGGTGAAAGATGACGGCGATTGGAAGCAATAAAATCTATCAAAATTATTATTATCTTTTTTTTAATTGGAGATTATCAAGATGTATGGTCAGCTAAATTAATAGAACAAAGGTTTGAATGATCAGTGAGAATCCGACGGTCCTTCAAATCTTGAAAGAAAATTCCAGATCAATAAAGCAAACTCTAAAATGAGCTACCACTGTTAGTTGGATTGCCACCTGATGTGAAGTGTAGGTTGCCAGCAATTATTCTAGCTTTCTACATATGCAAAGTGCAAATTGGTTACTTAGCTTTATACTAACCATAGCAGCCATTCAAAATATGAGAAAGTGTATTTATCTTGCAAAAAGTCCTGTTCAAGGCTGTAAATGTTGTTATATTTATTACACAAAATGAGAAACATTTTTAACCTTGTTAGCTGATGGAGGAAAATATTTTTACTTACACAAGATACCATGGGTGCCTTTTTATTTGTGATATCTGTCATAGAAAGATAAAAAAAAGAAGAAAATTGATGCGATGAAAGAAAGATCATAATAATGTGTTAATATCTCAACATAAACCCAAAAAATATAGAAATAGCTAAACAATAACAAATAGAACTGTGAAATTTATGATATAAATAACCAAAACATGCAAATATGAAACAAAAATCCCTAGGGTTGATACGCAGTTTGCTAAACATATTTTGTGACTTTTTCTCTTCATTTTTTTTCTTCTACAGAAAGTGATCTTTATGGCGACATGCCCACCACTGTAAAATGTCATTTTCTCTTTATCTTGTTCCTTTTGTTGTAGAATCTGTGGATTTGTGAAATAATTCAACTAAACTTGTGAATTACATATCTAAACTCCATATCAAATTTTCCAGGATTCAAAGTTATTTGTATTTTCAGTCGCTTTTTCTCCAGGCTTTCATGCACTTGCAAAGCAATATAATTAAAGACTACCCTTAAAAAAAATATATAAAAAGAAAATTGGAAAATTGTTTCATAATTCAATGGAATCATTTATTCCTCACAGGTATCATTTTTTTTTAATTGAACAAACGTTAATTAATAGCATCGTCATTTTAACAATGCGACTGTTATTGTAAGGGAAGGAAGGATGTTTCAAACTGGATGTCATCTGCTACCATCAACCAATGAATAAGTTTGACCTACAGTATGTTGTCATCAATCATCAAAGGTCATAACCTAATGCTACCACTGTGGCTGCATAACACTAAATCTGACATTAACACCAAGCAGGGATGTGCTCACACTGGGCGGCACCGGGTGGCTGCGCCCAGCAGTTCTGAATGCACAAACAGTATTTTAAACATTTCCGCCCGACACTTTTTTGATGAAAATTTAATAAATTTTACCATAACCAAAATCTGGGAGAGTACATGGCACAGAATAGCAAAAAATAGCACCAACTAAGCATACTTCATGTGCAAAATTTGTCAGTGGGGAAGGGGGTACCCCACCCATGAGATCCCTCACCCAGGGTGTGGATCACACTACCGCACAATCTGCCCGGCACTCAAATTTTCCTGAGCACATCCCTGACCAAGGATATATAAACATCAGACTCCATGCGGTTCACACTGTCAATTTAAGTTTTACAACCAGCCGACAGTATAAAGAGACCCTCCCCCCTCCCCGCCATCTGGGATTAAACTTACTGCAAGTCTTTTTTCTGTGTTGACCTCCACCATTCCTCTCAGCAGATTCTGACAGTCTGGGGGCACAAAGTGAGGAATGTGAAATACTCCCTTCTTGACTTTCTCTAGTAGATTCCTGAGGTTGTCGTCATCGAAGGGGAGTGCACCCTGTCGCGAGAGGGACGAAAGAGGAACGTCAAATTATTTCAAATTTCTGTCTGCCTAGCTCTCAAGAGAGGATTGCAAGATTAACAATCAAACAATTGACAATAATTGTCATTTATAGTGAAATAATTGAAGAATACGGTTCCCATCAAAAATAGTCCAAAATGGTTCACTTCAATAATTAATTTGATCAGTAACCTTCCCAAGCTAGGTTAATGACCAGATAATACCATATCTGGTACAATTGCAGAATATTAGAGAAAACCAGAGAAATAAGATATAACTCATAATTGACAAATAAGGAGTGATGTTTTAGAAAATATATTGGAATTATCGGTCCCCCTGGGACCTTCATCAGCAATTACTTTGCAGTCGAATGAAAAGTACAAAATGTAACACAATGAAAGTATGATGCTAGAAGGTCCCAGGGGGAGCAAAAATTCCAGTATATTTTCTAAAACATTACTCCTTATTTGTCAATTATGGATCATATCTTATTTCTCTGGTTTTCTCTAATATTTTCTTTTGTCGTAAACATGGATTTTACTTTGACTTCTAAATTTGTGCCCGGATGACAAAAAAAAAAAAAAAAAATAGTGTAACTGAAATAAGATGAAAAAAAATCATAAAATTACACTACATTAAATTATTCTCAGTAATAAGTGACTTAATTTGTGTTTTCATGCCTCAGTTCTGCATTGATCTCATAAATAATTAACTTAAGTTCATCCACAAAGAACAAGATGTTGGCTATAACAGTGGCTAAAAATTAACTCCAGACTGTTACTTAAATTACTATATGCAACATGTATGCTTTGATAAAAGAGAACACTTTGCTTGCATTGCAAGTCCTTTCGTTAACCACCCTTTGACCTCTGATATTCAAGACTATATTCACAGGGTGTACAACTAAAGCATTTTTCATTCAGGTGAGACTTTTATTGTGTTTCACGCAATTGCCTACAGCATAAATTGGTCAATTTTTAGAAAGTGTTTGAGAGTGACTGTGTTTGCTTTCCATTGTGATATTAATATGAAACACGGTGCCATTCTTTGGTAAACTGCTGGGACTGCTGCAGTGCTCAGACCTCCAATACAAACACAATGAAAGGAGAGACATTTGATGTGAACTAGCTGGCACTTGTGTGAAAATTACTGACAGCAACAATATGTAGCACTGTACTACATACAGTCAATTTAAAGGGTGTGGAGACTAGCGCAACAAGAAACGACTAATGCCGGTTATCTGACCTAGTTTCGAATGAGGTGTAACAGAAGTGTTAGACACCACCATCGATCCAGAAAATACACACACAGCTTAAAACTACCGTCTGTAATTAGACCCTAGTGTACATTCAGTACATACAGCTGCGGTCGATACCCACAGCACAGTATACAAACGATACAGCGATGGACATCTCAGGTCCAGCTAGAAGATAACAAGGTATCACGTTCATTACTGTACTGTCTGCATTTTGTAGTCACTTGCAAGCAACAGAAAGTTTACTTTTTCAGATGGCTGCATGCGGTTTGGGGCAAGTCTTCAATGCCTTTAGCTATCTGGTTTCAGCAAACGTTTAAATTTTCAAACTTGCATCATTGCATGACTCATAACACGTATACGGACTGTTTACTGTATGACTAAAATGATAAAATGGTGATAACTTTAACTTACTATCAAACTAAACATTCCCCAAAAACTACCTTCTGTAATTTTTTATTTATCCCACAAGAATTGGAATAAATATGATAGTAGCTTACAGTAAACCATGAAAATTTAGGCTTGGAATCTAGTTTATTTCATGAACAATGAAACATTTCAAAATCTACCAGGTGGGGAATAACTGGGAAGGTGGGAACTTGGGGGGTATGGTTTCATGAGAAGGAGAGGTTTTGACCAGAAGTAAACCGGTTGTAGAGGGCATACAGTGCTAAAAAGGCTATCATTTCACTCTAGGCACGGTAGAGCTAAAGTGCTAAGGTTGTGAGGAGACAGGTAAGCTTGTCGTTCATTAATTTAACAGAGATGTAACAGAGATGCAAGTTGGTATTTATAATAATAATAATAAATGAGACTTATATAGCGCCAATCAGTAAACAAAAGTTACTGCTCAAAGCGCTTTACAAAGAAAGTAGATTAATTTACAAAAGAACAAGTGAAAAAATGGGTCTTAAGTAGACTTTTGAAAGTAGAAAGTTTATAGCAAGTTCGAATGTGATCTGGTAACTTGTTCCAGAGATAAGACCCAGAGTATTGGAAGCTTCTGTAACCATAGTTCTTCAATCGTGGTTTTGGAACAGTTAAATACTGTTCCAAAACCATGAATTTAACTGTCTAACAGCAGCTATACAATAGACAAAATGCCCTGTGTATACAGTATATATACACAAATATTAACTCCTGACTTAGAATGCATGGTAATAACAAATAAGGCAATCAAGTGTTGACCTTTATCAACTTTAAAGCACGTAAGGGAGGGGGGGGGGTGAACAATGAATGTGGGAAATCAACATATCACATCCTCTTTTAAAATTTATTTTTGGAGTTTCGGCCTTCATTTATCTCCTAAATGGGTCACCAAATCCTTTTGATGGAAGTATTTTACTTCAACGCAGAACCTCTTCACTGACGGAGTTGTTAAAGGTCTTGTTAAAGGTCTTACTGACGACTTCAATATACAAATTGCTATTTTTATTCGGTTCTATTCTACTATATAGTGAGGTCTTTTCCTATGCAAAAATAACAGCATACTTCAAAGTAAAAAATGAACTGCTTTAATTAGAGAATGAGAAAGTAATAATCAATGGTAATATTTTCACGGTGGGGAAGAATAAATTGGTAAATTGCAGTAAGTGTCAAATTGTTGTCCATTGATAAAGACCTTGATATGATATGATACAATGTCAGGGGCTCTCTTAGTGTTCTCAATTCAAATAACAACACACAGGCTTCCCTATTTGGGAGCAAAATAATATGTTACTGTTTCTCTGTAACAGAGAAGCACTTTGTGCTCCCAGCATACCATAAATGAGTACAAGTCTGCGGTTGAATTGGATAACATTAAATTGCACAGCAGCCCTCCTAAAAACTGTTACTCATTAACGTAACCATCGTCATTGAGAATTGTCATTTTATAGACATGACCCAAATCAAATTACTGTAATTAATGATTAAATTTAATGATTAAATCCACACAACCTACTGATATCCACATTTTATGAAAGATCCTCACAAAACTTTAATAGACTGATTAGTTAAAGAAAGCATGAAACTGGATTCATGGCCCATATAGTAAATGACCCTCATTTTCAGTTTGCGAACATATTTGCTGATGTTCACCCGCCACACCTAGTGTATAATGCTGGGGTGGGCAACCTACATCCCGCGGGCCACATGCGGCCCGCCAGTGAATTTTTGGCGCCTGTGAGATGTCTCAAGAAAATGAGAAAAATCAATCTATTTTACATCATCACAAAAACAAGCTAGCTGCTTAGAATTTATTGGCACTAATGAGGCTGTCAGGTAGGCCTATTATCCCCATTAATTATCAATTGTACTGTATTGACATTATGTTTTTGTGAATTACAAATTAAGTACACGCACCTATTTCTTGAAAGTCCTCGGAATCAAAGGTTTAAAATCAACTGCAGGTCCTTGGTTAGGTGCGGCCCAGTCAATTGTTCATTCCTTGTATCTGGCCCATTAATTCAAAAAAGTTGCCCACCCCAGGTATAATGGAATGACTTGCTGTCGGTGATGACACAGAGAGATTATTGCTAGCGCAGATGGTGTGTCTCTCTTGAACGTACGCAGCTCCGATGTTACTCAAGTTACAAGGCCTGTTTCGTTCACTACTCGTTGCCCGACCCTCACTCTTGAAACAAACTTTAAATTAGTGAATGTCAACTTACAGATATGCATACAGATCTCACCCTGGCCCTCTCATATTTAGTTAAACAGCCACTCACCACAAGTAATGCGTAAAGGATGACTCCAGCGCTCCAAACATCTGCTTTTCTTCCATCGTACTTCTCCCCCTGATGAAGATCGAAAATATGGAACTTAAGCGGTCGTAATAACTCTAAAACATAACATCAAATTAAAACTTTACAAAACTCTGTCATTTTCTGAGAAATCCAATGTCAAAACAGCTTCTAGCAACAAAAACAAGAAAATGAACTACCAAAGGCTCGAAATATAAGTGTTAAACTAAACTTCTTTGTTTCTGAGGTAATTTGAGCCTAATTGAGAGAACCAGGGAGTCCTTCACTACACAGACTTACTTAAAATTCATTATTTACATTTTGCTGATTCTCTGAACAGCTATTTATTAAGTGCTAGGTCCTACAGTAGGTAGATATATTACCATATACATAACATTTTAAAGTCACACACCTTAACTTGGAACTGGCCCACCCCAAATGCTAGGTTACATCTTTCAACATACTACAACTACACACTCTATACCCTGTGGACAATTGCAAGGGTACTAACAACATTTGTCTTTTTTAAGTCCACCACACCCAACTTCACAAGAACCTGAGCTAGCTCAGATGTGTGTGACCGGGACACAATCGTAAAGGGTACCACAGCGTCTTCTCTGGAGGGGCCCAGTTCACTACACCTAATCCTTTGGTTTCTTTCATGTGTTGTGATGGTACCACAGTTTTCTCTTTATGGCCATTGTACACCATAATCCCTACATAACCCTACCCTGTGGTTGTACAATCGTAAAGGGTACCACAGCGTCTTCTCTGGAGGGGCCCAGTTTCACTACACCTTACCCATTGGTTTCTTTCATGTGTTGTGATGGTACCACAGTTTCTCTTTATTGCTTTGGTACACCATAATCCCTACATAACCCTACCCTGTGGTTGTACAATCGTAAAGGTACCACATCGTCTTCTCTGGGGGGGCCTAGTTCCCTACACCTTACCCATTGGTTTCTTTCATGTGTTGTGATGGTACCACAGTTTCTCTTTATTGCCATGGTACACCATAATCCCTGCATAACCCTACCCTGTGGTTGTACAATCGTAAATGGTACCACATCCTCTTCTCTGGAGGGGCCTAGTTCCCTACACCTTACCCATTGGTTTCTTTCATGTGTTGTGATGGTACCACAGTTTCTCTTTATTGCCATGGTACACCATAAACCCTACATAACCCTACCCTGTGGTTGTACAATCGTAAAGGGTGCCACAGCGTCTTCTCTGGAGGGGCCCAGTTCACTACACCTTACCCTTTGGTTTCTTTCATGTGTTGTGATGGAACCACAGTTTCTCTTTATTGCTTTGGTACACCATAATCCCTACATAACCCTACCCTGTGGTTGTACAATCGTAAAGGTACCACATCGTCTTCTCTGGGGGGGCCTAGTTCCCTACACCTTACCCATTGGTTTCTTTCATGTGTTGTGATGGTACCACAGTTTCTCTTTATTGCCATGGTACACCATAATCCCTGCATAACCCTACCCTGTGGTTGTACAATCGTAAATGGTACCACATCCTCTTCTCTGGAGGGGCCTAGTTCCCTACACCTTACCCATTGGTTTCTTTCATGTGTTGTGATGGTACCACAGTTTCTCTTTATTGCCATGGTACACCATAAACCCTACATAACCCTACCCTGTGGTTGTAAAATGGTAAAGGGTGCCACAGCGTCTTCTCTGGAGGGGCCCAGTTCACTACACCTTACCCTTTGGTTTCTTTCATGTGTTGTGATGGAACCAGTTTCTCTTTATTGCCATGGTACACCATAATCCCTGCATATCCCTACCCTGTGGTTGTACAATCGTAAATGGTACCACATCGTCTTCTCTGGAGGGGCCTAATTCCCTACACCTTACCCATTGGTTTCTTTCATGTGTTGTGATGGTACCACAGTTTCTCTTTATTGCCACGGTACACCATAATCCCTACATAACCCTAACCCTGTGGTTGTAAAATCGTAAATGGTGCCACAGCGTCTTCTCTGGAGGGGCCCAGTTCACTACACCTTACCCTTTGGTTTCTTTCATGTGTTGTGATGGAACCACAGTTTCTCTTTATTGCCATGGTACACCATAATCCCTACATAACCCTACCCTGTGTTTGTTTACACGTATGTATAGCCACAGGACAAACATGGGGCCGGTATCACAGTTTGCCCCCTTTGGCCTACTAAACCATTCATCACCCTATACGTAGTTGGTTACATGTGTGCAACTGCAGGACCATCATGCGTCTGTAATTAACCATAATTATTGCCTCATCATGGTCCCTTTTATACTACACCGTACTTTAGCCCTACGTGCCAAGTACTTACACGTATAACTTCAGGACAGGCGTAGTGAGGAGAACCACAGCTGGTCTCTAGTAGAGACTGCTCTAGCTGTAAGGAAGCCATACCAAAATCAGCCACTCGGATATTATTTCGATCGTCAAGAAGCAAGTTCTCTGGCTTTAAATCCCGATGGCTGTTGACAAATGAAGTTTTATTATTCTTTGAATTAGTTTACTATAAATATAAACACACACCTAACCAGTAGATATGTACAGGAACTTGATGTAGTAGGTCACATGATAACTGTAAAAGATTTTGATTTGCATCATGAATATTCATAAATTCACACCAAAACACTCACCATACAGAGTGACTGTGACAAAACTCTATAGCAGAAATAATTTGTCTGAAGAACTTCCTGGCTTCTCGTGGAGTTAGTCTGCCCTTCCTCACCAGATAGTCAAATAGCTCTCCTCCAGAAACATGCTCTAGTATCAGATACCTGAAAAAACAACAACAAAAAACAAGTAAAACAACCATAATCTTCAAAAATTGCCTGGTTTAGGAGTCTATGAGCCCTCATACTTACCTCCTATTTACTTATGTATTTCCCTTAATATTAGCTCAATTAAGGCATTTCATTCTGCACTTGGATACCTGTACAAAACCATTATTGTAATAGAAGCTTCAATTATCTGTGCCATAAAATTAGAAATTAATGTTATAGGCCTAATAAATTCATAAATTAGTAATCAATTAGAAAACGAAAAACGTGCTCTTTGAATTAACCATGTTTGTGGCACTTATTTGCTTACAAGAAGTACTTAGAAACTCATTCGATTATACTTTTAAATACATGTTACAAAACATTCTCAATCGCACATTACTCTCAGCCACAAACACCACAATTAAACATAATTTGCTGATTAATTTTCCATGATTTAGTGACAGTAATTTGTCTGTATAACAAAAACAGTCAACAATCAATGGTTTAAAACAAGCTGAGCATTAAAAGAATCAAAACCAAACATGATTGATATCAGCCTGTACTGTATACTTACAAGTACTTTTTATTTTCATAAACATCAAACAAACCCAAGACGTGAGGATGCTCAATTAATTTCATGATAGCAATTTCTCTTTCCACCTGGAAAAAAAGAACAAACACAGTCATTCATGTTTTTTCTTTTTGTTAGAGAATGAAGAGCATGTTGTGATGGACAGACTTAATTATAACATTCTTCAATGTTTCAAGAAAACGGCAGTGAAAAAATTAGTTAAATCCCATCCAACTGGCACCAAACATTTTCTAATGATCTCTATTTATATCCTCTCCCACATTAACCCCCCCCCCCCAAGAGATCAATGTATCAACAAATTTGGTCTTTTTCAAACAGCTCAAATTCACTGACTTCCTTCCCACTTACAGGCACATCTTGTCTGAAACACACTCCCACATCCCGGGACTTCTGATTCAACATGTGAGAATGTTAAATTACTTCATGATAACATTTTCTACAGTATTGTTCAAGTTGAAGAAAGAAACCCAACTCAATGTAGCTTAAATACCAAGTAAAAACAATGCTACTGTGTATGCATAATTAAGTGTAGGTTTTCATAAACAGCAACAATCAGTGTTTTAATTGAATTAACACATGAGCATTAATTTACAATATTAGAGCAGTATCTTCTTCCTTCTCACCAGTCTGTCAGATTAAACCTCCACAAAACACGCTCTTTTACCCAATCCTCCCACCCCCCCCCCCGGGCCACTCATCAGCCTCACATCTACCATCTCTCCCTGCCCCCTCACCCCTCAATATTTCTAAGTCTACTTTGCTGTGAATTTAGAAAAATTTAGAAAAATGTGGCCTTGAACAGTTGAACTATGACTTTTGTCTCCATCCAACCCATACAACTCCACCCCATCCGCCCCCATCCGCCCCCCCATCCGCCCCCCATCCGCCCCCATCCGCCCCCATCCCCCCATCCGCCCCCCCACCTGTACATCTATATTCTGTGTTTCTATAACCATTCTATTCTTATACTACAAATTGTTGTCTCCACCACGACCCAAACTTCCCCAACCCACTTATTCTCCTTATAACCTTTCAGTTGGCACGTACCTTAGAGGTACATCCTGTACTGTAACACCTAATTAATACATGTCTCCCTACTGAATATATATATAGCATGCTGTCTCTTTTAAATAACACTTGTCTACAGCTATCTTCTTCCTGCCATTTTCTGACTACAGTACTTATCTGTCTGCAGTGCATGTACTGTGCAGTATGGTGTTTTAGTCATGCATTTCCAATTATCTCCCTCATTGCTTGATGTCCTTGTGACTTATAATCACTTAATCTTGATTTGAATAATTAAACAAAACATCCTTAAATTAATTGCGTTCAACAGTTAAGCACTTTAAGTTATAAAGCTCACATACAGTTTAACTATTAACATTATATACATTACATATATATATAGATACTATATTAATAATAGTAATACATCATTAATTACTGTACCAAAGTGACCTTTGACCTCTGGCAGCATACCTTCACATCATTCCAAATGTTTAACTGATTTTGGTATACAGGCAGTAATCTTACTGCGTACAGCCAAATTGAGGACTAAATATTATGATAAGTTCACCTTCATGAGTACTGATTCGCTGAGTTTTTCTTTATTGACGATCTTGATGGCAACTTTCCTTCCTGTGATGCAATGAACGCCAAGCTTCACCAACCCTGAAAGAACAAGACGAATATATACCTTTAAACTTCTAGATATTAAAGTTACAAGTGTCTTTAACAATGAAAGTACTTTGCCTTCATTCTTTTAACTGACAGTGTCATTTTATTTGAAACTCCTTTGTACAGATGCCATTTTCAAAAAAGGACTGAACTTCAAATTCATTAATATTAATAACATACCATTTAGAAAGAAAGGAGAATGTATTAATCAGGCATCACTATAGAGTCCCTGCAAACAGGATGCAGCTGACCAGTGGAGGATGGGGGCATGCAGTACCCCATAACAATTTTCAAAACAAATGATTTCTGTACTGCGATGCCCTCATTCCCGCACCCTTCCCCTCCCACAAATAAAAAGAAAAACTTCCCAGCAGTAATTTTCATGCATTCATGTTACTGTCAGAGGCAATTCGACCAGCACTGAAAATTGTTTTGACTTCTCTCATCCCTTCCCCTCCCCCTCCCCCTCCCCCACCCCTGTGAGTTAGCAAACCCTTGATATGCTTAATTTGGTCTTATCAATCGCAGACTAAGAGGAATATAGTAGTAGTAGTAAATTGAGTCTTGTCTATCTGACATGCTCAGTGATTAACCTCCGCCACGTATCACGATCTTTGCAAGGTTTATTGCTTCCTCGAAATTGTTAATGTTAACGTCCTTAAATTGTGACTTTATTTTTCCAAGCAAGGTAGTCACAGGCCTTCCTACTGGCTTAGCTGTATATCACAATGCTTCTCTTAAAGCAACCTTTGCTGGAGCGTCCTCCTGGAGTCTTGCTACATGACCGAAAAATCTCAATCTTCTATGTGCGACTATGGAATATGCACAACCAAAATTGCAAAGTTAACCTATTTATGATTTTCTGTAAAGAATTAAGTTTAATTTTACTTGTAAGTTCTTGTCAATTCATTTCTGGCATTTACATATATATTTTTGACTCAAGGTATAACCAAGCACGCAATCCTACATGTATGTACTTGTACAGCTGAAGGGTTAGAATTGAATAAATACATTTGTACTTGGACTGTGAAAAACCGTGACATGACAGGTTCAAATGTGACATATTATTGTGTAAATGTGTGATGTACAGCTTATGCAAGGTCTGTCCATACATGAAACCATGTAAAGACCATACACAACAGTACAAGTGTCAAGTGTGCTGTAGTGTGTTCAATTAGCTTCAGTAAAAATAGTGAAACAGCTACATAAATTACATTGTTATGAATACTAATTCACAATCTTTACTGCGAGTTCTTTTCTATATCTTGAACGTTTGAGTGATGTATAACTAATGCACGGTCTGCCGATGCATGAAACCATGTAAAGACCATACACTACAGTACAAGTGTCAAGCGTACTGTATAGTGTGTTCAATTAGCTTCAGTAAAAATTGTGAAAATGCTACATAAATTACATTGTTATGAATACTAATTCACAATCTTTACTGCGAGTTCTTTTCTATATCTTGAACGTTTGAGTGATGTACAACTAATGCACAGTCTGCCGATGCATGAAACCATGTAAAGACCATACATTACAGTACAAGTGTCAAGTGTGCTGTAGTGTGTTCAATTAGCTTCAGTAAAAATTGTGAAACAGCTACATACATTACATTGTTATGAATACTTCACAATCTTTACAGCGAGTTCTTTTCTATTTTTAGCTTGAATGTTCACATTTAAAAAACTTAGATAGTACTTACGAACCAGCTGCAGGGTTAATTTGGAGGTGACTTTTTGTAACCAAGGTTCTATACACCCGGTACCCAATGTGTTTAATATGTAAATCAAGTCAGGGTATGTTGTTAATTTGAATAAATTGAACACTTGCAAAAGCAGACTGTTTCAATATTTGGAAATTTTCAATGAAAGGGGTATATAGTGCAGACAGTATTGCATTAATTCCTGACCAAAGAGAACCATAAAATAAAAAATAAAATAAAAAAAAAACCATTGCATAGTTGTTTAACAGTTAAGTTCTAGATAAGTTCAATATAAATCAAACCAACATAATTTTTTTAATGCACCTCTGATGTTTTTTTTTTACATTCCGAATTAAAACTCATCATTTGTGGTGAATCAAAACAAAGTTCAAATCTACAAACTACATACCTTGAAGACTGTTCTCTTTAACGATATATTCTATACAGTGTGGTACTGTTATTTGTCTTATATTTCTAAGGACCTTAGAATATTCTTTGACACAGTTCTAGGCCTAAGTTTCCTGAGATTCCACATCTACTGTAAATAGTCATTAATGTACTTTATAATGTCAGTTCAAAACATAAGAGAGTTCTCCTGTTTTTTCTTATTTTTATCTTCTTGACATTTAATGTACAGGTCCCAGCTAGAACTGGTAGTCATATATGCAGTAATTACTTTACTGTACTGTGCAGTACTGTACATACACAGGGAATAATTAATGCAGTATTTATGCAATGTACATTATTGCATAGCAAAATGCATATACTGTAAAATGGGCAAATTTCAAATTTATACAAGTGCAAAGATGTACATAGCATATGTTTACATAGTTAACGATGTAGTATTTTACAAGTGACCAAATTGAGACAAAACTGCGACACAAAAAAAAAATAAAAAAATTTGAACAGTAAAGTACTCCAGGGCTGTTAATAAAGTCCATACTGTAGTACATGTATACAATACTTCTAAGTTAAGTTGCATAATACTGACAACAATTTTATTGTAGGTTTATAGTATATCATCAATGTGCATTAACAGTGATTCCACCATGTATTTTACATATATGATCTTCACAAAGTCTGCAAAATCTACTAGGTTTGCTCGATAAATTTAGCAATCATGTCAATTTTAGGACAATATATTTAATATGAAGTCTGATCCGACATACTAGCCACTGAAATAGTATTTAAATGTATGTGTTCACAGCTCACATAAATGCCAGCTTTATTTTTAGACTCTCACTGCAATTTTAACAAAGGGACTTTTTACAGTATTTATTTCTTTTTCAAAATTTACAGGCCAAATATTGCTTGACTGTACAATAACAATGTAGTTACTGCATGTACAATTGAAGGAAAACACCCATGGATTCATTTACCTTATGCACTGTATTATTGTATAAGAATATAAAGCACTTTTGAATGTTAACTTTGTTACTGTAAGTGCACATTTAATTGTTTCCATGGCAACCTTTACAATTTCATGCCTTATAAACAACTGAAAATGTCAATGTAGAGACTCGTTCAAATCGTCATGAACGCTAGCTACGTATGTGAAAAGAATATTAAAAAAAACTCAGAGTATGAATACAGAACGATAAAGATTGTGGCTTAAATTCCTGTGTCACGGTAAATTGTGTATAAATTTCAAGATTTCACTCAATTTACGTAGCTGCAAAGAAGAAGCAGAAGAAGACATCCTGTGCCGGGGAAACACACGCAAGCACATGTTCAAAATGTCAAGGAATTGTCACTGTAGAGCAAGAGGACTCGTACATAGAACGACTATAATTATGAAAACAAATTCTATTGATTAACATACTTTCAATTTAGATGACAAGGTCATATTTTTAATAAATTGAAAATTAATCCACAATATTTTGGAATGTTATTGTCAGTCGAGTTCAAAGACATTCAGAGTATGTACAGTGTACACACTATAATGTGTAAGTATATACACACTGTACTGGTATTCACACTGTATAGTACTATAACAGTAGCAGCTTGGATACACTGAGGTACAATATATGTTCTGTAAGCATATAAACTTAAAGGATTGGTTCAGTTGCCATACATGTTTATGTTATATGAAAGAGGACAATATTTACACAATGGTGAAAAAAACTCTTCAAATATCTTTTTCGGTTAAAGAGATATTCAAGTGTAAAGTTTTATCAGATTGTGTAGAAACTGCTGAAATCTGACTAGCTGTGATGTCACATCCTCACATTCCTGAAAAGTCTTTGTTTTTTGCTCTAAATATTTTGTGAGATTTCATGACTTTCAACCAAAAGATATGTCAGGAGATCTCATATTTGTCAAAGGAAGTATTTGAGATTAAACATCTGAAGAATTTTTGATTATATTATTTTCAAATGTGTTAAAAAATGTAAATAATTTTTAAAGAAATATATTCACATATGTTAAGGAAGTGAGGATGTGACATCACACCCTCACAGTAAGTCTTTCTACACCAGTCGTTTTCAAAGAAATTTTGATATCTTCAAAGTGTCATATATCTCCTTAACAGAGCATGCTATCATGGTAGTTTCTTTACTGTTCTTTTTGTCGTTTTGTGCTCTTTCATACAAAATAGACATGTCAAACACCTGAACCAATCCTTTAAACTGAACTTATAGAAAGGGATGCTTGGATTTCAGTTTTATGCATATATCACAAAAGTGCCATTTTATTTGAAGGGAAGTATTTAGGTGAAAAAAAAAAGCATTTCTTTAAGTAATTATATACAACTACAAAACACAATGAAAATTGCCTCGCTCACAGTTAATATGAGTGTCCATGCATACATTCACACAGTTACAGACAGCTCTCACAAAATTATGAATTTAGGCCTAATCTACAAATTACAGTATATTTATCAACTTTCTGTAAGTTTGACATGTTCAAAAAATTTCCATTCTGAAAATATATTTTGATCCAAAGCAATATAATTATTCAAAGCTTCTAGCATAATGCTGTCGATAATTTTAAAACGACAGCTGCAGTCTGTTAACAAGGTCAAAACTTCTCAAATTGTAAATGTCTTTAATTTGGACGTTACAGAAACGTTCTTTGTAATAAACTGTACTAATTTATTGCTTAAATCACTACCATGTACCATTTCAGTGCCTCCCTGTTTACAATTTTTTTTTTAACCCAATAACCACACTCCCAACTAAGCATTAATTAATTTACCTGAATTTTACCACTTAGACCGTACAAAGATAGTAGTACTTACACAAACACATGTTCAACCTTGCAAAGCTTTAGTAGAATTAATTACCATTTTACTTTTTTTTTTTCTCCCTTCCCTTTCTTCCTTAGGCCATCTTTTTGGTGGGTAATATAGATTGTATATTTGTCATTATTAAAACCCATCTACAAGGGCTGACTTTGCAGTTCAGATAAATTGCAAGGCATATCATTCAATATAAGTGGGATGCAGTATACAGTACAGTAGGTATCTGGCGGTATGGAGAACTGTGAGAGGCAGTGAACAGTTGGCATCTTAGATCGAGATCAATAATAGGTGATGCCGTTAGAGAGGATGTTTTAACTCTCTCTCTCTCCTGTCAGTCAGTTTTGATGGATACAACAACTGTTATGTGGATATATCCTTTGTGCACTAAGATCTAACACTAACTGGAGTGTGTATATATACTGTGTCCTAAGGGCAAATAACATTTATAATGTGAACAGTATGTGACACAGGAGGGATTAAATGAATCGTGATGGTTTCATCTTTGCAGGGAATTTAGTGTCAGCGTTAACATTTCTCTGATCTCCATGTGGAAGACATTTCTCTACTCATGTGGCAGTGAAATTCAAGGAATATACTTACAGTAGTACTGTATGGCAGCACTAATTACTGTAGTACTGTACATAGTAGACCGATGTTATAATAGTACAGGCTGTGTGTGGAGAACATTAGATACTGTACCTTAATAAATGATGAGTCATCACTGTTATATATGTACCCTAGCACCAAACCATATACCATTCTACACCCTATACTGTACTATATACCAGAGTAATAAACATGTATCATTCTACACCACATCCTACTATATACGCTAATACCAAACCATATGATTCTACACCACACCCTACTGTCTTATATACCCTAGTAACACACCATGCCACTCTATACCACCCCTACTGTACTATATACCCTAGTACCAGAAGATACCATTCTACAGCACACCATACTGTACTGTATACCCTAGTACCAAAATGTACCATTCGATACCACACCCTACTGTCTTATATACCCTAGTAACACACCATGCTACTCTATACCACCCCGTACTGTACTATATACCCTAGTACCAGAAGTTACCATCCTACAGCATACCCTACTGTACTGTATACCCTAGTACCAGAATGTACCATTCGATACCACACCTAGCTACTGTACTATACCCTATTATACAACACCTAATTATATTCCGGCCATTTGATTGGTCAATTGCTCGTCGATTGCATGCAAAATCCGCTCTATTGCACTCTATGGAATAGAACCATGGGTTATACTTTTTTGGTAGCACTTTTTTCAATGGTAAGAGAGCAGAGAAACCTGTCTGTTCAAAACAATCTGTTGCATGAGTGCATTTTACATCCAATTATATCCAAATTTGAAGGTGTTGTATAAAACAAATAATGAATGGTTTCCATTCGTGCAATAGTGCAAATATTTCATGAGTTGAAAGATGTAATTTGTTCCATTCAACTCGGCTGCGCCTCGTTGAATGGAACATTCCATCTTTCAACTCATGAAATATTTGCACTACTGCACTCATAACCATTCATTATGTGTATACCATTCTGTACCATGCCATACCATACTGTACCACAGCATACTGTATACAAAACAGTGTTAAAGACAACAACAGTTTCAACAGTAAAGTTAGAACTAAGGAACGTTACAGCTCATAAACCAGCTTGTTCTACAGCTCTCTATCCAGCTGCACCCACATAGACCATGTGAATTGTTTCCCTCTTACAGTACTGTACATGACACAGCTGCTGACAAGGTACCCTATGAATTATGAATGAGGTTTTCAGTTCAAACAAGATTGTAGCACATTCTTGTCAAAAGGGATGTTAATTAAATACTTTTACATGCATTAATTAATTATGTAGCACAAAGCTGATGATTCTGTTCATAAATTCAATTAAACAATTAAACAAACTATAGTAGTACTGTACATACTGTGCAATGTTCCACTAGTGGGGAGTTTCAGCCTTTCTACCAAGGATGCTGGGCGACATCATAATCAGTCCTAAGAGAGCTGTAGATATGGCTCTGGGTCCTTATATAAACAATCTAGTCTGTTTACAGATCTCCAAAGATACCTCAATGTGCTAGTTGTGAAAAAATGTTTAAAATGATCTCATCTTCAATAATTACGAAAAGAATCGCAGACAGTATAAGTCCATTCGTGGCAAGCCTTATCTTAGGACCCTTCTCTTGAATAGTATCTTTCTCTTGGTCTCACAGATGTAGCTTGCAAAATTGTGTCATTTCCTTCCATTTCAATAAATAAACAGACCTGTGTTTTCAGATGTTTCCTCCGTGGAATTGCAAATTGTGGATGATACAAGTATAGGACTGCATTAAAATCTTGATCGAGCCGTATGTGTAGGCTATTAGATTTACATTTGTGTAATGAACATGCTGACATGAGAGGTCGCAGTGAGCTTACAGTAAATCGATTGCGCCATAAGGGCAACAGAAAATTAATTTCTTTCTTTCGATTGCGACGGCTTTTCTCCATTGAACCCACCTGGTCAGAGTGCACTTAGAATAAGAAACATCGAATCTACTTCTGAAGTTTGTTTTCCAAAATTCAACAGCAAACAGGTTTTGAGACTTATATTTGACATTATATGTACAATATAGTAATATATGGTAATACAGCAGCCTGTTTTGAAGATTTGAACATTTTGTGCCTGAAGTTCATATGCTTTTATTAACTGAACACTCTAACTGTAGATTGCAATTACTGTATCTGTCACACTAAAAATAGTCCAGGGATGTGCCCACGCTGGGCGGCACTAGGCGGTCCCGCCCAGCACTAAAATTTACCACCCAGCACTGTCTTAAAAGTTGTGAATCCCGCCCAGCACTATTTTCATCTAAAATCCCGACATTCCTAACAATATATTCAACATAAATTGGGCCTAGCCTATGCCAAAAATCATACAGACTAATAGTGCATCAGTTACGCATGCGAGAAACATTACTTACGGCTCTCAATCGGTCCCTTGTAAAATCTCTTTGAAACAAACTAATAACTTTTACCAGGTACGTAACATATTTCACTAAAAAAAAATTTAAAAATGTAAGTTGTTAGCAAAACTAGTATATACTAGTGTTTGTGCTTAAGAAGCTACACAAGTACTGTACCAGCATTTGGCATCTGAGCACCTTCAAACATTTCTCAAAGGGGAGGGGGACACCCCTCCCCATTAGACCCCTCCCCAGGACGGGGATCAATATGCCTGGCACTCAGGAAATCCTGGGTACATCCCTGTAGTATATGGACAGACTATTGCAGACCTATATACTTGCCAATTTCTCTGTTTCCAATAAGTGCCTTCTACAGGAAAAAGTGAAGTCCTTATTTATTCTGAAATTAGTCTGGGAATAATTATGTGTTCAATTTATTTTGGGGGCGGGGAAAAAAAAGCAAGTTTGAAGCTTCTGACCTTTGTCTCATGATTAGATACTACAATATGGTTCCTGTGAACAGTACAAAACTGCTATTTATAATGCATCTATGCACTTATATTAATATTTGACAATTTTTCGCATATCATTATTGTGATGCGATATATGCCAGATAATTTATTCCCTGTCACAAAGTTAATTTGCAGTGTTTTAATACTGTAGCTAGTACTGTAACTGATACATCTAAAAAAAAACAAAGAACTAATTAATATTACATAGTTTGGCATTAATATATACAGGTAGGCGATATATGACGAATAAATTATTCCCTGTCACAAAGTTAATTTGCAGTGTTCTAATACTAGCTAGTACTGTAACTGATAAAGATCTTAATCTTAAAGAAAACAATGAACTAATTAATATTACATAGTTTGGCATTAATATATACAGGTAGGTACAGATCCAATGTTTGGATGATATTCCTCATGTGTACTATACAAATTACCAAGAATGTACAGTATAGTGCTGCATGGTTGTAAACTGATGAATTTTTTCATTTTTTCGGGGTATGATTTCCAATACAAACCTAATGAATAAAGTAGATGACTGCATTTTTCTAATTCCAAGCTTGTTATATCGCATGGCATGATATTATTGATTTTTGTAATAAGCAACGTTCGTTGCTGCACAGCAAGATATCAAGTTCAACAATTTAGACTAATCAATAAAGCTACAGTAGAAATGTAAATGCATATGTATCTTACAACTATAGGCCGTAGAACTACGACTAATTAAACTTTCAGAATTCAGCACATGTGACATGTGAATTAAGCCACATTGCTAGGAACAGAATTCTATAGGTACACTACTCTCTTTTTGAGTGCATACATATATATTTGAACCTCTTCTGTCAGTAATATTTCATAATACCATGTGTTCAACAGCCCTGAGCAAAAGAAATGTTACAAAGTTTCTCCAGGGATGAACATTTCATCAGAGATAAAAGAAAACTCAGATTACACGAGTGGGTCGATTAAGCTTTCTTTACACACAAGTTTTGCTCAATTTAACCTGTGACCTGATTTACCATACAACCGTCCACGGGGGACAGCACAGCCAATGGGCTGGGTTCTAGAATACATCAATTTCCCTGGGGAGATTCACCAGATCTGGGGCGGGTCCCCCCCCCCCCGCCACCTCCACCTTTTGCCGACGTCAAGCTCTTCTCCTCCTTAGTAGTCTCCTGCTGTGCTTTTGCATTGTGGTGTGATGTGGTACTGTTTTGTGCAGTACTGTAGTACTGCAAGCTACAGTACTGTAAAATGACTGAAAGCCAACTTTATACTGTTCCAGAAATAATTTAAAACAGCTGATTGTTCATCAATTTTAATTCAAGATCTGATGAAAGTACAGTATGTATTTACTTTATGTGATCTGTCCATAGGCTGTGCCTACTCTATAGATCTATCTTTCAGTCTGTTTACTTATCTTCCTTACATACTATATAATATCTCCCCATGCTGCAGAAGCTGCACTCTGTGCACCTCGAATGGGGACACATCCCTACAGCTGTGCGTACACAAACTTGACCATACAGTATGTACAGTACAGTACAGTATATTGGTATATACAGTATTGAATACTGCACAGTTATGCATGGTAATAAGATATAATCTTGATTTCTAAAACACTATCTGTATCTGTGCAGTACAGTACAGTATATTGGTATATATACAGTATTGAATACTGCACAGTTATGCATGGTAATAAGATATAATCTTGATTTCTAAAACACTATCTGTATCTGTGCAGTACAGTACAGTATATTGGTATATATACAGTATTGAATACTGCACAGTTATGCATGGTAATAAGATATAATCTTGATTTCTAAAACACTATCTGTATCTGTGCAGTACAGTACAGTATATTGGTATATATACAGTATTGAATACTGCACAGTTAGCATGGTAATAAGATATAATCTTGATTTCTAAAACACTATCTGTATCTGTGCAGTACAGTACAGTATATTGGTATATATACAGTATTGAATACTGCACAGTTATGTATGGTAATAAGATATAATCTTGATTTCTAAAACACTATCTGTATTTGTGCAGTACTGTACAGTATATTGGTATATATACAGTATTGAATACTGCACAGTTATGTATGGTAATAAGATATAATCTTGATTTCTAAAACACTATCTGTATCTGTGCAGTACAGTACAGTATATTGGTATATATACAGTATTGAATACTGCACAGTTATGTATGGTAATAAGATATAATCTTGATTTCTAAAACACTATCTGTATCTGTGCAGTACAGTACAGTATATATACAGTATTGAATACTGCACACAGTTAGCATGGTAATAAGATATAATCTTGATTTCTTAAACACTATCTGTATCTGTGCAGTACTGTACCTACATACAGTACTGTACAGCTAACACTTACAGTAGGTCTATATTCTTGGTATGAGTTATTTATATGAATCCAAGCATAACGTACATAAATGAATACACATATGCCAGAGCATACACACTATATACACTATACAAACGATCAAGATACATAATTGCGAGTTATAGGAAATCCAAGCAGTAGAGGAGGTTGCGATGTACATATCTCCGTACATACAAACAGGATTATGATAAACAATATATGCCTGGCAACCACAGTAATGTCAAGTACAGGAGTATCCAATTTCATAGTGCTTACTTTAGTAGATCAAAAACAGTCATGCAGACTCAATCAACAGTTCAAAGAACCTTATAAAAGGCAACAATGTTCCTTGTCTTCTAATATCAATACCAAGGGCCAGAACAAGTAATTAAGCCTTCACTTTGTTTCCGCCACTCATAGATTAGACTTGAGTATGGATTGGATGTGCAGTACTATGCACTGCAGAAATGGATAGAATACTGTACATTTAAATCAGGGAACAATTTATCCAGTATAGCATCGCAAAATGTTTTATTACAAAATGGTGAAGTAAATTAATGATACATATTTTACAAGTGTAAAGAAGTACTACATAGCAGTTTTCTAGGAACTAATCTCTCAATGAGAGATAAAAACTCAGAGCCCTCGAAATTGCTACACAAAAGTTGAACACTATTTATCTAAATTCCCTACAGTGTACTGCACATGCCATACAGTACCAACATGTGTACTGTACAGATCTATAGAATGTAGTTAAATTCTCTAGAACTGTATTATTTTGGTAGCAATTTTAATGCATTCACCGTTAGTTTTGAAAATATTATAGAGTTGATCAACCGATAACACAGGTGTTTCTTAGATCTTCTCACCATATGAATGTTATTTATTTTACAGTAAATATTATAATTGACTCCCATTTCACATAAAAAAAATTGTTATCACAGACAAACATCCATAATTAATATAAATTAATCCCATATAACACTCACGTCAAAAGTTCTAGCTTTATGAGTTTTTCTTCATTACAGTATTTCAATGGACAATTGACCGAGTTCAGGGATTTCAAACTGTATTATGTTACTGTGTGTGACTTTAATGCTTACATCACAAAGTGTTGTATGTCAGCGATCACTTTGCATCAGTTCAATGGGCAAATTTCACTGCATAAAATACAGCTGTAGAAGTAACGTGGAGATAAGAAAACCTCTTGAATCGACAATTCTCTTGCGCTTTTCCTTTTGTCCTTGACGAACATGTCTACGTATAAAGAAGGTACTACATATCGTCTGTACACGTGTACAGTAGATGGCCTTGCAGATTGCATAATATTTGCACTTGTTTTTTTTTAAACATTTTTGTATTTCCTGTTTTGTAACTAAACATTAATGTTGCGCAAGAAATTCACGGATATGGTATACATACTGTAGCTGCGGAATGGGGGAGGCTAAAAATTCAGAAAATCTGCAAATTCATGGAAAAACTCATCTTGGAAGAACCTGCAGTACTGTAACAATTTAGGATGCTGTATTTTTTGTAATAAATTTTATACGTAGGGTACTGGCCTCTTGTTTAAGGTTCTCGAGCTTTCTTTAATGTGCCTTTTATTTTAAATTTTAAATTAGTATCATGAAATATTCATCTCATTTAGATGATGTCAAATTTATTTTTTCTCTTCCCTAATGGAATTACTCAATAAAAGCACTCATCAGTTTCATAAGATATCTATATATATATATATATTTAGTTTAACTTTCCACTTTGTTTTTCAGAGAATATAACGGAAGAAGATGACAATCAGGTGGGGCTCTTCTGCTGTAATACAAATATATGACATTGACATTTTGAAGCTCTGTTCAATGATAAATGAACTGGATATTCTAACTAAACATGACTGCATGTCAACATATAGTCTGAGAATTATATATTAGAGTCTACTGTACATACATGATGTAAACGAATTATAATTTAAAAAAAAAAATAAAACTGTTAGCAAACTGTTTATCAACTAAAGAGCCTACAGGTGTAAGAGAATGTGTAAAAGTAAGTTGGCCTGACGTTTCAATCTTACTGTACATAGCAGGATCTTCTTCAAAGCTAAATGACAAGTAACAGTAACAGAAGGGACAAAAACATGCACAGAATACAGACAGGTTTAATGAGCATGGTGAACACAAAGAGATAGATGTAAGGGGATTAGTAGACAAGGGATGGAGAGAATTATAATTTGTAACAGATATGTCATATATGCACAAATCAACTACTGCACCTAACTATTTACAGTAGCTCTAAAACCTGAAAGGAAATATTTGCATTCCCTTTTTTATTTTTTTTCCAATTACACTTACCATGGATACATGAATAGTACAGATATGGAAATTATATACTGTGACACAAGATTTTACTTTAAATTACTGACCTAACAACTTTTATGGAGGAAATATAGTCCAAAGAACAGGTACCTACAGGCTACATTTTTTTAATTTTTTATCAAGATCAATAGGATAGACAGTTTGATCCAGAGGGGAATGTATTCATTCCCTTCTGGGGAATGTTCCCCTCTGGGGAACATGTTCCCCTCTGGGGAACATGTAAAACATTACACATGTGTTGGTCAGAATGGTGCAAATTTAGTTACAACTATACCGTAGGTTTACCACATTATAGGGTTGAAAAGTGAGATGCCATTTCCTGGGGGAGGGGTCTTAGTAAAAACCATAGAGCTACATTAACATTAACGTTATGTAGTACAGCTATTGTAGCTATATTTTGTATGCAGTCCACATCAAGGCTTTTCCCACCATACTGTAGCTTGTGACGCCTACTACAAGTACTGCATGCAGCAGCCATCAATCATGTTTGTGTGCTGATAACAAATGCTTCCATTACATGCATAATACTGCAGTGATATGCATAAAGTGTACTGTTTTAGTTTGCAAACCACAAGAATACTGTTGTGAACATCACAAAGAAATTTACAAAATTGGGACGCTAGAGTTTGTTGGCAGGATGAGACATTTTCACTTACAAAAACCGACAATTCGGATTATATAATCGTGATATATGGTAACCCTAACGTCTACAACCCTATTTGAATACCGCTTTCATTCGGTGTACATAGTTTCCTATATTTTATCTTCTACTGTACTGAAAAGAGCAGCATTTGTCTTATTTATGCACTCAACCTACTTAGGTAATTTTGACGTTACCTAATTCCCACTGGCAAAACCTCGCAAGTGGATCCACTCGATGCTAATACAATGAATTACAATTCACTGAAAATTCAAACGGCTAGGTATGCACTGCTAGCGTAATAAAGATCAGGAGGGGTGTTTTAACAAAAACAAACCACTTGATAACACTGATTATCAATATAACTTTGCTGTCAAACAGCTAGTACCGCACAGAATTACACCTCGAACACAAGTTGCTCCGCTCCTGCGAGGCTAAATTACTCAAACAGGGATCATGTAAATATTACCATTGACAACCGTGTAAACAGAATGATATATGGGGAAGACAGAACAAATGTAAATTACAAGTCAGATTCAGGAAATAGGCCATTAGTTGTTTCTGGCCAAGAATGGTTTTTAATTCATCATAAAAAAGACTACACTGAGCAGGAAGGAGTGCTAGCTGAGACAAAAACAAATTTCATTCTACTAAAGTAATTTGTGCATCACGTATAAAGCTATAAAATCAGCAGAGGAAATTAAAAGCACAACTCAAAGTCGGAATTATTGTTACCTTCTGTACTAGGAATTTCTGTTTCTTTCATTCTTCTTTTTTAAATTATAAAAGTGGGCATTGGGGTACGATACTGTAGTTATATATTTTATTGCTCAAAACTGTGACCTACATTTGATTAGAAGAATTTGAAGGGGAAGATAAATTATAATAAAAAACAAAATTGAACGAAAAAAAACCGATGTCATCATTTTTAGACTTGTATAATAAAATAACTCCAGAACACATCTAAAAAATTGTATGTTGTGTGTTTTTTAAAGTAATTCTAACAGTGTAGGCTTGAAATTAGTATTGCCGTAAAAGGAAGCGTCTGATGATTCTCATCAATTAAGATGTTAATTTACAGTGACTGTGGAATAGCAATGTATACTGCTGAGCTGTATGTTAGTTAATACAGTCATGTACATTGTACTCATCAGATTTATGTTATAAGTACTATATACATGAATGTTAGCACTGTGCATATAACTTAAGTACTGTACAATAGGGCTGTATCCAGTATTTTTCACAAGCTCCTGTATGTAATTATTGCAATATACTGTAGTGTTACAGTACTGTAGGTACAGCTGTACAGTACTATAACACTGCACACTGTAGATATATAGTACATATACTGTTAGTTTAGTTTAGTTTAGAGACCCAAGGATCAGGAAGCCTTACAGTAGCTTATAATTTGAGATCCTATCCGTGTAAGATCGTGGATCAACATTAGCTTATTTTAAGCCTTCTCTTTTCGATAAATGTTCAGAGGATAACCAGGCAGAGGTGTGAATTCGCTCCGATTCCTGCTCCCGGGACCCCCATTTAACGTCCCCATCTTACGGATGAGAGTGTATGCCCCAGCATGTGACCACTTTCTCAAATACTGAGGTACAGGCAGAGGCACCTCATTCGACATCACTGCAGTGCAGCCATGTAGAAACAAAGTTGTTTCAAAACCAAGTGAACGATGTTAGACATACATATTACAATATACACATAGCACTTTGGTATTATGCTTATTGCATGTTACTACATATATACTGTACACTTAATAGTACTGTTTATTGTATGATCCACTACAGTATGTATGGTACATGTGTACAATGTAATACTGTGTACAGGTATTTACGCCAGATAAATAATCTTAGATATGCTGACGACACTACCCTACTTGCAAGAACAGCAGCAGAGCTTCAAGACCTTATTGAAAGAGTCAAGCAATCCAGTGAGGAATACGGACTGTACCTCAATGTTAAGAAGACAAAGGTTATGATATGTGGAGGAAAGAATGACCATCATATTCAAGCTGATGGAGAGGATGTTGAAGTAGTCAACACTTTCAACTTCCTGGGCTCTCTGATTGTGGATGGTGGTGGATGCTCACAAGAAATACGACGGCGTCTCGCCATGGCTAGATCATCTGCTATAAACCTCACTGACATCTGGAAAGACAGAGGGATCTCAAGGAACACCAAGATCCATATAATGAATGCTTTGGTCTTTCCAATCGCTACATATGGGTCTGAGACGTGGGCTTTGGGAGCAGTAGACAGAAAGAAAATCCATGCTTTTGAAATGTGGTGTTGGAGGAGGATGCTGAGGATATCATGGAAGGAACGTAAGTCAAATGATTTTGTCAAGAACCAAATTGGAGCGAAGGTTACCTTATGTCAGAAGATAGATAAGAACAAGCTGCAGTATTTTGGACACATTTCTAGGAGAGAAGGTGACAACTTGGAGAAGATCATTACCCAAGGTCATGTTGAGGGTCAACGAAAACGTGGTAGGCCAAAAGTTCGATGGGCTGACGGGATAAAAGAGATCACCGGCATGAACATCTGCGCAGCTCACCGATTTGCCCAGGATAGAAGTGGTTGGAACGTCATCATCAATAGGGTCACAAAGGGTCAGTCATGACTCATAGGACAACGACGACGTACAGGTATTTACTTACAGTAATCAGTTAGAACCATGATGCAGCAAGTTAATATAAGCTTACTGCATCCATACTGTATTGTAATTTATATGGAGGCAGTACTGTTGTACAGTACGATTATAGTATTAGTATCGATGCAATTCAAGCAACCGTGTAGCTGCTTTACGATTCATAAAGAACTACAGATTGTGACACTTCAATGTCAAACTTTGACGCTAATGGCTTGTCAAATTATGTCAAGTGAAATGTTAGCATGACAAATTCCCAAAAAACAAATTCTTTGAGGTATGAATTGATGTTTCCGGAACATACCACATGTTTGACAATTATCAGACACATCCAAAGGTACAGTAAATACTGAGGAAGCTTACTGATGATAGATGTTGAGGCCAAACATTCTTTCTTCTTTTTTTGAGGTTTTCCTTTGCAGAGAACTGAATATATATACTGACATAGCAAATTTCAGTATTGTAGTATGGGACAATTCAGAAGTATCCAACCATCGCAGCATGCATTAAAATACCATACAGTAGGTGGGAGCTAGTAAAGGGGTAGTCTGGGACCTGGATGAGAAAAGATCGTGCAACTTTAGCCTGATCTACACATGTATGTATGATAATATCTATTAGATATAGTGTTGGTTGTAACTGATACTTTTCTAAGCCTACTGTATAGCTCAATGCATGTGCTACAGGTCTGTAACGCCGGTGCCTTTCAATCATAAGGTCCCGAGTTCGAGTCACTCCAAGATTAATGTATGTCGTCCAGTTACAGAGTCGTTGACAATTGACAATTCATAATCATGGACGTTAAATATGAATCTAAGAGTCTGACTTCGGTCAGCTTGCGGCTTTGATAAGCCAATGATGGCTTCTTCGCGAGTTCCTGCTTGCAGCAGGATCTAAAATACTGTACATACATAGATACACACTTACATACATACCTAGTATCACAGTAAATACTGTGCAAAGACATAATATACCAACTAACATGTATGTAAAATGTATTGCTGTACCATGCAGTACAGTCATTTTATTAGACAGTGTTGGGGGTTTTAATAGCCAATCAACTACATATTCTTTCAGTACCTGTGGAATGTCAAAATACAGTATCCCATTTATAGTGTACTCTCTTTAAATGTATAAAGACATGTATCCTAGTTTACATGTACATACAGACTAATGAGTTTCCATGTGCCATACATGTGCAGAATGAATGACATACAGTACTCTTGGAATCATTAACTACTGTATGACATCATCTACTTTTACACGAAGGCCATCAAAACAGTTGTTAATAAATACATAGGAAACAGAGCAAGATTAAAAGCCATTTAACGAATCCATCAGGATTTGAGATCAAGATTTGCGTGACGGATATTACAGTCAGTCGACATGAATCTATATTAAAACAGTAAATTTCTAAGGTTAACACTGCTATTATGAAGTTTAAGTATGGTGATGTTGCAGTTAATGTTAAATTATATTATAACTGATTAATCATAGTGGAAGTGCTCCAATGCGCAACAGCAGGATAGCATGTATACAGCATACGTACAGTAACTTCAACATTGCAACTTGCCAACTCAGCATTTAATTGTCCTGCAAGTTTTCATGAATAGCTTTTCTTTCTTTTCATTCACTCGGTTAGAAAGTAATATTTAAGTGAAAGCAACTCTGCAGTTCTTAATTGAATTATTTCTTACAAACTTTTAAACTATTGAATTGTTCTGTACAGATTGACTTTATATTGAAACCCAGTCACAGTGTACTGAACTGTAGTGACTAATTCAGGCTAAATTATCTCAGGGTCTGAAGAAGCATGTGTATTTTTAAGGGTTGCCTGTTAAACAATGAAGGCCATTATCTAGAGCTAGTAAATTGTGAAATCCTCAGAATATAATGTGGGTTACCAAACTATTTAAACATTTCTCCATAAGTTTGTTACATGCTAACTTACAAATTTATTGATGTTATACATAATCTGCTCTTTTTAGTTTTGGACAATGTTTATGTTCCAAGTTCAAATCAACTGACACTTAGCCTTCTGTACTGTACTGTACTACACTGTTCACAGTGTCATGTACTGCCCTGTATGTACTATTTAGCACATGTCTAAGTAAATCAAAAGACCCAGAGGACACCCACTGTACTGTAGGAATTGCACTAACAACATACCATAAAACTAATTTACTGTACTCTCCAACCTCTGAATAAAACAGATAAAATCACTAATTTTTATAGATCTCATCATGTTCAATTGCAGGTATATGCAGGAAATAATAATCCAACACACCAAAGGGGAATTATTAAAAGAGAAAAGCTAAACCTTTTCTCTATGAGGCCAAGTACAGTAGGACAGCTTTACAATGGTTCCAAGGCAACCAGAAATTATGTTCATTACAAATATATTGCTCATCCACACTGGATGCCTATTTAAGTAGCCCAACTGGCAAAGTTCTGTTGGCTCCCCACGGTGCATACATGTAACCATAACAGCATATGGATATCTTACGGAGCACTTGACAGGACTACACTGTTTTGTACAATGTGAAATGTTACATGCATCCAATTTGTTACTTTCTTGATGTGCTACTTGGCACTGTAATATTGAAGTATATGCCTGATAATACTATCAGTGTGCTACATTTCAGGATATTTGGGCATGGTTATATGATCACTCTGAAATATTGTATAAATATCACCTTCTGTAAGTCAGTTACTTACGGTCTACCGTAAAAATATAAAGACTACAAGTAAGCCCCTCTTGTTCATTTTTTTTAAATTGTCTTCTTAAGTTAATACTGTACAGTATGTAGAGCTGATCATTACATAAACTTCTCAGATGGCAAAGATAAGAAAAGATAAACTTTGTTAAACCCCACAAATGGTAACTGAATGCTCGCATAAAAACAGTATTTTACTAATACAAATATACTAAAAAGGACAAGAACAAAACATACAAAGCAGGACATATAAAAACAATGCACAGTGACAAATTAGCATTTAAATTTTAAATTATGAAGTTTTATACTAAAAGAAGCTTTGCATTTCAGTTGTAGTGTCATACATATCAGCAATCTTGAATGAAACTGAATGAAGCAGAACCTACACAGGAGAGTTAGTAACAAGTTAACAACCACCATACCAAGTCTAGTGGTTAAGTTTCAACACTCTGGAGGGAAGAATGACTAAAGTGTGTACTTTTCTCTAGTCATTCCTACCGTACTTCTTCCCTTTCTTCCCCTGCAGTTTGCATTGCCTTTGTTTTCTCTTATTAATTGTTGCTCTCCCTGGTGCTGCTCCTTACCTGTAGTTGATATGTCCTGTTCAATCAGTGGGTTTGCATATACAGATATACTGTACTGAACCTAACGAGTTATATACTCAAAAACTGTCTTGCTTTATCAATGGCATATATTTAATTTCATGTCAGAGGCTGTCATAAAATGAACAATGAACAACAGTGGAGCTTTATCTTTTCATTCAATATCCTTCAGTTTTTTTTTTTCATGGTAGAAGTTACATGCTGCCATTACTTCCAAACTTAAAGTTCAGTTTCTATAACAAATCTTGCAGAATACTTCAATGTACAATATATTTAATTGATAGAAAAAAATTGAAAAGTTTATGATGGCCCTTCCTGATGTCCTTTAATAGAATTGACCAGCCAAAAGCACCTCAAGCAACTGTACTGCTGTATAGCATTATTAAAGACTGATAAGAACAGTGCAGAACCTGTTCCCTATAAAAAGAAGTTTCACAGATTTCTGCATGGGTAACCAATTGGTGTTTATTTTATTGTAAGGTAAGCCCATGTAATATTATTATTATACGGTATGTGTGAGACATGTACATTCTCTATGTGCACCCACCTTGGTCACAAACTTTCTTGGTCAAGGTTTAAGGATTGTTCAGCATCAGCTACTGTATGCTTCATCTGTACTGCATCAGCATATATGTGCATATTTTACATGTTAATTGCAATTGTTATTGCTATTATTAGAGCTGTCAAAATGCACTTGCAATCAATGAGCTATCCATTGCGCAAGGTTTCAATACCTGTATCAGCACAAACACAGTACTCTAGCTTGAAAGGTTTGCATGTCCACCATCTCAACTCCACACGACTAGTGTGTAACTGTTACACACTTACTGACATAGTTCACAAGACTAGTGATATGGTATAAATTTCAAACTATCAAAGGCTCCACACTTTTTATACCATTTGCTATTCTAGCCCGATAAAATTGATTGAAAGTATACATTATGTTCATATCCAGTGTATACAGTATTGGCAAAACTTTTATTTCTGTACAGTACAGTACAAACAGTACCCAGGTGTATAAATTGAGGCCTGCGAGGTCAGTTCAACTTGTAAATAAACTTGCGTAGGCAGGTTTGTGGTTGTACCCTATGGAAAGTCTCATATGGGGCATGTTGAAGCTGTGCACACTGTAGTGCCCAGGAGCGACTGTTTGAATTGCACAATTGGGTGTGTGCGTGTGACAAGCTACCAATGACTATGCAGCCATGTTGTAAAAGTCATGTGAGAAGGCCTTTCCGCGTGGTACAAGACTGTAAACCTTGAAAGCTTAAACACGTACTGTACGCATCTATTTCATTCACTCAGTGTTAACTTACTTCAGTACAGTGTACTGTATTGCAACTAAATACCGGAACCTTACCTACAGTAGCAAGTAACAGATTCCCCTTGAAAGCAGGGGTTGAGGTAGAAATGGTACTGTAGATGTGGGTGTCCAAGTTTTTAAAGTGGGTGTCACACCTTTTGGGACGACATGATGCCAAAGACATCATTATGATCGCGATGCGATCGTCCCTCACGGTGGGAGTCAAGGGGCCCGCCATAGGTGGGGTTTAAGGGGGCAATGCCCCTTAGAAACTTTGCAATCTTGAGGTATCAAAGGGTAAAATGCAAGCATTAAGTTAGTCAATTTTCGAGATTTGATTGGTAGAATTAGGGAGAGTCGGGAAAAAAAACCCAAACAGTATTGACATCTTTGTCTCATTTTCAGTAACTTGTATATTTGCATACTCTGTACTGAAAACTTGAGTAAACTTTGGACAGCTTCATATATATTTTGCCAGCCCAACAGGGAAAAATAGGCCGTCATTTTGCAAAACCGGCTGTGCAAGAGAATCTTGGACGTCTGGCTGCCTTAACCCCTGCTTGAAAGCAAAACTTCAACTGAAATTGGTATTT
Source organism: Apostichopus japonicus (assembly GCF_037975245.1). Classification (NCBI taxonomy): domain Eukaryota; kingdom Metazoa; phylum Echinodermata; class Holothuroidea; order Aspidochirotida; family Stichopodidae; genus Apostichopus; species Apostichopus japonicus. The sequence goes on from NC_092567.1 coordinate 15,966,569, forward strand.
AGTCAAATTTAAGGAATTCATTGTTTCATACTCTCAACATATAAATTTTAACATTCTTGAAAGTTTTAACAAAGTCTGATGTGCACAAAATACAGTATAACACTGATCCCTTCATAGAAGTTAAATACCTGTAGTATTATACGATGAGTGCTCTGATTCTGATAATTCAGGGGAAAGTGTTCACATTTAGTACATACTGTAGCAGTCTTGAAAATGTTTCTCATGCAGTATTGAAAATTGTATGTTTTTTTTAATTTATTATGTTATTGAATACAGGTATTTGACCATTTACCAAAGAATGTTTCCCTGTCAAAAGATTGGAGCATCACATAAACCATTTCAGAAAGCTATGAATAACCTATTAATCAAATTTTGTCTCCTTTATTGGCTTCACAATCACCTAAAACAGTAGTCTGTGCAATTGAAATTCAACTGCAATAAAAGCGATTTCTCCAAAAATAATGCATTTCAATGTAAATTGAATATGAAAGTGACATACTCTTTCTGTATTATTTTCATATAAACTACTCTCTGTGCGCATGATTTCTATAACCTGTAAGGCTCTAAATACACTTAATTACAACAATGTACAAATTACTGTGCATGACCCAAAAGTGGGTCTTGAGAGATTTGGGGTGGGTACCGTAGCCAGAATTGTCCACACATCTCAAAGTCTATCTTGGCCTAAAGTTTTCATAGCTTGCTATTTGAACTTTAACATCAAATCCATCGTTCAAGCTACTGCAGCTTGCAAGTACCAATACCATGAGCATTGAGTCTGGGGGTGAGAATATGATGGATTGTAGGTCACTCCTCACATGTGGGAGATCCTTCATCATGGGTCTAAAAGTTTGAAGACCATGCACTGCCCCAGTACACAGTGAAGTCTATCACACGTACATGTGCCAAAGCTATTCTTCCATCTGTCCACTTGGAGGAGTGCACTGGGTACACAAAAGTAAAAAATAACTTGGAACCTCCCAGATCTGACTTTACACATTGTTTAAACCTTGTCTGCATATTGCCTGTTTTTTTAAGAAACAATGAAATACACATTTGACACTGCACAAAATAATTTATCCAGTATGGCATCGCAAAATGCTGAACAAAATGTACAAATTCAAAGATGTATAGCAGTTTTGTACACAGGAATGAAAAGTACCAATAAGTCTGGACGAACTTTAGATACTTTAAAACTGCTACACAAAATTTGAAAACTAAATTATTACTGTACCTGCAATGTCAGATAAGTGTTCACTTAAATTTTGCTCAGGTAATGCATCGCCATGTAAGTAAACATCGAATAGTTTTAAGATGTTCATAGCATTTTAGCTTCATTTTTAACTTTTGTGGCTAGTTGTTCCTCTGCTAGCTATCAGCAATGCTGACTATTGTATAGGCCTAGATATGCTCCATTGCAAGAAAAAAAACACATTTTTGCAATTTAGTTAACACTTTAAAATAGAATGTGCTCTTTGAAATAACCCACTTGGGAACTATGAAATAGCTTCTGTATACCTATGGTAAGCTAAAGTCAGGCCTATCAGTTGGACAACTCCTTGTAATGTTAACACTAACAATAACAACATTCAATCTCTATTTCTAGCATTATTGACACAAACCAGTAACTGTCTAAAGGCCTTAACAAGTAACACTTAAGTTGAGCCAACCAAAGTTTTAACATTGCGGCAATATTGATTGTAGCCTTTTAGTTTTAAGTTAAACTAGGGCCTAAGATTAGTAACAGTAACAAGGCCTATAACTTAGGCAAGGCCCAGACCCACTACTGGCACTAGTATTACTATTTTAATTTTACACTTTACAGTATTAACAAGGAGTATGTTGCAGACTGTAACATTAGCTTTAAAAGTAAGTTTACTAAGAAGTATGGTATCTGGCTCCCCAATTACACTCTCAGTTACACTAGCCTAACTGCTATTTGTTAGGCCTAAATTTACAGTAACCTAGCTAGGCCTAGTAGTAATACGGTCGGTAGCAGTACTGCATCAGGCCGTCTGCTCAGTCATGCTACAGTATTTGACTCACCTGTCTGCCCTTTCCCGAGTGTTTTCTCAAGACGGTATGGACCTACATGCTGCGTTTCCCCAGCAGACATGGCTATATCTCTTTGCTTAAATACACCTTTCTTTCAACCAAAAAGCTTTCATCAACTCGTAATACAGAAATAATATCCAACAATGCCTTCAGTACAGAAGGTTGACGAACTCCACACCCTGACTGTTAATCCTGTAATATCATGCAGTATATACGTACTGCGATGAAACATGCATTTTGTGTACAATTCAATATCGTACCTAACGTGAGAGTCCTGTACAGATGATGAACGCTGATTCAGTGAATGAAATTACCCTCGAAAATCATATGTAATGACTATTCATGTTATTCATCTGTCGTTTTTACTGACAATTCCGTTGATGAATAAATATATACCCCAATTTCGTACCATATTTTATCTCACATCTGTCGAACCACATCATTATAGTGTACGTAAGTTTCTGTGTACCAGCTGGTGCGATTTGAAAAGGGTGCACAGACGGGCCAAGGGTAATGTTTATGTTTTGAGTCTACTCATTTAAGGTCAAAGGTCATTGTACTTTCCCAGGTTATCTTTATTCAGCTATTGTTTTGAAATGATTTGAACGTTGCTGCTGCGCGGGTCCCTCGAAAATAAAATCGACTTCGCTAAGTGGTTTGGATCGAAACATCTTTGGACTTTCATAATGAATGTGGTAAAAACTGCCGTGCTTTGCCTGATTTCAGCAGTGGGCTTCTCGTTTTGTTTCCTGTCGGTAGTACAGTTCGCAGTTTTTCTTTACCATTCGGGTAGTGAGCAGTTTAACGGTGTTCTATGCCAAGAGCGTACAACGAAAGGTATCAATGCTGACAAATGATTAATTTTAGATTTGGAAGTTGAAGCTTGACAATTATGTATACTGTTTATCTTCTATTAAATTATATTTCAACGCTCGTGCTACGTTAGACCTCAATTCACAAATATCTGTGGCCTGCTACTAAACTTACAACAGATCCGTGCATTTCGATATAGCCTAACCTTACTTTACTGTATAGTAATAGTATGTTAATGTGGTAACATGTACGGATAGCAGGAGCTAATAGTATCCTCGACACCATTCCTTACACTCTACAACATCGTTTACAAAATGCGAAGTCCATCTGTATTAACTTACAAAGTGTTCTTGTATGAAATTATTACTAAAAAAGACAAGCCCAGTATAAAAAGGACCAACTGTAATTTAACTTAAAGCACTGAGCAGGCAAACAAAAAGTAGCCAAAAATTATGATTTGATTTTATAAGTTTTGAAACCCATTTAGCTTTAACTTGAGAAGGCCTCAGTTGACTCTGATTCAAAGAGAATCATGACAGTATTGACCCTAATCATAGCATGACAAATTTTCCAAAGTACTGTACTAATGATGCTGATCAGCTATACATGTTAACAATTGTTATTTCCACAGATTCATCCTGGGTTGTAAGCACAATAATCGATGTCTGTCTCATAGTATTATTTATCCTGCAACATACACTTATGGCTTCAAGTTGGTGGAAGCAGATAATCCATTCAACAGGCTTTGGAGTTCTTACTCGTTCTCTCTATGTCATCGCTACATCCTTAGCATTACAGGTGATTTTCACAGCCTTTGTTAACATATAAGCTACTGAACATCACCAGCACTGTTTAGTTGCCAGCTTTACGAAGGCATTGCTAGCCTTACCTGCTTGACAAATCATACTAAACATGATCTACATGTACTGTAGATGAATGAGGTTATTTGATACGAGAAAGTAAGATCAAGCAGGTTTAAGTGCCAGATTAACTTTAGGCCTAGTTAAAGTAGGATTAATTACTACATTACATCCCAATTAATCAAGATTGTTGAAGGAAGCCGCAGTTAAATTAATAATGTTTGTACTAATTGAAGCTTGTACTTAATAATGTTTCATCAATAAATCATCGTTCGATTACTTTAAATAAGTTGAAAGTTTAAGTTTCGAAGGACACTTCTTTGTGTTACAATCTGACCTCAGTAACACATTTCCCAGATTACATTGCTTGTACAGCACAATATTTCTTCTCTTTTCATCTGTAAAAAACCCCTCAAAAACATTTAGAACAGTAAGCTACTCGGCACATGTAACAAGCTACAGTAAGTACTGTAATATCCTGCTTTACTACAAGAACTATATTATACTGTCATGACTATGTACCCCATCACTTCTTTACTGTGAATGGGTTGTACAGTAATTTTGTACAGGTTCTCACAGGAAGTAAGTATCAAAAAACATGAATCTGAAAACACTTCATTTGTTTACTCCTCTCTGATTTTCTCTCTCAACCTCCCTCTCTTTCCTTTTCTTTTATCTCAGATTGTCTGTAGTTGGTGGCAGCCATTATTTCCGTGCAGCCCAATCTGGCAATTCCAGGTTTCGCCTGGCTCGTTTTCGTCTTTCCTGTGTTTTGCGGTTCATGCCATCTCCTGGTTGTTAGTCCTGGCTGTGTGCTTGACTTTAGATTATGCCGAGCTTATGGGTGTCAAGCAGGTAAAAAAATAATATCACACTTTCAAATATTTAGTCCTTTCTGGGTTTCCATAATTGTATGTACAGTATGTATCTTAGATCCTCCTGCAAGCAGGAATTTGCGCAGAAGCCATCATTGGCTTATCAAACAAGCCGACCGAAGTCAGTCTCTTAGATTCATATTTACATCCATGATTACAGAATTGTCAATTGTCAACAACTCTGTAACTGGATGACATACATTAATCTTGGAGTGACTCGAACTCGGGACCTTAATGGCGTTAACCACTGACCTAACAGCTAACACTCCTTTTTTTTTTCTTTTTTTTTTAGCTTATTAAAAAAAAATAGCTAATTAGAAATTATTTGAGAAAAAGAAACTCAATTAATCTACAGTAGACCTTCATAATTTGATTAATTTTGGAGATTGTTATCAAATAAAAACACTGTTAAATTATTTATTCAACTATATTATCGTTCCAAAATTAATATATACTGTATGCATTACAGGTAAGTTTTTCAATGGATGATGGTACTGTAGGCATCCAATTTATTTTGTGCTCGATTGTCAAAGAATGCAGCTAACTGTACAGGTTGTAAATTCTCTGCAAGGCAGATGGCGCAAAGCAATATAAACATTTAGTATCTATAAACAAAAGACTCTATTGCTTTCCAATGAAATGGTGAGTTTGTCATTGCAAAATAATCAAGGACAAATTAGTTTGGAATTTAATCCATGATTGTGGTGAAAATTAGCATGTGGTGGTTCAGTTATCTAAATTAATTTAGAATATAAAAAAAAATGTAATAACATTTAAAAATGATATCCTAAACGATTATCAATTAATGCTTTAAGTAAAGTACTGTAGCTTTCTCGACATAAAGCTTATCTTTGAGTGTGGACATCTTGCAAAAGTACTTCTAGAAACATTAGTAAGAAACACTAAACTACACCCAAAAGTTTCTATATTTTTTAATAATGTTTTTTTGGAACTCTGACATACCAAAGCTAAACTTTTTCCTTATTCATCCCTGAAAAGAAGTGGTCGATTTGGTGGATACTGTTGTGAACTGTGATATACTGTATGTTTGCACGTATTAATGAGATCAGCTATGGCGATTTATTTCATTAAACTGTTTAAACAACAAACAATCTTACTGTAAATGGTGTAATTTATGCCTTATATTAGGCCTAACATATATTACCTACCAGCTGTCACGATTTTGCAGCTGTTTTTTTCTATTGCAATTTTTTTTCAGATCCTACCATCAACTATTATCACTTAACAGGGTTATAAATTATGATAGCTCATTCTTGGATTGCATTCTGCTTTTCCACAATTTATCTTTTTAACAGGTTTACTACAGCATTCTTGGATTGCCTTCCCCTCTGTATCAAAAGTCTGAGGAACACCGAAGACTCTTTCAACATTTCCGCCATCCTCTCTCCTCGAGCCTTCTGGTTGTTTTATGGTTTATTCCTGTAAGTATTAAAGCAGCATTTTGCGTCCTTTTCTATGATTTTTCTCAACCTCACTGACTCCACTATGCCATAACGACATACATAACTAGCTTATATATCTATTTAAATCTTACTTCAAATGGTGGCATAAAAGTCGAAAAATTTGCAACTTTCAACTTTGTTTTTCTCCAAGATATTTTTCGTTGGGATCCCAATAAACCTCGCCCATAATATGAATATTTAAACACTACGAACATCATTGACCAATACGTAATACAGCACCATGCTTGATTTGTGTACAGTCTATATGGCAGTTGTACCAGGGAGTTCCATAACAACTCCCTGGCTGTACCAACGCAAAGTCTTGAATCTATTTTTAGTAATGGCTCATAACTAAACCTGGATCTCTGATTGGTTGAATTCAAACTAGTGGGTTTGGGGAACTGTATGCGATTAATTTTAAATGTGGAATTTTGTCGTGGATACTTTTCTCATTATCTGCAAATATCCTTAATTACTCGCCAATTAACGATTTTGGCAGGGAAAAACTTGGCTGATATCTTAGTTTGCTGTTTTGTGATTGATATATGTAAAAAACTTGATGGACATGTCAAAAAAGTAGAAAACGGCGACCAAAAGCAAAATGCTGCTTTAACACAACATTTGTGTAAGTTCTGTACTTCTATGTCAACGCATTCAGAAGTATCAAAATGTTGATGTATAAATCGTACTACAAGATAAGAACAACATTCATGGAGTACCTTTATCAGACAAATCAGTAGTATTTGGAAGACAATGCCCCCCCCCCCTCCACCCCAAACCCCCAATTGCTTTTAGAATCGGAACAACTTATGTCAGATAAGACTAATCAGTCCTACCCATTCCCTCCTTTTAACCCAGACTTCCAAGTTCACAAGAGAGTTAAGTGAAGGATTTTACAGTGCAATCATGAGACCTCTTACCAATCAAAATACAGTGAAGAGGGAGCTATTCAAATAATTATATCAACCAAATTTCCAAACAGAAATGACTTTTAAGAAATATATTTGTTTTTTTGCATACATCTTTCTTTTCTTTTTTATCGATTGCATTTAAAACTGTGATTAATCGTTAAATAAGGTCAATGCATGTAGAATGGATTGACAGTACTTTTGCTGTTAGAACAAAATATCTCATAAAATCAGTCTCCCTTACAGTATCCAAGATATTTCGACTTTCTTACAAATGGAAAAATTAATTCTTTGCTCATTAAAACTTGATTATGAGTTATTTCCAAGTTATCGACTTGTTGATAATTAACAGTTGGAATTTCGTATCGTCACCTCATGTTATCCAGTAGCTTATAAACTCAACCCTGATCATCCATTGACATTGATCTGCTTCTAACTTTCAGATGATGTGCTGGGATCGTTTCCTCTTAGCCTCTGGTTTCACCCTGTATCTTCTCCTCGGACACTCCTTGGATACGGAAGACTATGATTACTTGAAGGAACAGTACGAACTGAAGGAAGAACAACTCTGGCAGTCTCGTCTGAGATGAGATTCAAAAACAGATCATGTGACCCAAAATATGAAGATGTGTGCTCTTAAGAAAGGAATCAGGGTTTGACTCAACCTATTTTATCCCCCAGATGCCTCCAGTGACAAATGCCAAGTCATACAGGGTGTGGAAGGAGAGTGAGGGAGTCCTCTTGAAATCAGTATCTTCTCCTCTCTTGCATCGAGTGTCTTTTACCAAGTATAGCAATGAAAGCATCAAATAAGCCACAGAATTCCTGTTACACAATCACAGAACTTGGTCAAAATGTTCCAGGTGGCACCATCATGATGTAATATATATGTTAGTGCCACAGAGCATGGATACTAACATACTTTAAAGGCATTAAAGACTCGAGCACAAAGAAGCTTTTGATGCTGGTAATCTCACCTAATTTAGAATGAGGTGTAACAGAAGTGTTAGACACAACCATCGATCCCAGAAAATACACACACAGCTTGCTACCGTCAGTAATTAGACACTAGTGTACAGTCAATACATGCAGCTAGGGTCAATACCCATAGCATAGTGTACATAGCAGCGATGGACATCTCAGGTCTATATAAAAGATAACAAGGTATCACGTTTCATTACTGTCTGCATTTTGTAGCGACAAGAAAAAAACTTCACTCGCAAGCAACGGAAAGTTAACTTTTTTCAGAGGGCGGCACACGGTTTGGGGCGAGTCTTCAATGCCTTTAAACAGTTGGACATCTCAAAATTGGCCATTCAACCTCTACTATCTTCACCCCTACTACGCATTTGTTACTTATTCCCACATTGATTTTGTTTGCATCTTTACTGTGGTAATGCATGTGCAATTTTTTTACACTTTCCATGAATCAAAAAGGGAAAAAAAAGGGCTTAAGAGGTTTGATAGTAACATACTTTCTTGCCATATTTTAACGTCAGTTTAAACTTCGATATCGTATTTTTCTCTGTTTTTCTGCCTTCTTCATAAACAATTGTTTTATTACTGTTTACCCTTCCTGTTTCATTCATCTTTCCTCTTGTTGATCTCAATCATGCATTTTAATTAATGGAGACACAAATGCAACTATAATAACTTTTTGCAAACTCTGTCTCTATCACGCATGATTAATGTCAATCCTTCACTTTGGTCTTTGGTAACGTTGTCACCGTTTGTAGAAGTCAGCTATGTCTGCAATGTGATTGACAAACTGGGAATTGAATGTGTCTGGGAATCTCAACTTAGAATGTTCACAATATTTAGTGTTTTTTCTCCTTTTTGCAGGGGGTGGGGGGGGGGACGGTTGATTACACATGTTGTGCATCTTACTCAAAGAAAAACAACTTATGGAAACAGTAACTGAGTCATGCAATGTTTTGTTTACAGAATTTATTTTTTTAAGGGGTTCGGGGGGGGGGGAGGGGTTCGAAGACAATTATGTTTTCTTAGATATTGTTTTAAAATGCATCACATTTCACTTCATGACAGACTACATGATACATTTTTGTTGAAAAATAAATTGACAAAGTACAGGATGTTCGAGTTTTTTTGTTTTTTTTGTGTTATCATTTTTTGATTATGCAGTAATTAACTTTAGGCTTGATTATTGTCAGTTAGTACACCAGACATTTTAATGAGAGCAGTTTTAAAGGAAGGGTGTGTTTTTCACCAACAATTGTTATTGATTCCCAGGACTGGCATGCATTATGTTTTAATTTAAAAACCAATACAAAACACTTTGGATCATGTGACAGTACTTCATTACCCAATCAGTGTAATACCACAAGGCTCATTTACATAATTTAAAAGGCTAGTCGCCAATCACAAAACGATTTTCACATCCTCTTCCAGTAGGTGCTTAGAAATCACTGAAAGGTTTTCTATAACAACATCAATATTGCCAATGAAAATGTGATTTCTTGAATGTGGACTGCAACCACTGCTTAATTAGTAGGACCGATACGGTGGAATCTTTTTCTCAGGAGGTCGGCTAGACCTCAAACGGTCTCAATTCTGACACGATGGCAGACCCGTCAACTCTCCCGGTTTTACCGGGAGTTTCCCGGTTTTCACCCGAATCTCCCGGTTTCATATTCCATTCTCCGGGTTTTTTAATGTTTCATCATTTGCGACATTTCTGAAAATAGCCAACAATTAGTCCTATGCTGTTAAAAAAAAAAAAAATTATAAGTAATTCCCCACAGTAACGCTGAACAGGAAAGGCTATTCAGTGTAGTTCCCAAGAACAAGACAGGCAGTCGGTCAAGTCTCAAGCTTGATGGGACTCTATCTTAGCACATGAAGTCACAGTACCCAGAGTCCCCTGTTTCAAATGGAAGCCTACTAAAGAAACCTTGTAGAAAGCGAAGCGAGCTGCTGTAAACTACAACAAGAAACACTGATTGGATGATTCTCTCACCGTATTGCATAAGTAGACTAACTTATTTAGGAGTATTTATATCATTTCAGTTGAAAATTTCCAACCTCCCTATTTTCCCCTTGTTCTCCCTATGTTTTGGCCATGAAAAAATATGTTATTCTCCCTATTTTGTGGTCAAACAGGTTGACAGGTCTGCGATGGTGCAAACGAGGATAAAATGAAAGCTTCTACTCTTTAATGATTTATTTAAAAGAAGACTGTCAGCACAGTGGCCGGATCCAGGGTCTACTATAACAACTTGTGGCACATACATAATTTGGCTCAAACCAAAGTCAACAGTGGAAAGATTTATCGTTGTTTTCAATTTAAGGGGCAGAATTTTCGATATCTACCGATGCTTAGCTACCGGCCCTGATTCTCCTCTTCCACACAAGATCTGCGTTCGCCATTGATCAATCCCGTAGCCAAACAGGGTCGTGTCCCTCCCCAACCCATCCTATGTGGACTAAGTAATGCAGCCTCCCCATTCGTGCATCAACCATAACTATGTACAAACTTGAGACAAAAATTACACGACACCAAGATATTGTCCTTTCTGAAATTAATGGCGCCCCAACATCCGTTAGACGTTCTGGTAACGGGTCTGCACTGGTCATAACATACGGTCATTTACACCACGAGCTCTGAGATCTTATGCCACTGATTTATGTATTTCATTTGATTAAACGGCATGAGCGTTGGACTCAAATGTGGTATGCAAAAGATAACACATTTTCACCGACGGATAACATTTTACCTCCCATTATCAGTCATCCTATCCAGAATTTGCCTTCGTACAGAGTAATCATACGCGTATTACTAATTTTCTTGAAGAGATCCCTCGTCAATTTCTTTGAGTTCGTGAAAAACAGTAAGAAATCACAACGAAAAGGTTTCGGGACTTTAACGCACTTATGAGTTTTGCGGATCACTGAAATTTAGAGGCAAAAAAAGGACGAAAATTAAATATCGAGGTCGGAGAGCAATCGAATATGTCCACTTTTCATTTGAATGGTTTTACTTCATTAAGTCCTTGATCGAACATTTCTAATCATATATAAACTTAATACTAACGTTCGTAAATACCGTCACATATTTATTTTTAACATCTCAGTGTCACACGAAGCTAAAAATGGAAACGATTACTTTACCGGAAATTAATTTTAAATGTACCGCATGATTTTCGGTGTTGCGGTAAAACTTCAGACGATGGAGATCGATTAATATCATGATATAAATTCCACAAAGAGCAATATTTTCATCAAATTCAAAAATATATGTCCATCTCTGAATATTCATAATCGTCTGGATTTTCTTTCTCATCTTCTACTCTTTCTGGTATGACGTCAAGGTGACAATTTAAAGAAGACAAGATGGAGTGTCTTCGGTCGGTTCGAGGCATTTCCCTCTTTAAGTGAGGTGAGGTCGCTCTAACTGTCTCGATTCTGTCCAAACTCGTGGGCGCACTCCTTGTTCCTAGAACTCGTCCATCGGGCTACAAATGAGAATGAAGATCTCTAAAATAACACGAGACATTTCTATCGTTGTTATTTCTACTCAGAATACATTATTTTTTTCCATTAATTTTCATTGTTATTATATTACTATATCCTATTTGTTGGTAGTGGCAGGATTTCACCTTCCAAAGTTTCCAAAGCTAAATATATTATTATTATTATTATTATTATTATTATTATTATTATTATTATTATTATTATTATTATTATTATTATTATTATTATTATTATTATTATTATTATTATTATTATTATTATTATTATTATTATTATTATTATTATTATTATTATTATTATTATTATTATTATTATTATTATTATTATTATTATTATTATTATTATTATTATTATTATTATTATTATTATTATTATTATTATTATTATTATTATTATTATTATTATTATTATTATTATTATTATTATTATTATTATTATTATTATTATTATTATTATTATTATTATTATTATTATTATTATTATTATTATTATTATTATTATTATTATTATTATTATTATTATATTATTATTATTATTGTTGTTGTTGTTGTTGTTATTATTATTATTGTTATTATTATTATTATTAGAAGTAGTAGTAGTAGTATTAGTAGTAGTAGTATTAGTAGTAGTAGTAGTAGTAGTAGTAGTAGTAGTAGTAGTAGTAGTAGTAGTAGTAGTAGTAGTAGTAGTAGTAGTAGTAGTAGTAGTAGTAGTAGTAGTAGTAGTAGTAGTAGTAGTAGTAGTAGTAGTAGTAGTAGTAGGCCTAGTAGAAATTTCCGCTCCACGACTGGCTTCATCCCGGGACTCATTAGGCCAAGGTTAGACTCGAATCCCGGACCTTCGTACTATCGTCGTAATCATTGTTTTTAAATCATTAAATAAAAAAAGCTTGAGGTGTCAAGGCATGAGAAAATTATGAATTGTCAATTTAGTTTTCTATTTTGGATAACTCGAGGTAGCCTATGTAACTGTAACACTAATCCAGACTACTTACCTGTTGTGGTTGAATGAATAGTGCCTTCCGTAGACTTTCAGTGCAAGCGTCCTGCCATTCGTGTTCCGGTAAGCGTACACGGTCTGTTTCTCTCATGTTTGACGAGCGTGAATTTTGTATCGTCATCATGAAAGGGCTTTCCTGCTCATACAGAATGCGCATGTTCTTTGACTCTGGTGTCAGAGGTGGGATATTATCAGTGGTCCTCGTGTGATCATGTTGACGCTTTACCCAATTGCTGGTATCTTTCAAAAGAGGCGCAGATTGTGACGTCATCAAGTATTTTCGTGGTCGAGCTTCAAACTTTTCAACGGTGAAAGGAATTTCTTCTGCACATTCTGGGAGGCAAGTATAGCGGACAGTACAAATTAAACCAAAACAAGAAAAAACGAATGAGAGCAGATATAGATTACCAGGTACATTTCAAGAACTAGTTCATGAGTTCCCCAGAGTATATGAATACAACCTCCTCCCAGTGAACTCACTACTTCCCAATTTAATCAGTTGTTCACCCCTGCCCCTTCGCACGGCAAACTTTCGAATCATCCTGTCTTTACTGTTGACATAAACTGTCGATTACAAAACAGTCCATTGAATGACAAGTTATTTTACGCTACTCTGTCAACATATAACCTGATATGCAGCTGATAAAATGAACGCCAACACGTGAGGCACCCTATCTCATAATAATTGTGTGCCGGCCTATCTGAGAATTGTGCCCAATAATTCATAACTCTGATTTCATTTGAGAAGTTTTGTTACCTCGTCCTGAAGTGATAGGAGAATCCTCACTTTCATCGTCGTTCGAGGAAATACTTTGGAGAGAGAGAGTGAGAGAATAACGAACACGATATAGATGACAACGTGACGAAATAGGAACTTCTCAAAGAGTTTAAAAGTACTAGGGCGTGGGGAGGATTGGCGTAGGGGAGGTGTGGGGAAGATTGGAGTAGGGTAGGGGTATGCTTCATGACACCCGTCCCGAACACTCGGTCTCGATTACCATTTATATTCCTTGATATGATGTAAAAGTAATTTCCCAGCTATAGTACATTTTCAAATCCTCGCGACTCATATATCTGGACATAGGCATAGTCATTGAGCCGTTCATAAACAACTTGAACATGTCACATTCACAAAATTTGTCTCGTCTATTATACCTCTTGTCATTCAAGATCAAATGAACATTCAGTAGTGTATCGACCCATTAACGGATGGAAAATTCAAGCTAACGTGATTTACTTAAGATGAGGTAACTCTCGTCTGAATGTTACGATGTCACGGAAAAAGCCCAATAGGTTTAGTAAATGTATCTTAATCAACACCAAATCTCTAAGATAGTTATATCGTCGAAGTAACCATGGTTATAAGTAACCATAAGTTACCATGGTACAATGATCATATGCAGAAATATATTAATTATACCTTAATATGGTCTTTCAAACAGAATGAGACATATATTTTGATTATTCACATAACGTTACCTTTCTTGCGAATATTTCCGTTTGACCGAGTTCGTCCTCGTGTCATGTTCGTCGGTCACCGAGGAGGAATCCCCTGGCAATGATGACGATGTGTTGGTCTCATCTTGTGATGACGGACGTGGTTTTGATGTCTTACCACCCATGATATATCGAACAATCGAAACATAGATATCAGGAATCAATTATGACCTACATCCCAAACTGTGGAACATTTATTTATCTATATTTTCTTTGATAAATTACACTTCCCTGGAAGCCTAATCGATGCAAAGGAAAAGCAACAGACAAACAGAATATATTTTGGGAACGATCTCAATACAGAATTTAATCAAAGCTTATGTTGGTGTAGGCCTACTAGTACTAGTTCAATACACAGACAAACGCTAGCATGCCGCGTTACTATGGGAATAGAGAACTACTTAGGCTAACTGTGTTTGTGACATCTTTATTTTCATACATAAAACGCAAAGTAAACGCGCGCCTGTTTAGTTGTAAGAATTAACGCGATAACGCGGTAACGCGGCTTATTGCAGTTTGTAGTATTTGTTAGTTCCATTGGTAATATCTACCAATGCTTGTTCACAACATGAATAATCAGGTTAGTCTTGTGTAGATTTACTCATTTTCTTACTGTCAAGCTCGCATGCGCGCTAACATAATTGATGGCGAGGTCAGTCGACGAAGATTTATAACAAACTTACGTAGATTTGATGTATATCTGATTTTATATGGAAGAGACACTGTAATTTGCGTCGTATAATAAGTGTGGTTTAGCCACTTATAGGCATCCGTAATCGCCCCTTGTAGGCGTCTCATCTTGAGGCTTCCATGCGATAATGTCAGTGGGTACTAGAGATGTGTTACACGCGCAGAATTCGCTAGATACTTGACTTCTTACTAAAATGAAGCCTTACCATGTAAAAAGTATAGGAGTCATCAATTGAGCGCCTTCGGCGCTATACAAGATGTTTGGAAAGCGTACATTCCATATACGCGCATATATACGCCTGAATAACAGACATCAGTGATATATGAACAACTGAGGGCGCGTACGATGTAGCATGTCTGCGCCTGGCGTTAGGGAACACGCGTAATAACGCAATGTCCAATGCGTTACGATGAGACTACGTACTTTAACGTTGACGAAATGGCGCCTAAACACATCACCATAACACCGACGACGTCACAAAGACAGACCAAAAGTATTCAAGTAAATTTGTTTACATATCGTCGAGAAGCTCGTGGGATGTTTGAGATGTAGCACTCAAGAAGGACATAGAGCCGCCATTGAATCCACTTGGTATAAGACCTAAATGGAAGATGTAATATTCTGGGAATTGGGGGGCTACAAGAGGGTCCTGGATGAGCTTCGTAAAGGCCAGGGGTGAGTAAATGTCGGAATATATTTTGTAGGTTTTGTTGGGGGTAAAATATGTGTGCAGCTAATTCAGCGATAAAAGAAGCCGTATGAAAGACTATCAGATATTAGTCAGTTGCGAAACGGAGTAGGGAAGGGAATCGACTTAAGGGGCAAAAAAACATTGTTTCGTTTTGTCCAAAAGATATGTTTCAGTTTATTTATTGCTTTCTGGTCACTTTGCCCAACAACCATTTCGCCCAACTGCCATTTCGCCCAACCAGCCTGGTCATTTCGCCCAACCAGCATGGTCATTTCGCCCAACCAGCATGGTCATTTCGCCCAACCTTTTATTACTAATATTCAGTCAGAATAATATTACTTTTTCTATTTTACTAGTTCAATTTGATTTATTTTGGGTTATGTTACTTCGTGGTAGGTAAATATAGTGAGGTCCGCTCGATATCGATCGGAGTCTGAGCAGTTATTTCGGGTATAATGGGAGGATTACACTACTTTAGGCGGTTACGCATACAATGGAAGTTATATTATTTATACAAACAAAGGGGAATCGGTCTTCATAAAAACATATCAACCCTAACCCCTAACACACTGACCCATCCTCAAGTTTCCTTAATATTCGGTTCATATCCCGTAACGTTAACAATTCCCGAACGTTTTCTTACTTAAGTTATACAAAGTAAAGGACTTCAAGTTTCCTTAATATTCCTTAATATTCGAACGTTTATACTATCAAACCTAACCCCTAACACGTACACGGATCATCTTCGAGTTTTCTTATATTCGGTTCGTATCCTGTAACAATTCCCGAGCGTTTCCTTTTGAAGTATCATATTTAATCAAGGTTGGGCGAAATGACCAGGCTGGTTGGGCGAAATGACCAGGCTGGTTGGGCGAAATGACCAGGCTGGTTGGACGAAATGACCAGGCTGGTTGGGCGAAATGGTAAGGTTGGGCGAAATGGCAGTTGGGCGAAATGGTTGTTGGGCGAAGTGACCTGCTTCCTATTTATTGACCATCCGTAATTTAAGTAGCGGTGGCGAACGCATATGATAATGTTTACCTTCCTTTTAAGAAAACAAATATTCATGCGTTTTAGTTATTATAATTGGACGAAATCTGGCAAGCGACTGTGTGAATTGATTTAGTATAAGGTAGCCGTATTTTACAATCACAGATAACTGCATACCGTATGTGTTGCGGTATTTGATAGCTCCTCATCGGATGCTAATCCATCCTCACCTCCATCATACAAAGTCTATGGTTAGCAGGCGCGTATCCAGGATTTTCTAACCCGGGGGGCGCGAATTACTATCTAAGCGGAGCGCCACCATCGGTTGGCGCGGAGCGTACAAGAAAATTTCTGGTTTTGATACCCCCAGATCACCGGAAATGACACTTCTCGGGCTTTGAAAATGAGCAACCAAATGTACACCTTTGCCTGAGAACCAAGTATTTCCCAATTTTGTTTCCATCCATAACCTTTTTGAAGATTGTCACCAGTCACACATTATGTTCGACCTCATTGCATGTCCTATGGATCATTGCTTTTGTATGCGATTCTACGTCACGGCCCACAATATCCGAAAGCCCCACTTTTCAAGGTTTTAAGCCCATTATTTGTTGAGAATTTGAAAATTCCCATTTCTCGTGAATAAAAATCACTTGAAAACATACCCATAATGTTGCACAAAATTCAATCTATGGACAACCAATAGGGAAAGACCTCCCTCAACCCCTAATAGACAGGTACAAATTGCACGAGTAGAGGAAAGTATGATGAAGAATGTTGGTCAGGAAATTTTTCGAAAATTCAGACACAGTTAATTTGTTGGTGTACAAATATTAAAACCTCTTATTATGGCTATTATAAAACTTGGTTGAAGGAAATGAAAAATAGCAGATATTTCCGATATCAGGTATATCGTAACCGAACACTACACACATAGACGTAGGTCCCGTAGGAGGCGGGGCTGCAGCCCCCACCCCCCCAGCAACCAATTTTTTCCCCATTTTTTGCGGGGACCTACTGAAAGAAAAATAAATAGCAATGAATAGCTTAAAAATGATCTCCTGGTAATTAAAATAAAGTTCTAAGATTGGCCGATTACTACTGAAAAAGAGAGTTTGACATAAATAGATCTGTATGCTTTTTCTCCATCTACATAAGACATTTGGTTGTTTACATTAGCATCCGGCGGTATACTGTGCTACTTTCACGGACCGTGCGGTACACGATGCCATGCAATGTAATGACCGATGCTTGCTTATATGATATTGGCATCGATATGTTGAACGCGCGCTTCGCGCGCGAAAAATTTTGGCTTTTTTTCGGGCAAGTCGTTACAGCCCCAAATCCAATTGGGCTACGCCTTCGACTACACACATAGACAGTTTTTGAGGCTGTTCATCGTGGAACAGGCATTTCAATGCTCACTGATATGATGTTATATCTGCTCTTTGCTTTACAAATTCGAACAGGCGTGTACCGAGTAATTGCTAAGGGAGGGGCGAAGCCTGTATGCAAACTATCTAAGCGAAGCGCCACTATGAGTTGGCGCGAAGCGTACAAGAAAAATTTTCGCCGAAAATGCCTCCCAGATCGCTGGAAATGACACTTCCCAGGCCTTGTAAGTTGCATCTAAGCATTGTCTATTTTGAAATTACTAGCAATGTCATAAAGAAAATTTGCTCGGGGGGGGGGGGCCTTCCCGAAATGCGTCATGTTCCCGACGACCCCGTCAAGTTCAAGACCAGCCACAGTTGGTTCCATATAGCACAATTGTACAATTGTTTAAGGCGTCCATACACACACGCGTTATGATAGATCATATATAGTATTTATATAGATACATAGTGAGAGAGGAAACATGGAAACGTCAAAAATGGAGTTGTTGGTGTAAGGGGTAGGGTGAGGCGCACACCCCCTCCGTAATCCTTGATCTGTCACTGGCTACCCTGTGTATATAATAGGGAAAAGCGCTTTAACTATGATTGTTCCCCTTTCTCTTCCCGAAGTCTTGGCTATCTTCTTCTCCCTCCCTTTCTCCTTTTTCTCTCTTTCTCCTTTTTCTCTCTTTTTTCTTCTTCTTTTCCCTTCCTTTCTCTCCTCCTTTTCTTTTTCCCCTCCTTTTCCCTTTTTTCTTCTCTTTTTTTCTCTCCTCCTTTTCTTACCCGGGGGGCGCGCGCCCCCAACGCCCCCTCCTGGATACGCACCTGGTTAGAGTTTGTCAAGTTTACATTTATAATATAAAACAAAATGATTAATTATAATTTCTTTTGTAGATCATGTGAGCTCTTCGTTAAGATGATACAGGAGCGGGCTGAGATCGAAGAGAGATATTCGAGGTCCTTAGACAGCTGGCGGGAACGATGGAGCGATCACTCCATTCATGGTAATCCCAAAAATCATATTCCCTTTCTATCCCTAAATCTATGTCTCTCTTTCCGAGTGATATAACAAATCTTATAGATTTATGTGGAAGTGCGGTAGGGTTTAATGGTTGGAGGTTAGGTGTACTGCAAACAAGGTGCCTAAGTTAATTTATATGATTCTGATTTAGATACGATTTTCGCTTAAATGCATTGAAGACTCGCGCACAAAAAGAAACGTCTCATGCCGGTAATCTGACCTAGTAACAGAAATGTTAGACACCACAATCGATCCCAGAAAATACACACACAGCGTGCTACCGTCTGTAACTAGACATTAGTGCACAGTCAATACATGTATCTTCGGTCAATACCCACAACACAGTGTACATAGCAGCGATGGACATCTGAGGTCTAGATAAAAGATAACAAGGTATCACGTTTCATTACCGTCTGCATTTTGTAGCGACACGAACAAAACTTCACTTGCAAGCAACGGAAAGTTAGCTTTCTCAGATGGCGGCACGCGGTTTGGGGCGAGTCTTCAATGCCTCTAAATGTAGTACGAAGGAGGAGGGACTAGGGACAGAAGACTCGTGTCTGTTTAAAGATTGGTTCATTATTATTTCTCTGTTTCTCCAAGGTCGGGAAGTCGGAAGTACTATCATTGCTTGGAATACTTGCCTTCAAGAAGCGTCTATGGTAGCGGAAATCCACAGAGATTGTAGTCATCGACTTAGTCGAGACGGTGGCCCCGCTGAAAATATGACCGGGTGAGTCATACAAACAATATTTAAGCATCATGAGAGTTTATATCTTTATAGTACAAAATCCATTAATTTAGCTTGTCGTTTAAATAAAGCAGATATTTAAATTATAAAGACTCATGACTATAGAACTGGCGTTGTGCAAGATTCTGTTGGCGTCTCGTTCTAGTGAAAATAATAAATGTATTAAGTATATATTTCAATTCTATTTTTAATTATTTTGGGGAGGTTTATTGCAATTACGGCTATATGAATGAAAACTCAAAATATGATTTTAATTGATCAAGTTAAGGCACATGCTTGTGTTTTTCTCCCAACATTTGTTTTGCTTGTTTTTGTTCTGTTCTGTTCTGTTTAGTTTTATGTTGTTGTTTTTTTGTCTCTTTTGGTTACCAAATTTTACCAGGAAAACTTAAAGTTTGTTCACAGTGGAATTTAAGCAACGTCTATAATAATAGCCTGTTATTCCCTTGCCTAGCAAATGTTCTGTTGGTATTTTCAGATGGCTTGGAGAACACTTCAGACAAAAGGACCAAAACGGACAGGACCTGATTCAGAGGACAGAGAACGAGTTTGAAGCAGCATCAGAAGAATTTAAGAAAGCATACGAAAGAACCCTCAGAGTACGAGAGGTAGGTGGCAGGGTATATCTTAGCTTTATTAATCAAATTTGTTTATCGAATCTTACTTCAGCTGTAGCATTCCGACAGATCAAACACTAGGATAAGGGGAGGCCTGGTCACTGGGGTAGGGTGGAATCGTTTACCAGTGAACACGTGCACAAACAATCATTTTAAACGTCAAAGGACCTACAGAGTCTGTAGGTTTGAATACAAAGGACTGGTCATATTGAGACCAATAATCCTCGGTGAGTAGAATGCTAAATGCTCGTCAATGAACTGAAAATGAAAATAGTTCGTAACGTAAGTAAGTAACCATCAATTAGCGTATTTACCCCCAATGATCTTGAACCCATTAATACAGATTCTTTCGTAGAGGAGCACAACATATCGTGGACGTATCCGTCATTATATATATATATATATATATATATATATATATATATATATATATATATATATATATATATATATATATATATATATATATATATATATATATATATATATATATATATATATATATATATATATATATATATATATATATATATATATATATATATATATATATATATATATATATATATATATAAATAAATAAATATTGCTTTTGAAGGCTTACCACAAACTAAGCGAGGATGCTCAGAAGGCTCGTCGATTTGCTGACGATGAAAGACAAGAGAAATTTGTAAACCAATCAACAAAAAACAGATTGTTTAACAGAGCGGATAAGCTGACAATACAAGAGAACTATGTGAGAAGGGTCTATAAGAGGCGTGTCGATACGTGTCAAGGAGACGTGAAGGATCGATATATAGAGGTAAGTGACTTTTAACAAGTATAGATTCTTCTTAAAAGATGCATTATCATGTGCAGCATTATTATAATTAATATTAATATATTTGCTCTGAGCATTATGTATAAGGAGCATAATGTATAAGGAGGGTTTGCAAGAGATGAGTTGATACTCATAGAGGAGAAGTATACCTATTGATTTAAAGAGGTAAACGACTTGTAGCAAGTATAGATCAAATGCACAATGCACAAATTTATTTTCGGTAAGAAAATAACGTTTGTCGTACATTGAAGGAGGGAGGGGAAAGGAATTACAAGCAATGCGTTAATACGTGTCGTAACGTTTAAATGTGTGTATTGGATATGATTGTATTAATATGAATCTAGAGGCTGACTTCGGTCAGCTTGTGGCTTTGATAAGCCAATGATGGCTTCTTCGAGAGTTCCTGCTTGCAGGAGGATCTAAAATACATACCTACAAACATATTGGTTATGCTCATATTCATTTGCTATCTCCTTTACAGTAAAACCCATTAGTAGCCAACGCGTAACTAGGCTTATGATGTAATCGTTACGTCATAGTTACACTGTGAGATGACTCGAGTAAAGTAACCATAAAACAAGTAACGCCTGTGCTCCCTGTCGTTGGCGTTTCTCTTGTTTTTTCTTCTTTTTGTTTGTTCAGTGATTAATATGTGTGTTGTATTTTTACTATACAGGGAATGGAAAAAGTGCTTGAAAGATGCCGTGGTATCGAAACAGCTCGTCTGCAGTGCCTAAAAAACCAGATATTAACATTTATAACGATGGTGGATATGAGCGGGGCCTCAACAACGTAAGCAATGTTTCAGTTAATGTAATTCTGTCATTATTATTACGGTGAAATATATTAGTCAGGGTTGATACCCTACTTTTCCTAGTGTTCGTATTCCATGTACATTTAGATCACGTCAGGATGTTGCCTGTGTACACACAATGGAGGAGCACCAGTGTAACAGACCGTACACAGAAAACAAACTTTAAATTTACTTACTTGCTATTTGAACAAGAAATGATGAATATAAAGAAAAAACATTCTTGGATTGGAATAAAATTATTACGAATTTTATGCAATGAAACATATTCTTCTTTTAACTGATTTTTGAAAGTTGTTTTTTGTTTGTTTGGAGGCATAAGCCTACTAAAATTCTCAAATGAATGCTGATAGGGGCTACTGATTTTCTTGAAGCAGACAACAATGATATCGGTACGTTTAACTTGTTGACGGGGGAGATTCCATGAGTTAGAGGGTGTAAAATCCCACACCTCAGCCCTTTTTTTGAACCTCACCACCAACAATATAGTAATAACAGTACAACATTATGTTGTACAACACATGTTTATACAAAATTATCATCCCGTGATTAGTGACATTTGTTAATACCGGACTGATTTTGTTGTGCACTTTTAAACTTGTTGCCATCTGCCGAAACTAAAATGTAAATTTAATTTATCTATTAACATGTGTTTTTCTGTATGCAGGTTATTGGAAGCTAGCCGCGCAGCATATAATGACGTCACCAAAGCTAATCCGGATATGGACGTCCAAGAGTGGGTTTTAAGCTTCAATCTTAATACCTTCATAGAGCTGCCATCATTTGAAGAATTCATCGCAGGTAGTGAGGAGTACGAGACCGTCCAAGAAAGCCAGAAACCACAAAAACCGTCGGGCTCATTCTTCCAACTTTCTCTTTTTGGCTCCAGTTCAGATCAAGATGATAGCTCCGATAGTGAATCAGAAAGGTAGGCAATTGTAAGAAAGATGGCCGGCATTTGTAGTCATGGTAACTGTACAATGTGGGAAGAAGGTTAAGTTATTGCTTGGCGGTAACTGTTACTGGAAAATGTGATGATACTCACGTTGGTTTATTATACTTCTTCTCCTTTTAATTTTGCATTCCTTGACTTTGTCTTGTCTGTAATCGTTGTTGACTTAAACAGACCTGAAGAAATATTCCTAGATTCGTAGGTATTTTCTTTCTGTATAAGTCGTTAAGCATTTTATTGCATTTGGCAGTGAACGACTACTATTCATTTTATTTTATATCCAGTTCTTCTAGTTCAGACAGTTCATCCACTTCAGGTTCAGAGAGTGACAGCAGCGCCGCTACGAGAGTTAGTTCTCTATCCAATGTCTCTCGTAAATCTAAGAAAACAGCAACCAATGGTAAATCTGCGATTCAACCACGTGATCAACACAACAGTCGTCCCCATTCAAACGTACCGCATCACAGACAACAATCCAATAACCATATCGGAAATGCTGATATCAGTGTGCAACGGCAAACCAGTGGACAATGGGATCGAGTCACAGAACCGTCTGCTCGGAACTCGACAACCCAATCAAATTCAAGCCAACTAAGTGTCAATCAATCCACGCCTAAAGTCTCCGCAAGAGCCGATGAAACAACAACTTCATATCAAGGTGACGTCACAACAAAGAGTGACATCCAGACAGCATATGCACATACATCTAAATCTACCGGATTTTCTATTGACAACAACACTGTAGATGTAAATGAGACATCGCAGACATCAGCAGTAGTCCACAACAGAGACACAAATCAACTGCAAGACGCAAACCAAAGTCATGACCTCACTTTTGGCAAAGTGGACGCCATAAGCCAAACCATCAATAACGTAACGACGGACAATTTCAGCAATGCCATCACGTCTGTAGCAGGAGAACCATCAGCTCATGACAGGCTACAGAGTGAATACCGCGGTGATAATGAACAGCCAAGTATTGACGAAAAGCCAATCACAGATGAAAGTTCAGTGATCAGTTCCTCATATGCAAATCTTTCTGAACTGCGCAAAGAGAACGACCTCAAAAGTAAAGGTATGCATACACATGAACCAGGAGGTGTAGAAACACAGAAAGGTTGCCTTGATAACAATGGTGAAACAGTTTTCGAACAAGATATCACGCCAGTCAAAAACACCAAGAAGTCTTATTCTTCGTTCTATAAGAATACTCAATGGTCACCCGTATGTCCACCATTAACGTGTGACAAGAACGAGCAGAATGCGATCAACAGTTCAGAAAGCAAGGAACGGAAACAAGTTAAAGAAGGAGATGCCGTTATACGCCAGAGGATAGATGTGAACACGACGAATTGCCATCACGAAAATCTTTGCCATTTTAGTCAAGAGCCAAATCACCAGGGACCACGCAACAATGGTGTAAATCCTCCCACAGGCGACTTCGATCGTAGACACGGTCATCACCGTTGCGGGCTTTCGGAATGTTGCCAGCTGCTTGAAGATGACGATTTGTGCGTCTACAGAGCACCTCAAACAATGTTCTCTCCTGATAAGTGTCTGGCTCGTTGGTTCCTTGGAAGATACCCAGAATACGAACAACTGGGAGAAAACATGTGGCGCCGTTTACAGAAAACCAACCCGACTAGGTACCAAGCAGCGCTAATGGACGCCAAGAAACTGATGCTGTTTGTTGATACTAGGTCCTCAAATCACCCTCCTAACATTGCTAATGTCGATATCTGTAACAGCTTCCACACTTGTCGGCGACAATATGATCAAAGGCATCACTGCGGGTGCGTATATGAAGGACCCGATCAAGAGAAAAAGGGCCAAGACGCTAGTCATAAGAAGAACTACCAAGTTACACAAGCCGAAGACAAGTTTTGTCAAGAGGTTACCTCTAGATTATTGCGTTCTCATCAATCCTTGCATGATACGAAGCAGTCAAGAGACGAAGATAAATGCGGGTTGCAAGGTAGTTCTGAACATATGTGTAGGGTAGCGGCAGGTTTAATTCTCGGGAAAAACACCCATGACGAGAGCGAACGTCTCGATAGCCTAAGATGTGATTGTAGAGAACCATCGCAGATACACGACGAGAAGCAGAGGAAGGATTGGAACGTTCGTAGCTGCAGTTGTCATCAAAGACGAGAGGACTTCACAGATGAAACATACCAAGAAGAAGATCGAACATTGGACAGTTCGGACGGTAAAGTTTCTTAAATATTGTCTTAGACATTTTGATCTGAACTGACTGATATTTCTTTGGATTTTATTTTGGCGGCAATAGTTTGTTTTATGGCCGGAAGTATCCCTAATTATTCTGAAATGGGTTAATACAGTAGATGACGCAAGTACTGCTAGATTATCCTAACATGTCTAACAAGTTTCGAAGTCGTAAAATACACTTTTCAGCTTTTGCTTGAGAGCTTCGAAATATCTATTGCATGGTATTCATTTTGTGATAACCACAGTGTTTGAATTGGCAAAACGATCGTCACTGAATTATTATCATGAAGCGATTTTGTTGCAGTTTACCAATGTAAGTGTTTATGGGGGAATCATGAGAAGTAGCTAGGGAGAACTACACCTTTCCCCTTTCTTTGGATGGGTGTGACTAATTACTTAAATAGTAAATATGATTTCTATTTTATGAACAGAATCAGATTTTAGCACCGACGTCAGTCCATCAGATGCTGATAACACCAGAATAACAATTCACGTAGATGATCGTCATAAAGCTGACAATGACGCGAGGGAAGCACTCAAACCAACAGATGGCGAATTCTTAGTGAAGGCGCTCTATAAATTTTCACCAGCTAACTGGGATGAGCTTAGGCTAAGAACGGGTAGGTTCAATTTGTTCATTATGTGTCACTGCTTATTTTTTTTAATATGATTTTATGGCAGATGACCTATGGAAGGGAAAGATATTTATCCAGGATTTTTTTAAGGATCGATGTAGAACGCTCATCACCACCCTTCCTCAGAAAAAACAAAATTTAAGTCAAATTGTCCATTCTCAGTCATAGTTAGACTATAAATCATGTATTTAGTTAGATCTAAACGCAAGGTTGTGGTTAAGTCGTCTTTGAATTATTGTATGAGCTTGAAAAGAAGGTACAAGTCCCTCACATTCCGAAGGGCTTCCCGGGACCGGAGGAGTGATCTAATTCTTTCCCAACTGAACAAAATCTCCCGACTGTCCACGGAGATAGGAGGCATATGCGCCCCCCCCCCCATTTGCTTACACCACTGAAAATGTCAGAAGAACTTAACGGCTCACACCTCCAACACCCCATCTCCAAATGGACCAAAGCAATCCACCATGCCTTGGCAATATATAGGTACCTGTGAATAACCTGATTAAAGTGCATCTTATTTATTCTGTTTTTCTTTGTTATAGGTGAATATTTGATCCAGATAGGACAAGACTCTGAAAACGGTTGGGCCATGGGTAGAACAAAAACAAAACAAGGACTCTTCCCTGCGAGTTATGTGAAATTTGTGAAGAAATGAGAAACAAACACATATACAATCATGAATCATTGTAATATTACATAGAATAAACAAACAATAACAAATTCAACAATTCAATTCATTCTTATATCTGCGAAATATTATAAACCATAAATATGGTAAATTATCTCAAATAAAAAGTTAAAACGCAGTCAATTATCTGTCTCCTTTTTCCTGTCTTTTGTTAAATATTGAATGAATAATCCGGTATCTTGTGTGTCCTAAATAAACATTATTTTACGTATGTAATATGTTAAGGTCACCCTCACGAACAAATGTTAAGTAGAGGGCGATGTATCTCAATCCAAAAGTGTTCTCTCAAATCAAGATTACGTTACGAGCAACGGACATTTGTAAAGGACATGGTGGTGCGGCCTTCCTAAAACTATTCCATTACCACTACCAGACTTTGAGCGAGGTATTCGTGGAAGCGTTAGTCCCAGGAAACATACTTCAATGTCACACACCACTGATGGTTCAAAGTGTAACACGGTGCGTTATAAATGCTCGGCTGAGAAAACAGTGGCTATTACACCCTCCTACAACAAGAACACCATTCCATTTCCACAACTATTCAGAGCTAAAGGTAGGCCTATTTATTCCAAACAATTTGACTTCCATCAGGTGTCAATTGAATTTAGTAACTTTTTCCATTCCATACATCGTTGTTGTCCTACATCGACAGTAGCAGCTGCCAACCAACGACACAGCTCTGGAACACCTATCTATTGCTACAACTATTGAAGATCGCATCTATCTCGGGCTACCCTTTTATCTTCTACAACCCGTTCGCCGGATCATTTACAAACATGCAGAAGTTCTCACTCGTGACCCGTTCACCAGAGATTCATTCCCTAGAATGCCCAGCACATCCTACCAACGCCTTAACAACCATTCGGTTGACATAGTAAAGTCGTCACAACCCCAAGCACTTTCTGTTGATACTCCAGTCTTGTCCCTTGCAACTGTAGCAGATGTAATACCTGTAAATATGTCACCTTAGATAATCTAATTTCCATTAAAGGCCCAAGTCTTCTTTTGTTGTTAACCAACGTTTTACTTGTGTAAAAGTAAGGGGCCTGATGTTTCGATCCTAGAAAGATCAGAGGCTGAATGACAAGTGACATAAACTACAAGGGACAAATACAAACACATGATACAAACAGATTAATGAGCAGGGTGAACACAAAATAGATTGAAGTAAGAGGATTAGTGGACTTAGGATGGAGAGAAGAAAGAAACAAACAGGGGGAAGAGGAGAGGTAGGAGATAAACTGTAAGTGGATACAGAGAGAAGGTAGGAGATACACTGTATAACATTATTATGTTATTGCTTGTGAAGGTTGGGTTCTAGGAAGTAGACAGAAACTGCTTTAAAAAAAGTTTTCCGACAATAGTTTTTGGGCTGGGGCTGACAAATATTGGGGTGAGGGTGTCTAGCTACGCCACTGGATTCAACATTTTATTCAGCCAGTTTGGGAGTGAGCTACAACAAGTTTTGCTTCTGCCAAGGTGACGTAGTAATATTGGTTCATCTATAGGTAAATGCCACGTGCCAATATATACATGGCCAGTGAATATCGCCGCTGTAAACATTTGGATACACTTCTCTAGGGTAAATTGTGTCGGCATTCAGGAATGACAAGTTAAAAAGAAGATTATTAGCGATGTTTTCGTTTCGTGTGTATTCAGAATACATCAACATATTTACATTATAAACCCATCTTATGATGGAACCAGTTCCACTAACAGTTGGCCACAAATGATCCACCTGTAATATTGGTCATTCACATCCTTATACGTTACTGTTAAGTAACATCGTGAATGACAACTTTGTATTCAAGGATCACCTTTATAACTTCTTACTTTTTACGTGTCATGTATTCGTTTACAATAACTCCCTCTATGGGATTATGCAAACAAAACACATCATAGCCATGTTCTATGACTCTGAACACAAAGAAAGGAAAGACCAAAAAAATAAAAAATTACTTTCACTTCAAATGACTCATCATTATTCGGTCATATATCATACTAAATGATGTGAATACTAAGTATGACACAAAGATGATATACTATATTCAACCATTCTTTCATTAAATTCCATGATTTCTTTCAATTTCAATTGATTTTACACAGCATATTTACGTATGCAAGGTAGGATCCAGCATTCTGAAAGGTGGCGGTGCTGAGGATATGTATTGAAACCTACTCCGGTGTAGGGGTTTTCCCCAGAAAAAAATCAAAGTGTGAGACATATTTAGGCTATAAATTAGGTCTACATGCCCAGTTGTGCTAATCACTACTTTTACCATTTTTGTGTAGAGTTAAAAGAGGGACAGGGGAGGTTTAACTCAATCCACTTCTCCTGGGTCAATGCCTGAATGCATCAAAACAGATCTTGGTATAGATAACAGATTTCATGTATCTACACCATACCAGTTGCAAATGTTATGTAAGAACAACACACGATGAGCAAACTCTTTGCTTTGGAACCTTGTTGTGATTAAATGACAGTTAGGAAATGAATACCGTACTGTAGCATTGACATCACCTTTCCGTTGAATGTGGACTCACTTCAAGTTGCAATCCAATAAACTTAATCATGGCACTGATCAGATACGGTGATATACAACACTACTACCTGTACCATACAGTACCATGATCTTCCCACACGGTAATAATAACCCTCATAGATCACAAAAGTAGGATAACAGCCTTTTGCAAAACCTGTTCCTTTGATGGACCAATTGAACTTCAAACGCTGAAAGTGACATAATGTGATACTTTGTAATGACAATATAAGTATACAAATTGTAAATAACAGGGATGAGCCTGGGGTAACAAAAAAAATCACGGAACTTTGCAAAACTTTGCGGTATAGGCTCCAGTTTGCGTATGCTACAGTGTGTTAGGATAATAGTTTTTGTCCCCGAGTTAGAAAAGAAATCACGTATATACCGCGAATTCGCGGAAAAAGCTCATGACTGAAATAAAGCTGTGAGAAAACTTCTTTACATCATTGAATGAAATGTGCAAACATATGACAAAGACAAAGGAATTAAGAGTTCAAACTTGAATAAAATTTGACAACCATAATAAGCATAATTAAGAGAGTTTGTGTGTTGTGTACAGGTGTATCTGTGAAAGTATTTCTCAAATATTCAACTTGCTTAGCAGTCTTGACACTAAATCCAGCAAACCACTAGCCAGCTGGGAATTCTATAACTTGACATTATTGCCCTCTTTCTTTACATGTCCCAAATCAAATATTACAGATGGAAGGTTTGTTAGTTTGAACTGTTATCCTTAGAATACAAAACTAGGAAGAAGTCTTTGTTTATTACCTATGAGTTATATTAAGTAAAGTTAACTCACAGAGTACGAGCAAAATGTTTCTTATCAAATGATAAAAAGGGCAAGTTTAAGACTACAATAGCAACAATAAAGGACTTCATTACAAATTGTTGCTGGCTTTTGAAAGACTTCATTGAATCCATTGAGGACTTGTTCCAATCGCGGTAAATTCTGGGGGGACTTTCAATGCAAATTTGGTGAGCCTTTATGGTCTGCCATGCCACTGTGGTAAGGATTACAGCATTTCCACACAACAATGATTGTTAATGTTCTGTGACTGTAATTATTCAAGATTTGAATAGCACTTCCATAGCCACCAAAGGATACTTAATGACAGTGTTAATATGTGCTATACTGAAACTTAACCAGTACAGAGGCCTGCTAAGATCCAAGTTTGACATCAGATAATCACCTTGCATCAAAGGCAACTCTTGGTCTCTTTATCTTACAGTTTTGGGAAGAGCTATGATCCAAGATTGAATATTCTCTCAACACCTACCAAGACATTTCAAATCACCCGTGCAATGCAATGCAATATTCAAGAGTCGATGATAAGAATATATATATTAACTTCCAACCTCAGATAACCACATGGCATGAAAAGGCAACTCTTGGTCTGTTCATAAGTTTTATTTACAAAGAGAGAGAGAGAAGCATTCTCTTTGAAAGTAGACCTTTAATAGTAGACAGTAGACTGAAAGTAGACCTAAACATTGGTGGCACAGACACAGACTCTCTTTTCATCTTACTGATCATGATCAATGTTAGAAATTCAAATATCAGTGTCATATATAACAATTCACTCAAAGTGCCTTGCCAATAACCTTTACACATTACTATTTGAAAAAGAAATCAGTATTGAACATTGAACACTTCGGTGTGCTCACAACTTTTCTGTAAAACGTTTACTTTAAATTCCAAGATTTCATAATATCTAATTCCTAGTCTGACATTTAAGATTTAAGCAAACAGCACACAGAAGTAATATTTCCTTGAGACCGTTGGCAGTAAATCAGCTCTTTGATGATTCAGCAATACTTTCCCATTTGTTCAATTCTCTAGCATATTTGCTAAACAATACTCACTACCTTTAAAATGAACTGATGAAGAAATGTTGTATGTAAGACTAACTGATGAATAACATTTGTACGTAAGACTAACATATTAACATGACCGGGGACAGCTTCGGGAATGAAATCAAAAAGAGAAAGCAAAAACAAAGTCGGGCAGGAATGAAGAAACGTTCTCCTAGTTCCATTCTTTAGTCCGATACAAATTCCAGAGCTGTTTTATCACAGTTTCGTTTAGTTCCATGGTTGGTTAATTAATTTTCCTGGAAGATGCTTAGCTTGTTCCTCCTCCTACTACTCCCTTCTTCTTCTTCTTCTTTTTCTGCAACCTCTCTCTCCAATCACCTCTGATTGTCTCAAAGTTGGCATTGTACTGGGCCTTACCCCTGAAAAGAGTCAAATATAGATATAGATATAGATATATTAAAATATAACGATCAACCAATCGCAACTACTGAACCAATTGGTGCCCAGCTGGGCCTTTTTTGACACAACCCCTGGACACATTGCTTTAGCTATATGCATTTTTTGTAAGATTAGGAATGCTGGTTACAATGTGTATGGCAAGGGACCGACTGTACATTCCAATATGGCACAGGGCAGTGACAAAAGATAACTCCGCACTCTAAATGCCATGCTCAACATTGTCTTAGTGATATCAGTGCAGTCAAAGGTTACTCATATGTAAACGATTGTGGTAGGTTAAGTTGGGGTTAGCCTGATATGCAGATTTAGTTGGGGTTAGCCTTATATGCAGATTTAGTTGGGATTAGCTTGATATGCAGATTTAGTTGGGGTTAGCCTGATATGTAATCAATAATTGAGGTAGACGGTGTTACCCTCTTCAAGTGTCTAGGCTGATTGAACAACTAGATAGCACTCCCTTCATTGCCACATTCTACACATGAACAATCCACTGTTTGTAACTATGCTTACTTGTATGGGTGAATAATCAAGGAATCAGAATGAGAGCACATGTACTTTCTTAAAATTGCATTTTGTGTTGAAATTACTTAAATCTGTTGGAACCAATCACCTCCACCAGTAAAGATAGGAGAGGTACCACACAAAAAAAAAAACCATCTCTAACTTCACTCAGCTGATATTGTACCGGATATTAGGAAACTGGGCATACGAAAGGTTTGTGAACGAAAAGCAAAAAAAAAGAAGAAAATATTATTCACATTAACTTTTAAATGACAATATTGTCTGGATTGAACAGTTGTTGACGGCTGCCTTATTAGTAACAAGTGAACTTGGTCTAACCATAGAGATCATTTAGTCACATTGTGGGATTTTCCCACTCATCGCTTGGTCATAGTGGCACCCAGTACCAACCAAACCTCCCCCTACCCCCCATTCCAAAATGAGAAGTAGTTTTTAATTGAATTGAAACCCTATGCCTTTCAGAAAACCTCTGGTGATTTAACTCTCTTGACATACTTTTCAATTTGATCTTTCTTCCATTCCAATATTCTCTTCTGGTTTACTACTTTGTGGTCTTCCTCCTCGGACGACGAGCTCCCTTCCTCTTCCTTGGCTTGCTCCTGTTTGATCTGTTTCCATTTCTCGACTAGGGAGTGAGGAATCTTCTTCTTGGCTAAAAGTTTTTTCTCCTAAGATCAAGAGAGTAAGACAAGAAAAATGTTGTTTAACAAATGGTGGGAGGAAAAAAACAAACAGCATATGAAAAAAAGCCCTATTAAATATATACTTCGATAAGATGACTGCCCTTCTATCAAAAACAGAAGAGAAATCATGAATATTTCAATATTGCATCAAATGGTAAATACCCAAGTATGTACATTGCCTAATACTTTTGGCTTTCTTGCAAGTGACACTTTGAAGCAAGATGTTCTTAATTATTATTTCAGAAGGAAAAGATGAGTTGATAATATGCATTGGGCTTCCTTTCATATGATATTTAAATTTAAAAATTGTTTTCTCAACTATCACATCGAAAGCAGATATGAATTTATTAATATATAAAGGCTGAATCTAATCCATACCTTAGCTTTTTTAAGTTTCTTAGACTTGCTGCCTTTCTTGGCTGTCTTTGGTTCTACTGAGCTGTCGGGGGAAGCGGTCGTCTCATCCACTGGTTCACCATCGATGTTGTCAAACGTCGGTTGGGCGCTATACAACTGAGGCAAGGAGGACAGCTGTGCTTGATCGTAGATCAACTGTGGTTTACCTATGATAGCCACATTGCTCTCTGGTTCCGGAGGGGGTGCGGCTGGTTCCTCCAATTCGTCTTCGGGGGGCGCTGGAGGAGGCGGTGGAGGTGGCGCTGCTAGGCTGGCTGGTAAATGAGGATCTGATTCCGACGATGGCAGAGGAGGGGATGGAGATAGGGGCGGAGGGGGCGGGACGTCGCCATCATCTGGAGGCGGTGGTGGTGGGGAGGGTGGCAAAGGGGGTATATCCAACTCAGTCCCTGGTGGTGGAGGCTCGTCTGGAGGGGGAGGAGGGTAAGGTTCTGAGGGTGGGGGTGGAGGAGGAGGATTAGAGACTGAGTCTGGTTCTGGAGGGGGAGGTGGGGCCACAGCTAACACCTCCAAGGCTGGGATAGGCGGAGGGGGAGCTTCTTCCTTCACGGTGATTGGTGCCTCCTTAAGTTTTTTCTTCACTTTGGATTTTCCCTTTTTGCTGCTCTTCTTTGTGGTCACCTCGGAGGAAACTTCTTGTTTGCTTCCCTCTGTGGAGACAAGTAGAACAGAAAGGTGTCAACATTGCCTTTATTGAGAATGCATCTTTTCTCACATTGGTTACTGTGACATCGCCAGCTCTGAAATAGACTGAAAAAACAATTATTAAAACATGCTGTCATGGTTATAGAAGATGCGCATAGCAAATCTATCTTTATATCACCTGATCAATGGCACTCCCCTTTGAATTTGACTCTCCAAAGTGACACAACGAAACCAAGAGCAGACTTATTCTAGATAACAAACACATTCCTATCAAAATAAAAAAGTATCAAAAACATATTCAGTTTGTAAACAGCTACACTGAATCTTGTTGTCAATTACAGCATTGTTCCGACTATTTCGGTAACACATTCCTAAAAACAAATTCTCACCATCGCAACAGACACTACTATAGATAAACACATTTTGGTCTCATACGGAAGCCACGGCCACAATTGTTCTTGTTCTAGTAATTTTTATAATTCAGTTTGATTATAACATAATGCATCTCAGCACTAGTAAGCTTCACATTCCTAAAATTTTCACTGAAGCTGTTGTAACTGTGTAGTACCTGCACCTTTATAAGTTCCATAAACCCTATCATTAACCCCTACATGTATAAGGTCATGGCCATCAACTGTTCCTTTCACTAGCAACATTAATGCCAGGGATATACTCTGGTGGCATCGACGTTTTGACCAATGCCGTTGAAACGCTTGTCTCTCATTTCTTACAGATGCTTTTGGATCGACTTTGTGGAGCTTACCAGTAGACGAAATCATGTTCAACAGCGAATCCTTGTTGTAAACAGCGCCCTCTACAGACGACGCCAGAGTGAAGGCTGCCTGCGAGTCTTCCTTGCCCGTGACGCCTATCTTCTCCTGTTCCAGTTGCATGGCCTCCAGAGGATACTCCCATTGGGACTCTCCCGTGGACTGCTTCATGTAGAAGTACTGCTTGTGGTTCCTGTCAGGGTCAAGAGAGGAAAACAAAAAAAAGGGGAACATGATAGAGAGACAGGGAAGATGAATTAGAAAAATCAGAAGGAGTTGATGATGATAATGATGAAGAAGATGATGCTGCTGCTAAAATTACCAAGGAGAAAAGAGAGAGAGAGTCGAGCATAAAAATAAAAAAAAACATCAATAAGTCAGACGACTTACTGTTGACTCTGTAAACTTTCAGCAATGCATCATTTGTGAGTCACCAATGAAACTACTACAAATTCCCCCCCCCCCCCAAAAAAAATACATGAGTTGCAAAGGCAATGCCAACATTCATGTGTGGATAACCAAGTGAGGCACCATTTTAGCTCACTCTTCCAACTTTCTCTAAATGTATCACTGATTGAGCCAGCTATGTTAGCGACTCGGACAACATTCACTGTGAGTCGCACAATTACAGGACTCTACCAAGAATCATCAACATATCACTGAGCGAGATACCCTTTTTTTCTTATCTTAAAGTTTTGAGGGCCTGATGTTTTGGTCCTAGAGGGATCAGGCCCTCTAAATTTACCTAAACATGCTTTCTACAATCCTTTTCCTTCTCTTTTTTACCTCATTTGTCTGTTAAAGTCCTACAGGGTTTGAAGGAAAAGACAACCTTCTCAAATTACCCGACTTCAAATCTGTTGTAAGACAACTACAGGATAATGTTACTGTCCTGTTTAGTACTGTAGACAGGCCATTTTGGTAACTATCAGATTTCAAAGCACATGTCAGGTTTAGCTCTTTACCACTACAAATAACTGATGAGCTATCAGTGAGTTTGATGGTTTACTTAATGCTTGGACGATCCCAAAGAACCACATGAGCTGAGAACTTTAATTAATAAAACAGAGGTTTACTTAATCATTATGACAAAGTGACAGCAGCTACTTTATGCCTTCTTGGTTATTACTAAGTGATGTCTGGAGGATGTTCACAAGTGTCAGTTGAAAGCTCTCAGTAAATTAGAGGTTTTATTCATTATTCTTTTAACTTTATTTTTTCATTTAATATTTTAAACTCCCCCTCCTGACCCATTCTTACGAGGCAAGGATCAGGGAAGAATCATTACATAATACTATGTCAGCTCTTATCTCCCCTCCCGCTACCGAAACCTTCAACGAAACACAAACACTTTTATCTAATACACATATAAGACACAAATAGTCTGTTGGTTCAACAGATGTCAAGCAACATTAAATCTTTACCGACAGACGGTAGACGCATGGAATATGACCAAAGCAAATAATTAATGTACTTAACGGAAAAAAATAAATAAAAAAATTCTACAATTTCACACATATGACAATAATAAGAACATTATAAATGATTTATTGTGTGGATGACTCACCAAGTTGTACCACACTGGCCTTACAAAATAATGAAAGGTAACAGACTGACCGTACCGGGATCCAGCTCTTCAGACATCACTGCCAAATGACCTCTGACCTTGGTAGTCTCCCTCCAGTCACTTCCACCAAGTCCAAGGCTCTAGAACTACATCTACTTAAGATGTTCCATCATCACAGGAGAGAAAGAAATGTTTGCAAAGCGCATCCCTATGGGATGTCAGATCCGGTTCATTGACCCCCAAAATCCTCGGTGGGGTGACCCACTAAACAGGTTTAACCATGGGCCACGGGAGGGCATGAGAAGATTGTAGAGTTCTTTACCTATAGCCTTAGCAGTCAAAATGTGGGGACCAAGGAAATGGGGGGGGGCTGTTGAGTAGAGGGTACAGGGTATGGAAAGAATCAAAGATTAGATTCAAAGGAAAAACCAAGCCTAGACCCATTTTACCGTCCTATGAATTTATTTCCTTTGGGAAGATAGACTAGAAAGAACTCGTCTGACACAGGGAGAGGGAAAGGACAATCTAGCAATTCTATTTATTTATAACTAAGTTGGTTCCTATAAACTTGGTCATTATCAGGATTTTAAGATTCTATGTCAACATCAAAATAGGCTACCGCAATTTGATAGAAGGTCAGAGTCCAGTGCAGAGGGACTCGACATGTTAAAGTCCTCCCTAGTTTTGCAAGCTTGATGACTTATAGTGGATATGGGATAAAAGCCATTTGTCTGTGAACTGAATCACTTTGTAAGGAATGGAGGTTAGAAACACTATGACAAAGTGGTTCAGGATAAGGTATGGTAGGGAGGGGGGGGGGGGGGGTTATGGCCCTCTAATTTTGTTCTTGATACTTTATAAGGGATATCGGTACAGAGGCAGCTCTCTTTAGGTAAGGTGGGTCCACATTTAAGGAGCAACTAAAATTGTTGTCTTTTTAAAGGACTGCTGGGGGACCCAATATAAGTGAACTGGATGTAAGGCATCGACACTGTCCTGTCACTTTTCCAATGGGCAATATCTTCTGACGCTGTGAAAATTTGACAGCAGAGTGTGCAAAAAAATATTGTTCAAAGCAAATCGTAGCAGTTCATTGTTCAAAGGTACGGTGAGGCCAGATAAAGACCAAAACGTAAACCGTACCTGTCCCAATGGCAACTCCATCCGCGGGGTGCGGCTTCGCTCTCGTAACGTTCCAATTCCCAGTCTGCCGTCTCCAGTTTCCTTATCAGGTGCTTGCTCTCCAACAGGCCTTCCCTCCAGTCTTGGATTCTTGTCTGAAGATAAGATCAAACAGAAAGGCGACATAAAAACAATGAGAAACATCATCAATGTAAAAGTCATCCTCTTGTAAACGCCGGTCGAAACGGGCGGAAACGAGACGACCTAACGACACTCGCAATCATTCTGACATTGTCGGGAAACTTTGTGGAAACAGATGAATCTCTTCCAAACCAGAAGGTGGGAGGGATATGGTGATGTGACACAGCTGACGACATCACAAACCGACTAGTTGAGCTGGCCTTGCGTTCTTCTTTGACGATAAAACTTTTTTACAATCTATCAAAAGACCAGCATTGGTAGACAAAGCTATTCTGTAAAAATATTACTTTCCTTTGTCGATAAATGAGTTTAATATTATTGTAAAGAAAAGCGAAGACATTTCACAGCTCAACCGCCATCACAACATCATTGAATCTGTTGTCGCCAAGTCCATTCCCCCCCCCCAAAAAAAATTGCAATAAATTTGACATATTTTCGTTTCTTTGCCTTTCAAAATGCTATGAGGATGCATTTTTGACAGAAAGATGCAGAATATTTCCCAGTATTTGCCTTAAGCAATCAAATTCGGACACAACAATATCCCTTCAGGTTTTAAAGGCAATGGTTAACATAAACTCAAGTGAAAGACTAGCAGTTCTGTGTAGTAGTTAGGTCTACACCATAAAACACACACAGAGGGTACTAAAGTTACAAATAAAGTGCTAGTCCTCGCACTCTCTTTCATCGAGATGAGGTATAACAGAATTACACACCAAGCTTAATGTAAGCTAAAGGGCTTTACTAAACACTTACTTCTGTAGAGATGAGAAGAAGCTGGAACTTGGTGAGACCTTTCTTGCTTATGCCTAAGAATTGCAGTTTGCTGGTGAGTGTTGAAGCCAGGTCCACTATTTTTGTCTAAAAAACAGAAAGGAAAATCCAACATATTAAGCCTCTCAACAATGGACAATTCCCTCCTTCTAATCGAGAAGATGATTGACGAAATTGGAGGAAGGGGGCATGGGGTAGGAGGGTGTGAGCGAGGGGAGAAAGTGAAGGGTTTCTATACAAATCTGTCACCATAGCAATGATAGTAGCTGGAAACGATAAATTTATGATTAAGGGTATCACACACTGGATATGATCTGCTTGTCCATTGGGCTACCTCAAAGGGTAGGTCTGCTCATCTCTAAGACAAGCTGGTCTTCAGCGTCTGTTTTATATCTCCCAGTTTCCTTCTTTAAATGACAACAGTCATCCAACATTCAACACATCTTCATTCCCCTTCAAGCACTTTCTTTCTTTTACTGTACCTCTGTCCATAGGTGTGCCAACTCCTGTTCATTGGCGCTCAAGTTCTTCACCCTTTCCCACCACCCACCTCTCCTCTTCGTGTGTAAACATTAAAGGTACAGACAAATTGTCATTGAGTTATGGCACCAGAGGGTCAAAATATACTACAGGTAACCTGTCAATATGTATGTCAACCTGTTTATCTTAATGCAATAGTATAACAAGTCCATAACAAGTATAGTATAACAGGTCCATAACAAGTATAGTACAACAGGTCCATAACAAATATAGTATAACAGGTCCATAACAAGTATAGTATAACAGGTCCATAACAAGTATAGTATAACAGGTTCATAACAAGTATAGTATAACAAGTCCATAACAAGTATAGTAAAACAGGTCCATAACAAGTATAGTATAAACAAGTCCATACCTTCATCTGTTCCTCTTCTTTCATCTTCTTCCTGCTCGTGGATTCTTCTGGAGTCTCAAGATCACACTGGACTCCTACCTCCACCGTCTCTACTGACCCTGCAGTCCTCATCTTCTTGGGTGGGATTATCTCCACTTTATCCTCATCCATAGCTTCTGCAATATGAGATCAGCCAAATAATGTTTCTCAATGAATCATAACAGCATATTCATCAATCTTAAGTTTGGTAATTTCTTACTTTCTTTATCTTTAGACTGACTTTTCTACCTGTTAAATTAAATATCAGTCAATTAATCATAGCAAACTAACTGGAAAATTTTAGAGATCCTTTCAATTCCATTATCTGAGTCTTTTTAGGACTTACACCACTCGCTACTACCGATAACCTCGTTCATACATCACACAGTACCTATAACTCAATATACCTCATACAATAGAACACACTTGATGCGGTCTATGATATGGCCTAACCTATCTGTATTCCTGAAATCCAGCCTTTAATTTAATTTCATCACTGTTCATTACACGGTTATTAACTGACTCTTGATGTTCATACGATCACAAGGGACAAGTTAGTGTTCCAAGTTTGCATACCTCTACAATTTGTCTGCTCTGAAATACCATATAGTTCCTGTATTATAAAAAATTTCACAAGGGACAACCACCACACCTCTACAGGGAATAAGTTAGTGTTCCAAGTTTGTATACCTCTGCAATTTGTCTGCTCTAAAATACTATAATTCCTATATTACAAACAAAAAGAACCCTGCTATATGTTTCCACTTTACAGCAAATTTTGCATTTTGCGATGTGATACCGGATATATTTATTCCCTGCTCTACTTTTAGCAATGCGCTACTGGATAGATTATTCTCTGCTCTTCTTTTACGATAAGTTCTCACCTTCTCCATCTTCCACCTCCTCTATCTTCCTTTTCACCGTCTCTTTAGTCTCTTCCAGCTCGTCGATCCCGCCCAACTCTTCCAGCTTCCTCTTGAGATCCGACTCCAGTTTCTGAATATCCTCTTCCTCCTCCTCTTCCTCCTCCCCTTCCTCCTCATCTCCATTTTGTTCTTCCACAGCTTCCATCTGTTCTTCACCTTCTCCATCTTCTTTGATCATGTCTTTCTCTTCCGTTTCTGTTTCGACAGTGTCCAAGAGCTCCAACTTTCTAAGCTCCGCCTGAAGAACAGATATAATTTACAGGTGGTCGTACAAAATATGTTATATAGCCTGTTTCAGTATGTCAGTTTCTGCATTGCTGTACATTATAAAGTAGCTGTTACTGTAGACAACTAAAGCATATTTTTTTATAAGATGGTGGGTGACATTGCTAAGCAGATGTTTTCTGAACAAAACAGACACATCAGAGAGAATAGCCAACACTTTCAAAATTGCCAAATATTTTAAGGTAGAGTCTAACCTAGTTGACCCCGTGTGTGAGCAGGGATACCAAAAATTAACATATCAAAAGGTGGTCTCCAAATTTGAGGAATGACCCTTGCAATGTTTGTAAACAAAAACAACCAGTTTTCTCATTCAAATATTCTTAAGAGTAATGGTTGATACTTCTTGGTGCTGCGTCGGCTTCTTAGCATGATTCTAACAGCTACATCAAACCCTGATTCCTGATTTATAGGAGAGAATTGGGGTCTCATTCAACAGATGTCTTACACCAGAAACTGTCTTATTCAACAGATGTCCTACATCGGTGACTGCCTCGATCAACTGATGTCTTACTGTACACTAATGTCTGTCTCGTTCAACAAATGTCTTGAACCAGAGACTGTATCTTTCAAAAGATATCTACTGTACCCTGTACCAGTAATTATCTCTTCAGCCAATGTCTTACACCTATAATTGTCTCATTCAACGGATGGCTTACACTAGTCAGTAACTGTCTCATTCACCGGATGTCTTACAACAGTAACTGTCCCCTTCAACAGATATCTTATACCAGTAACGGTCCCCTTCAACACATGTCGTATTCCAGTAACTGTCCCCTTCAACAAATGTCTTATACCAGTAACTGTCTCATTCAACACATGTCCTACACCAGTAGCTGTCCCCTTCAACAAATGTCTTATACCAGTGACTGTCCCCTTCAACACATGTCTAATACCAGTCTCTGTCCCCTTCAACAGATGTCTCATACCAGTAACTGTCCCCTTCAACAGATGTCTCATACCAGTAACTGTCCCCTTCAACATATGTCTTATACCAGTAACTGTTCCCTTCAACACATGTCTAATACCAGTAACTGTCCTCTTCAACACATGTCTTACACCAGTCTCTGCCCTCTTCAACAGATGTCTTATGCCAGTAACTGTCCCCTTCAATACATGTCTAATACCAGTCTCTGTCCCCTTCAACAGATGTCTCATACCAGTAACTGTCCCCTTCAACACATGTCTTACACCAGTAACTGTCCCATCCATCACGTCTTATACCAGTAACTGTCTCATTCAACACATGTCTTAGACCAGTCTCTGCCCCCTTCAACAGATGTCTTATGCAAGTAACTGTCCCCTTCAACACACGTCTTACACCAGTCTCTGTCCCCTTCAACACATGTCTTACACCAGTCTCTGCCCCCTTCAACAGATGTCTTATGCCAGTAACTGTCCCCTTCAACACACGTCTTACACCAGTCTCTGTCCCCTTCAACACATGTCCTACACCAGTCTATGTCCCCTTCAACATATGTCTTGCACCAGTCTCTGTCCCCTTCAACACATGTCTCATACCTTTTTCTGCTCCAGTTCTTCTTCCAGCTGTTTATCAATATCTTCTACATCTTCGTCCACATCCTCCTCCTCCTCTTCTCCTTTTTCATCTTCTTCTTCTTCTGTGGCACCGCCCTCCTTTCTGCCTCCCTTGTCATTCTCATCCTCATCGTCATCAAAGAGCTGGTAGCGAGACAGATCATCGTCGTCTTCGTCGTCATCGGCATTTGATTTTCCCTCTGATATTTTCTTCCCGCTTCTCTCGCCCTGTTCTCCCCTTGGTTTCCCATTCTGCTCTTTCTTACTCTCTGCCTCCTTCTCTTCCTTATTATCCTCAGATCCGAGAACCTCCTTTTCATCCGTCTGTTTCACAACTTGCTCCATCTCTGTTTCACTTTTACCTTCTTCTTCTTCGTCTTTCTTCTCGCTCTCATCATGGCTACTATTATCCTCCTCTGGAGAGTCGTAGCCCACTATACCCCCGATGGCCTGCCGTCTTTGATTTTAAAGAAAATGGATTTTCCGAGTTTTGTTTGAAGTGTTGAACACTCACGTCAAATGCTAGTCGTCTGTCGGACAACCTAAGCAGTGTTTTAGGTTGTCCGACGCCATGTTTTGGTCGTCACGGACGATTGGACGACCGTTAAATGTAAGCCCTTTTTTGTACAGATGATTAAATTTGTTTGAAAACAAATAAATCATAACAATCTATTGCTAGTACAGAGTTTACAAAATTTACATCACAGAGATTTTCTTGCTAAAAATAGTCCATGGTGATTTCCAAATTTCCTGTGATTTGATACCATTGACATGTCACTATAGGCTTCCGTTGCTCACAGGTCAATGTTTGTCAGTTATCATAATAACTAAGCATAATGCGTTCATGTAGAGGTATTTCAAAGTGAATGTTTTCATGGGGACTATAGGGACATTCTGCCTTTACTAATAACAAAACGTGCTTTACGCAATTCACTTTTGGGGCCGTCTTTGATTTTAAAGAATATGGATTTTCCGAGTTTTGTTTGAAGTGTTAAACACTCACGGCAAATGCTAGTCGTCTGTCGGACAACCTAAGCAGTGTTTCAGGTTGTCCGACGCCTTGTTTTGGTCGTCACGGACATTTGGACCGTTAAATGTAAGCCCTTTTTTTGCAGATGATTAAATTTGTTTGAAAACAAATAAATCATAACAATCTAACGCTAGTACAGAGTTTACAAAATTTACATCACAGAGATTTTCTTGCTAAAAATAGTCCATGGTGATTTCCAAATTTCCTGTGATTTGATTGGCTAAAAGCCCTTACCATTGACATGTCACTATAGGCTTCCGTTGCGCACAAGCCAAGTTTTTTCAGGGATCATTATAACTAAGCATTGTGCGTTTATGTAGTATTTCAAAGTGAACGATTTCATGGAGGACTATATGGACATACTGCCTTTACTGATAACAAAATAGTCAATTGTATTTTCCAAATTTCCTGTGATTTGATTGGCTAATGGCACTTACCATATTTTACAAGATGGTAAGATGGCAAAATTATGTAACACAATATCGTTTAGGTGAAGATCGACTACTGCTGAAA
The DNA here is from genome assembly GCF_037975245.1 of Apostichopus japonicus. NCBI lineage: Eukaryota > Metazoa > Echinodermata > Holothuroidea > Aspidochirotida > Stichopodidae > Apostichopus > Apostichopus japonicus. Next base: position 16,009,526 of record NC_092567.1, read on the forward strand.
CAAGATTAATTATCGAAAAATTAATTTTAGATCGTCTTCATGCGCACACGGCACTCCTCGTGATAGGCTAGGCGTGTAATGCAGATACTTACATTAGGCCCATGTCATGTTCATCATTAAAGGCTTAGTTGGCCTAATGTAAGTCTTGCTATACGTACCAACGGTACGGCTGGCATATCGATCGTGGCTTGTCTGACGAAATCCGTTCATGGGGTACGTTAGACTTAGCCTATTGACCTAAAATAAATACACGGTAACTGTGTTCGTCATATCAGTGCACAAATTACTGTACTTTCGTGTTGCAGTCTGTGTCGCATGTTTGAAAAGATAATAGGAAATTGGAATGACATCGTTTCCTTTCTGAAAACAAAATGAACCTACAGATGGCTATACATCCAGGTCAGCAATGACAGTATATGAACAACATTTTGATCATCCACTGTCATCGCAGATTTAGAATGTAAAACTTGGTTTTGAATTGCATTTGCATTTTCCTCTACCAGACTCCTGTTTGGGATCAAACTAGCTTATAGCAGGAGAAAGATAATTCGCAGTGGCTTTAACATAAAGCTAGATTAACTGGCTGACTGTCTAACACGATTGGAGAAGGCTGATTTGCTCTAAACAGTTTTGGCACAGCTTAGGCAAAGCAATCACCTCTCACAGTTTCATGAAAATTTTTCATCATAGCTTGAAAATGAAGCCTGACATTTCTGACAAACTTAGTGAGCATGATCTTGAACATGATATTCTATATCGCTAATACCAAATTAAAGGAGTATTCACCTTATGTTTTTCAAGACTGATATTGATCATATTCATTATTATTGGTAGTTGAGCTTACTGAATCATAAAAAACTGTTTGGAGCATTGCTTAATTCCTCTAGTTTTTTTCTGTATTTACATTTTTAAGTCTTCCATTATTTTAAGTATACTGGCTCGAATGGAGAAGGCTGATTGGCGCTAAACAGTTTGGGCACAGCTGAGGCAAAGCAATTACCTCTCATATTTTCTGAAAAATTGTTCATCATGGCTTGAAAAAGAAGTCTGACATTTCTACCAAATTAATGAGCATGATCCTGAACATAATATTCTACATCTTTAATACTTAATTCAAGGAGTATTCACCTTATGGTTTTCAAGACTTACATTGATCATTTTGAATAATTACGGGTATTTGAGCTTACTGAATCATAAACTGTTTTAAAACATTGCTTAATTCCTATAGTTTGTGATGTAGTAAATTTTTGTGTCTTTTAATCTTCTGCATGTCTCACTGAACATGATTAGAAGTACAATTCATTGGAAACATGGAGACCATGTATTATTCAAAAATCTGTAAAAAGGGTACTACTAATTTGCTACTTCACTCTTAAGGATTATGTGTATATCAATGTAGTGAAAAAATAGTATTCTGTAATTACCTTGGGAAAGATATAAAAAATACTTTCAAGTTTGTTACAACTAACAGAACTAACGTGGCATCAGTAAGATGATAAAACTGATCTAAGACGTTACACTTTACTGTCTACTTAATTATATTGGAGTCAATAGTGAAACATACATTGTTTTATTACTGTTATCCGTTTTGCTGTATTACTTTAGTGATCTCAAAATCATCTTTAGTTCCTCTGCTTAGTTTTTTTCACTATTTTTCCTTAATTCCAACTGTATTACAATCTCATTAACAAATATCGTGTTGTAAGTTGAAACAAAAACAATGGTTTGTTATTGTATGAATGGTATTTGTTCAAATATTAATAATCTACGTTATTCTACAGCAAGAGCTGTAATGCAACGGAAGACAGATGTTATTGTTGAGATACCCTTTGTTAATATATGAGTGTTTCCTTTTCGTATACAACACAACCCATAAATATACAGATACCTTGCATCAAGATACAAAAGGAGAATGTTTCTGTAGGAATCGCTTTGTAAATATACACCCACTGTCCATCAAATAACAGAAGGTAATTGTTTCTCTACATTAAAAACTGTGATTGTACAGAACCTTTTTGTACAATCATTAAATGGTAATGTCATTTTATGAGATTGTGTGTGAACAGACACCTTGTGTAGGTAACCAAAGCATAATTGTAGTTGTACAACATGTCTCTGGAAATTAATTAACAGAGACACTACTGTAAATTTACAGAGATTTTAGTAGTGTAGGATTCGTTGCGCATAAGCCTTATGTTTGTCAGGGGTCATAATGGTCATTATAACTAAGTATTGTGCGTTCCTTTAGAGGTACTTTAAAGTGCATGTTTTCATAGAGGACTGTAGAGACGCAAGGTTTTTCTGAGCGGTCGCAAACATTGTTAAACGTTTTAACATTAAAATACTTGGTAACAAAACTGAGTAACATACATTTGTTGTGGTGTATGATACTGTTCATGATTAATCGTGTTGGGTTGTGGGAATTCTCTGGTAGTATAAAAAATGAATTCCGTAATCGATTCTGATCATTTCCGGAACCAGAGGGTAATCCCAGGATATACAGCTGTACATTGCAGCAACATTAACGAACATGCGGTATGCCCACATGCACAGTATAGCACTGCATGCACGATGTACTTCAGCTAGTTTGTCATACATGCATGCGGCCGTGAGGTAGAAAGCAATCGTGGTCACGGTCGCCAGGGTCTGTAATGTACAAAGTAAACGATACTCTACGTAAGATGAGTGCATATTTACAGTATCCATATTCTGTCTTTACTAATTACAAAACGAGCTAACTGCAAATTAGCAATCAGAAGGAGAGGGCATATAGCTAAAGTGTAGGTATTTACCCTCATTACGGACCGCACCAAAATGTGATTTATTTCTTACGATGTCCCTAATACGAATGGGGGGGTGGGGTGGAGGCGATATCAACAAGATACCATCACTTTTCGGGACAGATTTTGATTTTGAAAGAATAGGGATATTCCGAGTTTTGTTCGAAGCAGGGACGTAGCCAGGGGGAGCAGGGGGAGCGACCGCTCCCCCCTTTCAGTGTCGATTTTTTTTTTTTAAACTGTCGTTTTTTTAGCATGGTATTTTGTCAGTGCTCTTTTGATCTTGAATACTCGTCAGCTCCGTTAACTCGATTGTAATCGTAGTAACATTCACGCCTACTGATTCAACTACTTACTTAGTTTGGCAGATGCAATTATCTAAATTTAGCTTATAGCCAATTACAAGCCTACAGTTGGCCACTGCGTAATAAAAGACATATTGCCTACCTAACCGCACTCTATGGAATGTCACGAACTGTATGCACACCAACGTCGACAACGTTCGTTCAATGAGTCGTCCTAAGTTGTTGCACGAACAGCATGTTATAAAGCTAAGCTAGCAATCGTACGTGATACGCACTTCCTATAAATAATTATTACACTGCTAATACACTGCGATCAGTGGCGGCGGAACCGGGGGGGCTTGGGGGGCTCAGCCCCCCCCCCAATGAAAAAGTTGAGGGGGCAAATGCATGATAAGCCCCCCCAATATTCACCAAGGCTCCGAAACGTACATCTGCCCATTTTTCAATGCATACTTGTCGATCTGTCCGATGCACACGTATACTATATAGGTGTAATAATTTTAGTAATTGCTGGGGGACCCTCGGCCCGGCCCCTGGCTATAGACCACATTGTCACCCCGACCGCGTCTTCACGCCCCGTGAAAAGTGGAAGCAGTGAGTGTGAGTACCGGTAAGCGTAACACAACTTCGTCTTAGGCCAATGACTTGCCTCATTTCAGCCAGTTCTCCAAAATCCCCTTACTTAGTGGCGGAGCGTCCATATATACAGTCAGGGGGCGGATGCCCCCCCCCCCCCCGACGGACTCAAATGGACTGCTGGCGCCCTTTTCAGCTTTTCACTACTTTTTACTTATTCGCGATTATTGACTATTTTATTGCGCACTCATATACCTATTGACATTTGTCATATTCTGTTGGTGTAATTTTCCGACAAAATGGCGACGACACCTATTTATTCTCCGTTTATCTGCAAATTAGCAAGGTCCGGAAAGGGTCATTTCCTGCAATATAGGGAGTAACTTTACTCAAGAATTCTCTGTACGCTCCGCGCCAACCTGTGGTGGCGCTCCGCTTAGATAGTGTCGAAAGTGCCCCTACAGACCATTCTTGCCCCCCCCCTGACCAATACCCCTAGCTCCGCCACTGCGCTCAAAAACGTCTTTGCGAGTACACTACGAGTAATAGCTACTCTCTTAGAACACCATCGAATATACAAATTACAATGTTTTTACAGACTTTTACGTGCAATCTGAGAAATTGCAGGCTTGAGACCCATATTTTAGGGCTAGGTATTTGCAGCATTAAACACTCGGGAAGTGCCGTTTCCGGCCATCTGGGGGTTTGAAAAAACCCAACATTTTCTTGTACGCTCCGCGCCAACCGATGGTGGCGCTCCGCTTAGATAGTCTCCACACATTAGCCCCCCCAATAATTTTTCCGTTCCGCCGCGCCTGACTGCGATAACGATATTTGTTTTTAGGACACTGCATATCTGGCGGTATTACAAAATATGAAAGTTTATATTGTCCATCAGTTAAGTTCGTCAAATGTATTAAAGTCCAGACATTGGACAATGAACAAGAATCATCCTACTGGAAAACTTGTAAAAGAGCACTATGTTTGTCTTTCTGATATATTTTGTAAAAGAACATGTAAAAGAATTTAAACAGGAAACAAAATCTGCTGATAATGGTATCATATGATTAGAGCGTAGCCAGTATGTCGCACGATAGTGTCATTCAATACTCTACCTCCGGAAAAAGACTATAGCAGGCGCGTATCCAGGATTTTCTAACCCGGGGGGCGCGAATTACTATCTAAGCGGAGCGCCACCATCGGTTGGCGCGGAGCGTACAAGAAAATTTCTGGTTTTGATACCCCCCAGATCACCGGAAATGGCACTTCTCGGGCTTGAAAATGAGCAACCAGATGTACACTTTTGCCTGAGAACCAAGTATTTCCCAAAAGTTTTTTCCATCCATAACCTTCTTGAAGATTGTAACCAGTCACACATCATGTTCGACCTCATTGCATGTCCTATGGATCATTGCTTTTGTAGGTAATTCTACGTCACGGCCCACAATATCCGAAAGCCCCACTTTTCAAGGTTTTAAGCCCATTACTTGTTGAGAATTTGAAATTTCACTTTTCTCGTGAATAAAATCACTTGAAAACATACCCATAATATTGCACAAAATTCAATCTATAGACAACCAATATAGAAAAACCTCCTTGATCCCCTAACAGACAGGTCAAAATTGAACGAGTAGAGGAAAATATGATGAAGAATGTTGGTGAGGAAATTTTGGATAATTCCGACACAGTTAATTTATTGGTGTAGAAATATTGCAACCTCTTATAATGGCTTTTACAAAACTTGGTTGAAGGAACAGAAAAATAGCAGATATTTCCGATATGAGGTATATCGAAACCGAACACTTCACTCATAGGCGTAGGTCCCGTAGGAGGCGGGGGCTGCAGCCCCCCCCCCCTCAATTGTTTTCCCATTTTTTTCGGGCACCTACTGAAAGAAAAATAAATAGCAATGAATAGCTTAAAATGATCTCCTTGGTAATTTAAATAAAGTTCTAAGCTTGTCCGACATTACTACTGTAAAAGAGAGTTTTGACATAAATGGATCTGTATGCTTTTTCTCCATCTACATAAGACATTTGGTTGTTTACATTAGCATCCGGCGGTATACTGTGCAACTTTCACGGACCGTGCGGTACACGATGCCATACAATGTAATGAGCGATCTTGCCTATATGATATTGGCATCGACATGTTGAATGCGCGCTTTGCGCTTGAAAAATTTTGGCTTTTTTTTCGGGCAAGTCATTACAGCCCCCAAATCCAATCTGGCTCACACATTGACAGTTTTTGAGGCTGTTCATCGTGGAACATGCATTTCAATGCTCTTTGATATGATGTTATATCTGCTCTTTGCTTTACAAATTAGAACAGGCGTGTAGCGAGTAATTGCCAAGGGAGGGCGAAGCCTGTAGGCAAACTATCTAAGCGAAGCGCCACCATGAGTTGGCGCGAAGCGTACAAGAAAAATTTTGGCCGAAAATGCCTCCAAGATCGCTGGAAATGACACTTCCCAGGCCTTGTAAGTTGCATCTAAGCATTGTCTATTTTGAAATTACTAGCGATTTCATAAAGAAAATTTGCTCGGGGGGCGGTCGCCCCCTTCCCGAAATGCGTTATTTCTCCGACGACTCGGTCGAGCTCAAGTACATTAGTGAGAGAAGAAAAACGGAAACGTCAAAAATGGAGTTGTCGGGGTAAGGGGTAGGGTGAGGCGCACACCCCCTCCGTAATCCTTGATCTGTCACTGGCTACCCTGTGAATATAATAGGGATCTTTCTCTTCCCGAGGTCTTGGCTATCTTCTACTCCCTCCTTTTCTCCTTTTTCTCCTTTTTTTCTCTTTCTTTTCCCTTCCTTCCTCTCCTCCTTTTCTTTTTTCCCCTCCTTTTCCCTTTTTTCTTCTCTTTTTTTTCTCTCCTCTTTTCCTTACCCGGGGGGCGCGCGCCCCCAACGCCCCCCCCTGGATACGCACCTGTATAGGATCCGATCTTGTCAGTTTTTTAACATGTAGTTTAGAACACGTTTACGCAGATAATATTTCAGTTGAGAAAACACGTGAGAAATTTGCATCAGATGGCAATCGTCGGAAAGCTCTCGCTTTCTCTTATTAGGCTAACTTAAACATTTACTAGCTACAGTTGTATCAAAGACATTTTTGGACTATCTTTGTATCTACAAGTATCAGAAGTTGAAAAGTAAGACTACTCTGTACATGTACCTTCAAGGGCGGCGGAACCGGGGCGCACAGGGGGCAAGTGCCCCCCCACTTTTCCTCAGGTTAAAAATGTGCCCTTTTTCTACATAAAACTTGTACTCTTGATCACCTTATTAGGTCAGCGATATTCAGTAAGAGATCTAATCCTAATTTAGAACTATCAGGGGCGTAGCCAGTATGTAGCACTGTAGGCCCGGGCCTACACTTTTTTTGGCCACGTTATCTTTCTTATTAAAAATAGTCAATGGTGGTTTCCAAATTTCCAGTGATTTGATTGGCTAATAGCCCTTTCAATTGTCTGCAAGTATTCTTGCATGTACTGTATAGTTTTCAATGAATACAGAGGGTGTTGTTTAAATGCAACTACTTGTAACTATGTGTAATGGCAAGAGTTAACAAACATGAAAATTAAAACTCAAGAACAACAAGTTTTGCTTCCATCATTTTATTCCAGGGTCTCACAAGTATCGCTGGGTATGGAGCCAGCGACTCAAAATATTTTAGAGATAATTTGCAGAAAAAGAACGGTGGACCACACTTAGGGCCTTCAGAGCTACAAGTGCATCTTCGGAGCTAAACTCGCCCAGCAACGTTTGATACTCTCGAAGAGAAAGTGCATGAACGGTATCTCTGTAGTTCACCAACATCAGTCGAAATAGCGTGTGTGGAGGGTCGTATTCAACAGGCAGACCAGTGCGCGGATTGTAGACGCTTAAATAATAGGGATTGTTGTTCTTGTTACACCAACATGCTAAGAAGCAGTTTCAGGTCAAAGGTTATCACTATGCGCGAGGATCAAAGATTATCGCTATGCTGGAAGAATTTGATGAGGTTTGGCAAAATTATGAGGGCACACGATATTCTTTCAGAAATGGTTACTACTCTACGTACGTCTACGTTAGTCATAGTTGATGGTTTGCTAGCTGAGTTTCTATTGGACTACCCGGTTGAATAGTAGAATGATGTAAGGTTCTAACTGTATGTCATTGGTTAAAGCAATTTTAAAGTGTTCTCAGGTGACCATTGATTGGCTAAGGCAATATCGTCAACAGCCTTAAACTATGATCTAAATTCAGTATAAAATAATGAGCATCAGGCAAGTGTTGTCCATTATTCTTTGATTTGCTTTGGCATCGTTCTGACTTTCTTTCTGTACGGCAACATTTTCCCAGTTCCTTGCTATTCCAGGTTGCATTTTGGTGTGAAGATCATTGAACCAGGTTAATTTCACCAGTTGCATTGGCAGCCTATGTTTGGTAAGTACCATTGATATTGTCGTCTTGTGGGTCCGTTTTATGTGTGATTGCATTTTAATTAAGAGAATTATTGGGTCCCATTCATATATAGGTCGTTTAAAACATAAATACACATTAACTGCTCTATTTTCTCTTACCGGACATCTTTTAAGTTTTATCATTTGCGTTTCTCTATTTTAAAGTATAATAGATTGGTTTTAAAATTGGTTCTAAATTCTTTCCCTAACCATGGGTACGTTCCACTCTTAGGGAAATAATTCACTAAGAAAACAAAACAAAACATAACAGAAACGAAGTATCTGGTACTTTTACATAAATATATTAGTAAATACAGTTGGATAATAGATTAGTGGGTTAACAATCAGCCCTGAGTTCTTCAATCAACCCCCAACAAAGAACAACAACAAAAACAACAAACAAACAAGCAAACAACACGTATTAATAGATCAACAGAACGTTTAATTGTTCACGTAGCTAAATCTCCGATATTATCTTAATCCCACCTTAAGCTATCTAGTTAATTTAAGTAATGACTAAATGTCTACCTTATGAAGAGGATTTAAACTTTTCTCCAGTCACATAGTACTCAAAGAGTTTCATTTGGTGACGGTTCCTAAACCCTCATCGATAATATGTCATTCAGGCTGAGTTTGTAAAAATGTTGGCTAACACAGAAATTGCTATGAGGTTGATGAGGCCGGCAATTTTTTTATACTTGAAGCAGAGGTGTCAATTTAGGATGGATTTGCATGACAATGAAATGTCTGATGGATATCATCTTAGTAAAATTACTATATTGACCGGTCATTCAGAATAACATTTTTCTGAGAGTGTTAATTTTAGATCAGGCCTAAAATAATTTCCTTATTTTTCCTTTACAATGGATTGTGAGAATACTTAATTAACAATTTTAAAAGTATTGTTCATCTGAGTTTCTTGGTTTTTTAGAACTAAGACCATAAAATGTGGGAAATATTCAAGTAGCCTCAAAAGGGATTTTGTTAATTCCTTTTGAACATAAAGTCACGAACTCCGGAGTAAAATCTTTGCAGGCTGTTTTAGATCTAGAATCGCTTCAAAAGACTTATGCAAACAAAACAATTTAAATAAAATAATGAGATAAACATATTATTGGCATTATAAAAATATCATTTCTCAAGGGCGTAGGAAATGGGGGGGGCTGGAGGGGGGCGGCAGCCCCCCAGTGAAAAATATGGAGGGCGGAAGTTTCATTCCGCCCTCCCCCCGCTTCGCAAGTCAGAAAACCCCTTTTTCATTTCCAAATGAGAACAAAATCTCATTTGGAGCACCAAATTGCAGCTAAGGCTAGGTGAAAATGCAAAATTATATACAAAATGGAGTGGGCGGGTTGAAGTGTGCTATATTGCACCAAATTGCATCTGAGGCCACCTGGATATGCAAAAAAGTTTCAAAGGGGATGGGGACACCCCTTCCCCTTACACCCCTCCCCCAGGCCGGCCATCAGTCTTCAGCCCCCCCCCCCTCAAAAGTACCTTCTTTCGCCACTGTCATTTCTCCTGTAATTTAATGGTTTTGTAGCCACTGGAAAGTTACATAGTAATACAAAGATTCCGCAATTATATCAGATAGTCCGTAACTGTCGTTCGAACAAGTTAAACGAAGCTGAATTTTTGGCAATACACATAATACATGTTCCAAGTCCAGGGTTCACATTCGGACGTGCGATTTCGGGAATACGTAAATTGGATACGGTATGTCTCGTGATATGCTGTTTCCGCCGTCAGGGTCTGACGAAGAAGTACTGGAAAAGAGCATGTTATAACTGTATTTACAAAACTTACAAATAACAAGCCGAATATGATAAAGCTTACTATACAGCTAGAATGCTGATCGCTGACTAAGTAATAACTGCCAATATTATACATATGTGATATAAAAGCACAGAAATAGGCTAGTACGCCAGCACGTGCTTATTCGCCAGGTAACACCCACACTCGGTAAAAAGATCTAACTGACATGCACTTGAGGTTAATACATTCCACTGGTTGGGAACATGTTAACGTTGATTGGCTGAGGCAGCCTTTTTGACAGTCTGAAAATTATGAGATGAATTCGACATAAACCATATGAGCGACAGCACGGTTAGGTACTTTATTCTTTAAGTTGACATAGCTTCGACTTCTTTCAGCCTTGGAAACTACTACCAGTTCCCTGCACTTTGACTTAAATTTCCCAAGTTGTCAGTTTGTTTCAAGCTTAAACTTTTTTTTTCCAGGTTGCATTAGCAACTCTAATTTGGTAAGTAACAACACGTTTGCTTTTGGTAACCGTGGTTGTCGATCAAGTTTTACGTAGTGTAGGCTGTCAGTTAGTGATCAGTCGATGATAGGTACATGTTCATATAGTCAATAAAATTCATTCTCATTAATATTCATGAATGGGCGGGCCTGGAGTATTATTACAGTAAAAAGAATTTAAACACGATATCTAAATACCAACAAATTGAATTGATATTATACTTGGTAAATAGATGCCTTATGATATGCAGATGTGCCATATATCTTTTGGTTTTGAGCTTATCACTATTAATGGTGGGCGGGGCTTTACATAAAATTCTTAAAATGTCAATATCTCTGCAACCTCAAGTCCCATTTAAGAACATTAAATTTTGAATCAGGGGAAAGCTATTGTTATAGATGTCATTAAAGTAGTAAGAAATGAATTAAATGCTGAATTTATGTCACTCTCCTTATAAACATGATCCCAATTGACTTGGGAAATAGATGTTGTCATTACAGATCAAGCTAGGTTCTCATTATTAAATATGAAGCACTTTTATGTCACACGATCGTGTGCCATTTGGCATGGTTATATTGCTAAGGGTGGTTTACCTTCCTGGATCCCTATAAACAACAATTGACTGTATTTAAAATGAATTGTTTTCAGTGATATAAATTAACTTCAACATTAAGGTTGCCATGCATTTGACACATTTCAAGTAAATTGTGGAGGGTGAGGCTGTAATGAAATGGTGCTTCACCTTATTCAAGCCAAAGTATATAACACCATAATATTAAAATATTAAACAACCATTGTGTAAAACGAGTATACATCTGTTGCTTAAACTTTAACAAAACAGATACCAAGTTTCTGGTAATTTTACATAAATAAATAAGTAAAAACAGTTGGAGAATAGCTCAGCGGTTAACAATCAGACCTAAGTTCTGCAAACAAAGCCAAAACCAAAACGATAAACAAACAAACAAACACACACACATTAACGTAACGTTCAATTGTTCACGTAGATAAATCTCCGATACTATATCAATACTAACATCCTGCTTAATCTAATGTCTACATTTTGAATAAGTTTCACTTTCCTCCAGTCACAATTAAAGTACTCACAGAATTTTATTTGGTATATGTGTTGAAACCCACATCCATAATATGTAATTCACGCTGAGTTGGTAAAACTATGAGGTTGATGAGGCCGTCAATATTTCCTACGTACCAAACCCGTATGGTTTCAACTTTACTCACCTCGCAAAAAGGAAAATACCACCAAAAATACAAGAAACAAAAGAGTTTCAAACAACTTTATCTCTTGGTAAATTTTATTTTAGTTTATCAAAACCGTCGTGCCAAAGCATGTTGCATTATGGAACGTAACCTTAGAAATGGTAAACGTGTCTCCTTACCACACATGATTTTCCCGTAAAGCGCATCTCAAGTACATTAACAGGTTGTTAGACAACCAATGAAAGGGCAGGATTCGTGACGGTTTGAATGTATTTTGTATTTTGTCACGGCGAACAACAAACTGGAGACTTTTTGCCTTGTAATAACGAATGTACCCAATGTAGGCAAAAACATGTTTACCAAGTACTGTGTGTGACTTTCAAAAGTCAAAAAGTTCACTACGTCGTGTGTAGACTAGACAACAACATGCTATGAAACGATAGTAGCATCGGTTACGTTAAAAAATTGTAAACACTATCGTAAAATAGCGATTTACGCCAAGGTAAGACTATATACTGATACGACATGTTGTTCGCATATACATGTATTGGTGACTGTAGGCTGCAGGTTACTATGACACACACTGTCAAGGGCGGCGGAAGCACTTTTAATCTGGGGGGGGGGGGCACCAACGTCGAAGGGCACTTTGCAGAAATTCGATTGGACTGATGCAGCCTGATATTTAGTACCCTTTATAACTCTTATTGTATTATCTTATTTGTGTATACTCCATTAACGCCACCCCCCCCCTCCAGTGGCGGAGCTAGAGGTATTGGTCAGGGGGCGAGAATGGTCTGTAGGGTCGCTTTCGACACTATCTAAGCGGAGCGCCACCACAGGTTGGCGCGGAGCGTACACACATTTTTTGATAAAGGTACTCCCTGATCGCCGGAAATGACCCTTTCCGGGCCTTGCTAACTTGCAGATAATGTGACAAATGTCAATAGGTAGATGAGAGCGCAATAAAAAAGTCAATAATCGCGAATAAGTAAAAAGTGGTAAAAAGCTGAAAAGGGCGCCAGCAGTCCATTTGAGTGCGTCAGGGGGGGGGGGGATCCGCCCCCTGACTGTATGGACGCTCCGCCACTGTCCCCCTCAATGAAACAATGCATACTAGCACTGCAATATCTAATGTGCAAATTGGGAAACACGGAACAAGTTTTCTTTCGAGACAAAATGAGGTGAAATCATTATTAAAGCAGCATTTTGCGTTGGGTCGCTTTTTTCCACTTTTTTAACATGTGCATCGATTTTTTTACATGTATCAATCATAAAACAGCAATCTAAGATACCATCCAAGTTTCACCCTGCCAAGAGCGTTAATTAGCGAGTAATTAACGATTTATGTCGATAAATGAGAAGAGTGTCCTCGACAAATTTCACAGTTAAAATTAATCGCATACAATTCCGCCAAACCCACTAGTTTGAATTCAACCAATCAGACATGCAGGTTTAGTTATGAGCCGTTGCTAAAAATAGATTCAAGACTTCGCGTTGGTTGTACCAGGGAGTTGTTATGCAACTCCCTGGTACAACTGCCATATAGACTGTACACAAATCAAGCGTGGTGTTATATTACGTATCTGTCAATGACGTTCGTAGTGTTTAAATATTCATATTATGGGCGAGGTTTATTGGGTTCCCAACGGAAAATATCTTGGAGAACAACAAAGTTGAAAGTTGCAAATTTTTCGACTTTTATGCCACCATTTGAAGTAAAATATAAATAGATTAGCTAGTTATGTATGTCGTTATGGCAAAGTGGAATCAGTGAGGTTGAGAAAAATCATAGAAAAGGACGCAAAATGCTGCTTTAAGTCCAAGTCCCTGCACACGCGATCGATACATGCATGAAAGCAAATGAAATATGTCAAAATACGAAAGGATGGGGTAGGTTATGGGGTAGGATGGGATATTAAAACTATACTCATTATTCATAGTAGGCTATTAATGGCTTCTGCTTATTACAAAGTCACAATGTAATATAGCAATGCATTTTTGGAAATGCATTAGGATTTTTGTGGCAAATTGAATACGCATAATGGCACTCACCAGAATATTAGAAGCCTTGTGGTAGTAAACATAGGCGTAGGAGCCGGGGGTGGGGGGGGGGGGGGCTGCAGCTCCCAACCAATAATTTTTTGGAAAATTCGGGCAATATGCTGAGAATTTTTCGGGCACCTACTGAAAGAAAAATAATATGCTTTGTGTTTTTCAATGGTTAAACTGATATTGTTATCATCATTATTATTGTAACGACTTTCCCAATAATTAAAACCAATATAGAAGGGTAATAACACGACAAATGATTGTATGTTATTGGCATGCGATGTAATGTTGAGCGCGCGCGGAGCGAGCGACAAATTTTGGGAATATTTTCGGGCAAGTCGTTACAGCCCCCCAAATCAAATTGGGCTCCTACGCCTATGGTAGTAAACATTTAAAACTTCCCGAAATATTTCATTCGCCGTGGGTTTCGCTTTGTAAACTCTTTTTTTATTTAGAAATTTTTATGTAAAAAAAGGGCACTTTTTTAACCTGAGGAAAAGTGGGGGGGGCACGTGCCCCCTGTGCCCCCCGGTTCCGACGCCCTTGCACACTGTTGATCAGCTTTAGGAATCCTTTCCAACGTTTTTTTTACGAACATTTTTGTTTTTTAAACGGGCTAGGACAGGGAAATGTTAGGTGAGTCGGTTACAACATACTAAATCATTTTCAGCATTTAGACTTTTAGGCTGATAGCAGATAGCCTATGCTACTTCTTATTGTCAAATAGATGACGATTGGATTACTTGGGAGTTTGTTATTCAATTTATGTACCTCAGTAATTGGTGATGCAATTGAAACTTAGGCCTTTAAGTTCTATCTCCAAACCTAACCTAGTTCCTTGAACTGTTGAAACATTCAATTATGCGATTTAGCTTACTTGGAATAGGTTGGTAGTTTAAAATGAATTGTTCAACCAGTCCGAACATTGGGCTTTCTACTGGAAAACCAGTAGGTAAGGCCAAGGGCGGCGATTTGTTTCAAATATTGGGGGGGGGGGGGGGAAGCATTGCTTGGGTGCAGGATTGTAGCAACTTTCATCCCCAAAATTGTTCGTACGCTTCGTGATATTTTGTATAAATATATATATATATATATATATATATATATATATATATATATATATATATATATATATATATACATATATATATATATATATAACATCGTAATGAGTTAGACAAACAAGAGCAGTGAAAAGACTTCCAGCCTGCACCGGGATTCGAACCCGGGTCTCCCGCTCTGTACGCGGACACCCTAACCACTAGGCTATGGACGCTGATTATATGTCCAGAGGTTCGAAACCGGTAAGGAAGGTCGTAATTCGACTGCAGGCGTTTGTCACCTGTATCGAACAATACTAGTTTTGTATTGATCAAACATGATGCTAACCAACTCGAAATCTTTTGTGAATCTTAAAGCCGGATCACGAAAGAGATACTTTGAACATGCTTTATTCTAATGGAATGGAGGTAAACGACAAAGGCAAATGAATATATATATATAAATGACAATCGTAATCAGGAAAATCAAGAACAGTGAAAAAATGGTTACTCGTTACTACAGCCCTATTTTCCTTTTTATCGGCAAACCAAATTTCATTACGGATACGGTCCGTCTAGCTAATTCATTTCGAAAAAAGTAAAAACTACTTTTGGTGATATTTAGTAACAAATTGTGACACGGTTAGACAGGTGCATAGCGAGGAATTTGCCAAGGGATGGGCGAATCTTTTAGGTAAACTATCTAAGCGCAGCGCCATCATAAATTGACGCGAAGCGTAAAAAGACAGTTTTGACCGAAAATGCCTCCCAGATCGCTGGAAATAGCACTTCCCAGGCCTTGTAAGTTGCATCTATTTTCTATTTTGATATTACTAGCGATATCATAAAAAAATATGCTCAAGAGGTCACCCATTCGTTACGCGCCTTGTAGGAAACAGGCCAAATGGAAACCCAGTGAACCCACATCGATGTGGATCATATATATGATTGTACGTACTTACATTCATACACAAGAGATGTACAGACATTATGAAAATAATCATGAGTGAAACTTGCTATACGGTCACAGGTCCCAGAAACGACCACGAAGTGGCATTTATCTCATGCAGCATATGTTGGGTGAAGTTTTAGCCACTGCCAAATATGATTTGGATAAATACTTTCACGCATTATTTTCTATTTATAACCACTAAAAAAAACTATGCCACCAAATATAGGGGGGGATATTAGATACTATATCCCTCACCTAAAGTATTGGGGGACATGTCTAGCCGCCCTCCTCCCATGATCGCCGCCCATGGGTAAGGCATCTGTAGTTCTGTTATCATCGTCAGGAATGATATAGACTTCATATGCTAGCCACAGTTGTGTGTGTTGATATCTGATATAAGGCAAGCAACATTGTGAAGAGACTGTGCGTATGTCATTGTTCCTGAGGATACCAGAGTTTTTTTTTTCGTCACGTTTGGACACTTCTTAGTACATTAGTATAATTTAAGTTATGTCAATACATTTCATCTTTTGCTATATGAGCCAAACATTTTGACTTTGAAATTGTGGACTCGTAGACTTTGCTTGACATGACTGACTCACAAATATATCGCATTCCTTTTAGGAATGAAGGTATTCTGTGAGAGGAGGGTTTCTACCTGCACTATCCAAAACTGGTTGAAAGTTCAAAGCATGGAATATCCATGTGTCATTAGGAGATCACTGGGAAAGTGCATTGAGTTTCAATGTATCGAATATCGTATGTGCGATGTGCTTTGTCATTACATTGTCCTTGAAAATATGAAAGTGACACTGCACCATGTTGCTTAGCAACAACAAACGGTATGCATTATCTAGAAGTTAACTTGTATCTAGGGATTTGTGCATAGCAATCAAGGAAACTTTCCGTAATTAAAATACTGATGTGCAGGAATGGCCACATATCGGCCAACCAGACACAATTATTGAAAGAAAAAATAGAAAGTGGTTGAAAAATAAGTATGCAAAGGAGATGAGTGAATAAAAGTAGCAATCAAGCGGTTTTTATAAGCGGTTTCTTATAACAATGACGGAATTTGATTTGCGAAATGAATTCTTCAAAGGTGCTGGAGCTGGGCGTTGACTCGAATTTTTTATGAACCTCAAAGCTTATAGGCAACTTTTCATGTGATCAGTTGCAGCTAATCCGAGAGGAGTTTACTGCAAAGCGGGATAATGGGTGTAAGAGTTTGCTTCATAACAACTTTGATGAACACAGGCTCACAATGAACTGAGTTTTGAGATACAGGTGAACACAGCATTTATGGTCGAGGGCACTTGGGAAGGGTTTGAGATGGTAAAGTCAAATCTTGTATTACGGACTATACATTAGTATACATCTGACCATATGATTACTGTTACTCAAAGTTGTTCAGAAATACAAAGTTTCTGTATTTTGGGTGCGTAGGCCCTATATATATATATATATATATATATATATATATATATATATATATATATATATATATATATATATATATATATATATATTTATTTATATATATGTCACGGATTCTTTTCAAGAGAGCAGTCGAAAACGGCGTATAGACGGTCAGAGAGAGTATATTAGTTTCAAAGGTTCAATATAATTATTAACAACAACAATAAAATTAACAGCGGTTACATAGAACAAAGAAAAGTCATAATTTTCAATATATATCCTTTTAAAGTTTTGAACTTCTATGCTTCATATGGCATCCTTTCCTTCTTATGGTCCTAGTTTTGTTTCGTTGAAGGTTCTGTCAACGTTAATGGTTAATACAAATGAATGTTCTTTCTTTCTATATGAGCGTCGGCCTTTTCCTTTTCCTAGTTTCACGTTCTCTTTCTTTCCTCGTTCAAGTTTTAATTTAGCTTCTTCCCTGCCTCTTTTGCCATGGTTTTGCTTTCGGTTCAAGACCGAGATTGAAAAGAAAGAGCACGTGGCTTGACTGTTCTGTTTATACCCCATGCCGACGGAATTCCGATACTCGTTAACAAAATGCTGATTACGTAATGCTTAGGGATACACAAAACCATGGCTAAATAATTAGCATCCAATTAACTAAACACGTAAAGCAATCAATACAATACTTAAGGGGGTTATCCCAGAACGGGTTGTGACAATATATATATATAAATTAATTAATAAATTAATATATATATATATATATATATATATATATATATATATATATATATATATATATATATATATATATATATATATATATATATATATATATATTGTTTATTCACTTTTTACTTTAGAGTGGTGGAGGGCTCACTTTTAAAAATGTAACACCTTTTTTGTTATTGATTTCTTTTGGTTTAATCGACACTGACATTCTCGGAGTACATTTCCTTCCATTCTGGGCGAATATGATGCGATCCGATGTCAACTACTGTTATACATACATCAATTTATCTGTAGCATTTTCTTAAAAAATAAACTGTGTTGTTCCTGTATATTGCAAGAATCGCTAAAGTTAATTATTTCATTCAACATTCAACAGATGATGGAACATAAACAAAGTAAACAAAGAAGGGAACAGAACCGGGAAGCAAACAAACAACCCGACACGAACGACCAGAATGAGAGGAACGCGGATACGACGGAACTCATCGCGTTACCCGACGATGGAAGAAAACAATTGTATAACTTCCTTCTGGCCTCGGAGACGCCACGACTAGACGCCACGATTCCAGACTTGGTTAATAATGAAGATGAGCTGAAAAAAGTGATCAAGTCCGCTCGTGAAGCCAAGGAAATAGTTCGTGTTGTCGGTTCTGGGCATTCGATAGGTCCTGCAATTGGTGACACAGAGCATACACCGAATGAAAGGCGTATTAGGCTCGGCGGAGAGTTGCGATCCTTCACCGTCCTGTCTGAGGAAGGTGATACAAAGACTGTGAAAGTCGGGGGAGGCTGCTACCTCGGTAAAAATCCTCTTGACAAGGATTCTACTTGGGATAACTCCGTTAATGTTCAATTAGCAAAAATCAACTGTGCTATACCGATACTTGGCGGAATCACGCAACAATCCATTGCTGGTTTTACGATGACTGGCTCAGCCGGAGGAAGTGTGGCTCATGGATTTGAGGATATCATAAAAGAAATCCATTTCATTGATGGTAAGGGTCAGTCACAGGTGGCAGAGAGGGGTACAGACCTGTTCAACGCGGTCGGAGTATCCATGGGTCTCTTTGGTGTCATAACCTACATGGTATTGGAAGTTAAAACTCCAAGTTTCAATGTAGGAGGGGTTGAAAAAACAGTCAGCGTAGCGGAATCCGTTCTGGCTGTCAATGAAAACACAGGAACTAGTAAATTACAAGACACTCTCGAGAATACTGAGTACTTCCGTCTCACGTGGTTTCCTCAGAAGTACGCGCAACGAGTCACAGAATGGTCAGGTAAAAGAAGCGAGTCAACAAAGATCGTACCCTACAAGAGTGTTATAGGGAACCATTGGGTAGCCGGAGCAGCGGCGATGGCCTTGCAAATGATGCATTGGGCTCTTACCCATGTGCCATGTGAGGACACGTATAAACTTGTCGGGGATACCCTGAAGATATTTACACATGAAAACCCTGCCGAATTTAATGATATTTGGTACAAAACGATACCGATGGATGACCAAGTACCTACCGATACAATTTTCAGAACCGAATTCACCGAGCTATGGTTTCCGATGGAAGAGACAGAGAACGTCTTAAATATTCTCAAGAAATTGTTCGAAGACCAGCAAGTTGCCGGCAACTACGCATGCGAGCTCTACGCTGGTAAAAGGTCTCCATTTTGGATGAGCCCAGCTTATAATCGTAATGTATTTCGTGTCGACCCTTTTTGGTTTTATCATCAAAAAGGAGACGCAAGGGAGTACTACGATCATTATTGGAAGGCTCTGATGAAGGTTGATGGAGTTCGCCTTCACTGGGGCAAATACCTTCCGTACAGCGGAGGCACCTACGGAGGCGTAGAGTATGGTGCTGCCTTTCTGAAGAATTCGTACCCCAAGATGGATGACTGGCTAGCACTGAGAGCGGAGTATGATCCTGATCAGATTTACTTGACAGAATATTGGCGAAAGCTGTTTGGCATCGAAACAATTTCTGCACAGGAGTGAGGTTTACCTTTGGCCAGTCAATTGTTGAGAGTTATCTGTACATCCGAACATGGAGGTCAAAACAGACCTCCATGATCCGAACAATTTAACATAACACGGCCTTTGTTCATTCCTGCATGCATGCTTCAAGTCCCAAATTAAGCGTAGTCATTTATTAGGATTTAATTGTGAGAAACAATATGAAATTCAACAGAATTCGTCTTATCTTCAGATTTCCAGATGAAACCCCAATCTCAATAACTTGGTCGATTGAAATTAACGTACTTTGAATGACTAAACGTTCATCT
This sequence comes from Apostichopus japonicus, assembly GCF_037975245.1. Taxonomy (NCBI): domain Eukaryota; kingdom Metazoa; phylum Echinodermata; class Holothuroidea; order Aspidochirotida; family Stichopodidae; genus Apostichopus; species Apostichopus japonicus. The sequence continues at coordinate 16,029,593 of NC_092567.1, forward strand.
ACCCAAGGACGTGGAATCACAATATCAGGTTTTGATGTCATTTGGGCAAATGCACTTCAAAGCGTTACTTATGCTATTATAATCTGCCTGTTGTTCATCCTTGAAATCTGATACATTTGGAATGTTTGCTTATCAAAGGGCTCTTTCAAAATACATCATTATGTAGGAATGATCTTTCTTCTGTGAATAAATGAATGGTAAATTATAAGGAGGAACAAAGACTTAATTCATATGAATTGTTCCCATGACAACGTCCATTTTGTTGTTGCCAGACACGTTCACGAAATGACACGTAAATTTATTGTTCATAACTTCACAATACAACATGGTATGAAAATTGTGGTTTTCGCCTAAAGATTCAGAACGAAAAGTCAGGAAGTTTTGCTAAGCAGTCGACTTCAGCCACCATAACATAGTTTGAAAACTTGAGATAATCACCTGCTGAAACGCTTGCGCTAAATGCCAAAATGCAACCGGGAAAGATTTGGAGAAAAAATAACTTTATATCTTTTACAGCCTGAGAACTGTTCATGGTACAGTAGATGTAAAGTCATAAAAAACCGTAGTATTGCAATTTAAACTATAGCCTAACTTTAGGTGGAATTTAAGCGTAATATGTAAATGCTAAGTATGTGAAGTATGTTGATTATTATTATTATTATTATTATTATTCTTCTTCTTCTGATTTCTAGTAATGACAACTTAAGACTTAATCTGTTTCTAGCCCAATAGTTTTTTTTTTCTTCTGATTTTCAAATATGTGCCGTTAAGGTAAGCTACGTGTCTGGAAAATGTTAACTTGAGACCAAATTGTTAAATCATAATCTAGATCTAATTGTAAATATTTGTTCTTGTTGCAGTCAGTGCTTACTAGAGCCTATCATTGGGTTCACATAGGGTGACCCGTGACTTCAAGTTTTTACTATGTAGCTTCGTACACCATTTTACCGAACTGCATATTATGTGCCATTATGCATGCGCAAACAAAGTTTAAAGAAACATGATAATTAAGTGGGGGTAATGTTTTCATCAAAATTTAATTTAGCTAGCCAATGGCATATATCGCCCATTGTTATCAATATATATCATGGTCAAATATATTAGACATGAGTGTTCTTGAATGTTTTATTCACTCAAAGCAAATTCAAGCTTCAGACTTTGCGGAGAGATTTTTTGTTCAGCAGTGATTATTAATCTTCTCAGAAATGTGTTTTTGTGCCTGAAAGTTGGTAGGAGAGAATTAGAATATCCAACAACTTACGGGGATTTGATATCAATTCCATAGAAATTGAATCTCTCTTTCTCTCTAGCATTATGTGGTATAAGCTTCGACTTTACAAGGATTACCTGAAACCGCTTGGGCTGCCGGGCTTCGCATCCAGGACTCCCAAAAAGGCCCTAAGACCTGTGCCTCATAGTCCTTACAAGGTCTTGGACATCAATTCCATAGACATTTCCGCTTTGCATCGAAGGTCAATGCGCCGATGGATGGGGCCAGTCGAATGTGTGGGTGGGGAAGGCATGGCTTCTGTATTCCAAGTGTCGTTGTACAAATAACCAAAGTGGGTTTTATATGTGCCAGACTGCATATTTAGCTCTTCAATTTCACTGTATAGTATACGAATAATTCCTTCCCCTAAGAACAAACCCCTTCCATACCACTGTATTTAAGTACCACATATGTCCATATATACTTGGGCTGAGGAAGCAGGAGGCTTTAAGGGTAATTTTTACAAAAGATAATATTAGTCAAGAAATATAGTCTGAACTGACAGGAAATGTCTTAGTGCTCATCATTCAGCGTTAATGTTGTGCCTAATCACCCTTCAGTACGATGTAGCCCGCCCCTCCCCTCCCAGACAGTAAGAAGCTACCGGCATATGGCGTAGAACACTTGACACCTCACCATCTCTACATATGTAAGGGAATTATCTTAAGATTATCTTCACGATAGGCGACGAAAGCCAGATTGTGCCTTGGTGAAAATGATGCAACCGGGCCCATTTTTGTTTAAAGGCCATCCTTTTTTGGCTACGTAAATTATGACAATGAGGATACGTTGTTTTTTCCCCATGCCCCAATAATGACTTAGGGCCTTGCAAGGGCTGTAGCACCACCTCAATCCCTCTCTCGACACACATGCAGATTAGCTACCATATTGGTATAAAGACATACCACATTGGGCATAGGCTGTCTTCCATATGCCAACAAAAAGGTGATTAGTTCTTGCATTTTGCTCACAATTTTGGTGACTACTTGATTTGAGTGAAAATGAGTACAATTTGATATTAGGTATGTCAGAATGTGCACAAGGCTGTGCCAAGAACCAAACGAGCGGCTCGATACCTATATATGGCTATGATGAATTTGGAAGTTTACTTAAAAGCGGGAGAGTAGAGTTATATAAAACAATCTCTATGAAGGGTCTTCCTCAAGAACAATGAAACCCACCAAATTCAATTTTTTTTCCCGATACTGACTAGGGGAATAATTAATAGAAAACTAAAATAGACGGCACCCTTTACTCGTTTCTTAGACTTTTTTTTTTAGGCAAATGTACCGAGATGTTTAAGACACAGAGGTTGTATGAAATAATTTATGGCTGAAAGTTACATACACACGTAAAATATGGTATCATGAATATTCATTGCTGTTATGATGACTTCATAAATCGTTTTAGTGAGACCAGGATATACCTGCTTCCCTTTCTGCCCAAAAGTTCTTACGAAAGGGGACACAGCCCCCGGGTGAGGTCAATAAGGGGAAGAGAAAATATCTAAACTGTGATATGAAATAAAATATTTAACAAAAGGGCGCGGTTACATGATTTGGCTCAGGGCACAACAAGATACTGACTTCACGGTCTGCCCTACCATTCACAACTTGACTCGCCACTTAGTACTTATTCCCATACGAAGGTTACACGATTACACGTATATCAAAAGCTCGTTGCTAGCAGATCATTCTTGCGCATTCTTTTCTACCAATCGATGAGCTCATCGATTGGTAGAAAAGAATGCGCAAGAATGACGTATTAAAAGAAGAAACAAGTTGCAAGAAAATAGGTAAAATGAACAAATACTGGTAATTTCTGGAATTATTTATTAGGTTTGGAACGATCGTTACTACTGTACAGTAGCAGCCATATTATTATATACAATTAACCCACCAATTACCAAAAACAGTTGCTTTTGGTAGTAAGAGTAGGATACAGAGAATTGAATGGAACAGGACGAGTTTATCAACAACAAAGATTTCACACCAAGTTTTGAAGTTAAAAGATCAGTGTGTGTGTGTGTGAAACAAAATATGAGGAATATTTTACACTTAAAACATGCAGGGGTAGATGCACAAATGAGTTAGTTTGTAACGTAGATAAAAAAAAACAGTGACCCTTTCTCTTAAAGCAGTACCCCTTCCTCTTAAGTCTGTTGTTTTGTTTAAATCACGACACTGTCAGAGATAGACCATAGCTTGAACAGTTCGATTGTATGATTCCAGCGACGCCCTTAAACACTTATCAGCACTGTTATAATTTGAACTTACAGTACTGTAACACTAAATTAATAATCACTGTGAATCTGTAACAATTGATGAGCATGTTACTATGGGACCATTATTACAATCACCATTGATTATGTCTAACAAATAATCAACAACAACAACCCTGGCGCTTGTGTTTTGTTATAAGTATAGTCTTTTTGTTATATCGTTATATGTTATACTCAAAGTGATAACTCAAACGTTTAAGTAAAATGCCAGAAATTATTAACCAACAAAAACAGATGCTTCGATGGATAATAATATCTGTTTCCAAAAAAGTTCAGTTTTTGTTATCAATTAAGCAATTCGTATAAGTTAATTATGCACTTGGTCCTGGAATGCTAGACTAGTGCTGGAGCCAATACACCACACAATCTGTGTCCAAAATACGTGCTACTTTTCAACAATAGGAATCGGTCCTTACACTCTCACTGCTACATGGTATTTACGGTAGTCGTAAACCATTTCCTGTAGGCTAATAGTACAAACCAGTGTCTGGTTTCTTTGAAACACATCCTTCTATATCTATATCAGTTCAGGAAGTCCGATTGTTACCATTCCTAGCAAAGGGTAACCTAACAAACATCCTACAGTGACAATTGCTTTCTAAGTACATTGGAGATAACGCGGCTTTTCGAAGTTCACCAAGCGTAACATGTATAAAGATAAGTTATAGATAACAAGAGGGTATAAGTTAAGGGAACGTACAAAATACTATTAATGGTATCGTATACCATTCAATATTGCCTATATGGTGGTACACAAGTGCAAACTTATTTATATGATGCCAAAGAACAGAATTTCGCTTTAGCCCTGATCATAAAGTAATGATCGCAGTAATGTGTCTGATAGCTACATTGACAACAAGTGTTCATATCAGGAACCTTAATTTTAAAAGGGCTCAAATCTGCACAAAGCTTGAAATAAAGTCCTATAGTATAAGTTAAAACCGAGCAGTGTACATTCAAGTTGTCACCATCAATATTCTGTACACGGATAAAATAACGTTAACAGTTCTGTAACAGCGAATTATGTCTTCCATAATAACAGCGCTGCCATTTGCTAGTAACATCAAAATCAACCCACGTGGACTAACAGTAGAACAAAAAACAACAACAATTGATTGTTTAGGCCTTGCGGTGTAAAAACTAAACCTTTTTATTATTGTTCGAAGCAAGGAACACTGCCTCTCACCTTGCCTCTCACAAATGCGCCTTGTTTTAAGCAGAATTACAGTAGCTAAGGTTACCAAACTTTCCAAGCAGAAGAAGGGGGGGGGGGAGGGTTGGATCCTGAATCCGCATCTAGTTGTTAACAACGAATGGACATAGTGACGTGAATGGTACCTTCATTAATGTGCTTAAATTCACACTTTCTTTTTTGGTGTAAATATTGCACCTAACAGTAAACTTAAGATTCTGAATCTAACTTGAGCCGCCAAATACACCAGTGTATTATAAATAAGACTTTAATGTACAAATAAGTTATATATCTATATAATATATAAAACGTACAACAAAATCATGAATGAATTTATAATTTGAATAGAAAAAAAAAGAAAAAAAGAAAGAAAAAAAGTGAGAATTATTCAATGAGAATTGCACAAGTTTAGATACATTGTAGTTTTAGTAATGAGAAGAATTAGGACAAAATTACAGTTGTTGTTCCCTAACTAAAACAGGCTCTTAACTGATTATCAATCAAAACAATGAAATTACGGATGTTGTTCACTAAGTAATACAGGCTCTTAACTGATTACCAATCAAAACAATCAAACTATAGTTGTTGTTCCCTACTTAAGACAGGCTCTTAACTGATTATCAATCAAAACCATCAAAATGAAACTAAAATAAAAATATAAATAGGAAATATTATGTATATTGCCTCAAAGTTCAGTAAGATAAATAACTGTAACTGCACAGTGATAGTTTGACTAAAGATCAGGAAATCCTACCTAAAGATTTGAATCCATTGAAACAAAAATTTACATGACACCAGTATGTCCACACATACCCCTTATTCCTGCTACTGAGATATGGTGTGCCTAAGTGGGCTTGGGCCCTGCTTTGACCAATTTGGTGGGTTTCATGTGGAACACAAAGTACTTTAGTTTGAATAACACATAACAGATCGCCAATAGTATTTCATTCCTTGACAATCAATTATGTGATGGCATTTCATTAGTTTTTTTTTTTCAATTGCCGCAAGTGATGTTCGTAACAACGTCAGCCGTGACTCTAATTTTGATATAACACTAGACCAAGTTATTCTGTCGTCAGAATGTGGTAGGCTTAGATTTCATCTTTGTGCTTCATTTAAACAAAACAGAAAACCCGCATCTTTGAAAAACATTAAACATCCAATTACAACACTAATTCATGGAAGTAACGATATCTTTCTGTTCAATTTATGTGATGATCATGCAGAGAAAGAAACACTGTTAATGCAGCCAACATACGATTTAAATGTTGTATACATATGAAAAGAAACATGGGGTTTTAGTGCAGTGACCTGGTGAATGAAAACCTTTACTAGATGGAAAGTTATAAGTCACCAACAGCAAATAAAGTGTCGACGACATTCTCGATACTAAAATTTTGGCAGCTTTGCTGCACAATTGTTTACATGGTCAGATCATGTACCATCCGTTAATGGCCCCATAACACTGCCCTCAAGTATACTACCAACACCGAATGGGCCTAATTTGATTCATCTTCTGCGGTGTATGTATCCAAGCAGCTCTGATGGATTATAAGATTTTAACGGCTACATAATGTCAAAGAACAAGTTGGAGTGTCTCAGCCGTTAGGGATCAAAGTACATTTCAATGTGTGTGTGTTTTTTTTTTTAGCAACTTCTAGCAGGCTAAGATTTAGGAACAACCCCGACGACCTTGAATATGAACAGCCCATGAGAGACGGAACCATCGATAAACAACGGAGGAAGACATCACAGGAAGTACTTCGTGAAAACATCTGCTACAGAGCTTAAAAATATTCACCTCATCTTGTGCTAATAATGAAAGTATTCTATTAGACAGCCGATACCATAGACGATTAAACTAGGTCCACAGGGGCCTATGATTCAATTACGCTGTTCTTGAACTAAAAAAAACTAAAACCATTTGAGGCGATCATCAGTTTCCAAATTCGCCCAAACAAAATGGGTAAAATGCTTTCAAAAGCCCTTTCCTTGTGATTCAGACCCGGCATTGAAAAAATTCCCAGATAATGTGGTAGGTTTCCACAAAAAGCCTCAATATTTAGCTCTGAGATATTGATATTGTTTTTTTTTTTTGGGGGGGGGTGTGGGGGGAAGGGTGATTGTTGAATACTGAATATGTACGACCAATTTTGTTGTGGGAGGGGGTGGGGTGCCTTTAGCATATTTGGGTACAAGCATTGAAGAATTGTCTTGCTCAAAAATAGAATATGGCTAAAAACTCTCTCCATTAGCATCAATCGATCAAACCTTTCTGTTTTGTTACATATTACCGTTTCTTCAACTTCAGAAGAAATGACCTCGACCAACAAAACCTTGTGTTACGCAAGCAATCTCCATGGCGTTGCTTATAGAATATTTGGCACTAAAACGTATACAGAAACAAACACACACACCACCACCACAACGTGTACTGACAAAAGCTACGCGAATAGCCTTGTATTAATCCGAACAAAATTTGATCTTTGCAATTTTTAGTGCTAGTCGTTCGATAACATCCTCAGGGCAAACAATCCTTCACACATATATCTCTTTGAGGTGTTCTGCAAAGCGAAACAATTAGGCGCTCTCCAGCCATACCCCAAAATCAATAGAGCATGCTGTCATATGCTTTTTAAGAAAAAGTCGCCCAGGAAAGAACCTGGGCACGAAAACCAAACTACCGAACGACTGATCCGCTCTCAACCCCAGTCCCCTTGCATCGGGACTGTGACTGTGTGATCATCGTCAGGTGTGCTTCACTATTCCCTTCGAAAGGGAACAGATACTACACATGATCTTAGCCAAAAGGCTGTCATATCACTGCTAGTTTGCAAGTCGCACATCTGGCATGTTCCCAGCTTGTGAGCGTTTTCAACCAAATCGTATTTCTTTAATTCAGAGATTGTCAAACAGTACAAATAATGCACACTAGGATCGGCTTGACAGCGCTCTCTATTTAAATGAGGAAGCGCTCCATGCACCACCGTACACAAATGAAAGATCAAAACTACTGTATGTCCTGTAAGCCTGGTTGGATTAGTGTCACTGTTTGTAGGCACGTGCTTCACAGTTACCTACTATATCAAAGGTTTAAAACACTTTTACTTGATCCTCAGTGACATGTTGTTGACATTAAAGTGATGTGGCTGCAGCATATCATATACAGGCATATCTTCCTGACATCAGAGAAACGCAAATCTATTTTAATAGACCTATAGTGTGGAACACTGTACAAGTTACTGGAGCCAGTGTACAGTACTCATCACGAATGGTGTTTACTATTGTTATATCATTGTTCCTGATCAAATCCATCCACTTTATTTTATACTTAAGAAAAAAACTGCATTGTTGCTATAATCGGCTTGCCTTGAACCAGAGTACGGCATTGCTCTTACAAGTTCCATATTAAACCTTGTGACCCTATCAATTAGCACATTCAAAATAAACTGTCCATATTATTGAGAGCACACTCAATTTTCATGTTCTATCTTGGAGTGAAATGTCATCAGCTATGTGCAGAAAAACGCCATTTGGTTTACATTAATGACAGCTGCATCAAAGAAACAGAACGTCCCATCACAAATTTAATTAGATCAGCTTGTTTCATACTATCTGCCAATTTTTTTACGTTCATGTCTTTTTTACAGGCAAGTGTAAAATCCTTCGAGTGAAGGGCTTATGAAATGTATTTGCACATTAATCATAGGCCTACTATGCAGCCTTGAAAACTAAAAAGAGGTGCTGATGTCCTAATATGCATTATGTTTACTGTTACAACTGTAAACAGTTTAAAAATAACAAGCTTCTTTGCTCAGAAGGTAAACTGTCGAAGAAACAAACTTTTTCCACATTTTCCAAGTAACGAATCATTCTCAAATGGTCCTTGTAACCTTCAATTATCTAAGCCTAAAATAAACCATAAAGTTTCTTTTTAAAACTACAATTTGGATAGCCTACCATTATCATACAGCTTATACTGTACTTCTAGCATATCAACGAAAAACACCATTTGCTTTTAAGGGCCATCAGTAAAAATGCAGTCTATACAATTTCTTGAATAAGCCAGTTATTTACTTTCATTGTCTAGATACAAAACAGTCTGAGAAAAACGATTTTTGGGGGCTACAAGCCAACTAATAATTGGTTTCAGGACACACAAATACTGCTTAAAGCATTGGTTTTGGAGGTGATAAACCAGACAAGAGCTGTACTGGCAGGCACAGTGGCCATCACAAACAGTAACCATTCATGCATGAATTTATCATTCAGAGCAGAGAGATCAAAGCTCCAGCATGAAACCAACAAGCCAATCGCCTACTGTATAATACCTAGTTATAATGTATGAGTGACTGTAATAAAAACCATCTCTGAAAATTGGAAATACCTTTCTGGCAAAAAACTTATTCCTGCCAAAACTGAGGTTTTATGAAGCCAGATACCAGTTCAGGATAGTCATGACTAATAGAAAAAATGAAAATGTTCATTTAAGAGCAAATTGTGTTTTGTTTATAGTTTTCAAACTGCGCAGTACACTAACTTCTTACTGGGATACATGCCTATGGTCTTTTTTCATTCGGTTAAATTTTGTCTGAACAATTTTCCACCATCTTGTTACTCCTAATAGGTTAAAAAAAATATATATAAAGAGAAAGGAAAAAAGATTCCTGACAGAGTAGATGAAATAAACAAAGTTGTTAATTTTAATACCAATGGCAACTATAGACTTACGCACTTAGTGGCGATCAAAATTCGTTTAAAGGAATCGACAACACACCAGATGAAAATACTGTACGACATAGATGCAAAGACTATATTAACGAGATTTGTACTTACTGGTATTGACAATGATGCTGGAAATAACAGGCACCCTAGCTGAAAAAAACAACACGCACCGGCTCCGGTGAGAATAATTCTCATTAAACGTGAGATGTGGAAACACAGGCAAAGATGGAAAAAAGGGGAATTTACACAATAGTTGTACTGAAATGATGCTGGGTATATCCGGCACCTGTAACAATACACACCGGAACGAGTGAGAACTGATATCATTAATGTGAGATTTGGAAAGAGAGGTTAAAGATCATGACTAATGGAATCTGCACACCGGAATGGGTGAGAAATGCTTTCATTTTAATGAAGTGATGGGAAATGCATGGTTTTGGGCTATACCTATAGCAAGGTACATAGTACTGTAACTCATGTTCATTTTGAAATGAAATTTAAAACTTAAATAGTGGGAATGTGAGTAATGATTATACATTGACCAAAAATATGACTTGAGGTCAAAACAGAATACCTTGGTACTTGAAAAAAAATAAATAAATAAATGAAAAAATCAGAATACAAAATAATCTACCAGATAAAACTGGCTTGCACAACAATAACCTTTAAATGTATAGCATTCCTATATCTGGTAAACAGGTCCCTCACAACCAGAAAAAAACAGCCCAAGTAATAAATAAAACCTTTAAATGGATTTATAAATACCACACCGTGAAAAACTGAAGGTTTAAAAGATTCTTTGTTTTCAACGACCTTAACTTTGGGCAGATCTTGCATAAACCTTTGGCAGTTGTCACAATCTTTATCAATTCTTACAATGCCAAGTAATCAACGTTTTCAGGAATGCTCTGTTAAACAGCTGTGGGTTCCACGAAAAAAAAACCCCATAGAAATTGTTGTTTGTATTGTTGCAGTTGAATGAATACGGTTTTGAAAAGAAGTGTTCGTTTCACAGGAAAGGTACAATTGTTGTAACAATGACCCTATACAGACAAAACAGAACAGCCAGACAAATAATCATAAAATATTGCTTATAACTGATCTCGCCAGTATTTAGTTGGTAATTGAAAGTATCTTGTGTCAACTACCTCATCAAAAGTACTAGGTTAGTTCAACTTGGAGTCATTGGTTAGTAAACCATACCTTATATGGAGATGTCAGTATTATCCTAAGAAAAAAAACCCATTTTTTTAGTTGTATTGAACTTCTATTTAACTTATATAATCATTGAAGGGGGAGGTAGGGGGGAGTGTGGGCAATAGTTGTGGGGTGATGCTAGAAATGATCCCGGTGTGGTGATGTCACTTAACAGTTAACAAAGATTCAGTACTAGCAGGTCAAAACAGGAGTGATTTCACAGAGCTGAATGAATGTGTCTACATATGAACTCTTTAATACTGATCTCACAAGAGATCAAAACTGATGAAATGAGAGGTATTTCACATGAATGTAAACTTTCTAGAGCTAAATGTGTCTAGTAGCATTGGTGTTCAGTAAATGCATTCAAGCTAAGGGGGCCATATCAGCTGTACTGAGACTTAGAGGTATTAAATCCCTGCCGATTTACTCTGGATGAAACTTGTTCGATAGCGCACACTTGGCATATTCTATCGAAAATATTTTTGTCTGACCAAAGCATATATTGCACAATCAACTACTAAGGAAACCAAAGGGCGGGGGGGAGGGGGGTGGGAAGTTTGTGGGAGGTAAGGGGCACACAGCTTGCATAGTGTTCCACCAAACTGATTATAAAACACTCTGGATTAACCAAAATGAGTAGAGAAAGGAAAGGTATCAGATTGCACTTAATAGAATTTTGAGAGGTATGGACTAGGAGCGATACACAGGTTCACCGGCTCCTGACAAAAGTCTTCACTGCCACTCAAAGAGAAATACCACTGCCACTTAAAATGCCGACACAACTAGCTGACTTCACATATGCCACGACGAGGGGATGACACAGGAGAATAGAGAGGGGCTCACCACCTGCCCGCCTGTATGAACAATGACAACAGGATGGGAAAAAGTATTCAGGGCGTGCCCGCGTCTTCTTCTTCGCATTTCGTGGGAACTAATTCGTCCTTTGACGACGACCGACCTTGTATGAAAACTTCGTCGCCATCCTCCTCTCCGAAGACCTCCACGGACATGTGAGGCGGGTACTCCGCACTGACCGACGAAGAACTGGTCGACGAGGAGTGAATGTGACTGTCCGAAGTAGAAGTCTGCCCTCGTTGTGACGTCATGTGACATAAAACGAGATCCCCAACTTTACGAAACCGCTTGGAAGGACCTGGAAAAATGGGAAAGAATGACAAGAGTGCAAGTTATTAAAAAAAAAAAAAGAAAAAAGAAAAGGCTATTGCATTGTGGAAAGCAAGGAAACAAAAAGGGATAACAAGAAAAGAGTAGTCCCAACTGAATTTGCGCTAACTAGATTCTCCAAAGAAGGGCCACTGCGACAGTAATGTTCAGTTTGGACCTTGAAGCATTATTACCTCTCTGGGGGGAAAAACAAACAGGATCCTGACACACCTTCTTTTTTTCCAGTATAAATTTACAGAGAAATTTATAAATAGGATAAAAATATAACAATATACAGAACATTAAAAATACAGGTTAATATATAAAAAAGTTTATGAGATTAAGATAATAACGAATGATAAAAAACGTTACAAAAGTTATCAAAATTATCAAAAAGCTACAACAAAGGATCTGAGAAGCTGTCTTTACCAGTTTACAAAAAGGGGCTGCTCTGTAAATAAAACAAATTCTTACAGAGTAAAAATTGTAAAACATTATCAAAAAGCTACAATAAAGGATCCTTGTGCTCTCAGATATGTGAACAAGGTTATTATACTGGTGGGCTGAATTGATAACAAGTTTGCACAGATTTTGTCATCCTCTTCACCTCCATCCAGCTGCCTCTCCTCCCTCCATCCCTCCCTACCCTGGATTTGTCTCTTAACTTCACTCATCCTCCCAACATCCAGCCCTCTGACTCTTGTCTTCCCTACTCTCTCTCTGTTCATTTTTTCAGGAACTAATTTACTAGCAATCATAATCCAATGTCCATCCACTATTGTGTCTAACTAAATGCTATGGACCAATATAGATTCCTATATACACAGGCGTAGAAGGCGGGAGGACTGGGGGGGGGCTGCAGCCCTCCCAACCAAAAATTTTTGTGAAAATTCGGGCAATATGCTGAGAATTTTTCGGGCACCTACTGAAAGAAAAATAATTTGCAATGTGTTTTTCAATGATTAAACTGATATTATTATTATCATTATTATTGTAACGACTTCCCCAATAATTATAACCAATATGGAAGGGTAATAACACGGCAAATGATTGTATGTTATTGGCGTGCGAAGTAATAACCGATGCATGCCTATATGATATGCACATTAGCATTAACGCGAAAAATTTTGGTTATATTTTTCGGGCAAGTCGTTACAGCCCCCCCCCCCCCCCAAATCAAATTGGGCTCCTACGCCTATGCCTATATACAGTTTTCACCTCACAAGAACTGTGCAGAAATGTAAACTGATACAAGTTATTCTTTCCTGACCCCTATGCTATAGTGTTTTTTTTATCCAGCATATTCGATCTTTGTTTTGGTGAAGGAAGGTAAAAAAAAACTTTTCTCTTTTCATTTTATCTCAGGGTACAGAATGCCAGATTTGGTTCCACCTCCTCTGTTTTCTTCCTAAATGTGATGTCTCGATGCTTCATTTGCATATTAAATGTGTAAAAGTAAGTTGGCCTGAAGTTTTGATCCTAGCAGGATCTTCTTCAAAGGCTAAATGACAAGTAACAGTAACAGATGGGACAAAAACACACACAGAATACGAACAGGGTAATGAGCATGGTGAACACAAAGAGATGGATGTAAGGGGATTAGTAGACAAGGGATAGAGAGAAGAAAGAAAGAAACCAACAGGGGAAGAGGAGAGGTAGGAGATAAACAGTGGAGGGACAAAGAGAGGATAAGGGAAGGGGGTAGGGAATAAACTGGAAAAGGACAAAGACAGAAAGGTGTGGAAAAAAAAGGGTGGAAGAGAGCTATGAGAAGAAGAGTGATAGGGGGGGGGGACAAGAAAAGTTAGTCATGTCCTTCCTGAATGTTGAGCCCATGAGGTTGAATGGTGAGAAGGCGTTGCATCCACAGCCTCTCTCTGCTGATTCGTACTAGGTCAGGACGGCTACCTAAGGATTCAATCCCCTGTAGGGACATGTTGTTAATGGTATGGTTGGGAAGGTTAAAGTGTTCTCCCACTGATGTCTCAGTCTTCATATTAAATGCAAATCATATCTTTAATACATTTTGTGTTTTTATTGTAGGAGTGGAAGAAGCGACTAAATTTCTATACACAGCTAACATATTTAAGGTTTTCATTTTCGTTGGATCGTAGCTTTTGCGATATTCTGACCAAAGCCAGGACTTTCTAAACCCTAATCATATTTAGACACTCATCAATCTAAGAAAGAGATCCCTGTGGTTGCAACTAGTTGGCTGCCCCCAATTGATGGGTAATTAACCATCTCAATCTTTTTTGTCTTTCACAAATGTTTGCTTTCATGTGCATTTAGTTTGGAACATGTTTCATCATTACCTGGGAAAGATATCAAAGAACTAAAATAAACAATGTTTTCAGATACCCGTTTTTGTTCCTTTCACGCTCTTGTGTGGTACAACAAATTCAACGCCAAATGGCAAAATCAACTTCAAACTGACAGATTTTCCAGCTAAATTGCAGCTGTTATTAGTGAAACCTCACCTGTTAATATACTGAAATGCAGCGCAAATCCCTGTGACCTCCTATTACCATCAAGTTTACCGGTGTTGAGGATCTCAATCTGGAACCTAATGGGTTTAATAAATACCGCACTGCTCCCTCCACGTCTGTAGTCTACCCGAAATATTGCAGGTGGGTGGACTGAATATACCATATCTGATATCTAAAGGGTGAAGAAAAAAAAAAGAAAAAAAAAAAGAAAGTTGAATGTGTATGTATGTATTTTAGATCCTCCTGCAAGCAGGAACTCGCGAAGAAGCCATCATTGGCTTATCAATAATATTTAATAATATTTGCTTTTTATATAGCGCTTTATACCAGCGATAGGTCTCAAGTTCTCTCAACGCGCTTTACAGACATTATATTACCCCTGGTCAATGATAACCTGTCCCAGAGACAATCCTTCCAGTCGGCAGCAGTTATATACTGCGCCCAATGACAAGTTACCTCACAGGTACCCATTTAACCCCTGGGTGGAGAGAGGCAAGTGAGATAAAGCATCTTGCCCAAGGACGCAACGTAATGAACTAGGCAGGAATCGAACCAGCAATCCTTGGATCACAAGTCCGATGCCTTAGCCAATTGGCCACCAAGCTCTCACAAAGCCGCAAGCTGACCGAAGTCAGTCTCTTAGATTCATATTTAACGTCCATGATTATGAATTATCAATTGTCAACAACTCTGTAACTGGACGACATACATTAATCTTGGAGTGACTCGAACTCGGGACCTTATGATTGAAATTAAAGAGCCAGTGTTAACCACTGAGCTACTGTAACACTCCACAATGAAATAAGAAATGAAATAAGAAATAAGTCAAGCAGAGGAGAGGGGGGATGGGGGGAATTAGGTATATTGTATTTATGGACATAATTCTTTCACATTTAATTACAAATTCAAATTTTGACCTCTTTAATGACATGCCTTGTTTGGTCAGCAGTGTGTACAAATACAAAAAAGCACCTAGCTATTGTAGCTGATGTTCACAAAACAAGACCATTGCCAAGAAACATCAATATGCTAGACTTTTTTTTCCTCTGGTTCATAATATTTCTTATTCTGATGACATAAATACATAATTTCACACTACCCAAACTTCACAAAACCATATTGGTAAATAACTATCAAATTATCCTCATCTTGGAAGATCCGGTGAGACTTCGAGAGTCCAACGCTTCCAATGATAATTATAATAACGTTATGGCCGGTATCTTTGTCACAAACTGGACATCAATTGCACACTATCGTTCACAACCATCGAAATGATGTAAACTGTAACAATTGCTCCATTTCCATCACCTCAGAAATTTATCCAGATTTTTGCATTTATTTTACTAAAAGATTTCTATAATTGAGGAAGTTATGAAGAAACTTACAGAGAGGAGAGCCTGTGTGAGATCTGCTTTTATAGCAGCCAGACATGGTCCTGGGACAGGAATTGTGAAGGCCTCTTCATTACGATCCGATCCCAGCAAACTACTGAACCACGATCTTCTTGTTAATCTGAAGAAAAAAAAACGGGATCAAGGTGTAAATAGGCAACTTTTCACATACCTCATCATGCATCAAGTTAAGATGAGATGAGATAAACTTGATTAAATCCCCAAAACAGGTAAATGCATGCTCCCATAATACAGTCAACAAGTATTACAACAAGAGCCCAAGGTCACTGTGGTTCCTTGCGTAGGGGTATATGACAATACACATAATATTATCAAGCAAGATTGGGTTCAAATAGTCAAGTAATTGT
This sequence comes from Apostichopus japonicus, assembly GCF_037975245.1. NCBI lineage: Eukaryota > Metazoa > Echinodermata > Holothuroidea > Aspidochirotida > Stichopodidae > Apostichopus > Apostichopus japonicus. The sequence continues at coordinate 16,045,673 of NC_092567.1, forward strand.
GGTCCTACATGTACCCATAACGTAACCAACACTATAGCCAACACATTTGTGATCACAAATTGTGATCGGATTATGATCAAAATGCGGTTTTGAGATCTGAACATGGCATCGAAAATGTAAGAGATATAAGGTCACCTACAAGAAGGTCAACATATATGATAACATTGGTGACCACAGATGACATGACCGTGAAATTTGAAATGTTCCACCATTCACAACTTGTCCCAAAATATCAGCCATGGCATTGGGATTTAATTGCATAACTGCACACCCGGAGGTCAACCAATTGACCTTTCTGAACGGTGAGACCTAAATAGAGCATCAAAACTGTAAAAATTCAAACATTTTTTCTTTGCCCATTTTTCCCCCAAAATACTAGTTTTTTAACATTAATAAATTTTTAACATTAATAACTTTGCACACGAATGTCCCACGGGGGTCAATCCATTGACATTAATGATCAGAAGGTACCTTTGACATCTGAAAATAGCATCAAAACTGTAAAAATCCCCAAAACAAGTAAAGGTCACCAGAGGTCAAATTGAGGTCAAAGGTCACCCACATGCGGGTTGACAATTGGATTACATTTAAGTAATTTCCAACCCTAACGGACAATTCATTCTCAAGTGATCGCCAAAAAACTAGTTTTTTATCATTAATTGACCTTTGTTGACCTCGGATCACATGACCGTTAAGTTTGAAAATATTTCCCTATACCATTTGCAACTTGTCCCAAAATATCAACTGTGACACACCTTGGCACTGAAAGTTATTGCACAAAATGTCTGAAATTTAACTTTGACCTTGTATAACTTCGCATTCGAAGGTCACACGGGGGTCAACCTATTGACATTTATGATCAGAAGGTACCTTTGACATCTGAAAATAGCATCGAAACTGTAAAAGTCCCCAAAACATGAAAAAGGTCACAGAGGTCAAATTGAGGTCAAAGGTCACCCACATGCAGGTTGAAAATTGGATTACATTTAAGTAATTTCCAACCCTAACAGACAATTCGTTCTCGAGTTATTGCCAAAAAACTAGTTTTTTTTCATTAATTGACCTTTGGTGACCTCGGATCACATGACCGTTAAGTTTGAAAATATTCCCCTATACCATTTGCAACTTGTCCCAAAATATCAACCGTGACACACCTTGGCACTGGGAGTTATTGCACAAAATGTCTGAAATTTAACTTTGACCTTGTATAACTTCGCATTCGAAGGTCACACGGGGGTCAACCTATTGACATTTATGATCAGAAGGTACCTTTGACATCTGAAAATAGCATCGAAACTGTAAAAATCCCCAAAACACGTAAAGGTCACCAGAGGTCAAATTGAGGTCAAAGGTCATCCAGATGCGGGTTGACGATTGGATTACATTGAGGTAACTCCCAACCCTAACGGACAATTGGTTCTCAAGTTATTGCAAAAATACTAGTTTTTTATCATTAATTGACCTTTGGTGACCTCGGATCACATGACCGTTAAGTTTGAAAATGTTCCCCTAACCAGTTCACAACTTGTCCCAAAATATCAACCTTGTCACACATTGGCACTGGGAGTTATTGCAGTTTTAATATTTTTGGTTTTTGGACCATAACTGACCTATGGTGACCTTTGTGGGCACCAAAAACAATAGGGCACACCTTCTCCATATGGGGCATCCATAGTCCAAGTTTGGCCTCAATCCAACATTCCCTTATTGAGATAGAGCGTACCCAAGCAAGTGTCACAGACGCACACACACACACACACACATACACACGCACGCCAACCTGACTGCATAGGTTCCTTTTGCTAAAGCAAGGAACCAAAAATATATAAAATAATAAATTTATAAAGACATCTACATACACAAGTCTTAAAACAATACAATGGACAAAGGCAAGGGACCAGAACAGAAGTTCTAAAGAAAAGATAGAAAAAAAGAGGCAAGCTTCAGCATTTGAAATTTAGGTTATGACGTTTTATGCATTGTGGAATTAATGAGAAGGGTTGATTTGTACCAGTTGGCCAATGGCAACCCCATCCTACCGCTTCCAGGGATCATTGCTCTGTCCAGAAGTACACACAGTGGGTGCGGCCATCATCAGGTATAATCTTACATGTCTAATTTAACCTCTAAAAGCTGTGAGTATAGAACTAAGGCCAATTTGGCTGAATTTCCCCACTGAATATTCCCATACCCAGCCAGCCCACAATGCCAAATTACATTGCCATATCCTACAAGTAAATGAGTCATATAGAACATGGCAAGAATATTCTATTTAACATTGAATTTGTTCATCATACACAGACAATGCATCCTAGAATTCAGTTTCTTCCATAATACTATCTATGTGCTCATGCCACTGAGGAAGGCAGTGTATCTCTCGCCACCCCCGAGATACTTATATAATTATCCACCCTTTCAACGACATTTCCCCTTTATCATAAACTTCAATTGAAACATTCATGGATTTCCAAAGATCAATGAATCACCATTTCTTTTGTCATATTAAGTTCTAACAAGTTTTGCACACAATAGTTCACAAAATCATTGATATGATCCATGTACACAGTGTCGTAATCATTTGATATCAAACCCAGCTAGGTAGTAATTCATATAGACAAGACTGCTTCCACACCCCCCTCTCTTCCTCCCCCAACCCAAGTCATTGCCTTCTCTCATTACCCCTCCACAATAGTAACTCTTAAATCTCTTAATTTGTATGTGCATGTCTTCAGAAATTATGCAAGGCACAAGTACCTACAATTATACAGAACTGGACCACAGCTGTAGTGAATTATTCCAGGTCATACAATATTAAATTCACTGAAAAATGCATGTTCGGTTTAATAGAAAGAAGATTTACATCTCCCTTGCTCTAAGCAGGAATTTGTGGTCAGTAGCTCTATGCTCGAAGACTTATTGTGGTTTATTGGCTAATTTATTGACATATATAATTCAGTTCTGTTTATAAGTTCTTAGATTGTACATTTATTAGTCAGCACACAAAATACTTGTGCTAAAACTTGAAACAGTAACCATTAACCACCTATTTGAGTTTCTGGAAGAAAACTGGGAGATTGTTGCCATATCATACTAAATCTGATTCATTTTGCTTTGACTCAGCTCAGGCCAGGCACGTAGCGATGAATTTGCCAAGGGAGGGGCGAACCTGTAGGCAAACTATCAGTGTCATAAATTCTGCATTGAAAACTATCTAAGCATAGTGCCACCATGGGTTGGCGCGAAGCGTACTAGACAATTTTGGCTGAAAACGCCTCCCAGATTGCTGGAAATGGCACTTCCCAGGCCTTGTAGGGTAGGTTGCATCTTAGTTTGAAATTACTAGCGATATCATAAAAACATACAAATAAAATATGCTTAAGGGGGGTCGGTTGCCCCCTTCGCCCCCCTTCCCCCCTGGCTACGCGCCTGGTTCAGGCAGCTCGGATTAAGCTTGCCGAGATACATCTTTGTGTAACTTATATTCATCCGCCGGTGAGTTTACCATGCATTATCTATAGGTCAGTGCACTGTCAGCTGATGCCAATGGGCCAATCAGACTTGAGAATTTTTAACACGCATGAATATTCTTTAACGTATGAGAGTTAATTGTGTGCCTAAAGTTACCCTATATAGAAAGATTCCTAAATCAAGCAGTTATATATAGAACACGGTGAAGTTCATTTGGTTCTTGGAAGTTGAAATGAAAGCGGTGTCTCTTTGACGCATTTTCTTATCAAACAGAATAGACGGGATTTTGATTAACAACAATAACCCCTTTAGCCTTTAGTCTGATTGGCTTTTAAAATTTGTAAAGCATTCCAGGAACGCAACCAGGACCTTTGTACAAGAACCTTGTAAGCCTTCATTGTTGTAGCAAATAATACAAATATGCAAGGTATATTTTTTTCATTTTAAAGTGTTTATCCTGCAAGTATTTCTGACTTATTGTTTAAAGTTTCTGATTGGCTTTTAAAAATTGTGAAGCATTCCAGGAACGCATCTTGGACCATTGTTCATAAACCTTGTAAGCCTTCATTGTTGTAGCAAATAATACAAATATGCAAGGTATATTTTTCATTTTAAAGTGCTTATCCTGCAAGTATTTCTGACTTATTGGTTAAAGTTTCTGATTGGCTTTTAACAATTGTGAAGCATTCCAGGAACGCATCTTGGACCATTGTTCAAGAAACTTGTAAGCCTTCATTGTTGTAGCTAATATTACAAATATGCAAGGTATATTTTTTTCATTTTAAAGTGTTTATCCTGCAAGTATTTCTGACTTATTGGCTAAAGTTTCTGATTGGCTTTTAAAAATTGTGAAGCATTCCAGGAATGCATCCAGGACCATTGTACAAGAAGTATGAATCAAATTCAAAAGAAGATTTTTTATACAAGTTAGAATTGGTTAAAGTTAGAGTTAAAGGTTAAAATCAAAGGTTTAGGTCAAAAGGTTAAGGTTAAAGTTATTGGTCAAAGTTTCCGTGCGGCTTTTAAACATTGTGACCTAAAAGGAAACACATTGGCTTTCATATAAATTGAGGAGAGGACCAGAAGCCTGTCTTAACATGCTTAGGATATAATAATAATAATCATAATACATGATTTTTATATAGCGCCAAACAAACTATGAAATAATTCTCGTAGCGCTTAACAGAATAATAACAATTATAACATATATGCTTTGGTGAAAAGATACGTTAGAGAGCTGATTTAAAACCGTTCACAGTATTGCACATTTTTTACATGTTCTGGAAGTGAGTTCCACAGACAGTGGCATCGCCAAGGGGGGGGGGCAAGGGGGGGCACGTGCCCCCCTGGAAAAACTAGTGCTCCCCGAGTGCCCCCCCATCTGAGATTTGGGTTGGTAAAAAAATATATATATATTTTGTTATATTCAACTCCCATCATCTGAGTTGGTTTTTCATAAGGACAAAGAAGCACAGTAATTCGTATTTTCTTCAAATGAGCTGCGAAAAAATGAAAAAGTTTATCCTTGACCGTCGGGTATCGAAGTCGTAACCTGCGCCATCACAAAAGGTGTCGATATATACATTGAATGTGTCAGTGCTCACGCCATACCAGCGGCTATACACGTCCGCTTCGCGAGCTACATGACTCATCGTTCAAAACAATGAATTTCCCTGTTCTGGCTGTGCTGCAGCCGTGTTTTTATTTCCTAGGAAGTAGGACTAATATTCAGAAAATCACTAGGGTGCAGTCCAATCAAATTCCTGAAAAGTAGGCCACCCCTACTCTCCAGAGAACACTATTTCTGGACCTTTATCATGATTCTGACATCAGAATATGAAAGAACGCGCTTTATTTTTTCTGGACTGATGAGTAATATCGTTGTTAAAATCATTACCTCAAAAATAGCAATTTCTGGAGATATCTTCAGATCGAATTTAGCATCAAATGTGGCACCATTTTGCATCTAGCCCATCCTCTGTATGCGAAAATTTTCCAAAGGGGAGGGGGGCACCCCCTCCCCTTAAACCCCTCCCCCAGGACTGCGATCCGTATCCACCTAAGTGCCCCCCATCAAATGCTGGTGCCCCCCCTGTGCCCCCCCAGACTGAAAAGTCTGGTGACGCCACTGTTTTTACTCATAGGGATGAGTAACATCAGCGATGAATTAGAGCGAAGTGAGCAATGTGGATGATGGTCAGAGCTGAAACAAGTTGGTGAGGTAGCTTCCTCCTACATTGTGCATACATTTGAACACCATCAGAAATAGTTTGTAGTTGATTTGTTCACGTATTGGGAGCCAGTGGAGTTCAATGGATGGTCTCATTGAGGGAATCATCCTTACTGCCATCCAGAAATAGGGATGTCATCAGTTTGTTATAAAATCAAGTCTTAACCAAACCTAAAATTTCTTCAAATAAATCTATCTTTGAGGAAACCTGCTTGCTGATGCAAATTGAGGGACACTTATGTTCTTTCATGAATTGGGTGGGGGGGTGGGGGTGGTGCCCTCTCCCGGTCCCCAAGATTTGACTCTACTTGTCATGTTCATAAGAGAACTATGGAAGATTTTGCATAAAATTTTACGACAACGCTACCCCTATATAATCAGCCAAAAGTGGACAGGTTCCAAGGTTCAGGAGTGATTTTGCATCGAAAAATATGCAATATCGCAAGTGTGCTTATAAATTTAACTGGGGAGCAAAAATAAAGATATATTTCATAATTTTTGCTTTATTGGCATTGTTTTTAATTCCTTACCTTTGTTTATAATACTTAGACAAGTCTTTTCATTTTCATTTGTTCATTACCAAATTACTTCAAACACTTGCAACGACGCAAGAAACAAAACAGCGCTGACCTTTGACCCCCGAGGTTATATACTTACTCTGGTGAGCTTTCCGGAGTGAGAGAGACGTCGTCTTGTTCCACGCTTAACATTTTTCTTCGATGGAACCTCGGCGATCCTAGAATACTATTTTTCAAACTATTTAATCTCACCCTCCAGGGCACTGGCTGTACATTCTGAGGGTTGTTAATGTTATTACTGCCGGATGTGAGGATGCCTGTATGGCCACCTGATGTTAATATTCCCGTATGGCTCATAGGGCCCGATTCTGAATGCTGCCTGAAGAAGTCACGAGGGCTGTGCTGGGGTGACGAGGCAGGGCTGCTCGATAAGCTGCGACTTCTGTTATGTAGAAAGAGAAACGTCACAAAAGAGCTTTCAAAATAGCCTATTTTAATACAATTTAATTTTTTAAGTTCTAAGTAGCAAAGAATACATTCAGGTGGATCTGGGTTAGGTGTGAACTTTAAAGCGATAAATATTATAGCTGACCCCCAAATTTTTTTTTTTTGAAGCATACGACAGGTTGAACAATGACTGTGAGTCACATCCCTATCATGGTATTAATAAAAGCTAGCAGTATTGTTTTCAATCGAACTGTAAACTTACCCTCATCTTTCGTAGACATATCATATTTGCAGATAATTGACTATCACCAGTTTCATTATGTTTTCAAATCCAAAAGGTGAGTTGGATATATAGTAGTGAAATGGGTGCAATAAGTAGGGTGGGGGGGGCAGGGGGGTGAGTGGAGATGTTTCAAAATTTTGCAGTTTCTTTGCACTGCAATTTGTTGCAATTATCTATGATAGCCAAATTGATTACAAGTTCAAAGAATCTTAGGAAGAATTAAGACAATGCATCCCCCCAGGGATGAGACTGAGCCGGGGAAAAAAAATCTGAAATTTATCGATCGCCGTCCTGGAGGAGGGGTTTAAGGGGAGGGGGTGTCCCCCTCCCCTTTAGAAATTTTTTTGTCAGGTAAGGAGGGCTTAGATGCAAAATGGTGGACTCTAGATGGAATCTATCACATCACGTAACTCGCCAAAAAAGTGTGGAATTTCTGCTTGTATAATTTATCCATTAGCTTTTTTGAACCAAAAAAAAGGCTTTTTTGCTTGCTTTGTGCTACTTGATTCCACCACTAGTCAAATTCGGTGTTCCTTCCCTTCACAGTCCAGCATGTTCGGCAAAAAAAAAAGAAAAAAAAAATTTAAAAAATGATAAAAAACGCGAATTACGAGAAAAAACGCGAAAATGAAAAAAAAAAAAAAAATCGGATATCCGCGTTTCATCGGAAGAGTCTCATGCCTGATCCCCCCCCCCCCACCCAAAAAAAAAACCCCAATCTATCCTTGCTATAAAAATATCTTTTAGATCGAGATATGAAGAAGCATACAGGAGAATGGAGTCAAAACATCATGCAAATGAATATGCAAATGAAAATTATTCAAATTGCACAGAGCATGATGAAAGTCTTGTTACAATTTGCCTGCGATAAACTTGAAGTCCAGACACTACATTAGGAAGTCATGTGGGGGATGGGGGAGGTAGGGGGGTGGGGGTCTGGGGAGATATACTACACAGCATTCACATGTACAATACTACAGTTCATAGTCTCTCTCTCTCTCTGTTTGAGAAAATGCCAAAGTGCTTCTCAAAGAAATTACCCTACCAATGCCAATAAATGCTGCAATGAAGATTGGCTCGTACTATTCACTCGACTCAAATTTCAAATTGTAGAATTTCTCTGTTCTTTGTATAAAGTTCATTAAATGGTCGAGTTTTAAGAATTTTTAAAACAACTGATTAAGATTTAGCATTCCGGCCTGCACCGAGGAGCCGACACATGATGATCAAAATTCGGCTTCTATTTTGGTAACATTGAAAAGATTTTAGCACATTTTAAAGGTGAATATATTGAAAAAAACGGAAAATAAATAGCAGAAATATTTACTGGCACTTTAATCTATCCCCTTTCTCTTACATTGTGACACAGCGTGAGGTGAAACGCAGATGCAAACGTTAAATAAGTAAATCTATACGACCCGCTTAAAAATATCACTAATAAATGCAGGACATCTAGACTAAATAGACCACCGGCGTAGTAGTCACTCTCACTGAACTGGCATTCAACCTTACAGTAGATATGAATCTGAATAAATTTGAATAATTATGCATTATTCCACAGAGAGACACAAAAAGACTCTTTCTCTCAACGAGACTGTTGTATAAAAAATTATATATAAAAAAATTTATATATAAAAAAAAATTCATATATAAACATTTTTTATACATAAAAAAAATTTATATACAAAAAATTATATATAAAAAATTTATATTTTTTATTGTATAAAAAATTAATGAAAAAGTACCCTGAGTTTGAATAAATAGGGATAGCTCTCCTGGCAGGAGACAGAGAGCTCTCGCGATGAAGGTCCAGGGACTTGCGCTCGGACCGCCTCCGATGGAATGAGTCCACTCTCTTACGAGGTGGGTCCACTACAGAACAGAGGAGATGAAATGAAACAGATGAGATGGATGCAAACGGAATTTAAATACCTTACTACTAAGAACTGATAAAAGAGGTCGACATTAGGAATTTAAATACCTTACTACTAAGAACTGATAAAAGAGGTGGACATTAGGAATTTAAATACCTTACTACTAAGAACTGATAAAAGAGGTGGACATTAGGAATTTAAATACCTTACTACTAAGAACTGATAAAAGAGGTGGACATTAGGAATTTAAATACCTTACTACTAAGAACTGATAAAAGAGGTGGACATTAGGAATTTAAATACCTTACTACTAAGAACTGATAAAAGAGGTCGACATTAGGAATTTAAATACCTTACTACTAAGAACTGATAAAAGAGGTGGACATTAGGAATTTAAATACCTTACTACTAAGAACTGATAAAAGAGGTGGACATTAGGAATTTAAATACCTTACTACTAAGAACTGATAAAAGAGGTGGACATTAGGAATTTAAATACCTTACTACTAAGAACTGATAAAAGAGGTGGACATTAGGAATTTAAATACCTTACTACTAAGAACTGATAAAAGAGGTGGACATTAGGAATTTAAATACCTTACTACTAAGAACTGATAAAAGAGGTGGACATTAGGAATTTAAATACCTTACTACTAAGAACTGATAAAAGAGGTGGACATTAGGAATTTAAATACCTTACTACTAAGAACTGATAAAAGAGGTCGACATTAGGAATTTAAATACCTTACTACTAAGAACTGATAAAAGAGGTGGACATTAGGAATTTAAATACCTTACTACTAAGAACTGATAAAAGAGGTGGACATTAGGAATTTAAATACCTTACTACTAAGAACTGATAAAAGAGGTCGACATTAGGAATTTAAATACCTTACTACTAAGAACTGATAAAAGAGGTGGACATTAGGAATTTAAATACCTTACTACTAAGAACTGATAAAAGAGGTGGACATTAGGAATTTAAATACCTTACTACTAAGAACTGATAAAAGAGGTGGACATTAGGAATTTAAATACCTTACTACTAAGAACTGATAAAAGAGGTCGACATTAGGAATTTAAATACCTTACTACTAAGAACTGATAAAAGAGGTGGACATTAGGAATTTAAATACCTTACTACTAAGAACTGATAAAAGAGGTGGACATTAGGAATTTAAATACCTTACTACTAAGAACTGATAAAAGAGGTGGACATTAGGAATTTAAATACCTTACTACTAAGAACTGATAAAAGAGGTGGACATTAGGAATTTAAATACCTTACTACTAAGAACTGATAAAAGAGGTGGACATTAGGAATTTAAATACCTTACTACTAAGAACTGATAAAAGAGGTGGACATTAGGAATTTAAATACCTTACTACTAAGAACTGATAAAAGAGGTGGACATTAGGAATTTAAATACCTTACTACTAAGAACTGATAAAAGAGGTGGACATTAGGAATTTAAATACCTTACTACTAAGAACTGATAAAAGAGGTGGACATTAGGAATTTAAATACCTTACTACTAAGAACTGATAAAAGAGGTGGACATTAGGAATTTAAATACCTTACTACTAAGAACTGATGAAAGAGGTCGACATTAGGAATTTAAATACCTTACTACTAAGAACTGATAAAAGAGGTCGACATTAGGAATTTAAATATCTTACTACTAAGAACTGATAAAAGAGGTCGACATTAGGAATTTAAATACCTTACTACTAAGAACTGATGAAAGAGGTCGACATTAGGAATTTAAATACCTTACTACTAAGAACTGATAAAAGAGGTCGACATTAGGAATTTAAATATCTTACTACTAAGAACTGATAAAAGAGGTCGACATTAGGAATTTAAATACCTTACTACTAAGAACTGATAAAAGAGGTGGACATTAGGAATTTAAATACCTTACTACTAAGAACTGATAAAAGAGGTCGACATTAGGAATTTAAATACCCTACTACTAAGAACTGATGAAAGAGGTCAACATTTTGCTGTCCGATGCCGCTCTGTGGAGTTTTTCACTCCTTGGTTTTAGTGGAGCCAAATTTTTAAAGGAATAATTATTTTGGGGAAATTTTATTACCCAAAGTGTGGTTGCACAAATTTAATGTGACGTAAGAATATGGTAGATCATTCTGGTTACTTTCAAGCTTTCATGTATTGTCCGTCAAATGTCATATCATGCCGCGAAAGTGTCCATTAGCTATATGTTGCATCCAAAAACCTGTCGTTTGTACTGAACGGCAGGTTTATTCCAGTTGGTTAGCTGAGTTATCAGTCCCATCTTTTCGCACCTTAGTTGAGCTGCCTATTTGTCTATTATGCAACTCATCACACAGCTAGTAGCCAAATCACTATCAGATCAAGGCAGACATGGCAAGGTGTGAACAAATCAACTCTTCCTAACTAACCAATCTGTTCGCAGAAGAGATAAAAGTTTCAGTAAGTTGAGGTCAAGAGAGCTGAAAAATGCAACCTGTGGTTAATGGACTAATTCTTGTCATGAAGTTGCTTTAATTAACAAGGTCATTTGCTCGAAAACGAACAGGAAATAATTGCACTCACGCCCTCTGTATTTCTCCTGTATTCTATCAGTCAGATGAACGGACGATTCAAGGTATTTAAAATCGTCTTGTTACTAGTATTTTAATTCCATACCTTTCACACTGGGAATTTTTACATGATCATGCATATTCAGCATCATCTGAATATGCAATGTGTAACATTGGTCACAATAGATTGGTCAAAGCTAGTTGAAATAAAGTTACATGAGATCTATCCTGAAGCAATACTGTAGTGAGTTGTAAAATTATGAAAAATCTGGAAGATGTTCTCATGCTTGGATGAATAGGAAATGAGGGTGATCTTTGAAAACTATGCTGAAATTATTTTGGCATGAAATTCCTTTTTGGAAAATTTTAACAAAAACAAGAAACAAAAACAAAACAATCATAAACAAAGACAGTGGTGGCCCATCTGATGTCCATCACTTGATAATATAAAGAAAATGGTCATATTTAATATAATACAACAGTATCGGATCAGGCACACAGATTACGTATTGAGTATTTGCGATGTGACATGCAAGCATGTGCTGTCATAGCATTTATGTTACCCAGACTAGGCCTGTGTAATCATGTATCTGTAATGCACTGTGGGTCTTCTGCGCTTTTAATCAAATAGTAAAATAATAATATAAATAATAGTTAACTAGGCTAGACCTATGTAACTATTTATCTGTAAATGCACTGTGGGTCTTCTGCGCATGCAATCTAAAAGTAAAATAATAACATAAATAATAGTTAACTAGGCTAGACCTATGTAACTTTTTATCTGTAATGCACTGTGGGTCTTCTGCGCTTTCAATCTAAAAGTAAAATAATAATATAAACAATTAGGCTAGACCTATGAAACTATTTATCTGTAATTCCCTGTGGGTCTTCTGCGCTTTCAATCTAATAGTATATATTCTCTGGATCTGTCCTAGCATTTATGTTAAATTGGCTAGACCTATGTAACTATTTATCTGTAATTCACTGTGAGTCTTCTAAACTTTCAATCTAATATATTCCCTGGATCTGTCATAGCATTATGTTAAATAGGCTAGACCTATGTAACTATTTATCTGTTATTCACTGTGGGTCTTCTGTGCTTTCAATCTAATGGTATATATTCCCTGGATCTGTCTAAGCATTAATGTTTAATAGGCTAGACCTATGTAACTATTTATCTGTAATTCACTGTGGGTCTTCTGTGCTTTCAGTCTAATAGTATATAATCCCTGGATCTGTCTAAGCATTTATGTTAAATAGACTAGACCTATGTAACTATTTATCTGTAATTCACTGTGAGGCTTCTGTGATTTCAATCTAATAGTATATATTCCCTGGCTCTGTCTAAGCATTTATGTTAAATAGGCTAGACCTATGTAACTATTTATCTGTAATTCCCTGTGGGTCTTCTGTGCTTTCAATCTAACAATATATAATCCCTGGATCTGTCTAAGCATTTATGTTAAATAGACTAGACCTATGTAACTATTTATCTGTAATTCACTGTGAGGCTTCTGTGATTTCAATCTAATAGTATATATTCCCTGGATCTGTCATAGCATTTA